>NC_064821.1:191979517-192610017 GCF_024166365.1 Elephas maximus indicus
TCCCCACTGCAAAGAAAAGACAGAGCAGATAAACCAGGCACCAGTCATGGTTAGATGAAGAGCCATCTCTTGGGGAAGGTCACTGGCCCCTGCTCTTCACCTCTCAAGACAGCCAGCTCTTGCTTATCTGCCCTTCATGCCATTCCTGCCTTAGCTCCTCGCCTACTAGTGCCTGGCCTTTGCTGGATCACAATGGCTTACACCAGGAGGAATACCTGGCAGGGCTCCACATCCGGGCACCTATTCTCAAAAACTCCCACATGGAGCTTCTCCCCCTGAAGTCACGGCCCCAGCGCACAGAGGATCAGCAGTGTCAGCAACTCCTCAGCAGCCTTGCCACCTGTTCTCCTCAACTCCACTCCAACTGCCCCGAGGCTTTCCATTTTGGGTGAGGTTGGGAGGGTGGCTTGTACACCCTGCTTTCTTTTTCCAGTAGAACTCCTAACCTTTCCAGATCTTGCCCGCAAGACAGCTGAGGTCTATTCTGTGGACACCATCTTGCTCTTAAATGCTGTAGCTAAGTAGCCATGAGAAACTTCCCAAATGCTTGGCCTCTTTCCACCATCCTGTTCCTTCTCACCTTCTCATGTCCTCCAGGCATCCTCCTTGAAGTCGCCCTTGGTTGTCCTATACAGAAGAGTGACCTGTCTCATAAGCAGGGTCTGGGTTTTATCCTGTCCTCTGCAAGTCTTGTAGCCTCCAGCCTGGGCCCCAGAGGAGAAGACTTATGGTCTCCCTTGCCTGGCAGAATTGAAACTAAGACTACAGGAGATCAGGGGTGAAGAAGGAAACCCCCACTGCCAGGGAGTAGCCTGCAGTCCTTGGGACTCTCCTCCTCTTCTGGGACTTTTAACTGTAAGAATTCCAGCGCTTGGGCTGCCTTCTCCAAGGGTCTTCCCTCAGGGATCCAGCCTGGTTCTCTTCTAGGGGATTTTTCTTCTGAAAAGAATCAGGTCTGTTGATATCAGTGGCAGGCTGATGCTTCTCTGTACTGTGGCAGAAAGGAACTCAGGTTATAGCTGCACTGGGGGCTGGGGGGCTTGGGTGGAAGTGCAGGGTTTGGGGTGGAGGCTCTGCTTCAGCCCCCAGGCCTGTTCCATGTGTCCTTGCTCCCATTAGCCTGGACACTTCCCCCCACTCCAACTCCACTCTGCCCTTGAAAGAGATCAATAACTTGTCCCAAGCCCTAGTCAGTCCTGTTGTATGGCTCTTGCCTTCTGTGGGAAGACTAACAAATGGACGTGTAGACCTCAGGCTAGGCACCTGTGGTGTTATGTCCTTGTTCCTTTATGGCTCACAATGCGAGAGGGTATAAGTTTTGCTTTTCTGCCCTCCCTTTTTCCCCTCACTCCCACCCCGCAAGTTCTAGTGCCTTCTCTGAGAACCTTGGCCACAATGGAGAACCAGAGGCTGGAGAAAAAACAGTCTGGGGAGAAAGAATTTTCAGCTATGACATCTCCGACCAGTGCCTGATCTCTAAAATCTATATGACTCTGTCAAAACTCAACCACAAAAAGACAAACAACCCAATCAAGAGGTGGGCAAAGGATATGAACACACACTTCACTAAAGAAGATATACAGGCAGCTAACAGATACATGAGAAAATGCTCTCGATCATTAGCCATTAGAGAAATGCAAATTAAAACTACGATGAGATTCCATCTCACTCCAACAAGGCTGGCATTAATCCAAAAAACACAAAATAATAAATGTTGGAGAGGCTGCGGAGAGATTGGAACTCTTATACACTGCTAGTGGGAATGTAAAATGGTACAACCACTTTGGAAATCTATCTGGCGTTATCTTAAACAGTTAGAAATAGAACTACCATACAACCCAGAAATCCCACTCCTCAGAATATACCCTAGAGAAACAAGAGCCTTCACACAAACAGATATATGCACACCCATGTTTATTGCAGCTCTGTTTACAATAGCAAAAAGCTGGAAACAACCAAGGTGTCCGTCAACAGATGAATGGGTAAATAAATTGTGGTATATTCACACAATGGAATACTACACATCGATAAAGAACAGTGACGAATCTGTGAAACATTTCATAACATGGAGGAACCTGGAAGGCATTATGCTGAGCAAAATTAGAGGCAAAAGGACTAATATTGTATAAGATCACAATTATAAGATCTTCAGAAATAGTATAAACTGAGAAGAACACATACTTTCGTGGTTATGAGGGGGGGAGGGAGGGAGGAAGGAAGGGAGAGGGTTTTTTACTGATTAATTAGTAGATAAGAACTGCTTTAGGTGAAGGGAAGGACAACACTCAATACATGGAAGGTCAGCTCAATTGGACTGGACCAAAAGCAAAGAAGTTTCCAGGATGAAATGAATGCTTCAAAGGTCAGCGGAGCAAGGGCGGGGGTTTGGGGAACATGGTTTAAGGGGACTTCTAAGTCAATTGGCAAGATAATTCTATTATGAAAACATTCTGCATCCCACTTTGAAATGTGGCGTCTGGGGTCTTAAATGCTAACAAGCGGCCATCTAAGATGCATCAATTGGTCTCAACCCACCTGGATCAAAGGAGAATGAAGAACACCAAGGTCACACGACAACTAAGAGCCCAAGAGACAGAAAGGGCCACATGAACCAGAGACCTACATCATCCTGAGACCAGAAGGACTAGTTGGTGCCCGGCCACAATCGATGACTGCCCTGACAGGGAGCACAACAGAGAAAGGGAGCAGGAGATCAGTGGGATGCAGACCCCAAATTCTCATAAAAAGACCATACTTAATGGTCTGACTGAGACTAGAGGAATACAAGCGGTCATGGTCCCCAAACCTTCTGTTGGCACAGGACAGGAACCATCCCCGAAGACAACTCATCAGACATGAAAGGGACTGGACAGTGGTTAGGAGAGAGATGCTGATGAAGAGTGAGCTAATTATATCAGGTGGACACTTGAGACTGTGTTGGCATCTCCTGTCAGGAGGGGGGATGGGAGGACAGAGAGAGTTGGAAGCTGGCAAAATTGTCACGAAAGGAGAGACTGGAAGGGCTGACTCATTAGGGGGAGAGCAAGTGGGAGTATGGAGTAAGATGTATATAAACTTATATGTGACAGTCTGACTTGATTTGTAAATGTTCACTTGAAGCTCAATAAAAGTTAATAAAAAAAAAAAACAGTCTGGGGAAAGGGACTAGCAGGAACTGAAAAGACTTTAGTGTTGGGGGTACTAGGGGAACAGACACTGGCAATATTGAGGTAGAGGAAGAGCAGCTCTCTTAGAGCAAGGAGACTTTGACTGGATGGCATAACTAGGCAGAAAGATCAGATGTATTAGAAAGCTCTCTAGCTCTCCTGCAGCCATTTCAAACAAGACTGAATCCTTCTGAGCTAGAGGAGCTGGGTGAGGCACCAGCTGCAGAGGGAAGAGGGGCTAGATGCGTACAATGGGTGGTGGACTACTCAGCTGATGTGATGAGAGTAGACAGGATCATTGGAGATGGGCTTTGTAGGGGGTCAACCTGCCAATACGGGAGCCAGCCTGGCAGTGACAAGCCCTGGGGAGACAGACCAAGGTCAGGAATCAAAGCAGATGGGGAGGGGTGTTCTGTAGGTCCAAGTGAACACAGGAATAGAAGGGGTTGGTGAGGGAGGGAGGTGGGGGCATTCAGGTAATGGAGAAGAAATAAAAAGGGGGAAAAAAAAAACTATCATGGGCAGGGAAACCTTACTATGGGTTACCATTTATCGGACATTATGTGCCACTTCTATGTAAAGTGTTAATTTAATCCTCTCTGCAACCCAATGAGGTAAGAATTATCTCCATTTTACGTATAAGAAACTGTGACCCAGAAAGTTAAAATAGCTTCCACCAGGCCACACAGCCAGTAAGTGACAGAGCTAGGACTAAGAGCTAGGATTCAAACCCAGATCTGTCCAGTGTTAAAGTCTATTTTCCCAAACACCAGGCTATATCGCCCATATATAAGAAGCAGAGAACTGACTGGGAGACAGATACGAGGGAAGATAAAAAAAGTGAAGGCAAGCTGAGCCTGCAAGGAAACAGAGGGATGGGGAACAGACAGAATGAGTGGGAGACTCATTCTCATGGTTGTGGTCAAATCCAGGCCATGTGTGTGTGGTTTTGTCTCCTATAAAACTCACATCACACTTATTATTACATGTTCAGTGCCTCCCCTGCCAGCCTGTGGGCTCATGAGCCATTTACTGGCTAAAGACAAGAGGACTTGGGAAGCAAAGGTGATGGCATCTGAAGGATGAATGGATATACAGAACAGAGAGGGAGGGGAATGGGATAGAGAATGACATTTGAGCTGGAAAAGAGGGCTGGCCAAGAGGGGAATCTCATGACAGAAAGGGAAAATACCTACTGTGTACCAAGCATTGGGCTTATTCCCATTATCTCATTTAATCCTCATAACAATCCTGCGAGATGGGTATTCTTACCCTCATTTGCAAAGGAGAAAAATTATACAACTTACACATGGTGATACAACAATTAAGAGGTGAAGTCAGAATTTGAACCCAAACCCGCCTTCAAATCCTGTGTTCTTCTCTTTACAGCCTCCTGCCTCTCCTTGCTCCTGAATCTGTGGGGCGTGTAGGAGGAGAAGGAAAGAGAAGTTCTCATAGCTAGGAGATGGAAATGGGGGATTCAGTAGGAGGTTGAAGGGTGGATATGGACTTGGAGGGATTGCAATGAAGACAGCCACATGGGGCCATGGGAAAGATGAGTGAGCACTGAGGTTGCTGACGGCAAAGTGAAGAGAACAGGAAATAGTAATGAATAATGGTGGTGTATCAGGGAGGGACAGCATGTCCCTGCAGCTGTTACTGGCTGTGAAATGGGGTCCTCTGGCTTGGGTTGTTCTTTGTATATAAAATGGACCTTGAGTAAGGTTCTCTGTGGCCTGTAGATGCATATGGTTAATCAGAACTTTTCAGTATTTTCAGGATTTCGAGCACCTTTAGATTGGACATTTTCTTTCCAGGCCACCACAAATCCCATCACTGCTACTTCCTTACACTTACTATGTGATCTGCTTGACCTCTGGAAGGCATTTGGATGTGGAACCCTGTCCTTTTGCAGAAGTGGGAATTCAGGGCCAGAGGAGAGACTTACCCAAGTTCTCACAGTAGTGGCCCACTCAAAAACTAAAATCTAGGTCTCCACTCAAGCACCACAGTGCCTGTAGCTGAACTCACAGCCACATTCAGAGCTACTTGTCCAAGTATACAGAAAAGTTCAGCGGAAGTGAGATTTGAGAAGTGTGAGCAAAATCCAGAAAGCTACATTAAGATTGTGGTGGCTATGAAGTAAGCATTTTTTAAACAAAACAGGGAGACTCAAGATTTAGGGCTGAAAGAATGAGCCAAGGGACCTAAGTTTGAACCGTTCAGAGCTAGCTTTATTTGTTAAACTGAATCAGGGTTCTCAGCTCTCACATTGTCCATCTTTGCACCTCACCACCCACCTTACCTCAACACTGCATATCTCACACTGACCACAAGGCGTCACTCTTGTTTTTACCATTGTTTTATAGATTGTTTTTCAATTAGCAGCAGAAGGGAGACCTGAGAGTGAAAAGGTGAGAGTGGAAGGACTGCCTTAAGTCCTGGGCAGATAGCTAAAACCAGGTGTGTTTTGGGAAGGAAGTTCAAGGCTGTAGAGGCTCAAGAAGGCTAGGTTAGCAGGCAAGGCAAGAACGGGAGGACTGTTGTGGATGCCGTCATAGTCTCTCCACATAAAAGGCTTTGCCCAGTTGATTTAGCTCCTGCTGGTACCGCTGATGCTCCTTTTCAAACAGCTGGTGCAGAGCAGCCTGACGCACCTGGTGGGGAGGACAGAACAGAGTGTGGTGTTTGCCCTGTTTGCCACCCTTTCTCATTGTTTCCCTGGTTGCTTTCCTATCACTTGTTTTCCCTTGGACCTGAACTTAGCTGTGGTATAAAGTTAGGCAGTAGCAGAGACTGAACAAGTGGAGAAGCATAACCAACCTTTTCTCCACAGACAAAGCCCCACATTGAGCAAACACTTGCTAAGAACATACCACAAACCAGGAACTCTGCTAGACACCAGGGATACAGAGATCTATGACAGCAACTGGGGACTCTAGGGAGAGAGAAGTCCTGAGAGGCAGGTGCTGGGCACTAAGAAGCAGTTTTCAGTCTCACCAAGATGAGAGGGGTTAAAGAACAGAAGGCACTTTGGACTTTAAAATGTATCACCTGCAGCTGGATGCAAAGACTCACTTAACGAAAAAGTGTTTGGCATTTGGCAAGAGTTGCTGCTGTGCTTTAAGAGTGAAAACTTCAGAGACAAAGTGGGTAAGTGAGGGCAGAGATTAAGAGTTTGGAAATGCCAATGGGCAAACGCACAGGGCAGTAATGGATGAGACTTCAGGCTGCCCTTGCTAAAACTCACCATCAGTAGTTGCTTGTTGGCTAATGCCAACTCCTGCACCATGGTGTCCTGCATCCTTAGAATGGCATATGGGTTTCTCCTCTGGCTCAATGTCATCTGCCACAGACAGTGTGTATGTGAATCTTGCCACCTGACCCGGATACAGAGGTGGGGGTGAACGGGTTAGAGTTACCAGTGAGACGAAACCCATCAGTGAGGCTTCTCCATTCAGAACCTCGGCCAGTGTCAGAAGACTGCAAATTCCTTTTGAAAAGGTAGCTAGACCTGATTTAGACCCTGCGTTATATGCCGTCAAGTCCGACTCGTGGTGACCCCATGCGAACAGAGTAAAACTACTCCATAGGGTTTTCACAGCTAACCTAGTGTGTATTAAACACATTATTTAATCATCACAATAACCATATGATGTAGGTATGAATTTTCACGTTATACAGATAAGGGAACAAAGTTCAAGTGAGTTGCCCAAGCTCACGTAATGGCAGACCTGGGTCTCATATCCAATCTCTCTGACCCAAAGGCTAATATTCCTTCCATCACACCAGTGATTCTCAACTCTCGCTAGGTACTGGAATAATCCATATTTAAAAAAAAATAAAAAACGAAGTTTTTGTTACATAAAATATACACTCCTTTTATGTATTAAGAACTTCATTTTTAAAGTTTTAAAACATATATATACATACATATATAAACAATGTATATCTCCACTGCTCAGATAGACCCTGTTGACATTTTTCAAAAAATCTCAAAGTATTTTTGACACTGACTAGAAAAGTTAAATTCACACAAAAATATGCAGGACAAAAAAAGCTAGTCCTAGTCCTTCCCAACAAAGCTTTCCAGGTTCTTTGTATATCCTTCCAGAAAACTTTTATATACTAGTGGGTGTATCTTTTTTTTTAACACGAGATCATACATTTACCTAAGCAGTGCACTTAACAATTTGGTTTCACATCAGCACACGGGGATTTGCTTCATTCTGTTTAAAAGCTGCATAGTATTTTTGTATCATAATTTAACTAACTAGGCTATTTTTAGCTTTTTTACTTTTATGAACAATGCCGTTATGAACACCTATGTGTCTGTATCTTCTAGTATGTTTACATGCATATTTATGTAAGGTAAATTCTTAGGAGTTGCCAATTTAAAGGTGTGAATCTTAAAGTTTATCTCATCAAATTATCTTCCTAAAGAGGTTGCTTTAACCTCGTTGTGTGCCATTAATTCTGACTCATAGTGACCCCGTATGACAAGAGTAGAACTACTGCCCCAGAGCATTTCCTAGGCTGTAATCTTTACGGGAGGAGATCACCAGGTCTTTTCCCCTACAGAGCCGATGCTGGGTTTGAACCACTGACCTCTTGGTGAGCAGCTGAGCGATTAGCCATTGTGCCACCAAGGTTCCTTGCTTCAACTAAAATTATATGTATTCTTTGTTTCTCACATCCTTGCTAGCCCTGGGTATAGCCCGTGAAAACTTAAAAAATATGGATTCCTTTATCCCATTCCAGACCATTTTAATCACTATCTCCAGGGATAAGCTCTGGGTGTCAGCGGTTTTTAAAATATCCCCCAGGTGAAACAGATACGCAGCAGCCCACAGTCTTTTGACAGTTTTCTCATTCACTCACTCAATGCCTGCTGCACTTACGTGATTAGTACAATGCCAGAAGGAAAAAAAAAAAAACAAGAACCACTACAACAACAAACTTGCTCCAATTTTCTTTTAGAAGATGGGAAGCAGAGGGCCATGAAAACCACATAGCCTGTATAGCCCAACCTAGTGGCCACCAGAAGGCTGGTATCTGCTTGCTATGACAACGGTGACTTCTTGCCCCCTCTAGACCTGCTCTCATTCTTGTACAGAAGTGTTGAGAGATGGCTCAGGGAGAATGGAGTGAAAAGGTAAACTCTGGAGGGCAAGGGGAGGAGATAAAAGCAGAGGTTACCTGTTAACCATCTTCTTAAGTTCCGTGGCCCTTTGAAAACTCTGCAAGAAAAGGGAGTTCTGTTGATCTGCTTTGATCTTCAGAACCTCACCCTCAGTATCTTATTGTGGTCAGAGATACATAAGCCTTTTTCTTTCAGTGAGTGTGGTCCATTTCCTTGGGGAGGTGGGGAAAGGAAATACCTACTCCTTTCAGAATGGATCAAAGTAAACAAGCAGACATTGGAAAGGAACAAATATTTGAATACCTACTATGTGCAAAACAGTCTCCCACTCCTGTTAATAACTACCCTTCTGTTATATCAAGGGTCTTTCCCAGGAAATTATCTACTTCCGGTAAATCGGTCTGGACGCTCACCAAGGGAAACTCCTTCACCCCAGCCCCTCCTTTCAATTCTGCATACCTCTTCTACTCTTGCCATCTTTTCCATAGACATTGTCTACAGACTTGCTTGATATGGTCCTAAGAGACTGGGCAGGCTTTCCCTTCTGTTTAGTTCAGTCACCAAGGTTTCAGTAGTCATGGTAACATTCAAGGCTCCAACAATGACCCTAGGCTTAGGAGTTGATTGGTCACCTGGCCTGTTGCCTGGGAGACCTGCAGGGAATCCGCCTTCTGCAGCCTTCTATTACTGACACAGGCAACTCTGTGAGCAAAGGCCCCCGTCCCAATTTTAGGATTTCCTCTGTTGGGGTCCCAAAGAGTATGGTTCTAGGTCCAGGGTACCCATGGTCCCACCAATTCTCTCGAGGAAAATTCTCACACTCTGCTGTTAGGCAAGTACACAAATCATATGCCTGTTTTATTAAAAGACAATTGTAAAGAAATTAATCATATATATTTTTTAATACTTCATTTTATTAAATAACCAATTCATAAAGTCAGACCAGTGCATTGCCTTGTTAGGGGAAACCATTCCTTCACACTGTCCTATAGTATCCCCAGTAAAGGAGAAGCGATGAGATAATGCCAGTTGTCAGAACAGTCCTTCTTATTAAATATATTTACGACAGTATGGAATGAAAGTGGAAGGGCAGATCCTTGCACTTCAGGAAAATTGTGTTGTTTCTATACATCCTGGTTTAAGTGGAGCACCAGGGTAAGTTGTTTCACATACCACCCACTGCCACACCCAACCTCCTGGACCAGTTCCTGTCTGCATTTCCTGCCAATCAACCTGAGATGCCCCAAACCTGAACAGTTCCCATTTAACTGTGTACAACAACAGGGTAGATAATGGAAGCCGTCAAGTCCCCTCATCTCAATTTTAACCTCTGGGATTAAATACCCTGGAACAGGGCAAATGAACTAATCATGATCAAAACCAGGTGAGAATTTTTAAGGTAGGCTTGACAGAAACACTAAGAATAACAACTGAATTTAACTCCAGAAAAAGTGCTACTGGGAGAAATAGTTTTAGTGGTTGTTCAGAAACAGCCCATGAGAAAGGGCCTCCACGCATGAGCTCTGTACACAACGGGAGTGTTGGCCGATGGAGTCCAGGCCTGTGGAGCCAGATAACCTGAGGACTGCCTGGCATGCACACTGTACTCCGTCTGGCTCAATCTATAGCAAGGATCCTTCAGTTCCATCACAGAGTACTCTCCAATGTATTATAGTTGTCCTTAAAGCTCTTCAATTCGAGGAAGTGCTTGGCACGTTTACTCTTCTGATTGGAGGGGAGGTATGTCACCTGGATGGTTGTTGGGGAGACTTCAGGAGACTGAGTAAGGTCTTTGGCTGCTGACTGGTGGTGTCGCTGAGAGCTCCCACTTCGTGCTTTGACCCTGAGGAGTACAGAGAGCAGGTCACAGACAGGATGAGGAATAAAGGAAGAATACAAACAATTCGGGACTCGTCCTGTCCTACAAATGCAACCATAGCCACAAATGGTCTCTGTTCTATCTTGTACCTAGTTACTAAAATTGCAAGTATTATCTCAGAAATAGCAGAGAAATTAATCTCCCACTGAGTTCCTGCCTCTTACTCAACCTTTTCTTCATCTCACTACACTTACAGAAAATTTTAACTCTGCCAATTCACCTAATTTGTGTAAGCAGCTATTACGCTCCTGGTTCAAAAAGTCTTTTAAAAGCTCAATACCAAAAAATAAGAAATAGCAGCAGCTCTTGGGTACACACAACATGTTAGGACATTATACTTGGTTCTTCACCAATATCTAACTTAATTCCAAAAACCCTCTTTGGGATGGTATCATCCTTGTCTTTCAGGGTCCAATAAATAACTTGCCAGAGGTCACGAAGCCAGTAAGTGACAGAGGGGGATTCAACCCTAGGTTGTCAAACTTCAAAGACTTTACTCCTTTCCTGTACCCACTGAGCCTTTTTAGAAACTAGAAGTCGAAGAAACTTCGACTTCTGCCTGACTTCTAAACCAAATACCCTTTTCCATCGTCTCCATGTTCATTTTCATCACTGCTCTAAAGTAGTTTTTACTAGGACCTTTTGTCTATAGGAATAAGGTAGTAGTTCATTTTTAGGTATAGAAAAAAAGACGGTATAGACATATCCTTTTATGTCTTGAGGAAACCGTCTTCAACATAAAAGAACAGATATATTCTTTCGAAGGCTCCCCCTCTACACCAGACACTTTCATTTTAACACCTGCATAAATAACGTAACGAAGCTAGGTTTAACGAAAACCAAAACCAAACACAAACCCATTGCTATTGAGTCAGTTTCAACTCATAGAAACCCCATGTCTTACACAGCAGAAATACTCTATAGGGTTTTTAAACCAACCCAAACAGAAGTCATGATTCTTCTCCTCTGTCACAAACACCTGACAGCTGACCCTACAGTGTTTTTGACAGGGTCACTAATGCTCTAAGTGGAAACAGAAACGGGAAGGCACTTTTACTTTTATTGGACCAAGTCCCAAAGCAGGGCACTTATACTCTGGAACAAGAGGAACCCCTGTGTGCTGAAAAAAAAACTGTTTCATTTGTTAGGCTATACCAATTCTGACATTTTACGCAATGCACAAAACTGTTAGCTTATACAGTAACATCTGCTTTCCATGTGAGCAAGAAGCAGTTTTAGTAGTCTAAGGACCTGACAACTCTTATGGTATCACAGATTTTTGCTCACATTGCTTAATGGAGGTCATTTCTCTGTGGGAACAACAGTCGAATACTACTTAATCTTCTAACGAAATGGAGCCAACCTGCCAGTCCCCTTTGACATGTTCCCCTCCAAACTCACGCAGTGGCCAGCTCGGTCAGGGCCTCCTGATAGCGCAGGTACTCACTCTGGCCAAAGACCTGAGGAAAGAGGAAGGAAGAATGAGGATCTTTCAGTTTGGGGATCAGTTCAGTTCCTTGAAGGAAACTGACCATCCAGCTTACCCCTGTCCCATAGCGGGCTGTCTCATAGCCATCCAGCAGGGTATCAATGAGGGCTTTGCGCACACCCTTGAAAGGAGTACTAGTGTTTCGAAGATCTAGCAAGTAGGAGCGGAAATTCTTGCCCATTAGGGAACAGGGATGCCGGCCTTCAGCATGAAATGGGATCTCTGAGGAGATAACAGCACAGTGACACCTTTTAGCCCCCTTCTCCCATTCTTTAGTCTTTCTAGTTAATTCCCCAAACTTAGAAACAGGTCCAATGTTGAGCTGGGGGAGAAGAGGAATTATAATAGAATTAAGAAGACCAGAGGTATAAAGCTGTATTTGGTGGTGGCAATACAACTGTAAGCTATACCAATGATACAAACAGTGACATCATTCTTTTTACTCCCCTATTTACCTATCCTGACTCTAACAGATGAGTTAAGCTTTGATAGAAATACAGCATATATAACAAGTGGTCATAAAATGGGAAAAATTCAAGAACCATCTATCTTTGTAGTGAAAAAGATGTCACCTTTTTTAAGTTGTAGTAGTAAGTATATTTGTAACAAATCATTTGCCATTTTAACATTCTTCATGTGTACAATTCAGTGACACTGTTTACCACGTTGCCCAAGTCATTTGTCTTTTTTTTTTAAATAATTTTTATTGTGCTTTAAGTGAAAGTTTACAAATCAAGGCAGTCTCACATAAAAACTTACACACAACTTGCTACATATTCCCAATTACTTCCCCCCCATGAGACAGCTCGCTCCTTCCTTCCACTCTCTCTTTTCATGACCATTTTGCCAACTTCTAAGCCCCTCTACCCTCCCATCTTCCCTCCAAGCAGGAGATGCCAACATTGTCTCAAGTGTCCACCCAAACCAAGTAGCTCACGCCTCACCAGCATCCCTCTCCAACCCATTGTCCAGTCCAATCCATGTCTGACAAGCTGGCTTTGGGGACGGTTCCTGTAGTGGGCCATCAAGTCACCTGTCTTTTGTGAAAAACCAACTGCTACCATACAGCTCATGAAACTAACAGTCTCCAGAAAACTTATTAAGAGAGAGAAAAAAAAGTCACTCTTTGGGAATATACTTACTTACATCATTTCCTTACATAAAAGAGTAACCTCATACTCTCTAAACTCTAGAAAATCCATGCTAGCCAGATATGGGCAGAATACGCAAATCCTAGCGTAAATAAAGTAGGTTCATCACTCTTCACCAGGTGAGTATCCAGGATCCTGGAATGGACCCTGTCGGGTGGCCCTTACCAGAGGCACGGATAGCGTCCAGAGCTTTCATCCGGTACAGATAGTTGTAGCAATCTGTTAAGAAAGAGTCTGGTCTCAGGCATAACCCTCAAAAGATATCCCAAACTCCAGCAAGCTAATAAACTGTCTTCCCCCATTAGACATATACCCAGTAAAAGAAGAGTCACAGCTGCTGGTTTTGCCAGCGGCTATGTTGACAACTCTGAAAGCAAAGGAATCCGGAACTTGTGAGATTCCTCTCTGAAGCATCCTTCCAAGGAAAGAGCTTGCCACATACTTTGAGTTCCCTGGGTTTCCAGCTGCAGCAGTCTGGCATCATCATCTGCAAGGAGCTGGGGCTCATACTTGATATCCTGAACCCTGGATAGTCGAATATCAATCTCTTCTTTCAGATCCTGTTCAAGTGGAGAAAAGAATATACAATCAGTTTTCCTTGCACTCTGTTTCCCACCAATCTGGAAATGGAGCTGAGCAAGTGAACAACTACGACAACAGAAACAGAGAAAATTGTAGCTACTGAAACTATCAGATAAGATGCAAAAATTTAAGAAAGAATGGGATTGGGTTCTCTAATAAACTCTCGAAGCTCCGTATCTCTCATCTAGCTCCTTTAACCTGCCAAAACAACATTAACCTGCATCGACATTTCTCACTTTCAACTGGACTTAGAATCTTGCTTAGCTATTATAAAGAATTTCTTGAGTTGGGAAAAAATACATAACAACTGAAGTCACATACACTCTCAATCTATAAGAAGGGGCCCTGTATACAACCTATATAATAGCTTAAGGATTAACCCACCTGGTGTACCACAGGACTCTAAAGGCTCCTTTAAAAAACTAAAATACATCCTTAAAATATATAATTTATATTTGTAGTATAAAATTCAAAAAGCACTAAAGGTGCCATCCCTAACTTATTCAGAAGCAACTACCGTTACCGGTTTCATATCCACCTCTTTGTTACCCAAACAACTGCCAGTGTCTGGGGAAATTTCTTGTATTTAAGTTTCTTGCAACTTTTTTAAAACTTCCACCGTGAAATATATCATATACAAAAAAAATGCGTATTATGTGTACATTTTGAATAAGAACCATTAAAATGAACACCTGTACCAGTTTATGAAATGGAACATTACCAGTGACTTTGAAGCCCTTTGTGCTCATCCTTGCTTGGATGTCCCCCCCACCCCTAACCTACATTTGTTAACAGTTCTCTTTCTTCACTTTTTTTTCCACTTGTCACCCTAAATAAGTTGCTTAGCTCTACCTGGTTTTGAACTTTATATGGACAGACGAATACATAAATTTCTCTACAACTTTTAAATTTTTAAACGAACTTAAATCGAAGTTGAATTTACATACGATAAAATGCACCCATTTTAAGTGTACATCTGAGTTTTAACAAAGACACCTGTTTAACTACCATCCCAGTCAAGACATGCAACGTTTTCACTACCCCCAAATGTCCCCTCATACTCCTTTGCAGTCATCCTTCCCCTGTTGGCTCCAGGCAACACTAATGTGCTTTGTATGACTATACTTTTGCCTGTTGTAGAACTTCACATAAACGGATTTATATGGCACATATTCTTTTATGTCAGGTTTTCTTGCTTTGTTCACTCTGCATATTCTTGAGATTCACTCATGCTTGCACTCATTTTTAATTCAAAAATATTTTGGAGATTCATCTGTGTTGATCTGTATCTTCATCCCTACAAAATATTCCAGAACACAAATACATCTTTATCTACCTGAATGTGGACATTTGGATTGTTTTTAAAAAATTATTACAAACATTGTGCTATGAACAGTCTCATACCTGTCTACTGGTACATATAAGCAAAAATTAATTTCTGTATGGTAGAATTGCTAGATCATGGATTAGGTACATGTGCAATCTTACTCAATAAAATCCAATTATTTTCTAAAGTCGTTTTACTAATTTAAAGTTCCACTTCTTAGAATTTAGTTAAGAGTTTTTTAAAGAAAAATTAATCTTGATCTTATCTATAAAGAAATAAAAGTTTTGACTAACTCATGATATACGGTAAATCAATTCTGTGTCACTCTTATGAGAGGCAATTGGCATCTGATGAACTGAGGACACGTGGAACGAGCACTGTAGAGGTTTCAGGCCGTGACGTCCTCCTTGTGTCTTTCCAGGTGATATGTCAGTAAAGAACTACAGTGTGACGGAGTAATAGCAACTTAATAAAAGATTAACACTGGTCTAGGAGTTGGAAGAATCATATACTAGCCCTAGTTCTCCAACTAATCTGCTGTCCTTTCAACAATGAATTATTGAGTATTTAACCCTGGTGGCACAGTGGTTAAGTGCTATGG
Organism: Elephas maximus indicus; assembly: GCF_024166365.1. Classification (NCBI taxonomy): domain Eukaryota; kingdom Metazoa; phylum Chordata; class Mammalia; order Proboscidea; family Elephantidae; genus Elephas; species Elephas maximus. The sequence goes on from NC_064821.1 coordinate 191,994,857, forward strand.
CTGCTAACCAAGAGGTCAGCAGTTCCAATCCACCAGAAGCTCCTTGGAAACTCCATGGGGCAGTTTCACCCAGTTCTACAGAGTCACTGTGAGTCGGAATCGACTCAACGGCAGTGGTTTTACTACGCGTAGGTCCTGACTTTACAGCAGTGAACAAAACTGGCGTGGTGCCTGCATTCTTGAAGCTTACAGCCTAGTGGACGAGGGAGGCATTAAACAGACAAACATAACAGAAATATTGTGAATGGTATAAGGAAAAAAAAACCAGGGTACTATAAGAAAATAAAAGGAGAGACCCACTTTAAGACATAAAAACTCCTCTGTTGAAGAAATAACATATAAGCTAAAATCTAAAGAATGAATGAAATGGCCAAATGTGGATCAGGGGAAAATCATTCTAGTCATAGCACATGCCTTTAAGCTGGGAAATTCCACCAGTGTAGCTAAACTGCAGTGATCATAGGCAACAGCCATACAAAAGCAGGTTGAAACGTAACGGATGCCTATACTAAGTGGAAGACTGAAGAAACAAGATAGAAACGGTAGAGCTCTGAATTAGAAATGTTAGGTTTTAGATGCCTATCAGACACCTACAACGGATTTAGTTTTTGGCTTTTAAGTAGAGTAGAGGGTCAGCAAAAGAGAGGAACACCCTTGACGAGATGGATTGACACAGCTGCTGCAATGATGGGCTCAAGTATAGCAATGATTGTGAGGATGGTGCAAGACCAGGCAGTGTTTTGTTCTGTTGCACATAGGGTTGCTGTGAATTGAAACTGACTTAACAGCACCTAACAATGACATCACACATATACGTAAGCATGACAAATAAGCACCTGGATATATAAGTACAGAATAGAGAAAAGAGATTTGAAATAGAAATAAAAATTTCACCATATCTGTAGATACTTGCAGTCAAGAAAAAGAATTCAATCACCTAAGAAGAGAGTGTAAACGAAGATAACAGGCCATTTGGCTATTCACATGCTGTATATTTTGGATAACTTGCTTCCCTTTTTGGGGTTTCAGTTTGTAGCATAAACAGCAGCATTAGATGATTTATGGGGCCCTTATAAATCTAAACTTCTGCAAAGGCAGACCTTTTTATCACTCTGAGGCTAATTCTAACCACCCTAACCCCATTCTAAAATGAAACCAAACAATAAAAACTGTGTAATTTAAGATGAATTGGAAAACACCTTACCACAAAGAATTGGGAACTTTAATGCAAGCCCTTCATTCTGCAGATGCCAAAACTAAGGTTCATGGGTACGCTAAGTGCTATACCCCAGCAGGAGCAGTAAGTCAGATCTCACAGGTGACAGTTATTGTTCCATCCAAGAAAAGCACGACGGTAACCGGACACCAAACAAGGAAATCTCATTCTTGCTCCTAAAAGATCTGGAGAACCAGCCCCATCGTATGCCTTAAGAACCTACCTTAGGGGCATTGTGTCCCACAGGGACATGAGGTCCCCTTCGAGATTTCATTGCAAAGCGCATGATTTGCCTCTTCACAAAAATAAAGAGCAGCACAAACACCTGCCCAAAAAAATATGAGAAAAAGAATCTTTCAAAGACAGTTTAAAAAAAAAGTCACGCCTTCAACTCCCCCGATTTGGGCTCTCAGAAGTGCTTTGAGGTAAAACCTGGGACAAATCAAGGCCGTCAAACATAGGGGTGGATTTGGGGACGCCTGTGGAGGGAAGCATGGGGACTGCCGCTCTGGAGTTTAGCGGGAGGGTTCTCAGCCAGGGGCGGGGCAATCCTAGTCGTGACTTAAGTCCCAGGTATTCTTGGGATAGGCGTCAAAGCCCAGAAAAAGTGCAGGTGAGTGGGTGGAGAATGAGGACAGGGAACCGCTCAAGAGGAGGGTCTCTACTGGGTCTGACGCGACAACAGGAATGGGGGGGGATTTCCTCACCAGGCTCCCGTAGGCCATCACCAGCACGACATTCACCCCGGACAGCCAGTTACTGCCGGACGCCATGGCCTCCCCACCCCGCACAGAGCTGCTCTGGTTTACCCCGTTGCCCTGCCTTGTCAGCCCGGGTTCCGCCGAGGCAACGGCACCTGGGTTTCCCGGAGCTCTCCGGCCATTTCCTTATGGGGGAAGACCAAGAAAGACCCGGCCCGAAAACATGGCGGCTGGGGGGGGGAGGGGAGCGACGCCTTCCCGCTTCCCCCCCCGGCACGTGACTCAGGTTGCAATGGCACCCGGGAGCGGCGACGGCCGAGACGCGGAACTACGCCAGTAAGAGGAAGCGGAGGCCGTCCGCGCATCACGTGGTGAAGGCGGGGCCGCCGTGGAGGAGGCGGGGAGGACGCGCGGAGCCGGAGCGAGGTGTCTCGTGGCGGGGCGGTGCGCGCACGCTTGCGTGCGCGTCCCTTTTCGCGTCACGTGCTGGGGGACGCAGGAAGGCAAGTGGGAGGGGGAAGGCGCGAGAGCGAGCGCGAGAGGGAAAAGGAGGGAGGGGGTGGGGAGGAGGGAATCTTATATCACGTGACAGGGGCGGCGCGGCCCGGGGTGTCAGTGTGGAGGAGACTGAGGTAAAGTTGGGAGCGCAGCGGCGTTGGCGGCGGCGGCGGCGGCAGTGGCAGCGCGGCGGGGCCGGGTATTGTCCGCGGCCCCTTTAAATCCGCGATCTCCTTTTACCCTCCCTCGTTTCTCCCCTATCCCCGCCAGATCCCCCTCCCTCGGTAGGCCCCCCCACGCCGTGTGTCCCCCCCGACTGTACACCCCGATTCCTGGTCGTGCGAGCCCTACCCCCCCCCCCCTCCCGAGTCGGCCGCTGGAGGTTTTGTTTATGGTTAGGTTCGCGGCCTAGTGGGCCGCGCCAGAGCCGGGGCCTCGATTTGGGAGCGTGGCCGGGGCGGGGCTTGGGCAGCCGAAGGGGGGGGCATGCGGCTAAAGCCTGATGGGGGGAGAGCGAGAAAGAGCGCGAGCGAGCGAGGCCTGGGCTCTCCCTGAGGTAGGGCTCTCTCTGTCCACGAATCGGTGCCTGTGGAGAAGACCGAGGGGCCTCATCTTCCGACCCTCTGCGGGCCTCCTCTGATCCGGATCCGGCTTGGTTTAGGGGCGGCGGGGGGGGAGGGAGGGCGATGGGGTGGAGCTGCCCCAAACTCCCCCATGTGGCCCTCAGTTTGGAGTGCGGGGGATTAATTTGTTCGGGGTGGGAGGTAGAGAGCCGATGGGCCCCGTGGGTTCCCGATGTGGCGCTGAGGGGGGTGAGCCTTCCATCTTCCACGCGTGGGCTTGCGTCCCCTCTTCGTTTCCACCCTCTTTGTCAGCTCGTCTTAATACCCTTCCATCTTTCTCACCGCCCCAGCTTTTGTAATATATTTTTACCGCTGTCTTTAGCTTCACGGCGCCCATACTGTAGTTTTGGGTACCCCAAACAATTATGATGTTATTTGGGAAGCTGGACATGGAGGCCTCCATAGGGTGTATTCTGCCTAAGGGACGTCACTAGAGCATTGGGGTATTTGTTCACTCTTCTCATAATGGGATAGGAATTCCAAATTTTTTCATACCCTTCACCTGGACAGTCCCTAAATTGTTTCGAAAACTGATGTCATGAACTGGAGACTGCCTCTTTTCCACCATTCTTGAAATGTAGCCACCTCCGGTGCAGGGTGTTGTGGAAAGAAGAACAGCACAGTAACAGGCTTTTTTTTGTTGTTGTTGTTACCGTTTTTGCTTTTTGATTTACTCTGATTTTTAGAGGTAGAAATCCCTTTTTTGTCTCCTTTTCCCACCCACCTTTCCACTCCCTATATCCTGCTTTGGGGATATCTGATGTGACTTGCTGGGAGGTGTTGAGGGTCGGTGACAATGAGCGTTACCAGAGAACTAAAACGTTTTGGCTCTGTATCGTTTGATAAAAGTGCTTTGAGATCCTACACCATTGTCCTTAAAGATTAGACTATCCCAGTGATTGTTTCCGTTGTGAACGGGAAATACTGCTGGCATGTAAATTCGTGCTGAAAGGCCCCAAAATGTACTGTTTTATTTTTGTTTTTTAAAGCTTCTCCTTGCTAAGTGTGTCCCAACTGGGGAGTACTTTTTTCTTACTAGATTTATGTTGATGGGGAAGGGGATGCAGGGGTCATTTAAACAAAACATCTCCAAAAAAGTTGCTTCTTAAAGGCACCAAGCCTTACCCTACTCCAGTCGAACTTCAGAGTTTCTGAATTGTTTCGCAAATAGATTGTAAGCTCCCTGAGGGCAGTAACCAAATCATACTGCTTTTGTATTTCTTGAAGTACTGGACACATAGTAGTTCTTCAATAAATATTTGTTATTTATTTTTTTCAGTAAAAATTTCTCTGGCTATTTTTTTAAGTAGCTGGTTTTCATAAATTAGTCAAGGACGCTTCTGTTGAAACCTGTATTTACTCTCACACTATACCCTGTTCTCCAATAATTCTCACCGTATTTCCCTTAAATATTTTTGTTCTGTATCAGAGAGTTTTAAACAAGATTCCTTGCCTCCACTGTGATAACTCTGGGTATATGACTGCTTGCTACTAAAAGGCAGCCAATTCTGTACCTCCAAGTGCCCATCCCAGATCACTTGCTTTTAATCTGATTTTCAGTGTTGTTACCACCTAGGTGGTAAAATTTTCTTAGTCACACATTTCAAAGCACTTTAAGAGAGAAATGGAATTTAATAGGAAGATTATCAGGAAGATTTTTATTTACTAGTCAATTATGTGGCTTTTGAGATGACTTTTTAACATATTTACATGTGATTGGGTACAGTATATGTTGCTGTCCCTGCAGTTTATATCTGCATTATAATGCATTCTCCAGAATTGAAATCACGTGGAGTAGAAAGCAGTCAATATTTGGGTTGAGTGGGAAATGGCTATTTCCATATTAGAAACTTATAGGACTAATTTTAAAGTATAACAGTTTTTCTCCAGTCTTAAAATTTTTCTCTTTTTGATTCGGATCCGGAAGTACTTAAACAACACTTTTTTTTTTTTTGGTAAATTAAGTGTTGAAACTTGGTTATAGCCTAGGAAAAGGGGTTAATGTGTAGCAATTAGTCTTGTACTAGCCTGAAATATTTACAGGCCTTTGTGTGCACATATATGTAGGGGGAAGAGTTAATGGTTAAAAATTAGCCCTGAAATTGTCTTAAAAATCTTTCTTGGTGATAGCGAATGTAGCACTCTTAGTTTTTAAGGACCATGTCAAAAACCAAAAAAAAAAAAAAAAACCTACACAGTCTATTGACTAAACTTGGTGAAGGATTTATCCATAGGAAAGTCAGCTTTCTCTGTGACGTCCAAGGTGAAATTCACTTTACTAACAGTTAATCTTTGAATATTTCTTTGGAAGCCTTCCCTCTCTCTCCTTCAAATCCAGCAGTGGCTTTTGGGCAATCTAGAATTGCCCTGTATAAAGTTTCATTTAGAAAAAAATTAACTATAGAGCGGAAAAGTATAAAATTGTCCTCTTTGGAAAGGAATAAAACAATGTAAAGTAATCTCTTATTTGGACCACTTCATCATATGACGAATGTTTTCTTTGTTTACTAAAAGCAGCAGCTGAGATTGCCTGAAAGAACTTGAATTCAATAGAATTCTTGCCCATTAGAAGTGTTATAACAAAAACTATGTTCTGGTTTTGGGAAGGTCCTGTGTGTTCTGTGTCTCTTTAAAGACTCAACTAAGTCATCTTGCCAGCAGTAATGTCTGAAGCTTAAAGGCCCTTTCTTCCAAATAGAACTTTGTGATAGATGCTTTTGGTTGGGGACAGATTTGGGATTCTCTGTATACTAAGGTGAGTGGTGGAGGGTAATGTTAATTCTGGTTTCTTGAAACAGTGGACTAGAAGACCAACAAAGGCAACCGCAAAAGCAGTTTGTTGAAATTATTGTCCAGGGAACTGAGATCCTGGGCAAAGTCACTGGGGCTAATACGTGCCCTGTTCATGGCTATTAAAAAAAAAAAAACCTGCAACATGCTGAGGAGTAGGAACTTGGAAGAAGAGGCTAGACTTGAGTTTGTCCTTTCCCAAGCAGGGGGAGGTTACATGCAATTTATGTAAAAGTCTCCTAAGGCAGATAAGGCTGTTTCCTTGGGTAGATTGAGTACAGTATTTTAAACTTTTTTTTTCTTGTAATTTCTTTGGAGTATAGACTGATGCCCTTCCTGGAAGACTTTGTTTCTAGACTTTTCTATTTTTCTGTCAAAGGGACTTCAGATATTTTCACCCATATAGAAGGCTTTTGATTTATTAACATTGTTTTGCTTACTAGCAAGGTAATAAAACTTTACAAAACCTGCTTATGGGGACGAGGAAGCAAATCTTGCCTATAACTTAAAAAAACAATAACTATTACTAAATCACGGTGAGCACTCATGTACACTCTATATGTTTTTTATACAAGCATAGAGTAATAGCCATAGTTCCTTAAGGAATTTATCCAGCAGCTAAACATGTGTCTCAGGAACAGATGAATCTTTTTGGTTGCTCCTTTAAAGAAATAAAAGTGCTTGGTGGTGAAGGTGCTGATGAAAGAGGTTGAAAACATAATTTGCCCACATTTAACACCTAAACTCTTTTTTTTAATCTTTCAGTATTCTACCTTGTAAATACTGTTATTTGTATATACTGTAAATGATGACATCGGTGGGCACTAACCGAGCCCGGGGAAACTGGGAACAACCTCAAAACCAAAACCAGACACAGCACAAGCAGCGGCCACAGGTAAAGAACCCAAGAGAGTTGGATCTATGGGTAGCCTTCCAGTTGATACTGCTTTCCATCCCATACAACATCATTCTGTGTTTTGGGTTATTGATTTGGGTTCTTTATTGTTTTGGGTTCTTTATTGTTTTTTAGGTCTTGGGTCTTTTTTTAACTTAGGGCCTGATAACTTAATGACACGTTGTGATGCAGCAAGCTTTTTCGTTGTTTAATACAACATTATGAAGCTAGAAAGAATGGGTCCTGTACTTTGTATACCTAAGGTAGTGTTTCCTTTGTCATCTGGGCCGCTTTAGCAATACCTTCCTTATTTCCTAGGCCTTCCACCTTGATATGTCTCTAGCCAACCTTTGTTTTGCCACTACTTTCCTTCTGGATTTTATCCTCTGCTCCTCTCCCCTAACCTCCCTTTTATCTTCCTTGCTGGTTTCATTGAGGGCTTAGCTGATTTTTCCTTTCCCATGAGGAGCTGGGATCTTCACTATGTTCCTTCAGAATTAACAAGTGAGACATCCTTGAACATTGTTCAATTTTAAGTTTTAAAGAGTAAATTAACTTCCTGGATACTGAGGTTTATGCATATATTTTGTTTGTTTTTAGTTTGTTTTAGGTATGATGTATGCTTAACCAGTTAGATGTTTGTTGGTCCCTGATGTGAATAAATTACTTACATTTAGTTATGGTAAAGAAATTGGCTAGATAAGGCTAGAATTTTTCCCTTCTTTTTCTTTTACCGCTATTTCCAAGTGAATTTCTAGCAGAATTTTAGTACTTATTCTCAAATGGGGTGGTAAAATTGTTGGTATCTTATAAACATGCACTAGAAACTCAGAAGATACACTTCATTGTATTTTCAGTCCTAGGAGTAAGAGTGCGGCGTCGGTAACTACAGAAACAGGAACAGGGTTTACATATGACTTTATAAACGCGTTAATAGGAATTAAGAGACAGATGTTTCAAGGTGGTGCTGTGCTCCCAAGATGAAAGGCCCTTTAGCTATGAACATTGGTGAAAAAGATTCTTGCCTTTTTTAGAGGTTGTAGAATAAAATAGTGGCAGTTTTCACTTTTTTGTCATTTCACTGGAGTTCCTGGGTGATACAAACAGTTAAGCACTTGATTACTACTAACTGAAAGGTTGGCGGTCTGAACCCACCCAGAGGAGCCTTGGAAGACAGTCCTGGTGATCTGCTTCTGAAAGGTCACAGCCTTGAAAATCCTATGGAGCAGTTCTACTCTTTACACAGGGGGTTGCCATGGGTCGAAATTGACTGAATGGCAACTAACAGCATCAACAACAAATGGTATTGGTGTTTTAGTTACTTGGTACTTGGTCATTTGTGATGAGGAGAAGGGAACTGGAAAATGGGGGAGAGGTTTGACTACATACGTCCCTCTTATTTCTCCGAACGGTTGCCCCTTGATCATGCTTTCTTGTTTTCTTCTGAATTCGTAGGCCACTGCGGAACAAATTCGACTTGCACAGATGATTTCGGACCATAACGATGCGGATTTTGAGGAAAAGGTGAAACAAGTGAGTGTACTACTAATTTGCTACAAGTTGTGGGAAACTACATAGGGATTAAAACCCAGTTAAATAATGTAGACGCCTTTCTGCTATAAGCATCAAAAGAATTACGACCTGAAATATGTTAAGCCAACAAATAAATGCTTTCAGTATCTGATTTACTGTATATCTTTGGACAGATGCCTTGTTTAAAGAGGTTTGATCTTAATCTCTTATTTGTTGAACGACTTTGTTGATACCATTTTACAGCAATTTTGAGCAGTTGTGGCATCTAGGCATGAGAAAATTGATGGTGTGTTGAAACCTGTGTGTTTCAGGTTTTGAATATTTCATGCTTAATTGTTTGATGGTTTTATGAATACTTTTGACCCCTAGCCCCAAACCAGAGGTGATTTTGAGAGTAGAATACCAAAAGGCTACATATCTTACTTTTAAAGTCTGGTTCTTTTAAACTGCTTTATCTTCTCCCTTTTCTTTTCATCTAGTTTCTGTTGGGGGCGGGGGCCGTGCAAGATTGCTTATGATGGTTGCTGATCTTTCTCTTTCAGTTGATCGATATCACAGGCAAGAACCAAGATGAATGTGTGATTGCTTTGCATGACTGCAACGGAGATGTCAACAGAGCCATTAATGTACTGCTGGAAGGAAACCCAGACACGGTAGAGTGCTAATAAAGGGTTTTAGAAAGTGGGTTTCCATTTGGGAAGTTAGTAATATTCTAGAAGTAGCAAATGGGGTAACTCAATAGAGTACCTTATTCTCCAAGTAGAGCAGGGAATTTTGATGGAGATTGTTTGCTGCAGGCTGCAAATAGTAAAAACTTATGTACAATGCATCCCCTTCATGGAGATAACAGTAGTAGGAGAAAACAGATGAAATCAGTCTGTTCTAATTGGCCTGGAATAAATTATTCATTCCAGGCAAGTGACTGTTTTCAAGGCTGAGTTATTCTGAATTAGAGGTGCTATTTGATAGCCTTGGTTATTAATCGAGGAAGAATTCTGTTCATCTATTTTATCGCTATTGAACAAAGTTACAAACTGCTCCTTTCTGAACTGAGGACATTCCCTATCAATGTCAACTTAACATCTCACAATACCATTCCATTGTGTGAACTTATTTGTGCTGAAGTAGCAGAGATAGATAAGCTTTGCAGCCTGTTGACCATCCCTGGAGGTGATAGGGAATATCTTGGAGGTTCTCTTGCCCTGGAATTTAGAGAAGTTGCTTTCACCTCTTCCTCTCCGTTCGCAGGCTATTCTACATCTCTGTTTGTCTTGGGTTTGTATTGAATTGTCTGTTGAACAGGGAGACAGTCTTCATAATCTTTGAATGTGTCTATAGTACTTAGTAGCAAGCTTTTGTTTTCTCCCTTTTTTTTTGAATGAGCAGCGTATCATGAAATCATTTTCATTCATTGTCTTACACCGGAGATAGATATCAGAGCACGTCCTTCGGGTACCAACGGTCGGATTCTAGTGTTATTTATTTTGTGGCTAAATGCTAGAGGTTTGTCAGTTTCCTTGAGATAATGAGACACAATACTGGAAATTAATTTTTTTTGATCGTTAAGTGAAAATTTATTTTCCAAAGTGTAGTCTTAGACTAAATTTTAGATCATTTACCTTATTTGAAAATTCACTGCTTGGACAATCAAGATAGTATCTTTAGTTCATTTTGAATTTATTCGAGGTTAATTGTCCCAAGATTTTTTTGGAGGAGAGGGGCTAAGGGGTAGAACTACTCCTACTTTAAAAAAAATCTAAATGTTTTTATGTACAAGTCAAAATTTGTGTTGCCTTCCGTCATCATGTGTCTAATGCTACAAGTCTGACCTTCTACAGTATCAAAAAGGAAAACAAACAGTAGAGTGTAGATCTCTGTCACAAATTAACCAGTTAATAGTGAAATCAATGGGAAGCAAAATCAGCTGCCAGGGATGTTGGATGTATTTGGGTGGATGAGCTCACGTCAGGAATCTGGCAGTGCTTTGGGGGAGAGCACAGTAATTCTTTTTCTTTATAGAACTCAGCTGGCTGATGTATACCACAGGGGAGGAGAAAGGTGCCAGGTTGCTAGGTTTTGAGATATACTGGCATAAACTACTATAAATGCTGGTTAGTGACCAAGGACTCTAAAAGCTGTTTGCATATAGTTTCCAGGATGCGTATTTAGCTGTCAGGTTACCGTAACGTATTAATCGACCCTACCTTTAGCGTAATGTGTATGTAATGTGGAATTAGCTTGGGTTGGATGTGTAGGCAACAAGGAACTGCTGAGTCCTAGGTGGATACTTAATCTTTTTTAAAATTAATTACTGTAGTAAATTATTTGCTGTAGACTATTTAGCGTATGTAGATATGCTAATATAAGTATTTTGAGGTTCACTTTTAGCTTAATAAATTAAAACAAGATTTTTAGAAGGAAAATACATGTGAGTGAAACAAATTATAATTTCACCACCGGTAACATTTTGGTATATGGCTTTTTTAGACTCCTTTTTTTTTTTTAAGTACAGTGTACATACATTTGTATATTTTTAAGAACAGGGTCTTATTAGACATGGTATTTCATAATTTTCTTTTTCCTTAAAATATTGTGAACATTTTTTTCCATATTTATATATAAACATCTATATAATGATACTGGTTTATTTTTCCTGTGTATTTTAGAAAAATGAGAAATCTGGAAAAACACTGGCAAAATAATACAATGAATTACCAATCGTAAACATTTTGCCACATTTGCTTCTCTGTCTTTATGTATGTGTTTATATAGCGTTCTCTCTTTGGGGACCGAACTGTTTGGAAGTAAGTTGTAGACATTATGATACTTTATGCACTAAATTCTTCAGCATGATTCCCTTAAAGGAGGACACTCTTTTACGGGACCACAATACCATTATTGCAGCTGAGAAAATTACTAATTTTATGTTACCTAATATGCAGTTCATATTCTTGAAGGTTATTAGATATCAGATAGCTGCGCGCCAGGGCCATTGTCGTTTCAGTTAGGTAGTAGCTGGGATAGTAAAGGTTTGAAAGTTCTGGTGTTTGTGCTGGAACTTCAGCCTGTACAAATTTTCTGCAGCAGTTTAAACGTGTAAATCAAGGTATGTTGCTGTTACTTAAATTTTTTAATTTCAAAAAGCTTGTTTTCTTTGAAGAATGAGTGTTTTGCATAGGTGTTTGTTTAGGTTATTTCCTTGCCACAGGTGTTTTCTGCTGTAGCCTCACATGCATCATAGATTATTATTCTTCAGGGAGAGTTGAATTGGATTATATTAGTTCGGGAAGTATAGGGAGAGCTCAGCATATAAAACCTGGATGGAAGGCTTCATTTAATCAGGCTCTGCTTTCCTGACTGCTGTTTGATCTTTTTTAAAATAATGGAATTGCTTTGTGTCTCGGTAGGTAGGTAGGTAAGTTTAGTTGTTGTTTTCCTCCTAAATTGTGGAATGTGTAATTAGCGTGCTCAGGAGCTGAATGCTGCTTGTTCTGAGTTCAGATTTAACTTTTAGAATCTTCCAGTTTCCTTTTTCACTTTATTTGACGTGAGTAGACTATAGAAAGTTGGGGGTCACTGAATCTAAAGAGAATTAGTTTTTTAAATTTTCTTAGACCAGGAAATACACTTCAAAGAAAGGGACCAGTAACTAGGTCCTTTGACTAATTCTGAGTGACTGAACTAGATAGAAACATTGGTGGTCCTTGCAGTCTATTAGCTAGATACAAGCACCTTTCCTACAAAAAGGATTTCAATTTTGGAATTCATACGTGTAGAATTTGTCCTAAGATTCTGTCTGTATTCTCCATTTAAGAGAGGTGTAAACTAGTTCAAGTGTCTTAGGCACAGATGTTGAGAGGAGAGTAGTTAATCAGTTGACCTGGCTTTCATCTCTGGTGTCCTTATAGCAACCCATATTGATAGACATGAATGCTCTGCTCTCCTTTAGCATTCCTGGGAGATGGTCGGGAAGAAGAAGGGAGTCTCAGGACAGAAGGATGGTGCCCAAACGGAATCCAATGAGGAAGGCAAAGAAAATCGAGACCGGGACAGAGACTATAGTCGGCGACGTGGTGGGCCACCAAGACGGGGGAGAGGTGCCAGCCGTGGACGAGAGTGTATGCATGGGGCTTTATCAAAACCAGCTGTGGGTCAGTAATGTCTAGACTCCAGGGATGTGTCAGGGTCCTGCTAGGCAGGACCCAGGAACCGTTATGTCATCACCCCTTTGGTTTTTTGCCATCATCTCTTCTGAGACCATGGCATCTCTTGCATGTAGCCTTTTCCAACAGTAGCCACTTGTTTGGCATGGAATTACCCTGTAGTCATTTGTAAAGTTAATTGACTTAAACAGCTCTCTGTGGTTTATCACTATTCCCCGAGTACCCTTCATGTTTCATCCTTCCAGCTCATTCTCTTCTTTTTGTCCCTCCCCCGAAAATATATAATCTATTTATATATTTATGTGTGTACATATGTACACGTGTGTATATATACAGGTATGTATATGTATGGGTATATATGTGTATATTTTCTATGGACACTGCTCTGATAGTCTGTGTGTTGTTTTATATTTCAGTTCGGGGTCAGGAAAACGGATTGGATGGTACCAAGAGTGGCGGGCCTTCTGGAAGAGGCACAGAAAGAGGCAGAAGGGGCCGTGGCCGAGGCAGAGGTGATCAGTTTGGGGAGGAGGTGGATACTGGGGGCAACATTCTTTTTTAAGTTCTTTTAGGGGTCTGCTTTATTTAAAATAAACTCAAATGGAGTCTGGTTACCTTAATTGTTGAGTTGATACTAGAGATTGCTGAATGGGAAGTGGGAAGGAAGGTAGACATCATTTTTTTTTTTTTTATCTTTATTGCTGATATTACTGTATTTGCTTGAAGACCCAACCATTTGTGCAACAAAGCATTGATCTGTTGACAGTAATGATTCTTCTGTGTTATCTGCTGTGCTATGTGGGCTGAGAGAGCACCTGATAGTATCAGTCACTTACCATTGCAGAGCTGCCTCATCTGGCTAGGTAGTTTTATATCAGGTTCTAAAATTACTTCTCTCTCTTTTTCTTTAGGTGGCTCTGGTAGGCGAGGAGGAAGGTTTTCTGCTCAAGGAATGGGGTAAGTTACATAGACCTCATGTCAAAGTCTCCCCGCCCCACCAAGAATCACCGTATCTTAAAGTGGCTAATATTTTAGTATCCTGAGGATAATAAGGCAGCCTTAGCCAAAATTGTGATCAGAAAGATTTCTAGACTATTTAATCAGGAAGGTGTGTGGACTTAAGGCTCATTTCTTAGGGATAAGTACCACCTGGATCATTGCGCTGATAGCTTTGTTTAAATGCATATACCTGCTATTTTCCTAAAATCTCCATGGGAATTTTATTATGATTGTTGATATCCTAGCCCAAAAAGGATAAAGCCAAAATCAAACGCACTGGCAGCCGAGCTGATTCCGACTCACAGGGACCACATAGGATGGGGTAGAACTGTCCCATAGGGTTCCCAAGGGGCGGCTGGTGGATTCACATTGCTGACTTTTGATTAGCAGCTGAGCTCTTAACCGTTATGCCACCAGGTCTCTAGCCTCAGAATGGATAGTAGATATAAATTGATTATACTATGAAATTCTGAGTTAGCATATAGGCTTATAGTATGGGGCCCATGATCGTTATGATTGTGATTGTTACTCTCTCTCTGAGTTTGCATTTGGTGATTCGCTTAGAGATCAGAGGCTCTTCTAAGCTTTATTTTGTTTTTTCAGAACCTTTAATCCAGCTGATTATGCAGAGCCAGCCAATACTGATGATAATTATGGCAATAGTAGTGGCAATACGTGGAACAACACTGGCCACTTTGAACCAGATGATGGCACGAGTGAGTGAGCATTTATTATTAGTTTCTTGATTTTCTGGGAATCTAAAGGAATACAGTTTTGAAATTAATAGTTAAGTTAAAAAGTAAAGATAGCTTTTAGGTGCAGAGTAGGGTGAGAAGGGGATGGGAATTGAATTACTGTGTACTACGATGTGCCTGTGGGTACATCGTACATGCTAGTTCATTTGATTCTCATCACAATTTCGTGAAATAGATATTACTTATGACTTTCCTGATAAGGAAACTAAGAGTGAAAGAGAGGTTATGAAGTTTGCTAGTGTTTGAACTCAATGTTTCACTCTAAAAGCTTGTGCTCTTTTTATTATGCCACATGGCTGCCATCAGCTCCAAGTGTCTTCTGTAGTGTTCCGTAAGTGTAGCTTTGCCTTTTGAAAAGATATACAGGAAATTAAGCTACTACTTGTAGAGAGGAACAGGGCCCAGAATCAAAGCCCACTGTCAGTTTATTTGTTTTTGGATACCAAGATAGGGATATGTTTTTCTCCTTTCATTTTTGGGAAATCTCAGTATCTGGGCAAGAAAGAAGTCTCTAGGCTTTTTAGTTCCCTTTGTTGGACAGCTTTCTGGGTGTGGTGGAGCATCATTAAGGGATTTAAACCAGATTGCTTTTTTGTTAGCTGATTTGGTGTCTGCCTCCTGGGCAGAGTGTAGATGTTTAAGGATATGTTAGGCTCTTGTGATAGGCCAATATGTGTTTGGGTAAAAGATGTGTGTGTTGCTTTAGATAAAAGCAGCCTGTAAGCTCTAGAGTGCTTTCTTGTGAGATTAACGACCTCCTTCTGGCCGAGCCAGCACATAGAGAGCCTGAGGCTTTTTTCCCTGATAAAGAAAGGGGGATGAGTTAATAGCAGGGCCTGAAATAAGCTTTTTGGCTCCTTATCCATTTCGTTTTGCCTTGCCCCCTTTCAAAGATCAGTGAGCTTTATCTCTGGTTCTTCAGGAGGATCTTTGGCACAAAGAGCTCATCCACTGCTTACAGGATGTTATACCTCAGGTCTTAAATGTTGCCTACTTTGTTCACCAAGCTGCCGTCTCCTAAACTCATTTTGAATATTTCCCATGGGTGGAGGCTGAAGTTGAGTTATGGCAAGATAAATATCTTGTCTAATTCTCCTGACCATTTGGTTGTGAAGTATCCTGTTTCTGTTTTAAGTTACCATGCTTTGGAGGCATTACAACTGCTCTTCCTTCAGCTCTTGATGACTGTAGAGGCAGTGGTAGTAGCCTGAATAACAGAAGTTACTACTTTTGAGCTGTAGTTTGTTCTTGGGCATTGGCTTTAAGCATTTGGGATTTATCATTGGCTTAGGCATTTGGCAGAAAAGAAAAAGTTAAAGGATTTGTTTTCATGTGGGGGATAGAAAATCACGCATGAGGTCCCAGTCCTAGATTGCAGGTCTTAGCTGTCTTCAAGGTTTTGGTTGAAAAAACAGGAAAGGGTAATGTGTGTTTATTTCTGCTGAGTGGAGAAGGGAGCAGATTTGGGAGCCTGGAATCAGAAATCTGTGATTTGTGGCTGAATGAAATCATGTGTGATGCTGTTGTCATCTTATTAGTGTGAAAGTGTGTTGGTGTAGCTTCATGCATTCCCATCGTTGTTAATTTCATGATATGAACATACCTTCATGCATGTTCTATTTTTGTGTTTTCATGATAGTTAAACTTCAAATTCCCTTTTTAATTTAAAAAAAAAAAAAAAATTCAAACCTACCCTTAAAATATCCACAGGTACAGTGGGAGTCGTGTATTGGGGGCAAACATTCTCATTCACAAGCAAGATTTCACTGGTTGTTTTTTCTTCTCTTTTCTTTTTTGTTTCAGGACTTGATTTCATTGGGGTTGAGGGGTCAAATTATCCCCGAAAATTTGAGACTGCTCCTGGTATGATACATCCAGGCGCCTAACTGCCCCGGATATTTTTTTTATAGATTTTTATGAACTGAAATATCTGTGGATATGTCATTTTTCTGTCTTCCTGCTGCTTTTTCTCTTTCTGCTTTTTTCTCTTATTTTCTATGCCTAGTCTTCTTAAAGTTTGTTCATTTAATGATTATTTGACATTCACGTTGACTGCTTTCTGCTGATGGCATAGAAATCCTAATCTCTTGTTGCTCAGAGCATTTCCACTCTTACTGCTCCTTAGTGCTTCCTCAATATTGCCATCCTTGTCTCTTCCTCAGCCATGACTATGCATCTGTATAGGAAGGTACCAAAACAGGTACTTAAATTCTTTCCATCCCAGTTGCAGTCATCAGAGTGTAGAAAAAGTTATTGCATCAAGAAATAGCCTAGAATAGGTGACTTGTCAGGTCACTTCCAACTCTAGGATTATGTATGAGTCTTAACCCAGATTTTGGGTTTCATTTGACCAGGATGGGTGGATGTCAGTGGGAAGAACAGTGGTATCACCAGAGAGAGAAGAATGTGGTCTATAACTTGTCTATAGACTGACACTGGACTTTGGTTTGGAGAACGTTGTCATTAGGTAGTTTGGAATTTCCCTGGTTCAGTTTTTTTGTTTGTTTGTTTTCCTGGTAAAATTTTAATATGATCCTAGGAACATCAGTACAAAGAATATATTTTCATTAGGGAATTAAGCTTCTTATTGTTGAATCTTTAGAAGAATTACAGAAGGATTTTGTAGTTGTTATAGATTCTGGTTTTATTTTTCAAGAGTTAATTTAATGAATATAGTTGAAGAAAAGGGGATGTTCTTGGTCCTTCTATAGACAGATTCTTATTTCTTCCTGTGGGTCCCTTTAGCTGAAGGGGAGAATCTTGGGTCCCAAATTCTTTAAGAAAGGGCGGTTTCCCTAAATATTTATACACACGTAGCAAAAAAAGGGAAATGTGGAAGGTGGTTTGATTGTTTATGGATCTTTCCTGTAGAGACACCATCCCAAAGTGAGAGTGAACTCCTCCATTGTCTCTGCTGTGACATTGGCAGGACAGATTTCACCATCGGTATGATTAGAATTAAGATGATAACTTTATTTTTGATTTTTAAGTCTGGTCTAGCGGTTTCCAAAGAGACTAGATGTATAGGGGCTTTCCTTACAGCTGTCACCTAGCTAAACCAGTAAGATCTATAAACTCAATTCGTGGGTATACATTTTTTATTCAATTCCAATAGCAGATAGTTCTCAGTGCCCTCAGTTTGGGTTTCAAGCGCTTTCTTTACTGCCCTTTTACTAACCATCATGTGGCATCCCTTGGTGTTCCTCTATCACTGCTGCCATCTTTCTTCCTACTGCCTGCAGTTTTGTCTTATACAAAATAAGTAGGTATAGTTCGCATGTTCTGATTTAAATTGGCTGCTGCCATTTCACTAATTGTGAGGGCTGAGGGCATTAAAGAGATTGCCTGGGGTGCTGGGCCTTTTTTTTTTTTTCCCCTTGTTACAGCTGTGTAACAAAACCTAAAGATAGGTATAATCTTCTTAAAAACCTGGTGCTCTGAGGTATCCCTTTCTAAGGGTTTTTTCCCTCCCTCTGAAGCCCAAGAATCCCTTCTGATTACTGTACTAAATTGTGGTCACACTTTTGGCTGCCAAAAATGTTAATACGTTAATGTGTTCTGCACACGCTTTGTACTGGCATATGAAATTACTTCACTGTTTTTCCTTTATTCCCAGGTGCATGGAGGACTACAACAGAAGAGTGGGGAACTGAAGATTGGAATGAAGACGTAGGTATTCCCAGGTCATTCCTCACTAGTGCCTTCTATCCCTAAGTGGTGTTTAGGGATAGAAAATGGCTATGTTTCTTCCTCTCAAAATTCACCCTTAAGATTCTGACCCGAAACTTTTACATCCAAAATAGTGTTCTGAGCCAGAACATTTCACATATGTTATATGAAGGAGACTGGGCATGAACAGGACTCTGTGGAACCACACTATGGAAAGGGCAAGTGCGCTTGTGTAAGTCTAATACCTGATTGTCGGATTTACCCCAGGAAGTGATGGTGGTTGGGTAGGGCACCAGAAATGGAGTCAGGCAGGTGTAGTACATTGAGTAACAGCTGCTGGTGGCACATACACAGAGTAAGACTGCTTGGAGCCGTTCCATTTTTTGGTTGGCATTTATGTGTTTGATGTGATGTAATTGGCCTGGAGATGGATACAAAGTGAGAGTTCTAGCACCAGGTTCTCAAGCTTTCAATCTGGTTGGCTCTGGAACCCATTTATTTACTCGAAGCCCAACTTTATAATTTGTAATTGAGATGAATAATATGTAGAATTGGCTGTCTGCCAGCTTGACTCAACTTTGAAACTTCATAGATGGGTGGCATTTAAAGAACTACTGTGAACTCTCTTGAGTAGTACCTGAGCAAAAGAACTTGCCTGATTCCTGGTCACAGTCAGGTTTGTGCTGTAAATTATGATTTTCAGTGATCTTGGATTGACTCCTACTTTAACATTTGTTAAACTACTTTCCTGTACTCATATATTCAGGCAAGACAGCTTTTGTGGTAAGAGGAAATGACGTGAAATTGTTTTGGTTGTCAGGCCGGGTTTTATAAAATGTCAGATACATCATCAGGGAGTGATTCTTTTCTGTGGTAACTGAGCTAGACTCTCTTGTGAGTATGGGCAGCTTTTGCTATTTCCTGCAATTTGGCTTTTCCACTTAAGCAACTTTCAAAGAATGATATATTTGGGAGGGAGGTGGATTCCATTATTTTTAAAGAAAAGGATTTTAAGAATTAAAAGATAAAACAAAACAGTAGTAGGAAGAGTTACTTCCTACAGTTGCTTACCTAAATTTGGTGTGTAATAGTGGAGAGACTAGGTATAAAAAATTGCATGTAGTTAAAGATCATCCCAGTACTTGGGCCCTTCCTAAAAAACCAGGAATTAACTTCTCTTGTTTCTCTCTTTGTTTCGGCTGTGGTCTGTCTTCCTTTCTTTGGGGGGAGTGGAAGATAAAGTGTTGTTTGCATAGAGGTGGAGGCTGGAAACTGTAATGGGAAAAGATAAAGGGCTTTTCTCTTTTTCTTTTTTGTCCAGCACATATACTGACCTGCCTGTAAATTCATTATGTCTATGACGTGACTCTGTTATATTTTATGGGGTTCCTTGGTTCCAGCTTCTCACTGGATAAAATCATTAAGCACGTGTAGAAGAGGCTTAGAAAGGCAATTCATTCAGCGTTATTTAGGATAGATAGTTTCACTTCTTAGGAATTTCCCTTTTTCTTGATACTGAATTCCCCTTACCCCTGCCAGGTTTCTAAATGTAGCCTGCCTGACACTGGGAGTGACTAATTTCTGTTTTCCAGCTTTCTGAGACCAAGATATTCACTGCCTCTAATGTGTCTTCGGTGCCTCTGCCCGCGGAGAATGTGACAATCACCGCTGGTCAGAGGTAAGCGTGCGGTGAAATCAGTACCTTATCCCTGAGGGACCGGCTGAGATAGCTGTAAGGAAGACTGGCACTGGGCATTTACAGACTTCTATTATGTTGATTAATAATGATAACCAAATCACACTGGGTTCTCTTTAGTTGATTGATAGATTTGAGTTGCTACTATTCAGTCTATTTAATGGAGGTATATATGTTAAAATTTTTGAAACTGCTTTTTCCTAAAATAGTTCTTTATTTATATAGGTAAGCCTGTCAGCATCAATGGCATTGGTTAAAACTTAGCATAGTATAATTTGTTTTGTAATAAGTGAGGTAAAGAAGAGCCAAAAATGGAAGTCTTTTAGTTTATTTCTGAATTTTATAGAACTGTTTGATAGCTGCTTCTCTTGTTTTATAGTCATGGCCTTTGTCCACTGAGCCCACCGAGTAGAGTGATTTTTTTTCCCTTGGATTGTCAGGATCCAGCTAATAAACTTTAGAATTTGAACCTTGGTATTGGGGTCAGTGGTGGGAGATCTACTCTTCAGGAATGTCTTTATCCCTTGCGAGCCCCTTGGATCACTTCTAGACCTGGGCATGGTAGCTCTTGACTCAGAAGGTCCTAAAAACAATTGTGATAGATTAGGGTGTTAGGGATGTCGTTATCACAGGTCACCTGAAATTTTATGATAGTTGGAAAAAACAAAAACATAAAATATTTCTGTTCTAAAGCCTCTTAAAGATGACAGTGTTCTGTACAGTTTTAGATATTGATAGTGACAGGTATTATTAAAATAATGGGTAAAGATTATAAATTTTGGTCCAGTATCCAAACTGACATTTGATACTTCATTGAATTTATATTTTCACTAAAATAAACATTTAAAATAATCATTGTGGTTGGCAGCATCAATGGAACTCAACTAGATACTACAGTAGCTCTTAGACATCATTTATATTGATAAATTAAGCATTTCTGGACTTCGTGTTTTTTCAGTCTGCTTAGAGGAAGTACCGGAAAGTGCTTTGTTTTGTTGTAACCGTAGTCTGAATGAGGTGTGAGGAAGACGGGAATGTCAGTCATCATTCCTCAGGGCCTCTCTCCCTTCCCACTAGAATCGACCTTGCCGTTCTCCTGGGAAAGACACCGAGTTCGATAGAGAACGATTCATCTAATCTGGATCCATCTCAGGCTCCTTCTCTGGCCCAGCCTCTGGTGTTCAGTAACTCGAAGCAGAGTGCCATATCACAGCCTGCGTCGGGGAACACGTTTTCTCATCACAGCATGGTAAGTAGAAACTTGGTTTAGCCTAAGCAAGCCTGCCTTCTCTCAAAAACACATCCACACACATGCATTCGAATTCATTTCTTCCAAGGACAGTCAAAGGTTTGAGTCGGGGCCAAATACCCTTTGTGCTTCTAGCAGCCTTGAGTGTAGAAATGTTAAGTTGGGTAGTAGGTGATAGCTCTAGGGGAGGAATTGGCTTCAGACGGACAGAATTTTAATAAAAATGAGTTAATGTAGTATTTTGAATACCCTTTATACTGAATACTGGTATTACTCAGAGGCATCAACTTGTCATCAAATTCCAGTCCTTTTGTAGGCCTAATTAAACTTTAATGGGAGGTAGTAGCATTTCCTCATTTTTTGATGGAATAGAAATTGCCATATATGTTTACTTAAACCAGTATTTCTAGACTGGGCTTTTAAAACCCTGGGGTCTTCCTGAATCTGCCACTTATTAACTGTGTCTCCATTTCTCTGTCTGTACATGGGGATAAATATGCTTGCTCTGCCTATCTTGCAGGGCTTTAGAAGATAAGATGATGGATATGGGCTATAGGAATGTGACAGTAGTGGTATTTATTAAGAACCTAAAGCACTGATGGCGTGTGACTTGTTGATTCAGAACATAAAAAAAATCCAAGGTTTTTAACCACAGCAAAGGAATCGTTTAAGCTAAACAGAAGGATGCAAAGACTAATTTACCGTCTTACAGTCGGGAAACCTAAGAAGTACTGCTGTTTCTTTCTTTTTTTTTTTTCCTCTTTTAGTTTATTTCCTGTCTGTCTCTTTTTGGAGGAATACTGTAGTTCTGAGAAGTAAGAGACCATGCATGCATATAGTTGTATTTTAAGGTTATAGGATGTATTTTAACTAGAAACACTACTGAGGTAGCCTGTAACCCACAACTGTCAGTTTTTAACTATTACTTTGATAGTAAATTGGTGGTTGATTATTTTGCCACCTATGAATGGTGACAGGTGACAGAAGGCAGGGGAGAAGGGAAAGGGAGAGGAGCGTTGAGATTAAGAAGAAAGGAGCAAAATGGGACAAAAGTTGTAAGGTGTACCGAAGATCAGGGAATAACTACTAACTTCTGAGATACGTGACTGGAAAACGTAGTTAAATGTTCTGTGTTTTTTATAATTGACTTCTTACTGTTTGAAGTTGTGAAGACTTAAAATCAAATCCAATTTCTAGTATCAAAAATATATCCATAACATACTTCTGCTTTATCTTAACATTCTATTTAACGCATGCCATGTGGTGTGTTAACTAAATAACTATTCCGTTGTTAATCACTGTGCTATTTAATGTAGTTTCTTTACCAGTGAGAATAAACTGTTAAGAAGATTAATTTCTCACCTTGGTGGTGCAGTGGTAGAAATCTTGCCTCTTATGTGGGTTTCATTCCTGGCTGGTGCATTTCTTGGGCAGCTGACACCTGTCTCCGTGGAGGCTTGTGTTCTGCTGGGATGCCAATCAGGTTTCAGTGGAGCTTCCAGACTAAGATGGACTAGGAAGAAAGGCCTGGCAATCTACATCTGAAAATCACCCAACAAAAACACCATGGATCACAATGGTCTGAACCGTAACCAATCATGAGGATGGTGCAGTACTGGGCAGCATTTCGGGCTGTTGTGTATGGGGTCTCCCTGAGTTGGGGGCCAAGCTGATGGCAGCTAAGAACAGCAGAATTTAGTAGAGCTAAATAATATAGGAGTTTCCCTATTTATTTTCGTTTCTAATAAGTGGATATTAGATCATCATCACTATACCTTTGATACAATGCTTTGTACTTGCAGAGTATTTGATAATTAGCTTAAATTGATTAAATAGGTACCCATGGAAGACTAGATTGCATCTTCCTTAGAGGTCTTGTAGAATAGTTCGAGACACATGGCTCATGTTCTAGACTAGGCTGATAGCTTTACTTGGTAATGGGGAATAAGGAAAAACCTCAAAAAACATTAAAAGCTGCCTGCTTATTATGTAGTGATTGCCTTCTAGAACTTGGAAACACACAGAGAAAACAATCAAATCATGTCAACTTGTTATTTGGTTGTCTAGTTCAGAAGTTAGGGAGCCCTTTAACTTTTATATGATCAAATATTGATTGGTTTAAAAATTTAAAAGGAAAATCAAACCTCCAGTCATTCAAGCTTTATCTCCGAGAAGCAGAGAGAAGGAAGGGCCTGTGATTTCATAGGTTTTAATGGTTCTCATTTTTCTGAGTGTTCAATACGTGCCAGGCACGTATTAAGTGCTTCATATGCATTATCTGTTTAGTCCTTCTACAACGTCATGGGTACTACTTTTATTCCTGTTTTCAGCAGAGGAAACTGAGGCACAGAGAGATTAAAAGAAAATTTTCCAAGGTTATACAGGCAGGATTTGAATCCAGACAGCCTGACTGCGGAGCTTATATGTGCTAATGGACTGTGCCGCATATTCAGTTATTTTTTTATCTGTCTACACTCTCTCACTCTGGATAAGTGTCTTTCTGAGTAGGTGAACAAAGTGGCTGGCTGTAGATCTCTAATTCCTATGTTGATCTACAGGTGAGCATGTTAGGGAAAGGATTTGGTGACGTCGGCGAGGCTAAAGGTGGCAGCACCACGGGCTCCCAGTTCTTGGAGCAATTCAAGACTGCTCAGGCCCTGGCTCAGCTGGCAGCTCAGCATTCTCAATCTGGAAGCACCACCACCTCCTCTTGGGACATGGGCTCGACCACACAGTCCTCGTCGCTGGTGCAGTATGGTGAGAAGGATGGAATGTGACTTGAATTCTTCAAGCATTAGAGTATTACTGTCAATGGCAGAGAGTGAAGAATATGTCCTAACGTGAGGAGACGGGCAGCCAACTGGCTGGTTTCCCACACTGATTCCTCCTAGCTAGATAGACTGTGTCCGGAAAGTTGGGGAATGTTAAAAATTTGAAGCTATATGCCTCTGTCTCATCATATTTAGCCATACACATAATTGTAGTCTTCTGTTGACGTTTGAATTTTTGGATTCTTTTTAGATTTATTTTTCAGTGTTTAAAAATAACATTGCCTTTGGAAGAGTTCATGAGTTTGGCCATTATAAGACCTTACATTTTCAGCAGGGGCAATTTTTAGATAGCTATCTTCGATTTGATTGACTTAAGAACAAATAAATGATCCTGGAGTTTCATCAGCACCTCTGGCCTCATGCATACTGGGTTTTCTCTTGCAGATTTGAAGAACCCAAATGATTCAACAGTGCATAGCCCATTTACAAAGCGCCAGGCCTTCACCCCATCTTCAACTATGATGGAGGTGTTCCTTCAGGAGAAGCCAGCTGCAGTGGCTACCTCCACAGCTGCACCTCCACCCCCCTCTTCTCCTCTGCCAAGCAAATCCACCTCGGCTCCACAGATGTCTCCTGGATCTTCAGATAACCAGTCCTCCAGCCCACAGCCGGCTCAGCAAAAACTAAAACAGCAAAAGAAAAAAGCCTCCTTGACTTCTAAGGTACTTGAACTTTGACATATTAAGGCAAGAAGATGTAGGAATTGAGAATTTGTGAAGTTACAGTGTGGAAATTTGAAGGGAAGTTTTTTATTAGTCTGAAGTCTTATTTTCCCTGTTCCTTCTCCTTTCCCTTTCCTGTAGATTCCTGCTCTGGCTGTGGAGATGCCTGGCTCAGCAGATATCTCAGGGCTAAACCTGCAGTTTGGGGCATTGCAGTTTGGGTCAGAGCCTGTCCTTTCTGATTATGAGTCCACCCCCACCACGAGCGCCTCTTCGAGCCAGGCTCCAAGTAGCCTGTATACCAGCACAGCCAGGTAGGGGAAACATCAGCCATGAGATGTCTTTTTATTAGGCTTTTATGATTTTTTCTAAGTCTCTTGTTGATTTTTAGAATACTGGAGAGACTAAGCTTCTGAGTGGTTGAGGGGAAGGTAGCCACTTAGGATTTTGTTGACCACTTCAAAGTATATTAGGGTTATCTGTAAGTCTGAATAAATAGAAACATACCCTTTGCCTACTTTTAGAATGTTTAAGCCCAGTTCTGAAAGATATGTACAGTCCCTCTGACCGAGAGGACTTTGCATTTGCCACAGCTAAAAATGCTATTGGCACTTAATTCACCCCAGACTCATGCCTGTGAAGGCTGTAACTTTGAACTCCTAGGAAGGAGGAGGTAGCGTTGATATATTACATGGATAAAAAGGAACTTCACTAGTAGAGCCTTTCCTACTTCCTCTGGTAGCAGGGAGGGCCGTCTTAAGCAAAAGAAAATACTGGAGGAATTTCAAGGGAATAGCCTGATCTTTTCAATCCTGGACTCTACCCTGGAGCTATTAAATCAAAATTGCAACCAAAGCTTTTGAGTTTTTAAGAAGTTCCTCTCAGGAGAGTTCTACCAGTAACCTTAAATCTAATAGGGTTTTCAAGAGAAGCCCGGAGCTCAAAATTCCTTAAAATGAGTGTGAGCAAAAGTTGACTCTCATGCTCAGGGTTCATGTTATGTTGAGAAAGGGAGCTAGAGCAGTGTGTCCTTCCACTGACCTTTAGCCCATTTTTCTTGTAATAGCAGAATGTAAGGGAATGACATGTTTTTCTGTACCTTTAAGGGGTGAAGGTGTTTTTAAACTCCATTCTTTATTTAAACCCCTGGTGCTATAAGATGTGGACATTTTATTTGCTGCTGGAGAAATTCTTACGTATCGTAATCAGCTCATTCCAGTAGTAGATCTCCACTGTTAGCTTTGTATCAGTGGATCTGCTCTATTGCATTTCTCTGAGATTTTCCTTCTCTCCATTCCCGACAGTGAATCTTCATCCACAATTTCATCTAACCAGAGTCAGGAGTCTGGTTACCAGAGCGGCCCAATTCAGTCGACAACCTATACCTCCCAAAATAGTGCTCAGGGCCCGCTATATGAACAGAGATCCACGCAGACTCGGCGGTACCCCAGCTCCATTTCTTCATCACCCCAAAAGGACCTGACTCAGGCAAAGGTAGTGGCATCCTGAGCCCCTCCCTGGGCATTGGTTAGGAAGATAGTGGGCAGCATCCCTTAGTATTGTTTATTTGTTGGCAAATGCTGCTAAGAAACCTCAAAACACTGGAAAAAAAAAAAAAAGCACCTTTCTGGTTGGTGAAATAAAGGTTCTTTTCTGCAAGCCTGGAGGTTCAGAACCAGAAAACCATTCTTTTTGCACTAAAGTTTCCTTGTTTTTAGTGGAATCAGTCTCCAGTACCTCTCTTCTTGGAAGATCTGATGGCTAGACCTCTGGGTGCATATCAGTAGACCTCACCTTGCTGTGTCTTGGTATGGTGAGGGGGACAGCATATGCCAGAGGAGATGTGGAGTGACTGCCAGATACAGCCAGCAGAATAGGTGGTTTGGCTGAACTGTCTTACTCCCACAGCCTCCCCCAGGGACCACTGGATTTGGACTTTGGGCCTTTCTTACATCTGTCTTGGGTTTGGGATGTCTTCAGCAGCTTGCGGGGTTGGTTGCCTTCTGTCGCCTTGGGTCACTCAGGGCTGGTCTACTTTGATTTGCTGATTTTGTTGTTTTTATTTTTTTTATTTTTTATTATATTGTTCCTTTGGATAGTCTGCATTGTGTTAATCCTCTGGTTAACTTGCAGTTTCTTTGAAAGGTTTATTGACCGAAATTAGGCTCAGTTAGTGCTTAACCTGGCATGTTTACTTGAGTTTCTCTGTTTCTTGTACCAGAATGGCTTCAGTTCTGTGCAGGCCACGCAGTTACAGACCACGCAATCCGTTGAAGGTGAGTGTTCTCCAGGCTTTTTCCTCTCAAATTAAAGTGTTTTTTCCTCCTCCCTCAATATTTTTGCATTTCTTAGATTGTAGTGAAAGAGCTTCTGGCTCAATGAGCAGAACATCTGATTGTAGTCTTAGTTTGGTTCTACCTTGCTGTTCAATCTTAAACCACCCTGAGTTTCATGTTCTCTACCTTTAAACAGCGATAATTCCTTTGGCTGTCTCCATTGGACAAATGAGAGCAGTGCTGTGAAATGCCTGGACTTTTCTTTAAAAAAAAAAAGAGATTCTACCTAAACACAAATGGTCCACTATTAAATAACTCACCCTTGTCTTTGGGGAAAACTTGAACCATAGCTTTTTCTTCACTTCTTATGTGAGACAGTCCATTTCTTCTGATGGAGTGAATTCCGTTCTTCTCTATTTCCAGGTGCTACGGGCTCTGCAGTGAAATCTGACTCGCCTTCCACTTCTAGCATCCCTCCTCTCAATGAAACGGTATCTGCAGCTTCCTTACTGACGACAACCAATCAGCACTCATCCTCCTTGGGTGGCTTGAGCCACAGTGAGGAGATTCCAAATACTACCACCACACAACATAGCAGGTGATTTGGGGTGAGGATGGAGGTTGGGGTTGGTGAGTAGTAGTAACAGAGCTCTCTGGTTCTGTCTTATTCCGTCTACTTGGCAGAGACCACATTAGCCCTGCTTTTGTGGTAAGTGAGTGAGACAAAAGATGTGGGAAGCAAAGGCAGAGAAGGCTTATTTTCCCTTTTCAGTATCCACTCTAACTGCTTACTACCCCTGGCTGGCCATTGTGCTTACCAAATGATCTCAGGCCTCCTTGGCCCCATTTTCTGCCTTTTTTCCTTGCATGCGTTCCTCACTGAAGCTCTAGCTCAGGTAGATAACTGTATCCTATGGCTGATGGCAACTTCTTTTCCTTGTAGCACGTTATCTACTCAGCAGAATACCCTTTCCTCATCAACATCTTCTGGGCGCACTTCGACATCCACTCTTTTGGTAAGTCTAATGCTGTAAAAGAGGAAATGTGGTTTTCTTACATTTAGTAGCTATTCTAACCACGCAGTTCTCCCAAGAAGGGGTTCTTGGAGATTTCTTCATGAGGCGGCAAAATGATAATTGATCTGAGATTGCAGGAAAGGAGCAAATTGTGTAGCGGGAGCCAAGAGAGGCAGAAAAATCTAGAAATATTGCAGAGCTGTGAGGCATTCCCAAAAGCCCTGAAAGTGACTTCTGAGTCTTTTTTTTTCCCCCACTAAAGATGGGTAGGGCTCTGTATGCTGTGATAAATTCTGTACCAACACACTTTTCTGCCTTTCTCATTTTTCAGTGTAGGGTTTGTGGTATCAGGTTT
The DNA here is from genome assembly GCF_024166365.1 of Elephas maximus indicus. NCBI lineage: Eukaryota > Metazoa > Chordata > Mammalia > Proboscidea > Elephantidae > Elephas > Elephas maximus. The sequence continues at coordinate 192,022,784 of NC_064821.1, forward strand.
GCCAGGAGCCTGGGGGAAGATACCAGAGCTTAGGTTCTTCAGGAGCCTCTCTTTCCTCAAATATACTATGTCAGGCTTAAAACCATTAGAATTTGTTTTTTTGTTTTTTTCTCTGGCCCATGAACTTGTGTCTTGGGCTGTGCTGGTGAAGAAAAGTGGGAGAGAAGGCTATGATGATAACGTTTAGATCTCAGCTATCCCTGTCTCCTTACCGGCAACTACACCCTCAAAAAGCACAGTGTTGGTTTCTGGGATTTGTGTCCACGTCCTCTGCTACCCTCTGAACAGGATGATGATGTGAAGTGGGCCTCTGTTACCGGGCTTACCAAATCAACCTTGAATATGGAACTGAAGACTATTCAGTAATTCCTTCCAACTCCTTTGGCAGAGGACGCCTTAATACTCTACCTTGGCCTTTTTAATTGGGAAGTTGCCAGGATGATAAATTAATCAGCAGAAGGGATTGTTTTATGTTTGCTGACCTGTGATGCTAATTGTGGTTTCCTTCTTCCCTCCCCTATGCATCCCCCTTTTTGAAGCACACAAGTGTGGAGAGTGAGGCGAATCTCCATTCTTCCTCCAGCACTTTCTCCACCACGTCCAGCACAGTCTCTGCACCTCCCCCAGTGGTCAGTGTCTCCTCCAGTCTCAATAGTGGCAGTAGTCTGGGCCTCAGCCTAGGCAGCAACTCCACAGTCACAGCCTCGACTCGAAGCTCAGTTGCTACGACTTCAGGTAGCCCTGAGTGGAAGGGGGATGCCATTCCTCTGGGGTGGGGGAGAGAAGTAATTGTGTGACAGGATCAAAATGTAATTTCTGTTTTAGGAAAAGCGCCTCCCAACCTCCCTCCTGGGGTCCCGCCGTTGTTGCCTAATCCATATATTATGGCTCCCGGGCTGTTACATGCCTACCCGGTAAGCGGAGCTGAACGGTCTCCACCCAAAGATGATGGTGGGGGCTACTCTTTTTATATCTCTGTTTCAGGTGGAGAACTGTAGTTAAGATAAAGTATAAATGAGTGGTTGCCACATGTTAGCAAATAGATTTTTAATCTTTGTAGTTTTGGCAAAAACAACAGTTTTTGGGAAGGAAGGACTAAACTGAGAGTAGGCTCTCTATTGTGTATCTGCTCTGGGCTTCAGAAGTCAAGGCCCAGAATGTTCGCCTGACATCCTTTCAGTTTCTTAGAGGGTTATTGTCTCAAGTTGGGTTGATTCTCTAACTCGGAGAGTCTTTGCTGGCTCGGACCTGGTCCAAGCAGAGTTCTCTGACTCAGCCTGGGACTGGTCTGAGATTGGGTAGCTGACATAGTAGTACCTTTTGGTATCGTCTTTCAGCTTCGTGTATTTAGTGTCTATTATGACAAATGGTGTTTTTGGAAAAAATTTTAAAAGACACCTGTTGCCCTCAGAGAGTGTCTAGATGGGTATCATTACAGATGAAACATCCAGGTAACGTTTTTACACGTATTTTTAACAACAACAAATTACCTTGGTACCCATATGTTGTGAATAAACAAGCAAAATGTGAATCCTTTCTGGAGCAGATCAGTTTTAAGCCAGATTTTGACAGAAATTGGTAGGCTAGAGAAGAAAGCAGGATGTTCACGTGTGACCATGTCTACCTCATTGCTGCCCAAAGACCAGCTAGTTGAGTCTGTAGTAGTAGTTTAACAAAAGCTTTAAGACCTCTCACAAATCACTTAATTGTTTTGTCCTTCACTTCTTCCCTCTTAAAGGAATTTGGAGGAAATAATCTATGTCCTGTTCTTCCTAAGAATGAAGGATGAATGAGTCACTGATTTATCTTGCCTCTTAGTGTCTTGGCTTGGCTGTCATCCTGACCAGCCCCCATTAATATTGTTAAATCTCTGTGTCTTTTAGCCACAAGTATATGGTTATGATGACTTGCAGATGCTTCAGACAAGATTTCCTTTGGTGAGTATGTGGGGGTAAAGCTTTGAAAAGAAAGATCTCAAAAATTAGTGTTGGGGGTATTATCGCACATGTTCGGTTAATAAGTCACAGACTTAGCTCTTTTCCAGTCCATCTCTCCATATGTATGTTTTGACTTAGGATATATCAAAATGTAGGGGGTTAGAGAAGGGTGAATTTTTAGTAAATAAAGGCTAACCTAATTTATGGCCCTATAGAGTACTGTAGAGTTCTCAGGATACATTGTATATGTTTCACAAACTTTGAATTCCAATAAGAAAGATCTCTTTGCTCAGTAGAATAAGTTTGACTTAGACTACTAGAGATATCATCTAGAGGATTGAGGATACTACTGGTCCTGATGGACCTTGATGTACTCTTCAGCGGGCATACTCGTAGACCTTGCTTGACTGTGCTCATGGCCAGGCAGGGGGGACAGTGTATGCAAGAGTAATTTGGAGTTTATGCCAGCTCTGGCCAGCTTCATCAGTGGCTGGATAAATTGCAGTACTCCGACATTCTCCTGCTTCTCCCCCTGTGGAGTTAATTGTGGTGGGGAATGAGTGGCATTGAGTCTCTGCCCTTTTATTTCTCTCTTTAGGATTACTACAGCATCCCATTCCCCACACCCACCACTCCGCTGACCGGGAGGGATGGTAGCCTGGCCAGCAACCCTTATTCTGGTAGGACTTGAATGGGGCTGAACAAAGGGAGGTTGTGTTGGGATTGTTGACAGAAACCTGATTAGTAGCAGGAGGGGACCCGATTCTCACCTTTATTTAGATCTTTGGTGGAAGTAGAAAATGGATGTGGTGCATCAGGGTTGATAGATTCATAATCCTGTTAAAGATGAGCATGTGGGAGCTTTTTCCTTCTCATCCCACTTTTTTTTTATTGTCTCCCTGTTATTTCCAGATGATGACTAGACTTAGTTTTCCCAGCCATTCTCCAGCTTTTCCCAGGAAGCACAGTGGCTGACCTGGTCTTTTTGTGCTCATCTCTACCCCTGTGCCCTACTCACAGTGGTAGTCTCATTGCTAGACCTTGGGCCTTCTTTTTCTGCCTGACTTATCTGTAATTGTTCTTGTTGACGTGTCATTTTCCCTAATCTGTCATTGTCCTTCATTACCTTTCCTGGTCATATTTCTGACACCTGTATGGTTATTTCTCTCATAATAGCAATTGTAAACTTTTTTTTTAATGCTCAATGTTTCCTCCAGTCTCAGGAGTTCATGGGTGGTGCAAACAGTTAACATGCTTGGCTGCTAAACAGAAGGTTGGAGGTTCGAGTCTACCCAGAAGTGCCTTTGAAGAAAGGCCTGGCAATCTACTTCCATACAACCAGCTGTTAAAAACCCTGTGGGGCACAGTTCTGTTGTGACACACATGGGGTCTCTGTGAGTCGGAATTGACTCTCAGAAATTGTTTTTACATACACAAGGATCCTTGGTGGTACAGTGGTTAAGCACTTGGCTGCTAGCCAAAAAATCAGCAGTTCGAACCCACCAACCGCTCCACGGGAGAAAGACGTGGCAGTCTGCATCCGTGAAGATTGTAGCCTTGGAAACCCTGTGGAGCAGTTCTCCTTACTCTGCCCTGTCAGGTTGCTATGAGTTGAAATCAACTTGACAGTGGGTTTGGGTTTTTTTTTTTTTGTGTGTGTGTGTGTGTGTGTATATAACACACATACCTCCTCCCCAAAAAATATATGTATGTGTGTGTGTGTATATACATGTTTACATATCTGTATACCGCCATCCTCGTTAGTATAGTGATGAGTGTCCCCGCCTGTCGCACGAGAGAGCGGAGTTTGATTTCCTGATGTGGAGAGCTGAGGTCGACATTGTTTGGAGCCCTGGTGGCCTGATGGTTAAGAAATTGGCTGCTAACCAAAAGGTCGGCAGTTTGAATCCACCAGCCACTCCTTGCAAACTTTATAGGGCAGATCTACCCTGTCCTACAGGGTCTGTGAGTTGGAATTGACTCAACGGCAGCAGGTTTGGTTTTGGTTTTGTATGTGTATACTTACGTCATGTGTGTGTATGTGTACATATATAACGTTTTAGAGTTTATAAAATCTTTTCACATCAGTTGTCTCATTTTGAGAAAGGGAGAGGTTTATTTTGCCTCTCTATTTTCTCATTCTTGGAAATTCAGGAGACAGCTGTTACATGTCTCAAAAGGCCTACTGTTGTAAAAAAATTGCCTTATAATTTCCCAAGTCCATCCATCATGGGGTATTCCCTGTGAAGGATGGGAAGGAGTAAGGTTGGCAATGCCACAGCATTGCATAGTTATTCAGCATTCATCTTGGATTAGCACTCTGGTAAGTGTATGCTGAGCAATGCTAAGTGTAGCAGCAAAGACGTGTAATTCTAGGGATTGAACTTTAACAGTCTTTAAATTGAATCTCCTGGACTCATATAAAACCAGAAGAGGTAATTCCACATTGGTCTGGGGGGTGAAAGACGCAGATGCATTGAGCCTCTCCTATCACAGGTGACCTCACAAAGTTCGGCCGTGGAGATGCCTCCTCCCCAGCCCCGGCCACAACCTTGGCCCAACCCCAACAGAACCAGACGCAGACTCACCACACCACGCAGCAGACATTCCTGAATCCGGCGCTGCCTCCTGGCTACAGTTACACCAGCCTGCCATACTACACAGGGGTCCCGGGCCTCCCCAGCACCTTCCAGTATGGGCCTGCTGTGTTTCCTGTGAGTACCTGGCCTTGCTGTCTCCTTATGGTGGAGACCCATAGCCCTGGACACTAGCCTAGCTACTTTCAAAGCTAGGTGACTCTTCAGTAATGGATGAGAAGGAACTGTTTCCACCTCTGACCTGTTTCTGGCCTGGGAGAGGGACTGGGGCTGGGATTGGTGGAATTAGGATGGCGATTACCTGTTTTTAGAACTGGCCAAGTGGGGAACGTGATACCGTACAGCTTTGCTTCCCTTATACTCCTTCATTCTCTGCTACCACTGTCCCTCTCCCTTCTTCCAGACTTTTTTGTTTTTTATCTCACTGGTAGATTCTTGAATTCTCAGTGGGGAGTGTATTCACTAAGCATCAAGATAGGTAGCCATCTGAATGCTCAGTTCCTGAAGTAGGGTGGTGGGGCAGGTGGTAGGTACCCTGCCGTCATTTCACTGTAGTTCTGGCCTTTGCCCTACAGGTGGCTCCTACCTCTTCCAAGCAGCATGGTGTGAATGTCAGTGTGAATGCATCGGCCACTCCTTTCCAACAGCCAAGTGGATATGGGTCTCATGGATACAACACTGGTAAGCCGACCTTGGCCCTGGCTGTCAGTGGTGTCTCTAGGTTAATAATCAGAAGAGTTTCAGGGGAGGAAGACTTGGTGCTTAAGAAAATGGGGTTGATGTGGGTGTGCTGTTCTTTGTATGATTGTTAATACTTGACTGAATCGAGCATCTGTCCGAACAGCACCAACAGAAGAGTTTGATGGATGTATTTTCTGAAAAAAGGATTAAGTGGGTTCTTAGTTAGCAGGCTGATAGGTTTGGCTTAACTATCTTTGTATTACAGCTTTTCTCCTGCGGCTTCTTTTTGATTCCTTAGCTAGAAGACCTAACGTGGAAAGAAAGGAGGAGGCGTGACTTCCTCAGTAGAGTGAAAGTTGGGCTGGTAGAGTTGGACCATTAGTGGTTCCCTCATTTGTATGGCTGGTCTCCTCTGCAAAGCCCATTTGTACATCTGATGGCAAGGAGGGAAGCGCAGGAATTCTCTGAATAGGCACTTGACCTGAAATGTACTTTGCCTGTCCTTGCTCCCATCCCTGACGTCAAAACTCCACTTTTGGAGGACAGGAGTGAAAAGGGGTCTTCGAATAAAACAAATGCATGCGTGCATACTTTTTTCAGTGGCTTATAGGTGAACACAGGGAGGAAGTTGTTGTATTTGCTAGGGGCTGGGCTCAGGGTTGTCCTTAAAAGCTCTTAGCTCAGTTACAGTTTCATGGTGATTTAGATGGCACAGCATCTGTGTTCTTCACCCTTGTGTGGGCTCCAGGTAGGTAAACTGCTCAAGGTTTTCAGGAAGCTGTCTCAGCTGATCACAAAAGGCAGTAAGTACCTTAGGAACTAAGAGCCAGGTAGAGTTTTGAGTGGTGCTATATGACTTAGAGTGGGCCAAGATTTAAACTAAAGAAATCCTGAAAAGCCCTGTTGGGAGTTAATACCTAGACTCCTTGCAGCTGCCCCTCTCACTGAGCAAGGTCCACCTTGGTGGGAAGAATTATAAGCTTTTTGACTTGAAGTGACCCCATTCTGAAAACAGTAAGGCTTAAGTCTTAGCTGGGCCAGGTTCAAGAGTTTTCAGAGGTAGGAGACTAATAATATAAGTGAAGGCATATCTAATGGTCGAAAAATCTGGTTTTTTTAATCTCCCTTAAGACGTCAGGAACCAGCTATAACAGCCCTTTGAGAACCCCTAGTTCCCAACCCCCACAGAGGGCTCTTGTCATCCCATTCCTTACAACCTCTAAATTCATTTATTTTTATGTATTTGATTCCTTTTAGGAAGAAAATATCCACCCCCTTACAAGCATTTCTGGACGGCTGAGAGCTAATTTGGCCCATGGCTGGGGGCTGTGTTTTGTGTGTGTGTATAAATTTGCACTGAAGTCTTGTTTCAGAAAACAGACCACTGAGGAGAGCCTGCCGAGCTGAGGCCATGGCCTGCGTGGCTTGGGGAAATGAGTTGGTGGATACCTTCTGGGCTTTTGAACTTGCCCCTCACCCGTTTCCCTCTCCCCCACGTGTCTGACCCTGTCTTACCCATTTCGAGTTCAAGCGGTGCAGCACCTCCGAAGCATCAATGCACACACCTGCTGTTGCTTTTGATTTCTGGAAGGCATGTAGTTTCAACTTGTAACAAAAATAATTTGTAGTCTTCAATAAACTGTGGTATTTCTTTAGCTAACTCTGGCGTTCTTTCCGTGCATGTCTTTCTGGACAACAGGAGGCAATGTTGTGCTGTGGATGAAGGGTGGAGGGTGGCCTTTTCCATCGAACCCCAGGATAGCCAAAGGACTGGTTAACTTTTCAGTCTGTGGTGATTTAGTAAGACTAGGGGGGTGGGAGGGAAAGCAGCCTCAGTTTCCAGCCTGTTGATTGGTTGGTCAAGAAAGCTATTTATAGAAAATCCTTGATTCCCCTTGCTTATTTTAATTTCTCATCACTTTTCCATTTAGTTCTTCCCCTGGTTTCTGATATAAGCAGAGGGGAAAGGACAAAAGTTTAGCGTGTCATGTCATGGTGAAAGGTAAAAGAGATGGTGTTAAGAGCTGTTGTTAGGGAATTATCTCCCAAGATTCAATTCCCACATCTGATTCCCAGAGGCCAAGTGACTGACTGAGATCTGATACAGTCATTAGTGACCAGCTAGTTGATGACTTAGGCTCTGTGGAAACTGTGCTAGCTGGAACATGGTTCTTAGTCCCTTGATGGCTTAATGGCTTTTGGGGCACTTATTAGTCATTTTGCACTTAGGAGTGTAGCTAAGGATGTATGGGAGAGGTTTGGTCAGACTCTTCTTGACTATGGGCATTTTAATCCCCACTCAGTCCAACTAGGACACTGTCAGCCCTTTGTTTACAGGGGTAACTTGGACAGTGAGACTCTCCCCCTTGGTTAATTGGAAACCCAGGTATTTAGCTTTCCTTGGAGTGTCCTGTGGAGTGTACCCAACTTTCCCAGTGGCTGCCCTGCTAGGAGAGAGAGCTCTTGCTTCCTCTTGCTGTCATCCACAGTGTGTTGGTATGATCATCACTATTTGGGAATGGAGGATAGGCAGGGGATGTTGACGTTGGGAGGAAAGCAAGAGGAGCTCTGTAGTCGGAGGATCTTTGCTTTATTTTTTAGCTTCTTTAATGCTTACACTGAGGCTGTGCAGGCTACTACACAGAATATTCCCTTTTTTTCAGCATTCCCAGTCCTTAAAACCCCATATCCAAGTTAGCGCCTCTGGACTATAAGCTGATTTTAGCTAGCCAACCCACCTGGAAGGAATGAGACCGGGTAGGGGCACAATTGGAACGGAATTCTTCCCGCCACCCAGCTTTAAAATCCAGCCAGCCATTTCCCTCATCCTGTATGGACAACCTAGCCTCTGGGCAGAGGGCCACCAAGCGGCATCAGCAATCTGTTTGAGGCTCTGCACTAAATTGTTATATCTTTTGGTTTTGCCTTTGAAGAGTTCTCTTTATTATACTATTTCACCTTCACTTCCAGTTCTTCCACAAAAACCTCATTAGCTTAGCTTTTTCTATAACTGAGCTGTTTTTAAAGTTATGCCTTTTACCTAGTGATTTGCCAGATGGGCACCTAGAGTTTGAAAGGGGAAGGGAGAAAATACCCCTTGCCCATTAGCTCCTTAAGAGGTTTCTGTATTGTCCTCTTTTTTTTTACTACAGTGCCTTTCAAGTGTAGAGTGTTTATATTTTGGAGATGGGGGTGGGGCAGTATTTTCTCATACTCCGTTTCTGTGGTTCTGAGTGTTTTTTTCCTAGTTTGTGGTTGCTCCTCCCTGAAATATCTGGAGTTAAGATGTGGGAAGTGTTACCAGGTTAAGATGACAGCTCTATTAAGATTCTAAAGTAGCTGTCCAAGGTGGGCTTAATATTGGGAGGCTGCCTTTTCCCTAGACACCGGAAAAGGAAGATTTGGGTTCCAGCCTTGAATAAGTATCTGGAGTTTTAAGGGGGATTGCTGTTGAATTGTAGGTGAATAGAGCATTCCTCATTTGTAATTTGGTCACTTAAGTAAGTGCTTCTAAAAACTTTTCCATCAAAGTGCTCCTAACAGCAGAGGAGAATGAGTGTGTACCTCTGAGGAGGCAGGATACAGGGCATAAAACTGAAATGAAATGCAACTTTTTTAAGTTTCATTTCATCTTCATGAAAATGAATATATTGTTAAAATTGAAATCATGCTTTAAATTTCTAGTTAAATTACTTATCTCTTCCTTAAATCTTTGCATAAAATTTAATAAGATGCTGGATTATTTATCCCATGGCTTTTCCTATCTCCTTGGCCCGTAGACCCATTGCCCCATGCCCCAGGAGATGGAGTGTGGTATGCGTATTTCAGCTTGAGGAGTACAAATTAAAATGAGGAGTTGTACTACTCTCTTTTCCTCAAAGTTGTAGTGAGGAGGTTTTTTTGTAAACATGCGAGTAGGTTAGAGCTTTTATCTCATGAAAAAGCTCAAATTGTAAACTGAAAATGACATTTGGATTTTGTGTTCCACCTAGGCTGTAGGACATAGAGGCTTCCTACGTCCCTTTCAAACGTCTCCACTCCCCAGTTGTGCTGAGGCTTAGATTGTGTAAAAGGGAAGTCATCTTTGTGCCAACCTTTCAAATCATAAGTGTATAACCTAGCAGCTCCAAGATTCTGGAAAAGCTGTGAGTGAAGCTGCTCTTGGGGTTTGTCTTAGTTCTCTAGTGCTGCTATAACAGAAATACCACAAGTGGATGGGGTTGAATTGGACTGCTCCTGTAATATTTATCTGATGCTGTGGAGGCATGGATTTCAAGCCCCAAAGTGACTCTTCATGAAGAGCAAGACCACTCACGTCTTCAGGAACAGGACTGAATAGAATTTGGGTGGATTGATTTGAAATGAATATTAAAAGTTGATTTCATACCTGTTAGGCTTTGGCACAGAAGTATTTTGAAAACTGTATATGCTAGTGAGGTTTGGCGATATCCCCTTTCCTCAAAAACACGACTCACTTCACTGTCACATACATACTCATGCCTGGAAGGGGCAAGAAAATACTCAGGGAGCTTTTCTGTCATGAGCTTTTATCCCTCAGGACTGACCTGAAGCTGGAAAAACAAACCAAAATTCCCTTGCAGTAATAGAGCTAGAGAGGCTGCAGACATCACCTCCTCCCAGGAATAGGGCCAGGCAGGAAGCTGAGCTAATCCTCCTGTCTGTTTCCTCCTCCCTCAGGTGTATCAGTCACCTCCAGTAACACGGGCGTGCCAGATATCTCGGGTTCTGTGTACTCCAAAACCCAGGTAGGTGCCTGGCTCTGACAGAAGTGTGAAAAAAGAGAGATGGACTTAGATGAGGTAGAGTTTCAGTGAGAGAAGCTCAGTGAACAAGAGCAACCCTAGGAGAAGGATTAGTCCAAAGGACTAATGGACCACAACTGCCACAGCCTCCACCAGACTGAGTCCAGCACAACTAGATGGTGCCTGGTTACCACCACTGACTGCTCTGACAGGGATCACAATAGAGGGTCCCAGATACAGCTGGAGAAAAATGTAGAACAAAATTTTAACTCACACACACACACAAAAAAGACCAGACTTAACTGATCTGACAGTGGAGAAACCCTGAGAGTATGCCCCTTGGAAACCCATTTGGCTCAATAATGAAGTCACTCCTGAGGTTTACCCTTCAGCCAAAGATTAGACAGGCCTATAAAACAAAACGAGATTAAATGGGCACACCAGCCCAGGGGCAAGGACGAGAAGGCAGGAGGGGACAGGAAAGCTGGTAATGGGGAACCCCAGGTTGAAAAGGGGAGAGTGTTGACCTGTCATGGGGTTGAGAACCAATGTCACAGAACAATATGTGTACTAATTGTTTAATGAAAAGCTGTTTGTTCTGTAAACCTTCATGTAAATTACAATTTTAAAAAAAAGCAACCCTAGGAGAAAACCAAAAAAAAAAAAAAACCTGATGCCATCAAGTTGATTCTGAGTCATAGTCATAGCGACCCTATAGGACAGGCTAGAACTACCCCATAGGGCTTCCAAGTAGCAGCTGCTGGATTTGAACTGCCAGACCTTTTGATTAGCTGCCAAGCTCTTAACCACTGGGTCATCAGGGCTACAACCCTAGGAGAGGTGGCAGGACACCCATCCTACTAGAAAATGACTGGTTTTCTCTAGACTTCGGTGCCTCTAAGGAGTTTTTAAATTTAGCCCGCCGGAAAAAAAAAAATGTTATAGTAAGGCAAGGTGTGGCAGATTGTTGTGATGTGTCATGTGATTTACTGTCCTAGCCCTTTACCTCCCTGCTCCCAACCTTTCTCATAACTTTCTGAGAGAGGGAGGATGGAATGAAGGGAAATTAGTTCATCTGTTCTTTGTGAGTAAATCTGTAACAAAGAGTGGGAAAGCAGAAGCCCAGTAACTAAAGTGAGGCATTTGAATGATCCACAGGCTTGTTTGTATAACTTGTGTTACTTTTACTGATAGAAAGTATTTGGGGGAGTGCTTCATGGCCAAGGCCTTCAACCTTCACGTGTATTAGTTTCTTTTGAAATATCTAAGAAGTTCTGATTTTCACGTAGCTCCATGGTGGGGGAACTAAGGGTAGTCAGCAAATTTCAGCTTTCATCTGTGTCATTAGCTTTACAAAGTGCTTTCACGTTTATTCTCTCATTTGATCCTTACAACCGTGAGATCAGTAGCATCCCTGTTTTATGTATCAGGAAACCGAGGCTGAGAGATTGAGTAACTTGCCCAGGATCATTGAAGGGCAGAGCTGGGACTCAGACCCGAATAGCCGACTTTAGGTGCATGTTCCTTCTATGATGCCACTGCTGCCTTCTGAAGGTGGGGAGCTTGGGCTTAGAAATGTCAAGGCTTACTTTGCTGATCCCTTTTACTCTGTCTTTTCCCACCCTCCTGGATAGCAGTCCTTTGAGAAACAAGGTTTTCATTCCGGTACTCCTGCTGCCTCCTTCAACTTGCCTTCAGCCCTAGGAAGTGGGGGGCCCATCAATCCGGCCACAGCTGCTGCCTACCCACCTGCCCCCTTTATGCACATTCTGACCCCCCATCAGCAGCCGCACTCCCAGATCCTTCACCATCACCTGCAGCAGGATGGCCAGGTAATAGCAATTCCTCTTCTCTCCTTTCCCTTCCTCTTCCTTCCTATCCCTTAAAACTGCCTTCCTTTTCCTTCTCTTACCCTTCTTCACCACCACCTTCACCCAGCCCTTCCCAGTGCCAGCCATGGGCACACAGCACATACAGACACAAGCGCACATAACACGAGCGGCCAGCAAAGGAGATGTCAGAGAAGGGGCCAGGTACCTTTTTTGCCCACTTCCTTTGGTGCCTTTCTCCTCCACCTCCTCACATGACACAGTTGTCTTCATCCCATCAGACCTGGGTTACACCTCCCCTCCTGCCTCTCCCAGTCTTCCCCTTTCCCCTGACATTATAGCTTTCCCTTATGATGGTGGAGTTCTATTGTCAAAGTTTGTCCCTTTATTTTCCATATATCCTGGTTCTGCCTCAGCTACCATATTTGCAGATGATTCTCTGTTGCCAGCGCCAGCAGGAGGAGCAGGTAATGAAACTAAATGATGATATGCTTGAACCCACTCCTTTTCAGTCCCCATTTCACCTCCATAGCTTCAGGGAACTTGAAGAGGAAATAGATTGCGCGGTCACAAGTCGGGATACACAAACACGGACACCTTGCTGAGCTCTCTGGCCTCCCTTCCTGTGTCCTTTCCCCTTCCTTAATGCCCTCTTTCTTTCTTTCTACCCTTCGCCCAAACACTTGGTTACCGGAATGGGAAAGATTCTTAGACAGTATTTGGAGCCCTGAGGCTTTAGTCTGTCTCCTGCCTTGTCTGCAGTGGGCTCACAGATGTGATGTGTGGTAGGGGTGAGGAGCTGTGGGATGGCACAGGTGACCTCTCTGTCATAGGTGGCTGGGGAGCTGGAATAAGGGCTTCCTTGCTTTCAAAGATAGCATTCCAAATTGAGGCACTTGGGGGCATCAGTGGAAATGAAATGACTTTATGATCTCTCATCCCGAAGAGGTCATAATTCTCCCCAGATAGCAGCCCTTTGCCAGAGCAGAGAGTGGTGAGGTGGTAGGAAAATGTGGAATTGAAAATGAGTAGAACTATCTTATCTCCAAAAGTATCTTGCCCTCATTTCATCTTTCCGCTATTTAAAGGATGAAAGTGCCTTGCTTGTCAGAGAGGGCCTCTAACAGCTATGTAGAGCAGAACTCCCCATGGCTGACAAGTGAACTTCCTAGTAGTCTCTAAACAAGGGGTATGGGGGAGAGTTCAAGACAACTTCCATATCTCCACCTAAAGATGTCACAAATCTGTCCCACTAACTAGACACCTTTTTCCTCTCCATGATCCTCCCATACCCCTGCAGACGGGCAGCGGGCAACGTAGCCAGACCAGCTCCATCCCGCAGAAGCCCCAGACCAACAAGTCTGCCTACAACAGCTACAGCTGGGGGGCCAACTGAGGCCCTGGCCCTCCTCTTCTCCCGGCCCCATCTTCTGAGAGGGCTCCTCAGCCTGGCTACTATGGAAACAGCATCAAAGAGAGAAAGGAATGTGGGGGGGTTCCACCACCCCCCACCCCCAGCGGCCTACCCCATGCCTCAGCTTTATGTCTGTTCCATTCCCATACCATCCCCACTCTGTTGTATGTATTATAGGATTTGTATTTTTTCCTTTTGTTTTTTTTTTTTCCTCTCTTCCTTTCCTCTTCCTCCTCCCCCCTTGCATTCAAGATTATGAAACTTTGCTGTGGGCCCTGCCCTTCCTTCTCCTCCTCCTGTTCACCCTGGTGGTGTTTGGGTGAGGTGGGAAGAGGGGGCCCCCAAATATATATCAGCCCAACAGCCCTAAGCCTCCTCCTTTATTATTAGGAAAACAAAACAACAAAAAAATGGCGTCATGAATATGAACAGCATCGTCAGATGAATTAGTTGAAGTGTTTTTTTGTTTTTGTTTTTGTTTTTTTGTACTGTGTCCTCAAATTTAATGGATTAATGTGTCTTGTATATATAAAAAGAAAACCTCTACCTTCAGCCTCTGCCCATTCTTGCTCCGTCTAGGATATCCTCAGTCTCGTCGATGACCGGCTTGGTGAATAAGTATTACCGTACCAACTGGGCCTCCTCTAGCAGGCCCCGAAGGCAGTGGAATAAAATGAAATCTTTGCCCTTTAAGAACTCCTCTGACCTTAATGTGCTAGTATCTTGCCCTTGAGGGAATTCCCTTCCCTTCACCCCTAAGAATCTCATAGCCTGATGCCTGGGAAGAACCACCACAAGTCTTCATTTTCTCCAGAAACTACATCTACAGCAGATTTCAGGCAATGAGGGGAAAAGGACAGAGGAGATGGGGGGGTGGAAAGGGTCTTAGAGGAGCTGAGACCATTTCAAAGAGGGAAATGGCATTGTGGGGTCAAAGTATAACTTCAACAGGTCCAGGCAAATGAAAGAAGTGAGAGCAACATGCACTGTTGGCTGGGGCACCACCCCCCTGGGAGTAAAACACAAAACTTATTGCCTCTTGGGTGGTTCATGTCACACCCAGTCCCTTGAAAAGGAGTCAAGGTCAGGATGGAGGAGGAGGGTGAGACGTTGAAGAGTCTGTGATATGAAAAGGAATACTTACAGCCCCAAATCCTTTCTTCCCTCCCAGGACGCCTCACTAGCTTCCCTTCCCTTGCTCCCTTACAAATCCAGTTTGCTGCTGGTTGCAAAGCCTGCTTGGGAAAACCAAGTATCCTTAATGACATTTTTGGTGGCTGGAGAGATGGAGGAAATAAGTCCATGCGTCCCCATATCTTAACTGGGAGAATTCAGAACATTTTGTCCGTTCCTCTCAGACTTAAACAAGCCCGAGAAAGGGAGCGGGGTGACTTGTGGCTTCCCTGGGTGTGTTCAGCCAGGGATGAGGGAGGGCCTTGGGCTCGTTATTTGTGCGATTGGACTGTCCCCTGGCGGCCATAGCCGTATACAATCAAGAGTCCAATCTTAGAAACACCTTTTAGGCTTAGGCTGGTCAGCAGGAAGGAGAGTCTGACGTCGGACGCAGGTGGCCATTGGGAAATAGGAATTCGGTAGCACGCACCCGCTTCACAAGAAACTGGTCTGAAAAAGTGAGGTAAAAGGTAAAAGCCGTTCGAATTTGAGGAGGCCCGTCCGCCCCGCCTCCCCTTCCAGGTCCGGCTTACGGTCGTTTTACGACAGTATCTGGGTTGCAGCCTTGCTTTCCGGCAGCGTGGTGTGACGTTTCGCCCACCTTCCGTCAGCGAAGCGCCGGCTGCCTACTGGTGCGAATGGGTCGTGGGTGGCGTTCAAAGGTTCGAATCCCAGTACGGGAATGAGCCTCTTTGACCTCTTCCGGGGCTTTTTCGGCTTTTCTAGACCTCGGAGGTGAGCGTGGGTCCGGGTCGGACAAGGGGGGGAATCTTCTGAGGGGACTTTGGCCCTTGACACCCTCTATTTGGAAAAACATCCTCTTGCCCACACTTTTAACTGCGGAGAAGATCGAAGTCGCAACATTCAGTACTCACCTTGCGACAGTAACCAAGGCAGTCGTTAAGTGGAGGAAAAACGGCAACCTAAGCCTTTCTCCAACCTGGGGTGATGCAACAGGCGCCCGGGCGGGGAAGAAAATGGGGATCTGGGGGTAAGGACGATGAGCAAGTGAGCATAACCTTGGCATGCGGGGAGAGGCTGGCAGACACTGGAGACAAGGCGGTGGGAAGGAGATTGGGGTAAACTGAGAGATGAGGATTGACTTTAATAAGAGCTATACAAAAATACTAGCAGCTGTTATGCTTCCGAGACCCCTGTTCTTGTCTCACTTTTCTAAGTACTTGCTGGTGCTGAAATCTTGGTGGCCAATCTGCCCCCACCCCCAGCCACAGAGATCCCTTTTTTGGAGGAATGACTCGAGATGAAGATGAGGATGATGAGGAAGAAGAAGAAGAAGGAGCCACATGGGGCTATGGGAGCCCCAGGTTTGGGGAGCCCCAGCCCCCAGAAGAATTTGGCTTCAGCTTCAGCCCAGGAGGAGGGATGCGTTTCCATCGTAATTTCGGCTTTGATGACCTAGTACGGGATTTCAATAGCATCTTCAGTGAGATGGAGGCCTGGACCTTGCCTTCTCGCCCTCCTGGTGTGTGGCTGCCCTTGAGGGAGAACTTGTGGGTTCTAATGGGTTGGTGGGTGAAATAAGGAGCCTGCAGGGAGTAGTTTGGGGTGGAAAGTGTGAGAAGACTGATGACTTCAGGGAGATTTAAAGAGCCCAAGTCCTCTTCCACTGCCAACATTGACCTGCCACTTTCTGTAGAACTTCTAGGTCCTGAGTCAGAGACAGCTGGTGAGAGACAGCGGAAGGGAGAGACACTTCGGGACTCAATGCTTAAGTATCCAGATAGCCACCAGCCCAGGATCTTTGGGGGGGTCTTGGAGAGTGATGCAGGGACTGAATCCTCAAAACCAGTACCAGACTGGGGCTCCCAGAGACCTTTTCATAGGGTGAGTATCCCATCTGGCCCTGACGTGAGAACCTGTGAAAACAACTGATAGTGTGCAGAGACTGGAATCTTTGATGGAATCTGATAAACTTGAGTTGGCATCCTAGACCGTCCACTTAGCTTATTTATCTGTTTTCTATAATAGCTTCTTGTAGGATTTTCTTTGTGGAGGGGGGGTGGTGGTGAAAATGGGAGTTCTACTGTCTCTCTTTTTTAAAAAAAAATGAAAATCACTGGCCCAGAGGAATTGTTGGGGGAAGACTGGGAAGGATCAGGTCAGGAAGGCTTCTTGGTACAGGAATACATAAAACAGCCAGGAAAGAGGAAGTAGTAAGGAAGTAGACCTGTACTGAATGGGATTCTTCTTCCTGCGGAAAGGTGGTTTTGGAACTTGGTAGTGTTTTGGGTCTGTGACCTTTCAGGTTTCACATTGAAAAGATATTTTTCACCTACTTTGGATTCTTCAGCAGTTTGATGATGTGTGGCCTGTGACCCCCCATCCTAGAGCCCGAGAGGACAATGGTGAGTCTAGAAGGAGGGGACATTCACTAGCCCTCTGTTGTTCTCCTGAAGTTCCCTCTGCTTTCCCTCCCTGAATCTTCTTCATGTCACAGTTCTCCTTTCTTTTCCCTTGTATTATGCCTCTCCTGTTCCTTCATCTCTCTGCCTTTCCAGATCTGGATTCCCAAGTTTCCCAGGAGGGCCTTGGCCCGGTTCTACAGCCCCGGCCTAGATCCTATTTCAAGAGCGTCTCTGTGACCAAGATCACTAAGCCAGATGGGGTGAGCTGGGGGAGAGGGTTAAAGGGAACTGTGGCTAGGGGCTGCCATGAAAACAGATCCATGTATAGAAAGCACCAAACTCACTTTTAGTGAATGGTGGGGACTTCTCCTTATAGACAGTGGAGGAGCACCGGACTGTGGTGGACAGTGAGGGCCGGACAGAGACCACAGTAATACGGCAAGAAGCAGATGGCAGTCCTAGAGATGGTAAGTGAAGAGTATGAACCAAAGGGGTCCATTTCTTAACAACTTTAGGAGGGGAAACTTTCTCCTAACCTTAATTATTCTTCTCCTTTGTCCCTGCCTAGTCTCTCTCATTTAGCCTATTTATGTGTATAACTTTCTTGCCTAGATCAAGAATCACCAAGATCTTCAGCCCTGGATGATACCTCTTCCATCCTGGATTTATTCCTAGGACGATGGTTCCGGTTCCGGTAGACTTGTTAACCCTCAGAGGCCTTCAGGTCCTTTCTGTCTCCCACCTGTAACCCACCACCAATGGGCTTAGTTTCTCTTGCCACACCAGGGGCTTGGGTGTAGGGAGCAGAGAACTGGGGGTATGTCAGTATGTCACTCACCTAAACTGACCAATAAAACCTTTATTTATGCTAATTCCTCAGTCTTGGTTTTGTCAAGGCTGTGTCACTTTCTAGCACTATGCAGGACTTCCCAAATTACCTTGGACCACAACCTTAGCCTTATTTCTTAATTTTTTGTGCCACTTGCAGAACCTGATTTGTTAGGTAAGAGTCAGATGTCAGTAAAAAGTGATTTTCCTTACTGAGGAGATAACTAGAAATAATTCCTAGAAATTTTCCAGAAGGGGATGATACATCAGATTCCAAAGAAGGAAGAGGGGAGTGTGGAAGTGGGGGATAACTGTTGCCCTAAGTGTGGTATCACTGTGACTGGATAGTTCATAAGATAATTAGAGGAAATATATGGGCAAATATTTCTTGATTTACTGGCTAAGTTTTTGTTTTAATGTGTGTTAGAGAAAATATAACTAGCATAATATCCACCCTTATTCTCCTGAAGTTCACTTTGTTCTCCCTCCAACACATTAGAGTAAAAAGTAAAATATTTTCCTCATTAAAAAAGTTTTTGGTACTATGGTTAAAGATGGCAGATTTTACAAATGTATTTACTTCCATTCCTTCTGAAACCCTCGTTAAAATGACAAGGGATTTTACTAAAAAGATATCAGAAGAACAAAGAGGAAAGGAGCTGATAGCTATGAGATTTTACCTTTTCACTATTATTTCTTTTGGTAAACAGAGTTGTTAGCCAGTTTATCTTTTCCTTTATGGATAGTGCTGCTTTTGTCTTTCAGAAATCTCCCTAACTCAGGGTTAAAAGGATACTTACCTATAGTATCCTCTACAAGTTTTATAGTTTTTCCATTTACATTTTTTTAATTCACCTGGAATTTATCTTTGTTATATAATATGAATCAGGGAGCCAATTTCATTTTTTCCAATTGGAGTGTATGTGTGTATATGTATGTATATATGTGTGTGTATATATGTGCATATATGTGTATATATGTCTGTGTGTGTGTGTTTATATATATATATGGTGCTGGTGGCATAATAGTTAAAGAGCTTGGCTGCTGACCAAAAGGTCACAGTTTGAATCCACTAACCGCTCCTTCGAAACCATATGAGGCAGTTCTACTTTGTCCTATAGGGTCACTATGAGTTGGAACCGATGCAATGGCAATGAGTTTTTGTAAGAGATGGATGGGTGGGTACACACACACACGTACATATTTCCCTGTGCCAGATCTTTATATTCTCTTCTATTAACTATTTGTTTGTCTTTGTGCCAATATCATATTTTTAAATGCTATAGCTTTATTTAGTAGAACAAGTTTTCACACTTTTTTACTATTTTCTAACTCTTCTAGCATATAGGCATGCAACTGATTTTTTCCCAATCAGCCTTTTAAGAGTTTCATTGTAAATGTAAATTAAGCCATAGATCACCAGACATCTGAAGAAAGCCTTTAACATGAGTGGTGGAGACTTACATAAACAAAAGAAGCAACTTGGAAGAAACAGAGACGATGCAGGGAGATAAAAATTTAGCAACAACAACACAAATCTTCAAGGTCTTTAGAAATATGAAATGATATAGTGTATCCGTAAAACCAAAACAGAATATATAAAGGAGGAACAAACAAAATAAGAAAGAGCATTTGGGGAAGTTAAAAAATATGAGAGCAGAAATGAAAAACTCTGAAAGATCTGGAAGACAAAGTTAAGGAAGTCTCAAAAAAAGTAAACCAAGAAGATAAAATGATGATAGAAAATAGGAGAGAAAAATAAAAGTAGACTGCTAGAAATCAGTGAAATAATTCAAGAAAACATACTAGAAATGAAGGCTAGTAATTTCTTACCTGAAAGGACCCATCGTGTGCTAGACACCAAGGATGAAAATAAACCCATGCCAAAGCATATCATATGGAGACAATGGGGCAATATTCTCAAAATACTGAAAGAAAATTATTTCCAGTTTAGAATTATATACCCATTTAATGTATGAAGTATGGGAGTATGTAAAGACATTTTTAGACATGAAAGGTCTCAAATATTTGTCTCTTACGTTCTCATTCTTGGGAAACTTCTTGAGGATGTGCAGCTCTATTCAGGGATCACTCATCATTAGAAAATGAGGGATCCAATTCAAAAGGTGGAGAGAATCTCCAGAATGTTGGAAGAAGGTTCTCTGCTGTATTTGCATTAGATAGAGCAAATAAGGGATCCAGACTGCAGCATGTCACAAGGCTCCAGAAGAGATGTTGCCAAAGAGATGAAACTGAATGAAAATCTGAGGTAGTTAAATTAATGAAAGATTTTGAAGTTGGGTGTGTGTGTTGAGGCAAGGCTGAGTTTGAGATTGAGTAAGTGACAAACTACCTAGAAAATTGAGTGAACAAAAAGAAAGTGTAGGAGGGAGATATTTAAAATACATGTTTTCAGGTGCGGTCGAGTCGGTTCCGACTCATAGTGACCCTATGTACAACAGAACGAAACACTGCTGGGTCCTGTGCCGTTCTCACAGTCGTTATGCTTGAGCCCATTGTTATAGCCGCTGTGTCAGTCCATTTTGTTGAGGGTCTTCCTCTATTTTGCTGACCCTCTACTAAGCATGATGTCCTTCTCCAGGGACTGATTCCTCCTGAAAATGTGTCCAAAGTATGTGAGACAAAGTTTTGCCATCCTTCTAAGGAGCATTCTGGCTGTACTTCTTCCAAGACAGATTTGTTTGTTCTTTTGTCAGACCATGGTATATTCAGTATTCTTCACCAACATCACAATTAAAAGTTGTCAGTTCTTCAGTCCTTATTCATTGTTCAGCTTTCGCATGCATATGAGGTGATTGAAAACACCATGGCTTAGATCCGGTGCACGTTAGTCTTCAGGGTGACATCTTTGCTTTTGAACACTGTAAAGAGGTCTTTTGCAGCAGATTTGTCCAATGCAAATGCATTGATTTCTTAACTTCTCCTTCTGTGGGTGTTGATTGTGGATCCAAGTAAAATGAAATCCTTGACAACTTCAATCTTTTCTCTGTTTATCATGATGTTGCTTATTAGTCCACTTGTGAGAATTTTATTGTTTTCTTTATGTTGAGGTGTAGTCTTTGATCTTCATTAGTAAGTGCTTCAAGTTCTCTTCACTTTCAGCAAGCGAGAGATTGTGTCATCTGTATAATGCAGGTTGTTAATGAGTCTTCCTCCAGTCCTGATGCCACATTCGTCATATAGTCCAGCTTCTCAGATTATTTGCTCAGCATACAGATTGAATAAGTATGGTGAAAGGATATAACCCTGACGCACACCTTTCCTGACTTTAAACCACGCAATATCCCCAAAATAAAGCCTAATTATGTCTTTGAGTAACATGTTAACACAATGTTGCTCTAACCAGAAGTCTAATATGCATAATTAAAAACAAATAATTGGTTAATATCTAGACCATACAACCCACTCTTCAGTAAGAAAAGATAGTAAACTAAAAGGAAAAAATGGGCAAAGTACATGATTATTCAGTCGCAAAAGGGGAATCCTGAATGCCAACAAGTATAAATTGATCCTCCATAAGAAATCAGAGAAATGCAAATTGATAAGATGGGTGTACATCAGGTAGACAAAAATATCTTGGTAATACCATATGTTAGCAAGGATGTGAAAAGATGGATCTCGTGCTTTTTGAGGGAGTGTGAATTAATGCAGTCATTTCTGGTTTTGGCCATACTTTGTGAAATGAAATACTTTGTGAAGATAAATATTGTGAAGTTAAACATGCATGTGCTGTATGATCTAGCAGTCCACTCCTTCATATGTATTCCGGGGAAACTTATGTCCAGATTCATAAGGGGTCATGTACAAGAATAATTATCATAGTAAACAAATAATTCCTCATGTAAGGATCAGCACAAAGCTGGTTCCTATGAGGCAGGGGTTAAAGATGTCCCAAATGTCCAACTTTCACAAACTGCTGTACCACTTCATCATCTAACATCAGTTACTCCCTTTCCCCTCAGTACTCTCCCATCTTAGGGTTCCCTAATTTGCTGCAGCGTCTCACAGAACTCACGAACCATCCAACTCCCTCAGTTACTGAGAACTATAGTTTTTACCAGTGTGGAAATGGCTGCGAAGATCAGTATCATCGCTGCCAGGGTGAGTGAATTTGTGGGGGGTGGGGTTAAGTAAAAGCCTGGAACTTCTTCAGCTAAAAGATGTGTGAACTTCGTAGGAAATAAGCTGGTAAGACCTGTAGCTTTGTTAGCTCCTAGTAGTTGTACCAGTTGGGGTGAGTTGTGGGCCAGTCAGAAAATTTAACAAGATGATCCTGGAAAATAAAAGAGCCATAGAAGGGCTGAGATCATCTTTTAACACATCCTTGTCTGGGAAACTACATGCATGCTCAGGAACACCTGAGAGAGCTCAGTGAAAAAATAAAAGACAAAGAAGACTTAAAAATTGGCTGCAACTTTTTTTTTATATAATAATTTTTATTGTGCTTTAAGTGAACGTTTACAAATCAAGTCAGTCTCTCACACAAAAACCCATATACGCCTTGCTACACACTCCCAATTACTCTCCCCCTAATGAGACAGCCAGCTCTCTCCCTGCACTCTCTCCTTTCATGTCCGTTTCGCCAGCTTCTAACCCCCTCCACCCTCTCATCTCCCCTCCAGGCAGGAGATGCCAACATAGTCTCAAGTGTCCACCCGATCCAAGAAACTCACTGCTCACCAGCATCCCTCTCCAACCCATTGTCCAGTCCAATCCATGTCCGAAGAGTTGGCTTCGGGAATAGTTCCTGTCCTGGGCCCTCAGAAGGTCTGGGGGCAGTGACCACCGGGGTCCTTCCAGTTTCAGTCAGACCATTAAGTCTGGTCTTATGGGAATTTGGGGCCTGCATCCCACTGCTTTCCTGCTCCCTCAGGGGTTATCTGTTGTGTTCCCTGTCAGGGCAGTCATTGGTTGTAGCTGGGCACCATCTAGTTCTTCTGGTCTCAGTATGATGTAGTCTCTGGTTCATGTGGCCCTTTCTGTCTCTTGGGCTCCTAATCACCTTGTGTCCTTCGTGTTCTTCATTCTCCTTT
This sequence comes from Elephas maximus indicus, assembly GCF_024166365.1. Taxonomy (NCBI): domain Eukaryota; kingdom Metazoa; phylum Chordata; class Mammalia; order Proboscidea; family Elephantidae; genus Elephas; species Elephas maximus. Next base: position 192,045,426 of record NC_064821.1, read on the forward strand.
GATCCAGGTGGGTTGAGACCAATTCATGCATCTTAGATGGCTGCTTGCTAGTGTTTTAAGAACCCAGACACCACTCTTCAAAGTGGAATGCAGAATGTTTTCTTAATAGATTTTAGTATGCCAATTGACTTAGATGTCCCCTGAAATCATGGTCGCCAGACCCCTGCTCCCGGTATGCTGGCCTTCGAATCATTCAGTTTATTCGGGAAACTTCTTTGCTTTTGGTTTAGTCCAGTTGTGCTGACCTCCCCTGTATTGTGTGCTGTCTTTCCCTTCACCTAAAGTAGTTCTTACCTACTATCTAATTAGTGAATACCCCTCTCCCACCCTCCCCCCCACCCTCATAACCACAAAAGAACGTTTTCTTCTCAGTTTAACTATTGCTGAAGTTCTTATAATAGTGGTCTTATACAACATTTATCCTTTTGCAACTGACTAATTTCACTCAGCATAATGCCTTCCAGGTTCCTCCATGTTATGAAATGTTTCACAGATTCCTCGTTCTTAATCGATGCATAGTATTCCGTTGTGTGAATATACCGTAATGTATTTATCCATTCATCGGATGATGGGCATCTTGGTTGCTTCCATCTTTTTGCTATTGTAAACAGTGCTGCAATAAACATGGGTGTGCATATATCTGTTCGTGTAAAGGCTCTTATTTCTCTAGGATATATTCCTAGGAGTGGGATTGCTGGATCGTATGGTAGTTCTATTTCTAGCTTTTTAAGGAAGTGCCAAATCAATTTCCAAAGTGGTTGTACCATTTTACATTCCCACCAGCAGTGTATTAAGTGTTCCAATCTCTCCGCAGCCTCTCCAACATTAAGTATTTTGTGCTTTTTGGATTAATGCCAGCCTCGTTGGAGTGAAATGAAATCTCATTGTAGTTTTGATCTGCATTTCTCTAATGGCTAATGATTGTGAACTTTTCCTCATATACCTGTTAGCTACCTGAATGTCTTCTTTAGTGAAGTGTCTGTTCATATCTTTTGCCCATTTTTTAATTTGATGATTTGTCTTTTTGCAGTTGAGTTTTTGCAGTATCTTGTAGATTTTAGAGATCAGGCGCTGATCAGAAATGTCATAGCTAAAAACTTTTTCCCAGTCTGTAGGTAGTCTTTTTACTCTTTTGGTGAAGTCTTTGGATGAACATAAGTGTTTGATTTTTAGGAGCTCCCAGTTACCTAGTTTTTCTTCCACATTTTTAGTAATGTTTTGTATGCTGTTTATGCCATGTATTAGGGCTCCTAACGTTGTCCCTATTTTTTCTTCCATGATCTTTATCGTTTTAGATTTTATATTTAGGTCTTTGATCCATTTTGAGTTAGTTTTTGTGCATGGAGTGAGGTATGGGTCTTGTTTCATTTTTTTGCAGATGGATATCCAGTTATGGCAGCTCCGTTTGTTAAAAAGACTGTCTTTTCCCCATTTAACTGTTTTGGGGCCTTTGTCAAATATCAGCAGCTCATATGTGGATGGATTTATGCCTGGATTCTCAATTCTGTTCCGTTGGTCCATGTATCTGTTGTTGTACAAGTACCAGGCTGTTTTGACTACTGTGGCGGTATAATAGGTTCTAAAGTCAGGTAAAGTAAGGTCTCCCACGTTGTTCTTCTTTTTCAGTAATGCCTTAATTATCCGGGGTCTCTTTCTCCATAGGATTTTCAGTGTCTGATTTTTCAGAAGTAGATCGTCATGCCTTTCTTCTGAGGCACCTCTGGGTGGACTCAAACCTCCAACCTTTTGGTTAGCAGCCTACTGCAAACTTGTTTGCTCCTACCTTGCAGTCTTAAAGCTGACACTACCCATAGCCCTCAGATCCTCTCTTCCACAGGCTTGTGATAGTACCGCCTTCTTTGACACTCTGACCTAAAATCCACATCATTCATTCACTCATTTATGCATTCATTGTGTAATTATTTATTACTGCCTGTTATAAGGCAGGCAAGGGATTGTGCTAAGTACCGGAGATACGAAAGTAGACATAGTTCTTGTCGTCAAGGAACTCCTGGTCTAGTGAGAGAGACAGGTTTTTAAGTACATAATTATAATGCAGTAATAATATAGCTAGTCTTCCACCATCTGTCTAGCATTGTAGTGCCTCCTGAACTAGCCTTGCTCACCCAGCTTCCTGTCCAGGCCAACCTGTCTCCCAGATGATAGGCAGCTTTGCTGGTGGCATCACTCCCACCACGCAAAGCAGTAACTCCCAGGGCTTGGGGCTTGGTGCCTATATTTTCCCTGATACCCCACAGCCATCAGCCTGCAAAATCTCATCCCTTACCAACAGGCTGAATTTGAGCCAGAAGTCAGTTGTCATGGAGTTGACCCTGACTCATGGTGACCCGTGTGTTCCATAGTGTTTTTTTTTTAAATAATTTTTATTGTGCTTTAAGTAAAAGTTTACAAATCAAGTCAGTCTGACACCTTACTCCATACTCCCATTTACTCTCCCCCTAATGAGTCAGCCCACTCCCTCCTTCCAGTCTCTCCTTTCGTGACCATTTTGCCAGTTTCTAACCCTCTTTACCCTCCTATCTCCCCTCCAGACAGGAGATGCCAACACAGTCTCAAGTGTCCACCTGATACAAGTAGCTCACTCTTCAGCAGCATCTCTCTCCAACCCATTGCCCAGTCCCTTCCATGTCTGATGAGTTGTCTTTGGGAATGGTTCCTGTCCTTGGCCAGCAGAAGGTTTGGGGACCGTGACACCCGGGATTCCTCTAGTCTCAGTCAGACCATTAAGTCTGGTCTTTTTATGAGAATTTGGGGTCTGCATCCCACTGTTCTCCTGCTCCCTCAGGGGTTGTCTGTTGTGCTCCCTGTCAGGACAGTCATCGGTTGTGGCCGGGCACCATCTAGTTCTTCTGGTCTCAGGATGATGCAAGTCTCTGGTTCATGTGGCCCTTTCTGTCTCTTGGGCTCATAGTTATCATGTGACCTTGGTGTTCTTCATTCTCCTTTGATCCAGGTGGGTTGAGACCAATTGATGCATCTTAGATGGCTGCTTGTTAGCATTTAAGACCCCAGACGCCACATTTCAAAGTGGGATGCAGAATGTTTTCATAATAGAATTATTTTGCCAATTGACTTAGAAGTCCCCTTATGGCTGCAACTTTTAGTGCATTACCTAAATGTTAAACACCTTTCAGCAGAGGATGGATGGAATCCTTATAGGCTTAGGTATTTGAGGACCTGGGGGTGTAGTGATTAAGAGCTATGCCTGGTAACCAAGAAGGTTGGTAGTTCAAATCCACCAGGTGCTCCTTGGAAACCCTATGGGGCAGTTCTACTCTGTCCTATAGGGTCGCTATGAGTCAGAACCAACTCAATGGCAGTGGGTTTGTTTTTGTTTTTGAAGTATTTGAACATATCTACTCAAATCGTTGGCTGACCACTAAGCTATATAGTCAAAGAGGTGACTACCTAGGAAAAATAAAAATTAAAAGCTGAGCAGAGAGTTTAACAGCTGCACAGTGTGGGGAAGACAAACTACACAGTATAAGTCCAGACAAGTTAAACCTATCACCACCACTACCAACAACAGCAATCCTCAGAAAATAAAAAATACGGAATTGTCACAGTCTGTTATCTAAACTAACAAATTTTCAACCAAAATTGGTTAGGTGCTATGGCTGCTAACCAGAAGGTCAGCAGTTCGAATCCACCAGGTGCTCCTTGGAAACCCTATGGGGTAGTTCTTCTCTGTCCTATAGGGTCATTATGAGTCAGAAGCGACTCAATGGCAGTGGGGTTTGGTTTTTTTTTTTTTGGTTATCTAAACTGACCAGTTGTCAACCAAAATTCATTTGTGAGACATGCAAATAAACATGAAATTTTGACCAATATCCCAGGGATGGGGAAGGGTGGCAATCAATGAAACTGACTCTGAGTGGGCCTGGATGTTGGATTTAGCAGACAAAGATTTCAAAGCACAAAGGAAATTAGAAAATGCCTTTAACTGAATGAAAAAGAAAACATCAAAATGTATGGAAAGAAGCTAAAGCAGTGTTTAGAAAGGTATTTATAGCTTTAAATGTTTGTATTAGGAAGAAAGATCTAAAATCAATCTAATCTTTTACCTCAAGAAGCTGGAAAAAAAAAAGAGTAAATCAAACCTAAAGTAAGTAGAAGGAAGGATATAATAAAGATCAGAGTGAAAATCAATTTTTAAAAATTTGAAAAAAATTAATGAAGCCAAAAGTTGGTTCTCTGGCCATATCAACAAAATGGGTATCACTACTGTTGTAGAGAACAAAACCACTCACTTCTTGAAATAAGCTTAGGTGGATTTATTCAGTTAAAAAATAAAGGTACATTCAAATGCAGAGAGACGCCAGCTCACATAAGTGAAAAACTGATGACTCCAGCAAGAGAGTTTCTAACAGGGATATAGTCCAGGGAACAAAGAAATTATAATACAATCATTTGATTGATTAGTCTTTGGTTGTGGTAACAAGAAAGGTGAGTTAAGAGGTGGGGAATGGACTTCTAATGGATAATTGGATACAGAGGCTTATGGTGATTGATTTTAGGGACTAATTACAGAGGTTTTCAATCATAGTCACATATCCTTCAGGAGGAGTCATAAAAACATCACTGGTTGATATTAAGCAGCTCTAACCAGATATCTCAGGGATTTGTGATAACCATTCAGTACGAGTACCTCATTCCCCAGGAATGCCTTGTTAAAACCCTTTTTAAAATTTATTATAGTACTTTAGATGAAGGTTTACAGAACAAACTGGCTTCTCATTAAACAGTACACATATTGTTTTGTGACATTGGTTACCAACCCCACGACATGTCAACACTCTCCCTTCTCAACCTTGGGTTCCCTATTACCAGGTTTCCTGCCCCCTCCTGCGTTTTAGTCCTTGCCACGGGGCTGGTGTGCCCCTTTAGTCTCGTTTTTTATGGGCCTGTCTAATCGATCGAGGGCACTGGGTTAATCGTTGACTGAAGGGTGAACCTCAGGAATGACTTCATTACTGAGTCAAAAAGGTGTTTCGGGTTTCTCCAGTCTCTTTCAGACTCGTAAGTCTTTTTCTTTTTTTGTGGGTTAGAATTTTGTTCTACATTTTTCTCCAGCTTTGTCTGGGACCTTCTACTGTGATCCCTATCAGAGCAGTTGGTGGTGGTAGCTGTGCACTATCTAGTTGTACTGGACTCAGTCTGGTGGATGCTGTGGTAGTTGTGGTCCATTAATCCTTCGGACTAATCTTTCCCTTGTATCTTTAGTTTTCTTCATTCTTCCCTTGCTCCTGACAGAGTGAGATCAGTAGAGTATCTTAGACGGTTGTTCACAAGCTTTTAAGACCCCAGGTGCTACTCACCAAAGTAGAATGTAGAATATTTTATTTATAAATTATATTATGCCCGTTGAGCTAGATGTTCCCCAAGACCATGGTCCCCACAGCCCTCAGCCCAGTAATTCGTTCCCTCAGGGAGTTTGGATGTGTCTATGGGGCTTCCAAGACTTTGCTTTGTACAAGTTGTGCTGGCTTCCCCAGTATTGTGTACTGTCTTACTCTTCATAAAAGTTACCACTTATTGTCTATATAGTGTAAAACAAAACCCTTTGAAGTTGTCTGGAAAACTTGAGATAAGGCTAGTTCCAGGATTCTTTCAAAACAATTTTTTTAATCCACCCTTGTCATAAAGAAACGGAGTGCTGGTAACACAGTGGTTAAGAGCTTGGCTGCTAACGAAAAAGTCAGCAGTTCAAATCCACCAGCCACTTCTTGGAAACCCTATGGGGCAATTCTACTGTGTCCTGTAGGGTCACTATGAGTTGGAATCGATGGTAACAGGTTTGGTTTTTTGGTTTTTGTCATAAACATTTCTTTGGCCTACTTTGCACAAAAAGACACCTGTGTCATGATTCCCTTCCTTAGAGCGTATTTATTTTACATCTTAGGTTGACTGCAGAGAGAAACACTCCTTCAATTGCCATGGCTACTAGCCATTAAGGAGCTAATGGCTGGGTTGACTGTGCTGAGAGCAGCTAGGCAAATAAAGAGTCCTGGGCAGGCATGTAAAAAGACCAGCTTAATCCAGCAAAAGCTGAGTTTAATTCAGTCATTTTTTGGACCTGGTCGAAAAAGGCTTCATAAACTTCTTTTGATCAGGGATTTCATTGAACATCTTCTGATCACTTTAAAGAGTAGTTCTTCTGCATGGACTTAGTTTCACATCACCATTAGTTGTGTTATTCCCTGATGGCTGCTTGAACCAGCAAGCATTTAATTCTTACCTTGCTACAGGAGAGTTGTCATCTTCAGGGTAAGCTGGTCTTATGTCATCCACAAAGGAGTAACTCATCTTCTGCAAATTGTTTCTAGTCATTAGGCAGCTTTGGTTTTTCCTCCCCATGCTATTGTAAAGCTCTTGAGGTCGTTAGGCGGGTGCTTAGTGGTTCAGAGAGCCCAGTGACCTTACCAGATGATTGAACTAAAACGGGGATTCTTCCAATTCATTAGAGACGGTCATTGCTTCCACATACATTAGCCTGTGCATGTGCATCGGTTTGTTCCTCTGGGCCAAGGCATTAGTGGTTACTTTCATACAACACTTAACAGTGCCAATTACAATGGCTATTAACATTAAAACCATGATACCAGAGAACAGAATTGACCTAACCCAGGCACCTACTCCACTGGGTAGAAAGCTAAACATATCAGAAAAGGAAAAACTGAATCTGGTTTTTTCAGAACTATGTAGCCAGGTGGCCATTTCGTGTATCTACTCAATATCATGTTGTACTTCTCTTGAAGTGTTAATCTAGGTGCAACATGAGGAATTTGCAATTGCACAGACACTGCCTTGCTGGGCAAGAAAGTAGTCCAAAGTGATCCTATCGTCAATGACCACTTTTGCTAGTGAGTTTAGTGACTTCTCCTGAGCAGCCAGGGCACAGGGAACATCATCAGCTATTTGCTCCATAGTGTCAGTGGTGTGTTCTAAATCAGCAACTCCCCAACAGGGTACAAAGGGCCTCACAAATGAGAATCTCTCCTCTGGATTATCTTTGATGGGGTTAAACTCATAGCTTAAACCTCTCTGTCACTTTCCTCTTTAATAAATTTAAACCTAATGTATTAGCCGATTGAGTGCTTTCAGTATGCGTATGGATATCTAAAGGGATTCCGGTGTGACCCACGGTGCATTGACCCACCATGCTCCAACCATCTAGGCAAGACAGGGCCCAAACATAAGAGAACTATGAAAAGGATTCCTTTTTGCAGGGTATCCTTGTCTTTTGCGTAAGAAAGGACATCCAAAAGGAGCAAAAAAGTTTTCTTTCCAGTGTAATCATAAGGAAATGGGACGGATTGTTTGGCTTGTTTAAGCCAGGTTAAAGAATGGTTACAAATGGTTAAAAATTGTCCCAATTTTAGCAGATTCAAAAGTTTCTTGCAGAGGGGGGACAAATCATTTAAATCAGTCCTGACTGAGCAAGTTTTTATTTTCTGCACTAGAAGTACATGTGTCATGAAGCTTCCAAACTTGTGGGGCCAGGCTCAGGAATCATTAAAGGCACGGTTCATACAAAGGGCATCTCTTATCCAGGTACAAATTTCCAAAGCTTTGTCCTTGATCTGGGTGAAATTGAAACAGGGTAGCCATGACTTTCATGATAAGGCAGGGAGATGTCACAGTCTTACTTGAATTGCCTTTTCTAAAGTAGTGGTTTTGTTAATTATCACAGGAGGCACATGGGAATAATTAATTATGGGGGATGCCGCTGGGTCTGAATTCTGATGGACAGCCTGAGGGGCCATCTGGCATATCCAGCAATCAGTGAGATTAACGGCCCCTGCAACTGCTTGAGCTGATCTCACAAATGAATTTTCATGCCAGGAGTTAACAGGAGCTGTGATGAGCAGCAGTATGGACACGAAGTTTAAGAAGGGCTTCAGAGTGGGGAAGCACAGCCCAAAAGAAGTAAACGAGGGCTACTAGCATACAAATAATAGTGAAGACAAAATAAACTTCAGCAGTGAAAGGCATAAAGGAGGATGAAAAGTGCACTAATGCAATAAAGAACAAATATAATTAAAAGGCTAATGATAAAAAGATACAATGTTATTTCAAGATTCATGTGTCTTACTAAATCAACTTGTGACTGGCATTAATAGCAAGGGGTTAATAGCATATAAATGGTGGAAACAATGTCAAAACTCAGGACAAGAAAATAGAGCCTGGTAGCACAGTGGTTAAAGTGCTTGGCTGTTAACCAAAAGGTTGGCATTTTGAACCCACCAGCTACTCTGAGGGAGAAATGAAGCATCAAATGAAAGATTCAAACAAGCACCAAATGGATAAGAAACTGACAGAGAACAGAGAGATATGGAGTGGACGTCCGTGTCTTAGTTACCTAGTGCTTCTATAGCAGAAATACCACAAGTGAATGGCTTTGACAAAGAGAAATTTATTTTCTCACAGTCTAGTAGGCTAGAAGTCCAAATTTAGGGTGTTAGCTCCAGGGGAAGGCTTTCTCTCTGTGTAGGCTTTGGAGGAAGGTCCTTCTCATCAATCTTCCCCTGGTCTAGAAGCTTCTCCGTGCAGGAACTCCGGGTCCAAAGGACGCACGCTGCTCACGGCGCTGCATTCTTGGTGGTATGAGATCCCCTGTGTCTGCTTATTTCTCTTTTATATCTCAAAAGAAATTGGCTCAAGACACAATCCAATCTCGTAGATTGAGTCCTGCCTTATTAACATAACTGCTGCCTATCCCTCCTCATTAAATTCACAGAGGTAGAATTTACAACACATAAAAAATTACATCAACCCCTGAGGGAGGAGGAGATCAGTGGGATGCAGACCCCAAATTCTCATAAAAAGACCAAACTTAATGGTCTGACTGAGACTAGAGGAATCCCAGTGGCCATGGTCCCCAGACCTTCTGTTGGCACAGGACAGGAACCATCCCCGAAGACAACTCATCAGACAGGAAAGGGACTGGTCAGCGGGTGGGAGAGAGACGCTGATGAAGAGTGAGCTAATTATATCAGGTGGACACTTGAGATTGTGCTGGCAACTCTTGTCTGGAGGGGGGATGGGAGGATAGAGAGAGAGGGAAGCCGGCAAAATTCTCAGGAAAGGAGAGACTGAAAGGGCTGACTCAAGAGGGGGAGAGCAAGTGGGAGTACAGAGTAAGATGTATGTAAACTTATATGTGACAGACTGATTGGATTTGTAAACGTTCACTTGAAGCTTAATAAAAGTTAATAAAAAAAAAATTACATCAGGTGACAAAGTGGTGGACAGTCACACAATACTGGGAATCATGGCTTAGCCAAATTGATACACATATTTTTTGGGGACAGGGAGTATAGGAAGACAGCTTCCAGCAGGAGTTAGTGCACTCAGTAATCTGCTTCTGTAAAGATTACAGCCTTGGAAACCCTATGGGGCAGTTCTACTCTGTCCTATCGGGTTGCTATGAATCGGAATCGATTTGACAGCAACAGGTTTGGTTTGGGTTTTGGAAGACAAGAAAAGAGCTAGTAATTCTAAAATTCTATACAAGTTGTAAACTCAGATTAAGCAAAAATAACTATAATGGTCAGAAGATGGCATCACAGACAAATTAAATCATTAAAATCATCAAAATACCCGCAACTAAAAAGTATGATCCTGGTATCTAAAAGAAATTCAAAAAGAGTTAAAGCCGTCATTTAAGGAGCTTATTTCAAAGGTAGCAATTTTTTTTTTCTAATCACCAAAACCGTTCTACAATCATGCGTAATAGCTAACAATACTAAGATATCAAAAATAACAAAGAAAAAAAAAAAAAACAAATTTTACTGCAGACTCCATAGGCTGTTTCAGATCAGGTCCAGAGATTTTGGGAAATCAGTTTACACAGCTGTCATCTGCTTCTCTTCTTGGCAATTACGGAATTTTAATTTCAGTCCTTTATGAGGCTTAACAGGTCCCTTCGAGAGTTGGGGCATTCTTCAGTTGGGATAAGTGAATTCAAGCCTTGACTCCCTATAATTTGTCAGCACAAGAATTTGTAAGTAAGACTAAAAAGGTCCCTTCCATGAGAGTTCAAGGGAATTCTTTAGTTGATGTCTTTTCCAGTAAACATAATCTCCAGGTAAAAGGGATGGGGCTGTCCTCCTCTTGTCAAAAGCCTCCTTAAGAAATTTGGCATGTTCCAGCACAACTTGAAGTAGAGAAAATACATTTTCTGTAGTGTTTTAGTGTTAAAATAAGAGAGAATATATTTTCTAGTTTAGCTGTATTAACTGTGATTAAAATCTTTAGTCTTTAAAGACGTCGATTATTTACTCTGGAATCTGTCTCACGATTGTCCCATTGTAGAAAAACACGGTAATCAAGATTTTTGTTGTTGATTGAACCATGCTTCTCTCCGAGGTAACAAAAACAATGAGAGATACCATCAGGACCAGAGATAATTGAGCAAAACCCGGACCCATCCAATGACTGAAACCAGGATGGCGTAAAGAGGCCTGCAAAAAGTTAACAGTAAGTCACCTCATTACATCCCCCTCAAAGAAGAATCAACATTGCTGGGAATTTCTAAACCCTGACCCTCTCCCTATGAAACCCTTTTGTAGCCCTCTTGGGGCAAACAGAATCTGGGGGAAACTTTGCCCCCTCTGTCTCTTGAACACAGTGTTCAATAAAGCCCTCTTGCTGCTTACCTCCTCCTGTCTCACTATTGGCTTGCTGCAGGCAGCTTGAATCTGTAATTTGCGGTAACAAACTTGTACAAGGCAAAGTCGTGTAAGCTCCACAGACACATCCAAACTCCCTGAAGGACCGAATTGCTGGGATGAGGGCTTTGAGGACCATAGTCTCAGGGAACATCTAGCTCAATTGGCATAACATAGTTTATAAAGAAAATGTTTTACATTCAACTTTGGTGAGTGTCTGGGGTCTTAAAACCCTGTAAGCAGCCATCTAAGATACTCCACTGGTCTCACCCCTTCAGGAGCAAGGAAGGATGAAGAAAAATGAAGACACAAGGGAAAGATTAGTCCAAAGGCCTAAGAGACCACAACTACCACTGCATCCACTAGACAGCCCAGTATAACGAGATAGTGTCCAGCTACCAGCACTGACTGTTCAGACAGGGATCACAATAGACGGTCCCGGACAGAGCTGGAGGAAAATGTAGAACAAAACTCTTAACTCACACACACACAAAAAGACCAGTTTTACTGGCCTGACAGAAATTGGAGACACCCTGAGAGTATGGCCCCTGGATACCCTTTTAGCTTAGTAATGAAGTCACTCCTGAGGTTCACCCTTCAGCCAAAGATCAGACAGGCCCATAAAACAAAATGAGACTAAAGGGGTACACCAGCCCAAGGGCAAGGACTAGAAGGCAGGAGGGGACAAGAAAGCTGGTAACAGGGATCCCGAGGTCGAGAAGGGAGAGTGTTGACATGTCATGGGGTTGTTAACCAATGTCATAAAACAATTTGTGTGCTAACTGTTTAATGAGAAGCTAGTTTGTTCTGTAAACCTTCATCTAAAGTACAAAAATATATATATATATATTTGGCATGTTCTTTAGCATAATGAATCAATGCTTGGCAATACCTTATTAGATTGGCTTGGATTAAGTTTGAATCCACGATGAATGGTGAACACGGTAAGTTCATTTGTCAACCTGTTACAATCTCATAAGGAGTTAATTTATGCAGGCTGAAAGGAGTGGCCCTTAGGTTCATTAACGCTAACAGGAGGGTCTGCAGCCAAATCCATTCTATAGATGCTGTGAGCTTCACCAACTGAGTTTTTATGATTCCATTAGTCCTTCCTACAAGGCCAGACCCCCACATGTCTGTCAGTTTGTCGTACTGTGGGGGCTTGCGTGTTGCTGTGATGCTGGAAGCTGTGCCACTGGTGTTCAGATACCAGGAGGGTCACCCATGGAGGACAGGTTTCAGCTGAGCTTCCAGACTAAGATAGACTAGGAAGAAGGACCCAGCAGTCTACTTCTGAAAAGCATTAGCCAGTGAAAACCTTATGAATAGCAATGGAACGTTGTCCGATATAGTGCTGGAAGATGAGCTCCCCAGGTTGGAAGGCACTCAAAAGATGACTAGGGAAGAGCTGCCTCCTCAAAGTAGAGTCGACCTTAATGACATGGGTGGAGTAAAGCTTTCCGGACCTTCATTCGCTGATGTGGCACGACTCAAAATGAGAAGAAACAGCTGCAAACATCCATTAATAATCAGAACCTAGAATGTACGAAGTATGAATCTAGGAAAATTGGAAATTGTAAAAATTGAAATGGAATGCATAAACACCTATATCCTAGGTATTAGTGAGCTGAAATGGACTGGTATTGGCCATTTTGAATTGGACAATCATATAGTCTACTATGCTGGGAATGACAACTTGAAGAGGAATGATGATGCATGCATCGTCAAAAAGAACATTTCAAGATCTATCCTGAAGTACAACACTGTCAGTGATAGGATAATATCCATATGCCTACAAGGAAGACCAGTTAATATGACATTATTGAAATTTATGCACCAACCACTAGGGCCAAAGATGAAGAAACAGAAGATTTTTATCAGTTTCTGCAGTCTGAAATTGATTGAACATGCAGTCAGGGTGCACTGATAATTACTGGTGATTGGAATGTGGAAGTTGGAAATAAGAAAGATTGGTAGTTGGAAAATATGGCCTTGGTGATAGAAACAATGCTGGAGATCGGATGATTAAATTTTGCAAGACCAACGACTTCTTCATTGCAAATACCTTCTTTCACCAACATAAACGGTGACTATACACATGGACCTCACCAGATGGGGCACGCAGGAATCAAATTGACTACATCTGTGGAAAGAGACGATGGAAAAGCTCAATATCATCAGTCAGAACAAGGCCAGTGGCCGACTGTGGAACAGACCATCAATTGCTCGCATGCAAGTTCAAGTTGAAACTGAAGAAAATCAGAGCAAGTCCACAAGAGCCAAAATATGACCTTGAGTATATCCCACCTGAATTTAGAGACCATCTCAAGAATAGATTTGACACATTGAATGCTCGTGACCAAAGACCAGATAAGTTGTGGAATGACATCAAGGACATCATACATGAAGAATGCAAGAGGTCATTGAAAAGACAGGAAAGAAAGAGAAGATCAAGATGGATTTCAGAGGAAACTCTGAAACTTGCTCAGAAATGTCGAGCAGCTAAAGCAATAAGAAGAAATGATGAAGTAAAAGAACTGAACAGAAGATTTCAAAGGGCGGCTCAAGAAGACAAAGTAAAGTATTATAATGACGTGCAAAGAGCTGGAGATAGAAAACCAAAAGGGAAGATCACATTCGGTGTTTCTCAAGCTGAAAGGACTGAAGAAAAAATTCAAGCCTTGAGTTGCAATAGTGAAGAATTCTATGGGGAAAATATTAAATGATGCAGGAAGTATCAAAAGAAGATGGAAGGAATACAGAGTCATTATACTAAAAAGAATTAGTCGATGTTCAGTCATTTCAAGAGGTAGCATATGATCAGGAACCGATGGTACTGAAGGAAGAAGTCCAAGTTGCTATGAAGGCATTGGCGAAAAACAAGGCTCCAGGAATTGATGGAATATCAATTGAGATGTTTCAACAAACAGATGCAGTGCTGGAGGTGCTCACCCGTCTATGCCAAGAAATATGGAAGACAGCTTCCTGGCCCACTGACTGGAAGAGATACATATTTATGCCTATTCCCAAGAAAGGTGGTCTAACCAAATGCAGAAATTATAGAACAATATCATTAATATCACATATGCAAGCAAAATTTTGCTGAAGATCATTCAAAAACGGCTGCAGCTGTATATTGACAGGGACCTGCCAGGAATTCAGGCCAGTTTCAGAAGAGGATGTGGAACCAGGGATATCATTGCTGATGTCAGATGGATCCTGGCTGAAAGCAGAGAATACCAGAAGGATGTTTACCTGTGTTTTATTGACTATGCAAAGGCATTCGACTGTGTGGATCATAACAAATTGTGGATAACATTGTGAAGAATGGAAGTTCCAGAGTGCTTAATTGTGCTCATGAGGAACCTTTACATAGATAGAGAGGCAGTTTTTCGGACAGAACAAGGGGATACTGCATGGTTTAAAGTCAGGAAAGGTGTACGTCAGGGCTGTGTCCTTTCACCACACCTATCAATCTGTATGCTGAGCAAATAATCCGAGAAGCTGGACTATATGAAGAAGAACGGGGCATCAGGATTGGAGGAAGACTCATTAACAACCTGTGTTATGCAGATGACACAACCTTGCTTGCTGAAAGTGAAGAGGACTTGAAGCACTTACTAAGAAGATCAGAGACCACAGCCTTCAGTATGGATTGCACCTCAACATAAAGAAAACAAAAATCCTCACAACTGGACCAATGAGCAACATCATGATAAACAGAGAAAAGATTGAAGTTGTCAAGGATTTTGTTTTACTTGGACCTGCAATCAACAGCCATGGAAGCAGCAGTCAGGAAATCAAAAGACGCATTGCATTGGGTAAATCTGCTGCAAAGGACCTCTTTAAAGCGTTGAAAAGCATAGATGTGACCTTGAAGACTAAGGTGTGACTGACCCAAGCCATGGTATTTTCAATCGCATCATATGCATGTGGAAGCTGGACAATGAATAAGGAAGACCCAAGAAGAATTGACACCTTTGAATTGTGGTGTTGGTGAAGAATATTGAATATACCATGGACTGCCAAAAGAATGTGTCTTGGGAGAAGTGCAACCAGGATGCTCCTTAGAAGCAAGAATGGTGAGACTGCGTCTTACATACTTTGAACATGTTGTCAGGAGGGATCAGTCCCTGGAGAAGGACGTCATGCTTGGCAAAGTACAGGTCAGCGGAAAAGAGGAAGACCGTCAATGAGGTGGGTTGACACAGAGGCTACAACAATGAGCCCAAGCATAATAACAATTGTAAGGATGGCGCAGGACCAGGCGGTGTTTCGTTCAATTGTGCATGGGGTCTCTGTGAGTCGGAACCCACTCAACGGCAGCTAACAACAACAACAAGGCCAGAACACTGGGGGTGATAAGGACAATGTCTGTGAGAATTGGGAAAAATACAACAAATGGCCTTATTACTTGTCCCATAAAGTGGGTTCCTCTCACTGCAAAGGACGGTTGGAGCTCCCCACATGGGAATAATATTTTCTAATAGCTTTTTAGCTACAAAAGCAGCTGTGGCCTTATGGCAGGGAAAAGCCTCAACACAACGTGAATACCTGCAAATCATAACTAAGATAAATTTATAACCATTAGTAGGTGTCAGCTGGATGAAATGTATCTGCCAATGGAGCATTGGTCCGGTGGGAAAGGGATACTTCCCAGGCGAGGGCTGGTAAAGTTTATCTGGTTTAAATTCTGAGCAGACAGAACATTGACTACTTGGTTTGCAGCTTTCCAAAAATGTTCCAAAAATAATTTCATAAACTGCCTATTGACTTGTCTCTGCCCAAGGCAAGTAGTTGCTAAAGGAGTATGCAAATCCTTAAGGACAATCAGTTTGACATTGGGCCTTTCCTGTAAGGAAGATCCTTCCTTAAACTCACAGCCTTCCCCTTCTCATTGCTCCACCTCAGAGCCAGAAGCCTCTGTTTGATGGTAAGCCAGATCATGCCAGACCGTGGGGTTCCATCTAGGGTCGTCAATTACTAGACCTTCGGCCATGTTTGGGGGTTTGCCCTGACAAATGAGAAATTTACCATGGATGGAGAGGTAGTTGGGGCAATGCTTATAAAAAGGGCAATAAATATCTGTGCTGGAAGCCTTCATCTTCATACAGGATATCCTGTCCCTTTTGAATGAGCCATGATTAAAAGAAAATATGTGATTGGCAGCAACCGAGAAATTTCCCCAAAAGCTTTTTTCTAAAAAGGCAATTATATTATCACCTGACGTGCTCTCCACGCCAGTTAAACAAACCTGAAGTAAAGGAACGTGCAAATGGATGGGCAAACAGGCCTATTAACAGGGCCTATCCATAAATGTGTAATGATAACATTCCCTGTATGCCAAATTTTTAACCTCTTCTTGAAATATCGGGCTAATGGCTGATATTTGCAGAGTTTTGAAAAGGTCAGAAAATTGGGAAAAAATTAAAAATGTATACGCTTGGCTTAGCCAGACCTAGCTTAATGTGGCTCAATGTTTTCAAACAGTTAGAGTTTGACAGTTTCAAAGGACATAATTCTTTTACTCTCTCCTTTTCATCTTTGCTGTGACAGAGACTGTCATGAGTGGATTGAGATGCAGCTCCTTTGGCAGCTATATCAGCTAAAGCATTTCCTTTAATTTTTTTTCCATTTGGGGCATGTCTTTAGGTTAATGGGTATGGATTTTAATTTGTTCTCAGGAGGGAGCAAGAGAGCTTCCAGGAGGTCAGCCACTAGGAGACCATCTTTTATTTGTTCTCTGAATGATGTCAGAAACCCCCTTTGTTTCTATAACATCCCCAAATCTTGAACAATCATTACCTCGAATATGTGTAAATGGTTGCCGATTTTCCAGAAGCCAGTTTTTAAGCCCTGGTGAGCTCAATCAAATCAGCTTGTTGGGCTGAAGTAATATCTGGTAGTGGGTTGTTTTCTAGGACCTCAGTAGACATAATAGCATATCCACCTTGATGATGAGAACTAGAAGCACCTGGTTTTAAATATGACCCATCAACAAAAAGAATCACATCAGGATTGAGGAGGGGAGTTTCCTGGAGGTCTTGTCTTGGAGTGAATAGCTGGTCTGTTAAATCCAGGTAATCATGAGGGACAGTTTCAAAATCATCAGGTATAGGAAACAGGGAAGATGGACTTAGAGAGTTAATGCTGTGCAACCTAATGTTTGACCCAGCTAAAAATAGGACTTCGTAGAAGGTTACTTTGCTGGCTAACAAATGTAGGGTTAGGGAAGGATTTAAGATTGTGGCCACAGCATGGGGAACATACACATCCAAAAATTTCCCAAGTACAGTATCAGCTGTGGCTTCCACTAGTTGGGCTGTGGTGGAGTCTTAGGCTGGGTTCTCTAGAGAAGCAAACCCAGTGAAGTGTGTGTATATATATATATATATATATATATATATATATATATATATGTGTGTGTGTGTGTATAAAACCACTGAGAATCATGGCCCAGCGAAGTTGACACACAACCTTAACCATTACAGTCTACCCTTTGCCAACTTGGCACCTGTACCTATCTCCTTAAACCATACACAATCCTTAAATAAAGACAATCACAAAGACATACTTGTGCCTAACATGATGTAACTAACACTTGTACAACTAAAAATGCCCTAGCTCTGTTTACATCTTATATTTTATACATAAGTGAAGAAAACAATAATATTTGATGCACACATACAAGGAAGAAATACTCATAACAATTACAGTCCTCATTTCTGCAACTGGTCATGTGATCATAGCTGGTATTTAGAACTACATTCTTTTACCACCCATTCTGTATTCCTTTTACCCTTAGCAAGCACCATAGCTGGTCATGGTTCTTTGCCTGGTGGGGTGACCCAAACCTTCATTCCTGATCTGGGCCATTAGTAGTCATATCAGAATTGGGTTGCTATAGTTCTCTGTTGACTTTAATCACATGCATGATAATAGTACTAAGAAAACCCACTGCAGTTGAGTTGATTCCGACTCATAGCAACCCTACAGGACAGAGTAGAACTGCCCCACAGAGTTTCCAAGAAGCACCTGGCAGATTCAAACTGCCGACCTCTTGGTTAGCAGATGTAGCACTTAACCGCTACGCCACCAGGGTTTTCGATAGTACTTAGAGATGCCCTAAAGGATCTCCTGGATTCCAGACATACTCTTCTTTACCTCCATCATGTAATATCAATCCGATTTCCCCTTGGTAACCATGATCAGTCACACCAGCCAACACGGTAACTCGCTTCTTTACCTGTTGATCCAGAAGCATGAGGAGCCCAAAGTGGCCTGGTGGCATTCTTAACTTCCATTTCAGTGGAGTCAGTGATGTGTCTCCAGGTGGGAGCATTCCTCTTTGGAACTAAGACTTCTAGACCCACAGAGCATAGGGTCGAAGGAACAGGAAGAAAAAATTTTGTGAGTGTGTCACTGGGGGTAATAGTGGGTGCAGCCACTCTCATTTATACCCCTGATTTTTTGGACCCATGAATTCTGGATATGGGAGAAATAGTACCATATGTTGGTCACTGGTTTAGAGCATATATAGCTTCCTAGAGAACATTGCCCCTAACCTGCAAGGTTTTGCCACCTATCTGGTGCTGTAATTGTGTCTTTGAAGGCTATTCCATCATTCTATCAAGCCAGCTGCTTCAGGATGATGGGGAACATGGTAAGACCAGTGAATTCCTTGAGCATGGGCCCATTGCTGTATTTAATTTTCTGTGAAGTATGTCTCGTGATTTGAGGTGATGTTGCATGGAATACCATGATGGTGGGTAAGGCATTCTGTAAGTCCACAGATGGTAGTTTTGACAAAAGCATTGCATGTAGGGAAGGGAAATCCATATTGAGGGAAGGCAAATCTGTAAGAACAAAACCCTGCACTTTCCATGATCTTAGTGGTTCAAAGTAATAAACTGGCCACTTTCCCTAAGCCTTTGGGTATCTCCTTCTACAGTATGCCATGGCAGGTCTGGTATTTCAACTTGATTTAGTGTAGGCTACTGTGTAATCCATGCTTCAGTGAACCAACCAAATAAATCATTAGATCCTTTCCTAACCTCTCAAGCCAAAAAATTAAACGAAAAATCTATGCTTAGAGGGCCCATATCAATAAACTCAGACTGATCCAACTTTATGTGCCTTGCACCATTATCCCACACTCTTAATAGCCATTCCTACACATATTCCCCAGGTTTTTGTTTGTACGTACTAGAAAAATCAAGCAGTTCTTTTGCAGTGTAGTGTACTTCCTCCTGAGTCACACTTCGTACTTCACCTTTTGGAGCTTGCTGGGTCTTAAGTTTAGTTATAGGTCTAGAAGCAAAAATGGGTGGCGAGGATGTGCTTTGATAACATTCAGCAATGTCTTGTAAGGTATCTGACTCAAGAGATGCCCAGGCAATAACTCAGATGCCTCCCTATGGGATGACTCAGACAATGGATTTTCAGACATAGCTGGGTTAAATCTCCTCAGATGGGGGTGGATGGGCTAATGGCTTTGTTGGTAGGAGCCATTCAATGGAATTTATGGACTCAGTGTCCTCAGTTTCATAATTATGTTCCTGTAGGTTCCCATTCCAAGTTTCTGGACCCCATTTCTTCCCAATCAATGCCTTCATTATAACTTCAGACACCATTCAAGATTGGGAATTCAACTGGAACTGTAGTTCAGCCACTCTTAAGATAAGATTCTGGGTTGGTTTTTGGCAATATCAGCTCTGTTACTAGAAAAATAAGACTTTCTTTCAGGGCACAAGTGGCAACTTTGAGGTAGTTTATGTGGCACTTGAGCTTTGACTCTGAAGCACTGAGTTCATCTCTTTTACCACTTTGTCTAGCGAAAGTAGGACCAACCAACTAGCTTCCTCATACTTCTCATTGTGATGAAATTGTAGAAAAGTATCAAAACGTGCAATCACCCACAGTCTCTCCTTTCACCAATACTTGATCTATTGGTGCTGATATTTTGCATATTTCTATTGCCACCTTATGCCATGGATTAGCAGTGCCCTCTTTACTCCTGGAAGCAGAGTCATCAACATCTTTAGAGTAACCAGACTTGAGAACTGATTTAGAAAACTCATCCTTACAATTTTGTTTCTGTAGAACCGTTCTCTGTACCAAATGTCTTAGGCTGGGTTCTCTAAAGTAGCAAAACCAGTGAAGCATATAGCTAGCTAGATTTATATCAAGAAAAAGGCTCATGCAGTTGTAGAGCCTGAAAAGTCCCAAGTTTGTGGGTCAGGTGTCAGACTCGAGGCTTCTCCTGACTCATGCAGCTGCAGGGGCTGATGAACCTAATATCCGCAGGTCAGATGGCAGGCTGCTGGCTCACAGACTGTGGAGGCTGACGAATCCAAGATTGGCAGGTAAGATGGCAGGCTGCTGGCTCAAGTTCTGAGAATCGGAGGTCAGATGATGATCAGCTGATGCAGGATCCAGAGTAAGTAAAAGCCAGTGAGATTTGTTAGGAAGTCTATATATATTGGATGCAGACCACACTCCCAAGGAAACTCCCTTTCAACTGGTTGGCTGCTCATAGCTGATTTCATCATGGAGGTGATTACATTGTATAAGATCTCATTAAGGAAGTGATGATATCATTACATAACTGCCAGATCACTGAGAATCATGGCCCAGGCAAGTTGACACACAACCTTAACCATTACAGGTGACAACTGCTCTAAGGCATAAGGGATATCCCCTGGTTACAGGATCAATTTTAAGCTATATTAGCCCACTATTTGCTGCAGCCTCCCATGTGTCTGAGTGAGGGCCCCCAAAGCATTTCCAGCATTCTGTACACTGACATAGAGGTAAAAGAAAATCATGAAACTCAGTGTGAAAGAACTTTTTTTTATTAAATTCAACAATTATACACATTTATCTTACTACCATATCGGTGAAAAACCACTAAAGGATATAAGAAAAGAGCCAAAAAATATTTTAAAATTTTCATTAAAAAATATATCCCACAGTGGCCACAACAATAGACTCAAGCATACCAACAATCATGAAGGTGGCATATGACTAGACAATGTTTCATTCTGTTGTACATGGCCTCACAATGCATTGGAGCTGACTTGATAGCAACTAACAATAACAACAAATGGAAAGACATCCTGTGTGCATGGACTGTAAGATTTAATATTGTGAAGATGTTAATACTACCCCAAAAGATCTACAGAATCAATGAAATCCTGATCCATCAAAATTCCAACAGCCTTTTTTGCAGAAATGGAAAAGCTGATCCTAAAATTCATATGGAATTGCAAAAGGGCCCTGAACAGTCAGAAAATCTTGGGGGGAAAAAAAAAAAAAAAAAACAAAGTATGAGAACTCACACTACCCAATTTCAAAATGTGCTATCCCACCCAATGCCGTGAGTCAATTCCGACTCATAAAAAATGTACTATAAAGCTACAGTAATCAAAACAGTGTGGTACTGGTATAAGGATAGATGTATACACCAAAGGAATAGAATTGGAGTTCATAAATAAACCCTATGGCCAAATGATTTTTGAAAGGGTACTAAGTCTATTCAATGGGGAAAGAATAGTCTCTTCAATAAGCAGTGTCGGGATAGTTGGATCTGAAATGCAGAAGAATGAAGTTGGACCAATACCTCACACCATATACAAAAACTAACTCAAGGGAGGTGAGGCAAAGATGAAGGAGGAGTCAGACACTTCCTGTGTTCCCTCTTATGACAAAGACCCCAAAATACAAGTGAATCAATTATGTATGACAATCTAGGAGCTCTGAACATCAAAGGCAAATTGGAGGAATTGGACTGAGTGGCAGGGGAAGGGAGAGACAGTTCAGAAGCAGTGAGGAGTTGCCAGACCGGACCCAGCAGGAACCAGCACCCTGGAGGCCTGATCAGTAGCACAAGTGGTGAGGCAAGCAGCAGCACTCGAGTTGTGCTCTTAACATCAGGAGAGACCAAGCAGCGGAGAGTCTACTCAAGCCTCCAGAACCAATGAAAAGTGGTGCTCAATCGGCAAAAAATAAGCACATGCATCTAACCTACTATGCAGATCAAAAAACACCCCTTTGGGAAAAACCTCTCTCTCATTTATCTGCTCCCTCCCTGCTCTGCACCAGCTTCAGAGATTGCTGCATCCTCTGGGCCGGAAGTAGGACCTGTCATGCACTCTGAGCCATTCTCCCAGCCTTGTAGAGGGAAAAAATTAACAAACAGGAAAAAATAATCTGCCAACTCCCCTAAGCTGGGAACTCAAGGCGGGCACAAGCATAAGGGATCCACGAACACTGAATGCCTTTCATCCCTATATAGACCTGTGTGGGCCCTCATTAACATAGTACAACAGGGTAGACACCTGAAGCCTAACTTCAACTGTATCAGCTATGTGGTGGAGTGGCAGGTGAATGACATTTGACACTGCTTTGCCTATTAACTGGGGTCCTCACTCACCCACATCAGAGGCCTGAGGATGGGAGCCTCCACCCATGCCACCTAGCCACCCTTGACAGTGATCCAAGAATAAGTGGTGCCTCCCGGGCCTTACGGCCAACAGCACTGGGTGCCCATAGTCTGGCTGCAAAACCCACCCACCTACGCACTCTAGGGAACAGGGACACGCTTTTCTCACAGACACTCAGAGGCAGCCATCAGCCCCATGCCTTGTTCAGCTCATAACCCCCTACTGCAGACAGATACCTGTTCATACACCAATCACACCTCCCTGTCTAGGACTGTAGGTGAGAGCCTGCACCACACACGTGGTGACTGACTACCTGGACACATAAGCTGAGTCCATACAAGAAAAGTAAATGAATTCCTGGGTTCATATACCTAATAACAGATCTAACTACCAGGTGACAGGATATTAGAGCTTCAAAGGCGCCAATAATCAAGCTAGCTCACACGAGCAGCCTATTTGGGCATATCAAAACAAAACAAAACAAGAAGCTAGGACACAGTAAGCAAGCATAAAATCAATAAATATAATAACTTATTGAAAACTCAGAAACAACGGTCAATATCAGATCACATAAAAAGGCAGACCATGATGGCTTCAGCAAGCTCCCAAAACAAAGATTTAAGAAATCTTCCAGATGAACAGAGCTTCCTGGAATTACCAGAGGTAGAATACAAAAGATTAATATATGGGACTCTTCAAGAGATCAGGAAGGAGATCAGGCAAAACCCAGAACAAGTCAAGGAACATACAGACAAGCAATAGGGGAACTTAAGAAGATTATGTTGCTGTTGTTGTTAGGTGCCGTTGAGTTGGTTCCAACTCATAGCAACCCTATGTACAACAGAACGAAACACTGCCCGGTCCCACACCATGCCCACAATCGTTGTTATGTTTGAGCCCATTGTTGCAGCCACTGTGTAATATGTAAGACGTACTCTCGCCATCCTTGCTTCTTAAGGAGCATTCTGGTTTTACTTCTTCCAGGACAGATTTGTTTGTTCTTTTGGCAGTCCATGGTATAGTCAATATTACTTGCCAACACCACAATTCAAAGGCGTCAGTTCTTCTTCAGTCTTCCTTACTCATTGTCCAGGTTTCGCATGCATATGAGGTGACTGAAAACATCATGGCTAGGGACAGGCACATCCTAGTCTTCAAGGTGATATCTTTGCTTTTCAACACTTTAAAGAGGTCTTTTGCAGCAGATTTGCCTAATGCAATGCATCTTTTCATTTCTTGGCTGCTGCTTCCATGGCTGTTGATTGTGAATCCAAGCAAAATGAAATCCTTAATAACCTCAATCTTTTCTCCATTTGTCATGATGTTGCTTATTGGTCCAATTGTGAGGATTTTTGTTTTCTTTACATTGAATTGTAATCCATACTGAAGGCTGTGGTCTTGATCTTCATCAGTAAGTGCTTCAAGCAAGCAAGGTTGTGTCATCTGCATAATGCAAGTTGTTAATGAGTCTTCCTCCAATCCTGATGCCCCGTTCTTCTTCATATAGTCCAGCTTCTCGGATTATTTGCTCAGCATACAGATTGATAGGTATGGTGAAAGAATACAACCCTGATGCACACTTTTCCTGACGTTAAACCATGTAGTATTCCCTTATTCTGTCCAAACAACTGCCTCTTGATCTATGTACTTGTTCCTCAAGGGCACAATTAAGTGTCCTAGAATTCCCATTCTTCACAATGTTATCCACAATTTGTTATGATCCACACGGTCGAATACCTTTGCATAGTCAATAAAACACAGGTAAACATCCTTCTGGTATTCTCAGCTTTCAGCCAGAATCCATCTGACATCAGCAATGATATCCCTGGTTCCACATCCTCTTCTGAAACCGGCCTGAATTCCTGGCAGGTCCCTGTCAATATACAGCTGCAGCTGCTTTTGAATGATCTTTAGCAAAATTTCACTTGCACATGATATTAGTGATATTGTTCAATAATTTCTGCATTTTGTTGGATCACCTTTCTTGGGAATAGGCATAAATATGGATCTCTTTCAGGCAGTGGGCCAGGTAGCTGTCTTCCAAATTTCTTGGCATAGACCAGTGAGCACCTCCAGTGCTGCATCTGTTTGTTGGAACATCTCAATTGATATTCCATGAATTCCTGGAGCCTTGCTTTTTGCCAATGCCTTCAGAGCAGCTTGGACTTCCTCCTTCACTACCATTGGTTCCTGATCATATGCCACCTTTTGAAATGGCTGAATGTCAACCAATTCTTTTTGGTATAGGGACTCTGTGTATTCCTTCCATCTTCTTTGGATGATTCCTGCATCGTTTAACATTTTCCCCATAGAATCCTTCACTATTGCAACTCAAGGCTTGAATTTTTTCTTCAGTTCTTTCAGTTTGAGAAATGCAGAGCATGTTCTTGCCTTTTGGTTTTCTATCTCCAGCTCTTTGAACATGTCATTATAGTACCTTGTCTTCTCGAGCCGCCCTTTGAAATCTTCTGTTCAGTTCTTTTACTTCATCATTTCTTCCTTTTACTTTAGCTACTCAACGGTTAAGGGCAAGTTTCAGAGCCTCTTCTGACATCCATTTTGGTCTTTTCTTTTTTTCCTGTCTTTTTAATGACCTCTTGCTTTCTTCATGTATGATGTCCTTGATGTCATTCCACAACTTGTTTGGTCTTCAGTCATTACTGTTTAACGTGCCCAATCTTTTCTTGAGATGGTCTCTAAATTCAGGTGGGATATACTTAAGGTCATACTTTGGTTCTTGTGGAATTGTTCTAATTTTCTTCAACTTCAACTTGAACTTGCATATGAGCAATTGAGGGTTTGTTCTGCAGCTGGCCCCTGGCCTTGTTCTGACTGATAATATTGAGCTTTTCCATTGTCTCTTTCATCAGTTGTAGTTGATTTGATTCCTGTGTATTCCATATGGCAAGGTCCATGTGTGTTGTCACTGTCTATGTTGGTGGGAAAAGGTATTTGCAATGAAGAAGTCGTTGGTCTTGCATAATTCTATCATGCGATCTCCAGCTTCATTACTATCACCAAGGCCATATTTTCCAACTACTAATCCTTCTTCTTTGTTTCCAACTTTTGCATCCCAATCACCAGTAATTATCAATGCATCCTGATTGCATGCTCGATCAATTTCAGGCTGTAAAAGCTGGTAAAAATCTTCAATTTATCTTTGGCCTTAGTGGTTGGTGCATAAATTTGAATAATAGTTGTATTATCTGGTCTTCCTTGTAGGCATGTGGATACTATCCTATCACGGACAATGTTGTACTTCAGTATACATCTTGAAATGTTCTTTTTGATGATGAATGCAATGCCATTCCTTTTCAAGTTGTCATTCCTGGCATCATAGACCATATGATTGTCAGATTCGAAATGGCCAATACCAGTCCATTTCAGCTCACTAGTGCCTAGGATATCAATGTTTATTCATTCCATTTCATTTTTGATGATTTCCCATTTTCCTAGATTTGTACTGCATATATTTCAGGTCCCGATTATTAATGAATGTTCGCAACTGTTTCTTCTCATTTTGAGTTGTGCAACATCAGCAAATGAAGGTCCTGAAAGCTTGACTCAATCCACATCATTAAGGTCAACTCTACTTTGAGGAGGCAGCTCTTCCCCAGTCGCATTTTGAGTGCCTTCCAACCCAAGGGGCTCATCTTTGGACACTATACCAGGCAATGTTCCACTGCTACTTATAAGGTTTTCACTGGCTAATTCTTTTCAGAAGTAGACAGCTAGGCCCTTTTTCATAGTCTGTCTTAGTCTGGAAGCTCAGCTGAAACCTGTTGGCTATGGGTGACCCTGCTGGTATCTGAACACCGGTGGCATAGCTTCTAGCATCACAGCAACATGCAAGCCCCCACAGTACTACAAACTGACAGACATGTAGGGGTAAGAAGATTATAGAAAAGCATAATGGCAAATTTAGCAGGCTGCAAGAATCCATAGAGAGACAGCAAACAGAAATCCAGAAGATCAACAATAAAATTTAAGAATTAAACAACTCAATAGAAAGTCATAGGAGCAGAATTGAGGAAATGGAAGTCAAAATTAGTGAGACTGAAGATAAAGCACTTGACACCATCTTATCTGAGGAAAAATCAGATAAAAGAATTTTAAAAAATGAAGCCTTAAGAATTATGTGGCTCTCTATCACGAGGAATAACCTACGAGTGATTGGAGTACCAGAACGGGCCGGGGGGGAGGGCGGTGGTGGATAACAGATAATACAGACAAAATTGTTGAAGATTTGTTGGCAGAAAATTTCCCTGATATTGTGAAAGATGAGAAGATATCTATCCAAGATGCTCATCTAACCCCACACAAGGTAGATCCCGAAAGAAAGTCACCAAGACATATTATAATCAAACTTGCCAAAACCAAAGATAAAAAGAGAATTTTAAGAGTGGCTGGAGATAAATAAAAAGACATCTACAAGGAAGAGTCAATAAGACTAAGCTCAGACTACTCAGCAGAAACCATGTATGCAAGAAGACAGTGGAATGAAATATATAAAGCCTTTAAGGAAAAAAATTGCCAGCCAAAAATTATATATCCAGTAAAACTGTCTCTCAAATATGATGGTGAAATAAGGGATTCCCAGATAAACCGAAGTTTAGGGGATTTTGAAAACCTAATCAAAATTATTAAAGATGGCACTGGGTTTTTTAACCAAAATTATAATAAATACTAATGGGAGTACTCCTGTTAGAAAATCAATAACACCAGATAACAACCCAAGACTAACACAGGACAGAGCAACCAGGTATCAACCCAGAGAGGGAAGTCACAAAAATAAATCAAAGCTAAAACACTGAAAATAGGGAAACAGAGGCATCAATATGTAAAAGATAACAACATTAAATCAAACAAACAAAAAAAGAATTAAAAATGTAGTCATAGATCTTTCATACGGAGGGGAACTCAAGGTAATATAAAGAAATAAAAGATTGGTTTAAACTTAGAATAATGTAAGTAAATATTAAGGTAATCAAAAAGGAAACTAACAATACTACACATCAAAATAAAAAACAAGAAAAACATAAAGACTTAACAAATACAAAATCAACAACAATGAAAAGGATAAAAAGAAAATACATGAAGAAAAATGACTCAACACAGAAAATTAAGTGGAAAAAAAAAACTGTCCTCCAAGTTTTCATAAAAAGACCAGACTTAATGGTCAGACTGGGACTGGAGGAACCCCAGAGGCCATGGACCCCAGACCTTCTGTTACCCCTGGGCAGGAACCATTCCCAAAGCCAACTCTTCAGACAGGGATTGGACTGGAATAGGAGGTGGAAAATGAGACCAGAGAAGAACAAGCTTCTTGGATCAAGTTGACACCTGAGACTATGTTGGTAACTCCTGCCTGGAGGGGAGAAGAGAGGGCAGAGGTGGCCAGAAGCTACCTGAATGTACATGAGGAGAGAGAGGGGAGGAAAGTACTGTGCTATCTCATCAGGGGGAGAACGATTGGGAGTGTATAGCAAGGTGTGTGCAGATTTTTGTATGAAAGACTGACCCGATTTGTGGGCTTTCACTTGGAGCACAATAAAAATTAATTAAAAAAAAGAGAAACTGTCAATGACACACAAAAAAAGACATTAAAATGATAGCACTAAATTCATAAAAAAAAAAAAAAAATTTTTTTTTAATTCATACCTATCAATAATTACACTGAATGTAAACGGACTACATGCACCAATAAAAAGACAGCAAGGGGCAGAATGGATAAAAAAACACGATCTGTCTATATGCTGCCTACAAGAGGCACACCTTAGACTTAAAGACACAAAAAAACTAAAACTCAAAGGGTGGGAAAAATATATCAATTAAACAACAATTAAAAAAGAGCAGGAGTGGCTATATTAATCTCTGACAAAATAGACTTTAAAGTAAAATCTATGACAAAAGATAAAGAAGGACACTATATGATGACTAAAGGGTCAATTCACCAGGAGGACATAACCATAATAAATATTTACAGGGCTTCAAAACACATGAAGCAAATGCTAACAACATTGAAAGGAGAGCTAGACAGCTCCACAATAATAATAGGAGACTTCAACACACCACTTTTGGTATAGGACAGAACATTCAGAAAGAAGTTCCATAAAGACACGGAAGACCTAAATGCCACAATCAGCCAACTTGACCTCATAGATATATACAGAACACTCCACCCAACAGCAGCCAAGTATGCTGTCTTTTCCAAAGCACATGGAAAATTCTCCAGAATAGACCACGTATTAGGCCACAAAGCAAGCCTTAACAGAATCCAAAATGTCTAAAAATTACAAAGCATCTTTTCTGGGCATAAAGCTATAAAAGTAGAAATCAATAACAAAAAAAAGCAAGGGGAAAAAAAAATCAAACACATGGAAACTGAACAACACCTCACTCAAAAACTACTGGGTTATAGACGACATGAAAGATGGAATAAAGAAATTCACAGAATCAAATGAGAATGAAAACACATCCTACCAGAACCTTTGGGACACAGCAAAAGCAGTGCTTAGAAGTCAATTTATAGCAATAAATGCACACATCCAAAAAGAAGAAAAGGTCAAAATCAAAACATTAGCCCTACACCTCAACAAATAGAAAGAGAACAGCAAAGGTAACCCTCAGGCACCAGAAGAAAGGAAATAATAAAAATTAGAGCAGAATTGAATGAAATAGAGAATAGAAAAACAATTCAAAGAGTTACAAGACCAAAAGCTTGTTCTTTGAAAAGATCAACAAAATACATAAACCATTGTCCAAACTGACAAAAGAAAAACAGGAGAGGAAGCATGCAACCCAAATATGAAATGAAATGGGTGGTATCACAAGAGACCCAACTGAAATTGAAAGAATCATAACAGAATACTATGAAAAATTATACTCCAACAAATTTGAAAACGTAGAGAAAATGGATAAATTTTTAAAAACACACTACCTACCTAAACTAACACAAACAGAGGTAGGACAACTAAATAAACCTATAAGAAAAGAAGAAATTGAAAAGGTAATTAAAAAACTCCCAATAGAAAAAGCTCTGCCCCGGCGGCTTCATTAGAGAATTCTACCACAACTTTCAGTGAAGAGCTAACGCCACTGCTACTAAAGGTATATTTCAGAGCATAGAAAAGGACGGAATACTCCCAAACTCATTCTATGAAGCCAGCATAACCCTGATACCAAAGCCAGGTAAAGATACCAAAGCCAGGTAAAGATACCACAAAAAAAGGAAAGTACGACCAATATGCCTCATGAACATGGACGCAAAAATCCTCAACAAAATTCTAGCCAATAGAATTCAACAACATATAAAAAAGTAATAATTCACCATGTTCAAGCGGGATTCATACCAGGTATGCAGGGATGGTTCAACATTAGAAAAGCAATCAATGTAATCTATCACATAAATAAAACAAGACAAGAAGCACGTGATCTTATCAATTGATGTAGAAAAGGAATTTTACAAAGTTTGACACCCATTCATGATAAAAACTCTCAGCAAAATAGGAATAGAAGGAAAATTCCTCAACATAATAAAGGGCATTTATACAAAGCCAACAGCCAGCATCATCCTAAATGCAGAGAGTCTGAAAACATCCCCCTTGAGAAGTGGAACCAGACAGAGATGCCCTTTATCACCACTCTTATTCAACATTGTGCTGGAGGTACTAGCCAGAGCAATTAGGCTAGAAAAAGGAATAAAGTGTATCCAGATTGGTAAGGAAGAATAAAAGTATCTCTATTTGCAGATGATACTGTCTTATACACAGGAAAACCCAAAGAATCCACAAGAAAACTACTGGAACTAATAGAAGATTTTGGGAAAATATCAGGATACCAGATAAACATACAAAAGTCAGTTGGATGCCTTTACACCAACAAAGAAAACTTTGAAGAAGAAATTACCAAAGCAATACCGTTTACAATAGCCCCCAAGAATGTAAAATACTTAGGAATAAATCTAACTGGAGATGTAAAAGACCTGTACAAAGAAAACTACAAGACACTACTGCAAGAAACCAAAAGAGACCTACATAAGTGAAAAACATACCTTGCTCACAGATAGGAAGACTCAACATCATGAAAATGTCTATTCTACTCAAAGCTATCTACAGATACAATGCAATCCTGATTCAAATTTCAATGGCATTTTTTAATGAGATGGCGAAAGAAATCACTAACTTCATATGGAAAGGGAAGAGGCCCTGGATAAGTAAAGCATTACTGAAGAAGAACAAAGTGAGAGACCTCACACTACCTGATTTTAGAACCTATTATACTACCACGGTAATCAAAACAGCCTGGTACTTGTACAGCAACAGATACATAGACCAACAGAACAGAATTGAGAACCCAGACATAAATTCATCCACCTATGAGCAGCTGATATTTGACAAAGGCCCAAAGTCAGTTAAATGGGGAAAAGACAGTCTCTTTAACAAATGGTGCTGGCATAACTGGATATCCATCTGCAAAAAAATGAAACAAGACCCATACCTCACACCATGTATAAAAACTAACTCAAAATGGACCAAAGACCTAAATATAAAATGATAAAGATCATGGAAGAAAAAATAGGGACAACACTAGGAACCCTAATACATGGCATAAACAGAATAGAAAACATTAGTAGTAATACACAAATATCAGAAGAGAAACTAGATAACTGAGAGCCCCTAAAAATCAAACACTTATTCTCATCACAGACTTCACCAAAAGAGTAAAAAGACAACCTACAGACTGGGAAAAAGTTTTTGGTTAAGAAAAATCTGATCAGTGTCTAATCTCTAAAATCTACAAGATACTGCAAAACCTCAACAATAAAAAGACAAAGAAAACAATTAAAATAGGGCAAAGGGTATGAACAGGTACTTCACTGAAGACATTCAGGTGGCTAACAGACACATGAGGAAATGCTCATGATCATTAGCCGTTAGAGAAATGCAAATCAAAACTACAATGAGATACCATCTCACCCCAACAAGGCTAGCATTAATCCAAAAAACACAAAATAATAAATGTTGGAGAGGTTATGGAGAGACTAGAACATTTATACACTGCTGGTGGGAATGTAAAATGGTACAACCACTTTGGAAATCTATGTGGTGCTTCCTTAAAAAGCTAGATATAGAAGTTCCATATGATCCAGCAATCCCACTTCTTGGACTTGTGGGACTATGCAAATGAGTTGCTTGTGGCCCACCAAGGGGATTGGATAGCTTGCTAATAATGTAAATAGGTGCATGGGACCCTTGTGGGGTGGGACCATGCAAATAAGGTATATGGAACCCTAATGAGGGGATTGGTCAGTTTTGCCATCCCTCTAGGCTTAAGGGGAGAGAGAGAGAGGAGCTGTAACAGGGAAGACAGAGAGAGATGAGATGCCACTGGAGATAGCAGGCACCAGGAAACTGACAAGAGACGGCTGTGGTAGGGCTTGCCAACTCATGGAGCTAAGAGTTTTAACACCTGCCGAAGAAGGCCCACAGCAGGGCCTGGTGGCAAAAAGCCCCCAGCTGGGCCTGGCAGCAGAAGGCCCCTAGCAGGGCTTGGCAGCAGCAAGGCCCCAGCAGAGAACAGCAGCAGAGGGCAAGAGGAAACTATTCTGATTGAGAACTGCATCCGAAGTTGTTGTTCCTGTACTTTCAAGTTGATCCTAATCCTGAGTTGTACCCTATTATCCCAGTACTGTTGAGTCAATTCCAACTCTAGTGACCCTATCGTTTCCCTAATAAATGACTAAACTGTAAGTACAGTTCATGAGTTCTGTGAGACGTTGCAGCAAATTACCAGATCCGATGATGGGAGGGAGGGTCCTGAGGGGAGGGGTTTAGCTGACATTAGAGCTGATGGAGTGATGAAGCAGTTTGGAAGAATTGGACATTTGGGACATCTTTAATAGGAACAAGCTTTGTGCTGATCCTTATAAAAGAAATTATTTATTTAGTTGGTGTCAGAATGGTGGTGTTTGCTGCAACAGCCCAGACTTACTGGAATATATGGTTTTGGAAAAAGGAATAAACAGGAAAATGAGAAGCCTTTGGTTTCTGGATGAGATAAAAAACACTCATGGACTGAAACAGGTGTTACGTTGCACTCAGTTACCCAAGGCAAAAGCTTTTCATGGAAACTAGGAGTGGTGGATCTAACTCCTGAGGAATAGGCTAGTTGGGTGTGTATGGAAATATAAAGTGATGAGGAGAGAGACAGACATACAATTCCTTGGTTTCTGATATCCGTAATAGCTGCAACGGCAGGGAAAAAGAAGTAGGGGTGGATTGTAGCAGTGAACCAAGCCCAAATCTGGTCTGGTAGAAGATATGACCACTAGTCTCAGGGCCCATCCAGAAAGGAAAAATCATGTCAGAACAACAGGAAGTACCCCTACAACTGTTGATCACAAAGAAGGTAGTTCAGGAGGGGAAGTGGCAAAACCAAGAAACTCTTAAAACCAGGGATGTAAAGGAGTTGCTTTAATTTGTAGATCAGTATGGTCAACTTCCTGAGGAACTGTTACCAAAATGGGTTGTGAAAGTGACTAATTTAGGAGCAGTGCCTTAGTTTGGAACCCTGGCGGAGTGGTGGTTAAGAGCTACAGCTGCTAACCAAAAGGTCAGCAGTTCAAATGCACCAGGTGCTCCTCAGAAACCCTACTCTGCCCTATAGGGTCACTATGAGTCAGAATCAACTCAACAGCAATGGGTTTTTGGTTGGGTGTTTAGTTTTGAATGCTGCAGAATGGGAGGGTACGTTTAGGTTGATGCAAGACTCACGACTCGCTATAGAACAGCCGCAAATAATGATACAAGATTCAGTTACACAGCAGGTTAACCCAGAGGGGACAGGCAGCCTGGTGGACTGGATAAAATTTACAATGAGATTTGTTTACCCTGAGAAGGGAAACTACTTCTCTCCCTCTCTAAATACCCAACAGAACACTCCAGAGGAAGCAGCTGATGTGTTGCTTATACAAGCCATACTGGAGTGGCTTTATGGTGATCAGGATATTCATCCAACGGGCATGCCCCTTACACAGGTCATGGTAGATATGGTAATCAGGGTCACACCAGGTAACCGTGCTACTGTGAAACAAAGCAACAATCCAAGAAGCCTTGTTGGATCTGTTGGTACAGCTTCCTCACATGGATCTTACAGATGCAAGAAACATAAGGGTGACTGATAGGAGAATGGGAAGAAGCAAGGGGGAAAAGAACTTACCCCAGCAGAACGGTGATTTTTAGATGGTCACTAAGAAATGAGATGAATATAGCAGACATTGATGGAATTGAGACAAAAGTTCTAATGCAGCACTACAGGAGTTGGGTAGAAACTCCTGGTAGTCCCCCCATGTTAAAGAGGCCTAAACAAGCCCATTCTATTCACCCCAGTCAGGAGAAATTTAATGATTGGAGGTCCTACGTGGGAACATTTGAAACAAAGGCTCAGCTAGTTGATCAAAATAAGCATTGACAAGGGGCCAGGGTCTTCTGGCCCAGGCCCCAGCAGAAGACAGGAGGCCATATGCACATGTGTGGGTTAAATGACCCACGGGGAGGAAAGAGACCTTCATGGAGCTCCTGGGCACAGGAGCCCAGCATACTATAATTCCAAAATCTGTCAATAAAGTCTTGAAGGGGGCTACGTTTGAAACAGGCTGCTCAGCCATATCTTGAACAGTACCTGAGCCAATTTTTTTTTTCCTTCTTCTTTCTTCTTTCTCTCTTTTCCCTCCCCTAGCCCATCCTTGCCTCCAAGTAAGATCCTGACGTTAGCTCCCCAAATGGTTAAGTGTTAACCAACGTTTCCTCTAAGATTGTGGAAAACAAGTGATATTGATCTAAGCTTGTCAAATAAGAGGAAGGATGGTGCCAGCTACCCCCTGAGTTGATGGGATAATGGCAGGAAAAGATCAACATGTTTGAGATAGGACCACCAAAATCAAACAGAAGAGAGTGCACATTCCACAAGTCCCTAAAACTTATGGCCCCTTTTTCCTTAAAAACCCGAACTGATGGGTAGTCTGGTGAGACAGACAACTTTAGGAGGAGATCATTCCCCTCTGTCTCCATATACCGGTATATCTAATAAAGCTCTTGCTATACACACCTCACCCCTGTCTCAAGAATTGGCTGCTTGGGGCAAGCGGCTCTAACTAGCGAAATTGCGGTAACAATTTGGTGGCCCGTATGGGGACTCCAGCTGTTTGACATGCGGTGGCCCCGCGGCGGGCCCAGGCCTGATCAACAGTTCTTCTACCAAGCAGCCGCTGAGGACTCTGTTTGTCCCCGGAGGCTGTCCCCAGACCCAGGCTCCCCTGCAGCCCCACCTGTCCCCAACCGCGCCAAAGAGATGAGTGAAGGCAAGACCTAACCAGGGTCCTGAGATGAGTCCGCGACCCTCTCCCTATTGCGCTCAGGGCCAGGGCGGATAGGGAGGGCCAGTGTGGCTTTCGGAACTGGACCCGGAACCTTGGTTTCTAAGGTGAGTGGCGCCTTGCATGACCGTCACCGTGAGTAGGTTCGCAAGGAGGGGCTCTTGGTGACTCTAGAGCTGGGCAGGCGTATGAGTGTGTATCCGTCCTTGGTTTTTGTGTTTGAATCGTCTGTCTCTGGTTGGTGCACCCTGGTTTTGAGGAGTGGGTATAGACATCTCTAACGGTTTAGATTGGGAGATTGAAGCCCCTCGTCTGGCATTGGGGATGGGAGGGGTCTGAAGGATTGAAGTGGAGATTGAGACATTCCTAGTAATGTATTAGACCTCACTAAGATTATCCTCGTTCCCCCTTTCCTTTCTGGATGGTCGGGTCCAAGCGTTCTGTTTGTCTGTTCGTCTTATGGGTGAATCTTATGTGTGACTGGGGCTGTCTGGGAGGTTGAGGTTGCCAAGATCACCTCTGTAACCTGCCTGGCTGTCTGGGTGGTTGAGACTGCAAGATTATCTCTCTTGCCTCTGTCTGTGTCGCACGTGTAATTTATGTGTGATGCATAGAACGTGATTGGTGAAAAAATATATATATTCAAAGAAAAAAAGTGGTGCTGTATTCAGGGTGAATTAAAACATACTTATAGAGACTCCTGAAGATTTGTTGATCGGGCTAAAAAAAAAAAGGAGAGATGCATGGGGAGATCAGATTTCAGTCTAGACTGGGATTTGAATCACAATACAGAGAACACTCAGGGCGGAATGTTAAGATTTTAAAAAGAGGTTCTCTCCCAGAGCTCAGAAACTCTTGGCTGCAGTGCGTGAGAAAAATAAATTCCTATTAGACTAAAAGATAAAACTGGTGGTATCAACTACCCATAAAAATAAAAATCTAGGTTCTTGAGAATAGTTAGACGGAATGAAAAATCCAGAAAACGTACTAAGATATTCACCCCTAGGGTGCATCCTTAAACATTAGAAATTCTGAAATTCTTAAGATTAAAAAAAAAAAAGGCTTCAAAAACTGAAAGAAGTATAGGGTTAAAAATCTCTCGGCTAGTAGAACTGACCTGCCAAGTTTACTCTAACTGAGATAAAGAGAAATAATTGTTGTCTTTTGCCTTTCAAAATGCCTGGGTGCACTTAAATTATATAAATGAATTGGGATGACTCCCTCCAGCCCTTAGTCTCCCTAACTAAAAATTGATGGATTCCTTTACAAAATTGCTAAAGAACTTTAGTACTTAGTGGGTAAATAGCCTTTTGAAATGCGTAGGTCAATTTAAACATGATCTTGTCTTCTACCCAGAGTTAAAAGGCAGGTAGGATGGGGCAAGATCAGGCCTTCTCAGCTCCCAGTCCTAGTCTCCAGGGTGGTAAAACTCCAGAGAACCTTTTAAAAGATTCCTTTCAACTAGGTAAAAACTCTTTTAAGACAAAAGATAAAAAAAAAAAAAAATTGCTGTTTTACTATAGTTATCAGAAATCGGGTGGATCCCAATCATTAAAAAAAAAAAAAAAAACTGTAAACAAGTTCTCTATTGTAAGAGAACTTTAAGAAGCCAAAAAGAAAAATACATACTTGTATATTTAGGTCTGTTTAATGAGTGAGTTCATTTTTGCCAGTTAGGGGGATGTACACAAAAAACATTTAAGAGGTTTATTGAAAAAAAGAAATTTACTTAATAATGGTCAAAAGTTTTATCTGTTTGACTAAAGTTAATGGCTTAATTTATGAGATTTTTAAGAGCTTTAATGTTAAATAGCGTATAAAACAAAGAATTAGGTTTCTCACTGTTAAAATAACAAAATTTTCTTTGGTTACTGAGTTAAAGAGTTAATCTCTATTTTGTGTATTCTGCTTCAAAGACGAAAAGGTTCAGTCTGTCATTACAATAAGATTCCTGAGTCAGAAACCAAACCACATGGCTTAAAAAAAAAAACAACTGAAGTTTTTACTCTAAGATTTTTGGTTAAATAAAGTATTGTTTCTTAGTAATTTATGATAAACTCCTGACAAGTTGGGAAGCCACAAAATTTTATTAAAAAGAAGTGCTAAAAAAGTTTATTTAACAGGTTATAAATTTTTATAAATTACATAGAACATTGTTAAAATCATGAGAAGTGCCTGATTTTTTCTCTTTGTGTTAAAATTTATATGTTGGTATTTCCTCTTGTGTTTTTGCCTAATATTAGGCAACAAATGATTGCTAACTTGGTTAAAACTTTATTTTTTTGAATCTAGCAACATCACAGCCAATAGATTAAATGAAGAATTACTATTCAGGTATTTAGAGACCTGATAATCTTAGAATGTTCTTGGGATATCCCGACTATATGGCATTATGTCACAAGATTATTATGTGTTACATTGGAAGTTCTTTAAAAATATGGTTAATGTTATTATTGAAATTTTTTTATCTAAAGTTTTTTTTTTTTTAACTGATTTTATTTGGCCTTTACCTTATGCTTGTAATTAATTTCTGTTGGGTCTTTCATTATGTTTATAAATTAATCATGACCATATTAAGCTTTGTCATCTACAGATAAGTTTTTACTTTACTGATTTTCTGAAAACATTTGACCAGAATATCTCAACAAAAAAAGATGGACTGGACTTATGAAAAAGACTGTGAATAGACTCAATCAAGATTTCTAGAACCTCTATGTAGAAGCTAATAGTTTTAACAGACTGCAATCGATCCAGGATCACTTGCAACAGAAGTTAACTATGTAAGACTGAGTAAACGAAACAATATTATGGGTTTTACGTGAGAGTATTTCTGATGTTTTAAGGTCTTTATTTCTGGAAATAATACTTTTTTAAGGTCCTACTTTCTAGATATAAGAAACCGTTTTCCTCTTAAATTATCTAACTAATGGGTTTAGTTATTTTAAATCTTGAATTAGAAGTTCCTGTTGGTAAACTTAAGAAAGTTGTAAATATCATAACCAGAAAAGTGTCTGAAATTTGAGCTATGATTGATTCTACAGATTAGAATAGTATTAGACTTTCTATTAGTTCTCTCAAGGAATAGTTTGTGCCTTAATAGATAGATGTTGCTGTATTTATATTAATAATAGTCATACTTTTTACAGAATGTGGTTGCTACAGAGACATAGAAAACAGTTACTGATGCTGCTTACGCGTAAACAAATACCTCATGAGATTTGTTTCCTTGGTTCGAAGACCTTAGGGTCATGGTTTCATTGATTATTTCAGACAATTGGTCTAGTATGTTTCTATTCTACCTCCTGATTTGCTGTATGGTGCCTGGGATCTTAAAAACCAGATGATGCCCAATTACCATTTATTGAGCATTTTTGATCAGAGATTCTATAACAAAATTATGATCCGAAGGAAGGAACCATGAGACAGCGTATGTAATTCTGGAATCCAGATTTCTGGCTTTCATAGAGGTTGGTGCAACCTACATAGGCTATCGCCTTTGCGTGTCCTTTTGAACCTCAAGCCTTGAGAAAAAAAATGATTTCTGAAGCCACTTTGAGTCAAACAATTGTCCAGATAACCTAGCCAAGACCATTTTGGCTCTGAGCATTGTGCTTTTTTTTTTTTGGAAGAATTCAGCCTGTTTTGAGAAACTGACTCCCAAGATCAGTAAATAGAGTTATGTTTAGGGTAAATCAGTAATCAGCTTAATCAGTCTTCAAGACAATGCTGTATGAAATACCTGTTTAATGTTTGTAATCAAACTCTCACCTTCTTACTATACAAAGAATTGTGTATCTTAAAAAAGAACAACAGGCTCTCGGAAGAGATCGACCTCATGACTCAGACTCCATTCTGTCTTAGGTTTCACTTCTGCTTCTAAAAAAGTGACCCATGGCTGTTAATAGGTAAACCAAAGACGGACAGCTTGCCTTTGAGAAGAACACTTAGTATGTTTTAAACAAATTAAAAACCTCCAACAGAGGTCCATCCTGTATTATCTTGCTAATTATGTGTTCTTAATAGAAACTGCTTGTCACAAGTAAATTTTTTATACCTTCTGTTTTCTCTAGACAAACTTAGTGTGCTTTGTAAATATGTTTTTGTGTGGTGGATCCAACTATACTAATTTAAATAATTCCTTTCTAACTAATAGTGAATTTACGTGGGTAATCTCGTTTAGATTCCTGGTGAATGTGAGTGAGAACTTTAAAATTATCTTTAGATATTCATAGTGAATACTAGAAAGGTAATGTTAATTTGTTATCCTTTGTAAAACGAGAGTCAGAAGAAAGCCCATTGGTCCAACACTCAGGGTATGGTTAGTAACGTTAATTCCTACTTACGGTATATTCGAATTAGAGAAATCTTTATGAAATTTATTAATCACTATGGGACAAATGACAGACAAAGTTGCTAGTGGGATAGAAACACAACAAT
The DNA here is from genome assembly GCF_024166365.1 of Elephas maximus indicus. Taxonomy (NCBI): domain Eukaryota; kingdom Metazoa; phylum Chordata; class Mammalia; order Proboscidea; family Elephantidae; genus Elephas; species Elephas maximus. The sequence continues at coordinate 192,084,377 of NC_064821.1, forward strand.
GATCTCTGACCTCATTAAGCCGAGGTGACATGAAATAACAAAATAGGCTTAGATTTTATTTATTGGTCCAAAAAAGTGTAATATGTACTGTAGCAAATACCTCTTGTTACATTTAGATAAATAACACAAGGGAAGAACAAAATATACAAATAGAGTTGGACAGCAAGTTACTTGGTTACACACGGCAACACCCTTACAAACACCAGATTTATTTACACTACTACAAGTAATATTCTTAGTCTACATCCTGATAGTATTAGGCATAATAAAACTTAAATTCTATTGTCTTACATACCTAAAGACAAAAGAAGACTTTGGGCTAAAATGTTGATGTACATTGAGTTTGCTCACTTTAATAGAACGGTTGATGAGAACATCGCTCTTAAGATCCTGGTGAAGAACCAGATGGTATCCGGTGGAAAACCAGCACCGTGACTTTAAAGAACCTGCCATGGTCGCCATCTAGGAACTTGACTAAGTCCAGGTATTGATCATCAAATGCGGTATCTCCAATCTCCAATAAAAAGAGGGAATGATTTAAGAAATAATATTAGAGTCATTACTTCCTGTCCTTGAGCATAGAGAATGTGACCCAGCTGGAGCTGGGCTTACAAGGACTCACAGGGACACATCAACTAGGCCCTGAGGTATAAAGACAATAAATAGGATAATCTCAGAAAATGTCTTTTAGAGAACGTTTCACATAAGCCAAAACACAAAAGACTTCCCACTCTTATCTTTTTCTATTAACATCTAATGAATAGAAATTTGTTAGACCAGTGAAGACCCTCCTGACTGTTGTGACTGAAACCTGTACTAATGATCCTTAAGAATGAAGATTCAAGATACAAGATCACAGTTTCTAGCCAGTTTGTGAAAAAGTAAAGCTTCCAGTAGTTTTGCTCATTTTATACCCTGAAAAAAAAAAAAAAAAAAAAATTTTTTTTTTTTTTTTTAATATTCTTAAAGACTTGAAAAGACACAACTCCAACAACACGCTTGTCTGTTTCCCACTTTTGCCTTTTTAAAAAATATGAACCAGTAAAAAGACTTAAGTGGCTATTCAAGAGAGAAAACAAAGACCGGTAAATAGGTATTATAAAAATAAGTAATATGGAAGTATTAAGAATTGTTTTTGCTCTAGCCCTTTTACTAATTTCTATTTTAACCTTTGCTAGTGTTGTTCCTCTCTCCAGACAAGATTATGTGTCTTGGTGTAGGCCTTAATGAGTTGGTGCCTTCTCCCCAGAAGGGTAGAGTAATTTCAAGTGATTCAAAAGTTCCAGCTCCAAATGATGGTTGCCCAGAAATTTCAACCCATCCCCCTATCAAGAAAGGAGACAACAGCCTAATACAGGGCCACTATAGATACAAGAGAGATACAGTGGTTTAATGCAGACAACACAAGAGTTCCACTTCTCTAACCCTTAGGCCTCTATGCCCCATCCAGCAGGAAGCAGACACGGCGCCCTGTTTCCCAAGATTGAGAAACCTACGACAAAAAGGGAGGATTGAAACAGGCTGCTCAGCCATATCTTGAACAGTACGTGAGCCAATTTTTTTTTCCTTCTTCTTTCTCTCCTTTCCCTCCCCTAGCCCATCCCTTCCTCAAAGTAAGATCCTGATGTTAGCTCCCCAAATGGTTAAGTGTTAACCAATGTTTCCTCTAAGATTGTGGAAAACAAGTGATATTGATCTAAGCCTGTCAAATAAGACGAAGGATGGCGCCAGCTACCCCCTGAGCTGATGGGATAATGGCAGGAAAAGATCAACATGTTTGAGATAGGACCACCAAAACCAAACAGAAGAAAGAGAGTGCACATTCCACAAGCCCCTAAAACTTATGGCCCCTTTTCCCTTAAAAACCCAACTGATGGGTAGTCTGGTGAGACAGACAACTTTAGGAGATCATTCCCCTCTGTTTCCATGTACCAGTATATCTAATTAAGCTCTTGCTACCCACCTCACCCCGTCTCAAGAATTGGCAATTTGCGGCAGGCGGCTCTAACTCACAAAACTGCGGTAACAAGTTTAGACTGGGGGGATATGGGGATGCAATCATTGATGGCACTAAGGTGAAAGTTTGGGTGAGAATTGGAAGGTTTAAACAGATTTTGTATGACGTAGTTGCATCTCCCTTACCTGAATGTATTATTGGTATAGATATTATATCTAATTGGCAGCACTCCCTCTACTTGATATTGTAAAATAGAAGGCATGTAAGTCTATCCTTAGGTCAGTATTGATTAGACATGCTAAATGGGAACAATTGGAATTCCTGAACCCAATCAAGTTGTTAATTTGAAGCAATATAGGACACCTGATGTACAAAAGGAGCTCACTTTGATTAAAGACATGCTAAAGGCTGGAGTGTTGGTGCCAACAAATTCTCTGTATAACACCCCTGAATGGCCTGTGAAAAATGCAGATGGCTCATGGAGGCTGACAATAGACTGACCCATACCTAAACCCATTGCCGTTGAGTTGATTCTGACTCACAGCGACCCTATAGGACAGAGTAGAACTGCCCCATAGAGTTTCCAAGAAGTGCCTGGTGAATTTGAACTGCCGACCATTTGGTTAGGAGCTGTAGCACTTAACCACTATGCCACCAGGGTTTCTGACCATAGACTATTGAGGCCTAAATAAAGTAGTGCCATCTGTGGCTTCAGCTGTTCCAGACATGGTATCAGTGGTGCAGAAAATACAGCAGACTTGAAGGAGACTGGTACTCAGTGACTGATCTTGCAAATGCCTTTTTCTTGATCCCAATCTCAGAAAAGAGCCAACAACTGGTTGCTTTCATGTGGGAAGGATCCCAATTTACTTTCACTACATTGCCACAGAGTTACTTGAATTCACCAGCTTACTGTTATAGTTTGGTTAGAAGAGACTTGGACTTGATGCAGATCTCAAGTGTAATGATACATTGTATTAGTGGTATTATGTTAATATCAAACACCAAAAAACAGGCTAGGACTTATTTGAATACAGTGGTGGCTCACATGACCAATACAGGCTGGTTAACAAATCCAACAAAAATCTAGGGTCCTGCCCAAAAAGTGAAATTCTTGGGAATAACTTGGGTAAGAGCCACCTGTGACATTCCACAGGTAACCAAGAATGAGTTGTTGTGACTACCTACTCCCAAAACTAAGCAGGTAAGGCCCAACATTTGGTTGGTCTATTTGGATTTTGGAGAATGCACATTCCACATCTGGGAGCATTGCTGACTCCCATCCATAAAACCACTCAGAAAAAAACTGCTTTCTAATGGGAGCTGAAGGAACAGCAGATTATGTCTGAATTACAGAAAGTGGTCTCATTCTCCCTGCCTTTAGGCCCTTATGATCCATATTCAGACATGGTTTTGGTAATATCTCTCACATGTGCTTATGCAGAATGGAGCTTATGGCAAAAACCTGAGAACGTTGCCTGTCTTAGTTATCTACTGCTGCTATAACAGAAGTACCACAAGTAGATGATTTTAACAAGGAAAAATTTATTCTCTTACAGTTTAGGAGAGTTAGAAGTCCAAATTCAGAGTGCCAGCTCTAAAAGAAGGCTTTTTCTCTGTCAGTTCTAGAGGGAGGTCCTTGTCGTCAATATTTCCTTGGTCTTCTCCACACAGGAATCCTGGGTCCAAAGGACATGCTCTGTTCCCAGTGCTGCTTTCTTGGTGGTATGAGGTCCTCCCAACTCTCTGCTTGCTTCCCTTTCCTTTTAATTCTTAAAAGATAAAAGGTGATGCAGGCCACACCCCATGGAGATTCCCTTTACATTGGATCAGGGATGTGACCTGAGCGAGCACATTACATCCCACCCTACTCCTCTTTAACAAAATCTAATCTTGCCTCATTAACCACAGGCAGAGATTAAGATTTACAACACATAGAAAAATTACATCAATCACAAAATGAAGGACAACCACATAATGCTGGGAATCATGGCTCTCTTACTCATCTAGTGCTGCTATAACAGAAATACCACAAGTGGATGGCTTTAATAAAAAGTTTATTTTCTCACAGTCCAGTAGGCTAGAAGTCTGAATTCAGAGTGCCGGCTCCAGGGGAAGATTTTCTCTCTCTGTCGGCTCTAGAGGAAGGTCCTTGTCAAAAGTCTTTCCTTAGTCTGGGAGCATCTCAGTGCAGGAACTTCAGGTCCAAAGGATGTGCTCTCATCCCAGCTCTGCTTTCTTGGTGGTAAGAGGTTCCCAAGCCTCTGCCCACTTCTCTCTCAAGAGCTTAGTTTAAGATACTGCCTAATCTTGTAGATCTCATCAGTATAACGGCTCCTAATCCATCTTATTACATTATAGTGATAGGATTTACAACACATAGGGAAATCACATTAGGTGATAAAATGGTAGACAATCATATAAGGGAAACATGACCTAGCCAAGTTGACAGATATTTTGGGGGGGGCACAATTCAATCCATGACGATTGCCTAACCAATTTGACACATATTTTTGGGGAACACAAATCAATCCATGACACTCTATGCTTTGCCCCCCCAAAATTCTTGTCCTTGCCACGTGTAAAGGAGACTCATCCCATCATATCATAGCAAAAGTCTTAAATCAACTCCAAGCCCATAATCCAAAAATTCTTCCTCATCTGTAAACTCCAGAATACAAGTTATCTGCTTCCCAAGTGCAATGGTGCCAGGTAGACATTTCCATTACAAATAGGAGAAATTGGAATTGCATAACAGGGACCAAGCACATTAGCAATTATATTAGCCCTTAAGCCTTGAAAATAATCCTCTGTTCTCTAAGACCATTTATGTAATGACCCTGCCCTCCAGACTCTAGGTATTGGTCATACTCTCCAGATTCTGAGTGGAGGCCCCTCGGCCATGGGCTTCAGCTCCGCCTCCCAGGCCCACTGGGACAGCAACTCTGCTCCCTTGGCTTTAGGTGCACCATTCTCCTAGTCCATCTCCGTGGCAACTTGTCTTAGGCTAGGTTTTCTAGAGAAGCAAAATCAGTAAAGGGTATAAATATATATGTAGGGAGAGATTTATATCAAGGAAATGGCTCATGCGGTTGTAGAGGCTGTAACGTCCCAAGTCTGTGGATCAGGATAGAGGTTTCTCCTGATTCACATAGCCACAGGGGCTGGAGAACCCAAGATTGGCAGGTCAGAGAGCGTGGCTGTTGCTCACAGGCTGTGAAGATTGATGAATCCCAAGATCAGCGGGCAAGGTACAGGTAAGCTGCTAGCTCAAGTCTCAAGAACCGGCGGCCAGACAAACACAAGCCAGCTGCAGGATCCAGAATGTGCAAAAGCCCCCAAGCCCTGCCAGAGCATCCAACCACACTCTATGCAGGCCACAAGCCCAAGTAACTCCCCTTCAACCAATTGGCTACTCACAGAAGATCCTATCATGGGGGTGATCACATGGCAACTCTCAACAAGGAAGTGACCACAATATCACACGACTACCAAAACACTAAGAATCATGGCCCAGCCAAGCTGACACATGCTCTTAACCATCACAGTCTGCCCTTGTCAACTTGACACCTGTATACATCTCCTTAAACGATACATAACCTCTGAATAAAGACAATTATAAAGACATACTTGCACCTAACATGATACAACGAACACACACACAACCGAAAAAGCACTAGCCCTGTTTACATCTTACATTTTGTAAGTGAAGAAAACAAAAATATTTGATGTACATGTACAAAGCAGAAATACTCATAACAATTACAGTCCTCATTTCTGCAACTGATCACATGGCCGTGATGGTATTTAGAACTACCTTCTTCCACCACCCATTCCATATTCCATTTGCCCTCAGCAAGCACCTCAGCTGGTCATGGTTCTTTGCCTGGTGGGGTGACCCAAACCTTCATTCCTGAAGGATCTGGGCCATTAGTAGTCATGTCAGAATTGGTTTGCTGTAATTTTCCATTGACTTTAATCACAGGGCGTGGTAATACTAAGAGACGCTGTAAGGGATCTCCTGCATTCCAGATATACTCTTCTTTACCTCCATTAATATCAATCTGATTTCCTCTTGGCAATCAGGATCAATCACACCAGCCAGTGTGATTAACTCCCTTCTTTGCCTGTTGATCCAGAGGAATAAGGAGCCCAAAGTGGCCAGGTGGCATTCTTAGCTTCCAATTCAATGGAATCAGTGTTGTGTCTCCAGGTGGGAGTATTCCTCCCTTTGGAAACAAGACCTTTAGACTTGCAGAGCTGAAGGTCATGGGGACGGGAAGCAAAAATCTTGTGAGTGGGTCACTAGGTTAATAGTGAGTGGTGCCTCTCCTATTTCCACCCTTTGATTCCTGGACCCATGAATCCTTGTGATGGGAGCAGCAACACATATCAAATGTTGATTTAGAGCATATACAGCCTCCTGGAGAACATTGCCCCAACCCTGCAAGGTATTGCCACCTAGCTGGTACCATAATTGTGTCTTTAGAAGGCCATGCCATCATTCTGTCAAACCAGCTTCTTCAGGATGATAGGGAATATGGTAAGACCAATGAATTCCATGAGTATGGGCCCACTGCTGCACTTCATTTGCTGTGAAGTGAGTGCCTTGATCCAAGGCAATGCTGTATGGAATACCATGAGGGTGGATAAGGCATTCTGTAAGTCCACAGTTGGTAGTTTTGACAGAAAAATTGTGTGCAGGGAAGGCAAATCCATACCCAGTGTGTCTATTCCAGTAAGAACAAAATGCCCTTTCCATGATGGAAGGGGGCCAACGTAATCGACTTGTCACTAGGTTGCTGGCTGACTTCAAGGGATGGTGCCATATTGGGGACTCAGTGTTGGTCTCTGCTGCTGGCAGATTGGGCACTCAGCAGTGGCTATAGCCAAGTTGGCTTTGGTGATTGGAAGTCTATGTTGCTGGGCCCATGCATAACCTCCATCTCTGCCAGCATGGCCACTTCGTTCATGAGCCCATTCAGCAATGACAGGAATAGCTGGGGAAAGAGAATGAGTGGTTTCCGCAGAATGCATCATCCTATCCACTTGTTAAAATCCTCCTCTGCTGAGGCCACCCTTTGGTAAGTATCCACATGAAACACAAATATCTTCACTTCTTTGACTCATTCAGATAGGTCTATCCACATACCTCTTCCCCATAAATCCTTGTCCCCAATTTTCCAGTCATGTTCCTTCCAAGTCCCTGACCATCCAGCCAAACCATTGGCCACAGTCCATGAACCAGTATACAATTGCACATCTGGCCACTTCTTCTTCCAAGCAAAATGAACAACCAGGTGCACTGCTCAAAGTTCTGCCCATTGGGAGAACTTTTCCCTTCATCACTGTCTTTCAGGGAGGTCCCAGAAAGGTGCTGTGGTATTGCCGCTGTCCACTTTCGAGTGGTGTCTGCATATCTTGCAGAACCATCTGTAAACCAGACATGAGTTTTCTTCAGTCAACTGATTATGAGGAACTCCCCATGAAGCCATAGGTGCAGACTGGGAGATGGAAGGTAATGTGGCAGGAGTGGAGACAATAGGCATTTGGGCCTTGTCTTAGTCATCTAGTGCTGCTATGACAGGAATACCACAAGTGGGTGGCTTTAACAAAGAGAAATTTATTCTCTCACTGTCCAGTAGGCTACAAGTCCAAATTCATGGCATCAGCTCCAGGCTTTCTCTCTCTGTAGGCTCTGGAGGAAGGTCCTTGTCATCTATCTTCCCTTGGTCTGGGAGCATCTCAGTCCAAGAACCTCAGGTCCAAAAGACGCGCCCTGGTCCCGGTGCTGCTTTCTTGGTGGCATGAGGTCCCCAACTCTCTGCTTGCTTCCCTTTCCTTTTATTTCTTGTAAGTTAAAAGGTAGTACAGGCCACACCAAAGGGAAACTCCGTTTACATTGGATCAGGGATGTGACCTGGCTAAGGGTGGTGTTACAATCCCACCCTAATCCTCTTTAACATAAAATCACAATCACAAAATGGAGGACAACCACACAATACAAGGAATCGTGGCTCAGCTAAATTGATACACACGTTTTTGGAGGGACATAATTCCGTCCATGACAGGCCACTTCCTCATGCAACTTATCTGTGCCTTCAGGTCCTGCTTGGGCCTGATTTCATATATACCACTTCCAGTTAATGACGGAGAACTGCTGTGCACGTCCAACTTTATGACTGTGGGTCAGACAACACCTAGTTCATGATGGGCAGCTCAGGCCAAATGGTGATTTGGTGTCCCATGGTTAAGCATTCAGTCTCTACTAAGGCCCAGTAACAAGCCAAAAGATGTTTCTCAAAAGTAGAGTAGTTATCTGCAGAGGATGGCAGGGCTTTGCTCCAAAATTCTAAGGGCCTGCACTGTGACTCACCAATATTGGCCTGCCAAATACTCCAAACAGCATGTCTATCTGCCACAGACACTTCAAACACCGTTGGATCAGCTGGGTCATATAGCTCAAGGGGCAGATTGTCTTGCACAGCGGCCTGAACCTGTTACAGAGCCTTCTCTTGTTCTGGGCCCCATTAAAAACTAGCAGCTTTTCAAGTCACTTGATAAAAACACACTCAAATGAGGAATATGCTGCCTCCAAAATCCAAAGGGACTCACTAGGCGTTGTTCCTCCTTTTTAGTTGTGGGAGAAGCCAGATGCAATAACTTTTCCTTCACTTTAGAAGGAATATCTTGACAGGCCCACACCACTGGACCCCTAGAAATTTCACTGAGGTGAAATATGCCTGAATTTTTGTGGGATTAATTTCTCACCCTCTAGCATGTAAATGTTTTACCAATAAGTCCAGAGTCATTGACACTTCTTCCTTACTAGGCCCAGTCAGCATAATGTCATCAATGTAATGGACCAGTGTGATGTCTTGTGGAAGGGAAAGGCTATCAAGTTCCCTGGAAACTAAATTATAACATAGGGCTGGAGAGTTGATGTAGCCCTGAGGTGGGCAACTGAAGGTGTATTGCTGGCCTTGCTAGCTGAAGGCAAACTGTGTCTGATGATCCTTCAAAACAGGTATGGAGAAAAAGCCATTAGCCAGATCAATAGCTGCATACCAGGTACCAGGAGATGTATTAATTTACTCAAGCAACAAGATTACTTCTGGAAAAGCAACTGCAATTTGAGTCACCACCTGGTTAAGTTTTTGATAATCCACTGTCATTCTCCAAGACCCATCTGTTTTTTGTACAGGCCAAATAGGCAAGTTGAATGGGGATGTGGTGGGAATCATCACCTCTGCATCCTTTAAGTCCTTGATGGTGGCAGTAATCTCTGCAATCCCTACAGGAATGTGGCATTGCTTTTGGTTTACTATTTTGCTAGGTAGGGACAGTTCTAATGGCTTCCACTTGACTTTTCCTACCATAACAGCCCTTACTCCATTAGTTGGAGATCCAGTGTGGGGGTTCTGCCAGTTGCTGAGTGTATCTATTCCAATTATGCATTCTGGAACTGGAGAAATCACTACAGGATGGGCTCAGGAACCCATTGGACCTATGTGAGACTGACATGAGCTAAGACTCCATTAATAACCTGACCTCCATATGCCCCCACTCTGACTGGTGGGCCACAGTGACATTTTGGGTCTCCTGGGATTAGTGTCAGTTCAGAGCCAGTATCCAGTAATCCCTGAAAAGTCTGATTATTTCCTTATCTCCAATGAACAGTCAAAGGCTGTAGATATTTCTAGGGAAGGCAGTTTAAGTTCTTGGCTGTGTGTTGCAGTCCTTCCTTGAGCGACTTAGCCTCCCCTTCAACCAAGGTGTTGTGTGTTTGCAAACTCATTCAAGTCTGGGAATTGACTAAGGGGCAGTGACTCTCTATTCTGGTGATTCAAGTTAGGCTGCTGTTCACTTGACCTAGAATTCATCCGCCTGTACAGATCAAGTAAATATTAGTAGATTCCCTATCTATTTCACTCCTAGGGACACCATGACTAAGTAGCCAATGCCATAAGTCTGTACGAGTCAGACTATTCTGATCACTGCTTTGACTCTGCTGTCCATTACAGTAACCACGCCCACCTTGTCTTTGTCGATTGAGAGCTGCCACTTGGCCCCTACCACCATGGGCTCCAATCAGCATCATTGTAGTTAGGTGTCTTAATTCAGTTAGGACAGGTCCCACTGTCAAATCTGACTTACTTGAAATAGCAATCACGGAAGCCTTCAAAGATGCTGAGGTGCCCTTCACAAATTTATTCCTCACAGTTGTGTAAAAGGCATATCCTCTGGGCACTCCATGTCTGGGTCTGTGGGTCTAACCTGATAAATTCACTCCAGCATGCCAATTTCCCTAAGCTTTTGGATACCTTCTTTTACAGTATACCAAGGCAGACCTGGTACTTCAACTTTATTTGGTGGAGGCCACCACAAATCCGTACTTCAGCAACTCAACCAAATAAACGATCAGATCCTTTCCTAACCTCTCAAACTGAAACAGTAAATGAAGAGTCTGTGCTTAGTGAGCCCATATCAATAAACTCAGGCTGATTCACCTTTATGTTCCTTGCACCATTATCCCACACCCTTAATAGCCATTCCCACACATATTCCCCAGGTTTCTGTTTGTACATATCAGAAAATTCAAGCAGTTCTTTTGGAGTGTAGCATACCTCCTCCTGGGTTATGCTTTGTACTTCACCTTTGGGGCTCGCTGGGACTTAAGTTTAGCTAGAGGTCTAGAAACCAAAATCAGAGGGGAAATGTTTTGAGAACATTCAGCATTTTCTTGTAAAGCATCTGCCTCAGGCGATGCCCCAGGCAATGACTCAGACAAAGGTGCTTTAAGTAAAGCTGGGTTAATTCCAATAGATGGGAGAGGAGGGGCTAATGGTTCTGTTGGCAGGAGTGATTCAATGGAATTTAGGGTCAGACTCTCCAAATTCCAGATTATCTGCCCATATGTCCCCATTCCAGGTTTCAGGATCCCATTTCTTCCCAATTAATGCCCTCACCTTAACTTCAGATGCCTCTTGAGGTTGGCGGATGAGTTGGCGTTGTAATTCAGCCACTCTTACAATAAGACTCTGGGTTTGGTTTTTGGAAATATCTGCTCTGTTGCTGCAAGAAGTAAGGCTTTCTTTCAAGGCATAAGTGGAAAATTTGAGGTCATTTATGTGGCCCTTGAGCTTTGACTCTGAAGCCCGGAGCTCATCTCTTTCTTTCACCAGTTTGTCTAGCTAAAGTAGGACCAACTAATCAGCTTCCTTATGCTTCTCATTATGACAAAATTGTAGAAAGGTATTGCCTTAGTCATCTGGTGTTTCTATAACAGAAATACCACAAGTGGATGGCTTTAACAAAGAGAAGTTTATTTTCTCACAGTCCAGTAGGCTAGAAGTCCAAAATCAGGGAGCCAGTTCAGGGGAAGGCTTTCTCTCTCTCTCAGCTCTGGAGGAAGGTCCTTGTCATCAGTCTTCCCTTGGTCTGGGAGCATCTCAGTGCAGGAACTCCAGGTCCAAAGGACTCCCTCTGCCCCTGGCACTGCTTTCTTGGCGGTATGAGGTCCCCGTGTCTCTCTGCTAACTTCTCTCTTTTATATCTCAAAAGAAATTGGCTTAAGACACTAATCCTTTAGCTCTCATCAATATAACTGCCACTAATCCATCTCATTACATCATAGTGATAGGATTTACAACACATAGGGAAATCACATCAAATGACGAAATGGTAGACAATTATACAATACTGGGAATCATGACCCAGCCAAATTGACAGACATTTTGGGGGGATACAGTTCAATCCATGACCTTCCACCCTCTGGCCCCCCAAAATTCATGTCCTTACCACATATAAAACATATTCACCCCAAAATATCACAGCAAAAGCCTTAAACTCCAAGTTCAAAATCCAAAAATTCTTCTTTACCTGTGAAATCTAGAATACAAGTTATCTGCTTCCAATGGTACAATGGCAGAACAGGCACAAGCTATACATTTCCATTACAAATGGGAGAAACTGGAGGGAAAGAAGGCATAACAGGCACTAACCAAGTCAGCAGAACACACTATACTAGCCCTCAAGGCTTTGAAAAATAATCCTCTGTTCTCTGACACTATTTACACAATGGCTCTGCCCTCCAGACTCTAGGTATTGGCCACACTCTCCAGATTCTGAATGGAGGCCCCTTGGCCCTGGGCTTAAACTCTGCCTTCCAGGCCCACTGGGATGGCAACTCTGTTCCCTTGGCTTTAGGCGCCATTCTCCTAGTCCACGTGGGTGGTGATTCCACACTTAGAAACCCTGGAGGCCATGGCTCCACCCTTTGAAAACCCAAAGGTCCTGGCCATAACTTTTAAGACTGAGGCAGCTTGGCTTCTTGTGTTCCTTGTCTCTTTAGCTTCTCCTTCCGTTGGTCTCTTGGCCCTCAGGCCTCACACCTGCATCTGCCCTGCTGGGGCAAGGGTTTCAAAGATCTACAGCTCCACTGATAAGTGCCTGAAGGCACCCTATTCTGCCAGTAAACTTTGTCCAGAAGGCACTCAGCTCTCTTGCCCTGTGGGTTTCCAAGTATAGCTCTACTGATCAGTGCCTGGAGGCACCCCACTCTACCAGGAAGCCTCCTGCACAAACGCACTCAGCTCTTGCTCTGTGGTTTGGCTCCAGTGCTGTGTCATGCTGGTATCCTGGTTCCACTGCTGCCAGTCCTCTGCTGCTGCTGGTTCTCTGCTGCTGTTTCTTATCATCTGTGACTTCTCCAGTGTTAACATCTCTCCTCGCTTCCTTCTGAGTCTTCTATCCATTCACAGTTTCAAAACTGCTTCCACAGTTTAGGTATCTGTTAGAGCAGCACCCCACTCTCAGTACCAAATTCTGTCTTAGTCATCTAGTGCTGCTATAACAGAAATGCCACAAGTGAATGGCTTTAACAAAGAGAAGTTTATTTTCTCACAATCCAGTAGGCTAGAAGTCCAAAATCAGGGTGCTGGCTCCAGGGGAAGGCTTTCTTTCTTTGTTGGCTCTGGAGGAAGGTCCTTGTCATCAGTCTTCCCTTGTGCTGTGCTCTTGGCACTACTTTCTTGGTAGTATGAAGTCCCCATGTCTCTCTGCTCACTTTTCTCTTTTATATCTCAAAAGAGATTGGCTTAAGGCACTATCTAATCCTGTAGATCTCATCAAAATAACTGCCAATAATCCATTTCATTACATCATAGTGATAGATTTACAACTCATAGGGAAATCACATCAGGTGACAAAATGATAGGTAATCATACAGTACTGGGAATCATGACCTAGCTGTCAACAGGTATTTTGGGGTGACACAATTCAATCCATGACAGGTGTCCTCCATGCAGTCACCCAGAGTCTTGTCTTTCACCAATACCTGATCTATTTGTGGTGATATTTTGTATATTTGAATTGCCACCTCACACCATAGATTACCAGTGCCCTCTTTACTCCTAGAAGCTGTGTCATCGATATCTTTAAGACTAACCAGACTTGAGAACCAATTTAGAAAATTCATCCTTATGATTTTGTTTCTCTAGAACCACTCTCAGTACCAAATGTCTTAGGCTGGGTTCTCTAAAGAAGCAAAACCAGTAAAGTGTATAAATAAATATATAGAGAGAGCTTTATATCAAGGAAATGACTCAGGCAGTTGTAGAGGCTGGAACAACCCAAGCCCCTGAGTCAGAATAGAGGCTTCTCCTGATTGACGTAGCTGCAAGGGCTGGCAAACCCAAGATCGGCAGGTCAGAGAGCATGGCTGTTGCTCACAGGCTGTGAAGATTGACAAATCCCAAGATTGGCAGACAAGATCACAGGTAAGCTGCTAGCTCAAGTCCCAAGAACCAGAGGTCAGATGAACAGTAACCAGCTGCAGGATCCAGGACAAGCAAAAGCCCTGAGCCCTGCCAGAACATCCATCCACACTCTATGCAGGCCACATGCCCAAGGAAACTTCCTTTCAACCGACTGGCTATTCACAGCAGATTCCATCGTGGGGGTGATTACATATCAAATCTCAACAAGGGAGCGACCACAACATCACACACCTGCCAAAACACTAAGAATCATGGCTCAGCCAAGTTGACACACAATTTTAACCATCACATGACTCCACCCTTAGGAACTTCGGGGGTGGTGGCCATACCGTTTGAGACTGAGGCAGCTCAGTTTCCTATGTTCCTTGTCTCCTCAGCCTCGGCTTCCTGATCCCTTGGCCTCTCAGCTCCCAGGCTTCATCACCCACATATGCCCTGCTTGGGCAAGTATTTCAAAGCTCTGTAGCTCCACTGGTAAGTGCCCGGAGGCACCCCACCCCACCAGTAAACTTTGGCTAGAAGGCACTCGGCTTTCTTGCTCCATGGGTTAGCAGCTTATCTCCACTGATAAGTGCCTAGAGGCACCCCACTCCACCAGGAATTCTCCTGCCAAAGGCACTCAGCTCTCTTGCTCTGGGGGTCAGCTCTAACACCATCTTGTGTTGGTCTCCTGGTTCTGTGGCTGCCAGTTCTCTGCTGCTGTTTCTTGCTTTCTACGCTGTCTCCAGTTGAACAGCCTTCCTTGCTTCCTTCTGAACCCTCACCAGAATTGTCTCTGATGTTCACAAATCCACGAACAGTCTCTTCGAGGTAACTGTTTCCACATTTTAGGTATCCGTTAGGGCAGCACCCCATCCCTGGTACCAAATTCTGTCTTGGTTATCTAGTGCTGCTATAACAGAAATATCAAAAGTAGATGGCTTTAACAAAGAGAAATTTATTGTCTCACAATTTAGGAGGCTTGAAGTTGAAATTCAGGCTGCCAGCTCCAGGAGAAGGCTTTCTGTCTGTTGGCTCTGGAGGAAGGTCCTTGTCATCAATCTTCCCCTGGACTAGGAGCTTCTCCATGCAAGAACCCTGGGTCCAAAGGATATGCTCTGATCCTGGTACTGCTTTCTTGGTGGTATGAGGTCCCCCAACACTCTGCTTGCTTTTGTCTCTTGTACGATAAAAGGGGATGCAGGCCGTACTCCAGGGAAACTCCATTTACATTGAATCAGGGATGTGACCTCAGTGAGGGTGTTACATCCCACCCTAATCCTCTTCAACATAATGTAAACTTGCCTCCTTAACCACAGGCAGAGATTAGGATTTACAACACACCAGAAAATTACATCAATTACAAAATGGGTGACGACCACACAATACTGGGAATCATGTCTTAGCCAAGTTGACACATATTTTGGGGGGACACAATTCAATCCATGACACTGCCCTACGGCAACTGTTGGGATTCTGGACTAGAAAATTTACACATGCTGCAGCATGATATACACCATTTGAAAGGCAATTACTTGCCCACTATTGGGTTTTGATTGAGGCTACCTCAAAGACAGAAGGACATAAAATCATCAAGAGACTGTAAATACCTATAATGTCTTGGGTGATCTTGGAGAAACACTCTAGTAAGGAAGACGGTGTCCCTAATAGTTCTATAATAAAATAGAAATTGTTCATAAAAGAACAAGCTACTGGGGGAATGCAGGGAGGCACTCACCATATCCATAAGCAGGTAGCTTCTTTCCCAAAGGTCCTAGTCTGGATCCACCTGAGAAGCTGCCAGAGCCCATTGCCACATGGACAGTGCGATAAGAATGACTTTCTGCTAACCAGAAGACTGCTTAGTTCACAGATGTCAGTTCCAGGGTACATGGAAACATGATGTGGAAAGCTGCTGCATTAAGACTAGCAGATGGAAAGATCCTTCTTGAAGAAGGTAAGAACAGATTAGCTCAATGGGCTGAGCTGCATGCTGTCTTCCTGTCTGTGTTGGAAGAATTGAGCAATGATGACAGCCCAAATGTTTTGGTTTTTACTGATTCATGGGCAGTGGCCAACAGCCTGGCTATATGGTCAGGCAAATGGGAGATGCAGAATTAGACTGATAAGAGGACACCCATGTGGGGCATGGACCTATGGAAAGGACTCTGGGAATTTAGAGTGTGCATTAGTGTTACCGGGTGGAAACCCCAGGTTCTTGCTCTACATGACTAGTATTGGCCAATAAAGTGGGAGATCAACGTGGGAGAACAGAAAAGACACCTTTATTTCACTGTACAAGGAAAAGGAATCAGTTGGAGAGCGGTCAGGCAAGTTGCTTTTAATGCGGTTTACAAGTAGGGAGTTCATACGAGTTATGTCAACAACATAATGAATCAAACTACAGAGGTTCAATAGGGTTTACCAATAACCTCCAAGTAAAAGCAGAATTCGCTTGCAAAGCTAGTGGGGAGGAAGCCCAGCAAAGGAAACAAGATTTTTAATACACTACTGTGGGGGCTCTGTCTCACTCCTTCCATTTCTTTTCAGACATTGGTCATTCAGGGCCAGTGTCCATTTTACACTATAGTCTGGCTTGGAATTGTTAGGCATATTTTCGGAAAGGGACAAATATTGGACCTAGACCTTTCATTGTGGCTACTGACCTCTACTTCTTGTTGGTTTATAACTGACTCTTTATTAAATATCGAAAGAAAAAGAGTGGCTTTTATGCGTTGTTTATGTAAATGTTTCCCTAAAAGCTTTTTTTCTGTTTTTTTTAGATTGTTGTAGCTGTTGTCTTTATACTGCAGGGCCCAGTGGATGTATCTTTATGAGTCTTTGTGAGTCCCAGCTCCAGCTGGGCACCTTCTTTATGCTCAAGGACAGGGAAAAATGGCTCTAATATTATCTCCTAAATCATTCTTTTCTTTTGATTGGAGATTGGCGATAACACATCGATGATTAATACCTGCACTTAGTCGAGCCCCTAGATGTCAGCCATTGCAGGCTCTTTAAACTCACAGTGCTGGTTTTTCACTGGATACCCTCTGGTTCTTCACCGGGATCTTAAGTAAGAGCAACATTTCCATCAGTCGCCTTGCCAAAGTGAGCAGACTCAATAAACATCAACATTTCTTTTGCCTTTTAGGTATGTAAGACAATAGAAGATAAATTTGATTACACCTAATACTATCAGGATGCAGACTAAGAATATTACTACCCATTGCAGTAGTGATCTAGCCCATGTACTAATTACTGATGGTAACCAACCAAATAAATCTGGTGTTTGTAAGGATGTTGCAGTGTGTAACCAAGTAGCTTCCTGTCTAATTCTATGTATATCTTGTTCTACTTCTCCTGTGTTATTTATCCAAATGCGACAAGAGGTATCCCCTACAGCAGAAACTACACTTTCTTGGGCTAATAAAAAAATCTAAGGTGATTTTGTTATCTCATGTGACCTTGGCTAATGAGGTTAGAGATTACTGTTGTATTTTTATCTGATTAGCAACCCGTCTGTTATTTGTGCCATAATGATTGATAAATTTCTTAAAGATTTTTTTTCCAGTTTAACTATAGCATAATAGGAATTAAAACTACCAATGCCACCCTGAGTATTGGACCAACGGGTTTCTCTTTACTCTCGTTTATAATGTGTAACAATTTAACATTACCTTTTCAATATTCACCAGCATCATTACTATGAATATCTAAAGGTAACCTTAAAATTTATCAAAATGTGTTGCCCATGCATTCACCAGGAATCTAAACAAGAGATTGCCCACATAAACTGTCAGTTGGAAAGGGATCATTTAAACTAGTGTAGTTGAATCCACCATACGAAAACATATAACCATAAGGAGCACAAAAAGTTTGTCTACAGGAAATAGAAGATACAGAAAAATTCACATGTAACAAGCAGATTTTCATTAGAGAATACACGATTAATAAGACAATACAGGATGGACCTCTCCTGTTGGAAGTCTTCAGTTAATCTGTTTAAAACATACTAAGTGTTCTTCCATAGGGCAAGCTGCCCCTCCTTGGTTGACCTATTAACAGTCATGGGTTGCTTTCTCAGAAGCAGAAGTGTCACAAAACTGTTCTTATAAGAAAAGAACTTCTGATTTAAGAGTTACAATATCTAAACTCATTCATTAAATAATTTAGGAGAAAGGAAAATAGTTTCTTATATCCAGAAAGTAGCACCTTAAAACGTCAACTATATTCTCATATAAAATCCATACTAGCCCTTTAAAGGGTCAGTGAAAAAAGAGGAAGACCCTCCAGGAAATAGATTGACACAGTGACTGCAACAAAGGGCTCAAGCATATCAACCATTGTGAGCATGGCGCAGGACCGGGCAGTGTTTTGTTCTGTGGTACATAACATAAGGTCGCTATGAGTCGGAACCAACTCAAAGGCATCTAACGACAGCAACAATTCCGTTACTCACTCAGTCTTATGTAGTTAATTTCTTTTCCACTTGATTCCAGATCAGCCACAGCCTGTGAACTTATCAGCTTCTGCATAAGAGTTCTAGAAATCTTGATTCAATCTAGTCACAGTCTTTTTCATAAGTCCAATATAGTCCATCTTTTTGTCGAGATATTTTGGTCAAACATTTTCAGCAAATCAGCAAAGTAAAAACTTATCTGCAAATGACAAAACTTAATATGGCCATGATTAATTTATGAACATAATATTCCTAATTATAAAAAAATTCAGAACCAAATAAAGTCAGTTTAAAAAAAAACCGTAGACAAAAATATGTTTAAATTCAATGATTAGCCTTATTTTTAAAAAGCTTCAGATATAATATGCTATATAATAATTTTGAGACATAGTACCATATAGTTAGGATATGCCAAGATTATCAAGTCTCTAAATACCTGAAGTAATAAAAAGACTTCAGAGGTAAAAGATGTGAATGCCCAGTCAAACTGTTGGCTTTGATGCTAGATTAAAAAAAATAAAGTTTTGGACAGCTTAGCAATAAAGAAATAATAATAAAATTATGGTATAATAATACATATTTGCTGTCTAATATTAGAAAAACAAAAGAGGAAATACTAACGTGTGATTTTTGACCCAAAGAGAATCAGGCATTTCTCTTGATTTTGACTACACTTTCCATGTAATTTATACTAAATAAAATTTCCTTTATATAAAAAAAAAAATTTTTTTTTTCTCCCAAGCCATGCAGCATGGTTTTTGACTCGGGAACTTTATTATTGTTTTTTTTAAAATAATTTTTATTGTGCTTTAAGTGAAAGTTTACAAATCAAGTCAGTCTTTCACATACAAACTTATATATACCTTACTACATACTCCCATTTACTCTCCCCCTAATGAGTCAGCCCGCTCCCTCCTTCCAGTCTCTCCTTTCGTGACCATTTTGCCAGCTTCTAACCTCCTCTACCCTCCCATCTCCCCTCTAGATAGGAGATGCCAACACAGTCTCAAGTGTCCACCTGATACAAGTAGCTCACTCCTCATCAGCATCTCTCTCCAACCCATTGTCCAGTCCCTCCCATGTCTGATGAGCTGTCTTCGGGAATGGTTTCGGGAACTTTATTTTAACGAGAGGCTGAACCTTTGTCTTCGAGGCAGATTGCACAAAGACTAAATTAACACCTGCAACTCAGAAATCAAAGAAAATTTTGTTATTTTAACAGCGAGAATCCTAATTCTTTGTTTTATATGCTATTTAATGTTAAAACTCCTAAATATCTCATAAATTAAACCATTAAACTTCAGTCAGACAGCTAAAACTTTTGACCATATTAAATAAGTTTCTTTTTAATAAACATTTTAGACATTGTCTTTGTTTTATATCTCTTATAGTACATCTTTTTAAAATGGCAAAAATGAACACGCTCATTAGCAGACACAAATATATATATATATCTTTTTGTGTATGTGTGTGAGCTATAAGTAGCAAAAGTATATAAACATAAATTATGAAGAATGTCTATTTACTCAATGTAATAGCTGAAAATTACCTAAATGGTCTTGGAAATTATTTTAAGCTGTAAACCATAAAACATAATTGTTGAAATGAAATTTCTTCCAACATTCCAAGTTTTTATTTAAATTTTACTATTTTTCTCAATCTAATTTTTGCCCTTAGAGATCTTATCAACCAGCTTTGGAAATCACAAAGTTTCTCTTCAACTGACCAATTCATTGAGATGGATATAACCTTATCTCTGGCTAGTGGTGGAAACTTTTTTTAGGGCATTTTAGGTGTGTCTCATTATGATTTTTATTTTTTGCTTTTTAGAGTTCTCTTATGATAGAGAGAACTTGTTTACAGTTCTTTTATGATTGAGATCGCTCTAAATTTTGATAACTATAGTAAAGCAGTGATTTTTCTTGTTTTCTTTTGTCTTAAAGAAAGTCTTCACTCATTTGGAAGCTTCCCTGGAGCTATATGACTTCAGAGACTGCGAGGCTTGATTCCTTACTCTCTTGCCTCATGGAAGACAAGATTGGGTCATCCAAATTCATTTACACATGTTTAAGTTGGCCTAGGCATTTTGAAAGGCTATCTACCCAGTAAATACCAAAGCTCCTTAGCAATTTTTTAAATGAATCTATCCATTCTTGCCTAGGGAGACTGAGGGCTGGGGAGGCCTGATCCTTCCCCACTCTCACTCTTTTGAAAAACGTTTACATATGTTTGAGTTGACCTAGGCATTTTGAAGGGCAAAAAATATTTAATTTCTTTCCCTTTTACTATTCTCCTGGAAAGCAGTTTTGCTTTCTCTTTATCACAACTTTTTATCTACCCAGTAAATACTGAAGCTCTTGGCTAACCTCTTTTATTTTTTTTCCTTTTTCCCTAGGCTTGTTCTATGCCTCCCTTTTCCTACTCTGGAAATGGTAGTTTTACTTTTAGACAAAATTATTCTTTTTCCTTAAATAAAACAGATTTCATATAATAGCTGGCTTAAGTTTCTTAGAAAGGTTCTCCTTTTAAGATTGACATATAGAACATAAATATCTTGGTGTACTTTCCAAATGGGCCAGTTTATATTAAAGTTTCTCCAAGTAGCTACTAAAAGACTAAATCATAAGACAGACACAAGACAGTTTTTCTTGGATGAGGAAAGAATTGAAGTTCTAAGGCAGCCTGATAAAAACCGTAACCGAACACGGCTTCTTGTCCTGTCCTATTAGCAGATCAAAATGAGACAGACACCACACCACCACCGGTTGCAAGGGAAACAGAAAGTGGCAATTTATTGTTTGCACAAACAAGGGGCAGCATGGAGCTTGGTGGCCGAAAGACCACATGGTCACAGTCTGAGGGGGTTGGAGAGCTTTTTATTTCCAATGGCTTCTGGGGGTTGGGTTTGGTGCCTGGAACTCTCTGCCCTTAGCCCTCCCGTGTCCACATTTGGAGGTCCGGATGCTGTATTGTGTCAGTGATGCTCAAGTCCAAGGACATATGGAGGACACAGCTCTTCAGGTCCTCTGCCTGTGCCAAAATCCTGGTTTGTGCATGCATGAGATTCTGGCTCCAAATTCAAACTGCAGTTAGGGCCACAGCGTGGTCAGGGCAAACCTCAGTTAGAAGCCATGGCTTGGTGGGCTGCGGCGGGGGGGGACCACAGCAGAGTGGGGGAAAAATTGGCAGAGGCTTCAAAACCAGTAATTCTCAGCCATAGTGTCCAACCTGATACATGACAGAAACTTAGACACAATGCTCTAGACCAGAAGCAAGCCCTCAGAACAAAACGAGCCAGAAAGACCACATAAACTCACTGAACAATACCACACAAAACAAGGATATATTACCAAACGCAATATGTCTGCTGCCTGTACTCTCGTTAATAACTAAGAGTCAAGTGGATTTAAAGCAGGCATAGTTTAATACTCGCAGTGAGTAGGAGACAGGGAGATCATTCTCAAAGCGCTGTCTCCCAGCAAAAAGGGCTTGGGAGTTTCGTACTATGCAGTAAAAGAGAAGTTATACATATTCATTGATTTCTGGGAAATCGTATGCACATTCAAATAAGAGGTTATGTCAGGCTTTTGGTAGGAACTGACTGGTGGACCTCTCACTTCTGAAATAGGTCTGAGTACTACATGATATGAGGTAACTTTGGTGAAATTGAGATAGATAGGGTTAACTATGCTGGTGGAACAAAAGAACTGTTAAAAGATTACCATCTAGAAGTTGGGTAAACAGGAACCACGCGCTGTCAACGTAAGATAAGATTGAAACAACCCACGAATTACTATCTCCTTCTTAGTGTTTTTCTAGTCCCTTCCCCCTTTACAGGTTCTGCATGCGCAGAAGTACAAAGTGTGACCCCTGTTTAACCATCCTTAGCCCTCCGAAGATGGAGATGTAGTGCTGAAGATCAGTGCACTTGTGCTATATCCCATAATAAGTGATGTCAAGGGCTGCCGAGAGGACTCCATCTTAAATATCAGCAAGCTCCATCTTGGATTCCAGATGCGCACGCAACCTAATTAGCGTGCACCACCATTCTGAGAAGTACCCCTCCCTTGAAAGAAGCCCACTAAATATCCATTACTCTATTGTCTCCACCAAACTCATATAAGCCCTAGCCTTACTTCCCTTTTTGAGTCAGTAGTGGGATCGCAGCCATGAATAGCCACTGCACTCCAGCTTGGGCAATATAGAACTTTTGAATTCTTACCTCAAAGTTAACTTTGGAAACCCTGGTGGCATAACGGTTAAGTGCTACTGCTGCTAACCAAAGAGTTGGCAGTTTGAATCCTCCAGGCAGTCCTAGGAAACTCTATGGAGGCAGTTCTACTCTGTCCTGTAGGGTCGCTATGAGTTGGAATTGTTTTTAAAGATGAACTCCAAACCAGTGTCTCAGTAGCAGGGGAAAAATCCAGGCTCATTTATCAAAGATGTTAAGCTCTAAGGTTCAAGTTTTTGGTTTCCTTGTTTTTGAACTTAATTCATTGTGCTGGCTAGGGACCTAGTCTCTTATTTTAGACCATAAATATACTAGTTCCTGCAACTGGAAAGTACTTTAAAGTAACTACTGATGATTTTAATTTTAACATTGTGATTCTTTATTGAGAAACTATATCATAAAACAGGTCAGGAGCTGCTACCTCCACCTGCAAATTTCGCAAAACAGAGGACTATTTCCCAGGTTTTCTCTGAGTCATAAAAAAAACCCCTAATGAGTAATGCCTCGGGGTTTGGACAGTGTTTTGCTTAGACCAATGTGTACCTTCATTGCTCAAGAGTTTGCTTGCAGGTGGCAGGCAGCCTAGTGCTCTAGCCCGTCTCTTGACAACTTTATCTTGTCAAAGGAGACTTTAACACTTGTGATAAGTCTCAGTGACCTGTGCCCGAATTTTTGCAGCTTATACTGGCTCAGAGGTCTTTGGAAATAATTACCTCTTTAATATTTAAAATGTCCAAACCCAGACCAAAACTGCAGTTCACCAAGAGTTACTAGATACCACTCTTGACCAAACGATCAAGCGAAAACCTAAGAAATATTCTCCTTAATCAAACAATCGGTTTTCAAACAAATATGCGGAACAAAACTTAAGAAAACTTGAGGAAGAGAACAAAAAAACACATAAACAAAGGCTCGTTTTCCAAGACAACCTACCCCATCTGTGTCGAAGGGACATGGAGCATGAAAGCATAGGTCCAGGAAATAAGACATCTTTTTTTTTTTTTTTTCCAGCTTCTGCTCCACAGTCCAGGTCTCCTCTAGGTAGACTCGGTTCATGGTTTTTTGAATCCTTGCAACAACTACACCATTAACTCTTGTAGGGTGAACACACCACAAAGTTTAGTAAAGCAAAAAGAAAGGTTTTATTCACCATATGCTTAAAGAGGTGAAAGTAATAAAGGGACAAGCATGCTGACAGAGTCATGTCTGTCTGGGTCTCTGTTCCCAGTTCTTAAGGATGCATCTTAGTGGGCCACATTCCAGGATCCTTTGAATGTTCCCAGTTCTCTAGATATACACACACACTCACACAACCTTATTCAGTGCACCAACTTAACAGGTACCTGGGTCTTTTATGCCTGAAGCAGTCAATTCCTTCTGCTTCTTGGGACTTTTCTAAGGCCTTACCTAAGTACTTGCCAAACAACCCAAGTGCATTTTGTGTCTCCCACAGAGCCATCATTTGGGTCCCAGGGGAATTGGCTTTCAGAGCTGCTTCAAGGTCTTCAGGGGCAGATGGCTCCTGGCTGGCTTGCCAGAAATGTTACCAGGTGGAAACCCCAGGTTCTTGCTCAGCATGACTCATATTGGCCAATATATGAGAGACCAAGGTGGGAGAACAGGAAAGGCACCTTCATTTCATTGTACAAGGAAAAGGGGTCAGTTGGAGCTGCCACTGCCAGAACTGCTCACCAAGGGAGGGCAGGAAAGTTACTTTTAAAGGAGTTTACAAGTAGAAAGTTAGGGCAAGGTATGTCAGCAGCATTCATAATCATATTACGCAGGCACAATGGGTTTTACATGTAACCTCCAAGAAAAAGCAGGATTCAAAAGCAAAGCTGGTGGGGGAGGTGGGGAGGAAGCCCAGCAAAGGAAACAGGACTGTTAATACAGCACTGTGGAGCTCCGTCTCATTAGAGTAGGACATGTCAATGCCCATCAGGAGTACCCTTCCTGGATCAGAAGGTGATTGGAATCTGCAAGTGCACCTGTTGATAAGCTCACTTGAGGTGGTCAATTGGGTGTTTGAAATGAACGGACATGGGGCTGCTGCAGCAATGCAGAGATAGGCTGAATCTAGACACGTCCCTCTTGCACACTCTGAGGCTCAAATTCCAATAATGACTGCTCTGTCTGCTAGAGACAAGAGAGAGGTTGCAGATGGCTATGGGGCAGATTTCCCCAGAGGAAGGCAAGTTGATTAGTCCCGAGAACTGGAGGTCGGGTGATGACAAACAAGATGCAGGATCCAGAGTGATAGCCTTGCTGGAATATTCATTTTAAATACAGGAGGCAGACCACAACCCCAAGGAAACTCCCTTTCATCTGGCCACTCACAGCAGATGTCATCGTGGAGTTGATTACATCATTACATAACTGTCAAACTACATCATTACATAACTGCCAGGCTTCATCTTAACTGCCTAGCCACTGAGAATCATGGTCCAGCCAAACTGACACACAGCCTTAACAATCACAGTCTACATCTTGTCAACTTAGCACCTGTACACATTTCCTTAAACCATACCTAATCTCTAAGTAAAGACAATTATGAAATCATACTTGCACGTTGCATGATACAACTAACCCGTGTACAACTGAAAACACACTACCCCTGTTTACATCTTATATTTTATAAGTGGAGAAAACAAAAATATTTAATGTCCACATAGAGGGAAGAAATACTCAACAATTATAATCCTTGTTTCTGCAACTGGTCATGTAGTCGTAGCTAGTATTTAGAACTACCGTCTTTCACAAAACATTCCGTATTCTCTTTATCCTCAGCAAGCACTTCAACTGGTCATGGTTTTTTACCTGCTGGGGTGACCCAAATCTTCATTCCTGAGGAGTCTAGGCCATTAGTAGTCATGTCAGAATTGGGCTGCTATAGTTTTTCATTGACTTTAATCACAGGGTATGGTAATACTAAGAGACACCTTAACAGATTGTCATGGATTGAATTGTGTCCCTCAAAAATGTCTGTCAACTTGGCTAGGCCGTGATTCCCAGTATTGTATGATTGTCTACCGTTTTGTCATCTGATGTAATTTCCCCATGTGTTGTAAATCGTATCATTACGATGTAATGCAATGGATTAAAAAAAAAAAAACTTTTTGCCATTGAATCGATTCTGACTCATAGCAACCCTATAAGACAGAGTAGAACTGCCCCATAGAGTTTCCAAGGAATGCCTGGTGATTCTGAACTGCCAACCTTTTGATTAGAAGCTGTAGCACTTAACCACTATACCACCAGGCTTCCTGAGAGGGATTAGTGACACTTACATTGCGGAGATCTTCAAGATTAGATAGTGTCTTAAGCCAATCTCTTTCGAGATATAAAAGAAGGGAACAGAGAGACATGGGGACCTCATACCACCAAGAAAACAGCCCCAGGAGCAGAGCATGTCCTTTGGATCTGAGGTTCCTGCCCTGAGGTGCTTCTAGACCAAGGGAAGGCTGGTTTCAAGGACCTTCCTCCAGAGTCGACAGAGAGAGAAAGGCTTTCCCTGGAACCAGTGCCCTGAATTCAGACTTCTAGCCTATTGGACTGTGAGAGAATAAACTTCTCTTTGTTAAAGCCATCCACTTGTGGTATTTCTGTTATGGCAGCACTAGATGATTAAGACAGGGATCTCCTGTATTCCAAACATACTCTTCTTTACCTCCATTATGTAATATCAATCCAATTTCCCCTTGGTAATCAGGATCAATCACACAAGCCAATATGGTAACTCCCTCCTTTACCTGTTGATCCAGAGGCTTGAGGAGCCCAAAGTGGCCAGGTATCATTCTTAACTTCCAGTTCAATGTAATCAGTGATATGTGTCTCCACGTGGGAGGATTCCTCCCTTTGGAACTAAGACAACTAGACACCCAGAGCATAGGGTCACAGGGAAAGGAAGCAAAAATTTTGTGGGCGGATCACTAGGAGTAATAGTGAGTGGTGCCATTCCCATTTCCACCCCTTGATTTTTGCACCCATGAATTCTGGCTATGGAAGAAACTGCACCACAAATTGGACTTTGGTTTAGAGGATATACGGCCTCCTGGATAACACTGCCGCAAACCTGCAAGGTATTGCCATCTAGCTGGTGTGTAATCGTGTTTTTAGAAGGCCATTCCATCATTCTATCCAACCAGCTGCTTCAGGATGATGGGTAACATGGTAAGAACAGTGAATTCCATGAGCATGGGCCCATTGCTGCACTTTGTTTGCTGTGAAGTGAGTCCCTTGATTTGAACCGATGCTGTGTAGGATACCATGATGGTAAACAAGGCATTCTGTAAGTCCACAGATGGTAGCTTTGGCAGAAGCATTGCATGCAGTGAAGGCAAATCCATACCCAGAGTAAGTGTTTATTCCAGTAAGAACAAAACACTAGCCTTTCCATGATGGAAGTGGTCCAATGTAATCAATCTGCCAATTTCCCTAAGCCTTTGGATACCTTCTTATACAGTCCAGCATGGCAGGTCTGGTACTTCAGCTTGATTTAGGGTAGGCCACCGTGTAATCCATGTTTCAGGAAATAACCAAATAAACTATTAGATCCTTTCCTAACCTCTCAAACTGAAAAACTGAGTGAAGAATATGTGTTTAGTGAGCCCATATCAATAAACTCAGACTGATCCAGCATTATGTGCCTTGCACAATTATCCCATACCCTTAATAGCCATTCCCACACATATTCCCAGGTTTTTGTTTGTACATGTTAGAAAAGCCGAACAGTTCTTTTGGAGTGTAGCATACCTCCTCTTGAGTCACACTTTGTACTTCATCTTTTGGGGCTTGCTGGGACTTAAGTTTAGTTATAGGTCTAGAAGCAAAAATGGGTGGCGGGGATGTGTTTTGATAACCTTCAGCAATGTCTTGTAAGGCATCTAACTCAGGAGATGCCCCAGGCAATGACTCAGATGCCTCCCTGTGGGATGACTCAGACAAAAGGCTCTTCAGACACAGCTGGGTTAATCTAATCAGATGGGGGTGGAAAAGCTAACGGTTTTACTGGGGAGGGTGACTTAGCAGGCAAAATGGAGTAATCTCTTCAGATGGGAGTGAGATGGCTGGTTTTGTTGGCAGGGATGATTCAAGGGTATTTAGGGGCTCAGTGTCCCCAGCTTCCAGATTATCAGCCCATATGTCTCCATCTCAAGTTTCAGGATCCCATTTCTTCCCAATAAATGCCCTCACTTTAAGTTCAGATACCATTTGAGGTTGAGAATTCGATCAGCATTGTGATTCAGCCACTTTTACAATAAGACTCTGGGTTTGGCTTTTGGCAATATCAGCTTTGTTGCTAAAAAATAAGGCTTTCTTTCAGGGCACAACTTTGAGGTCATTTATTCAGCTCTTGAGCTGTGTGAATCTGAAGGCCCGAGTTCATCTCTTTCTTTCACTACTTTGTCGAGCACAAGTAGGACCAACAAAATGGCCTCCTTACCTTTCTCATTCTGACAAAATTGTAGAAAAGTATCAAACAACCCATCAACTAGAGCCTTGTCTCTCACCAATACTTGATCTATTGGTGGTAATATTTTCCATATTTCTATTGACATCTCACTCCATGGATTAGCAGCGCCCTCTTTACTGCTGGAAGCAGAATCATCAGCATCTTTAAGACTAACCAGACTTGAGAACCAATTTAGAAAACTCATCCTTACAATTTTGTTTTTCTAGAACAACCCTCTGTACCAAATGTCTTAGCCTGGGTTCTCTAGAGAAGAAAAACCAGTGAAGAATATATATATATAGATATCTATATCTAGATATCTATATATAGATATATATATATATACCTATTGCTGTTGAGTTGATTCCAACTCATATAAACCCTATACAACTGAGTAGAATTGTCCCATAATGTTTCCAAGGAATGGCTGGTAGATTTGAACTGTCAACTTTTTGGTTAGCAGCCAAACTTTTAACCACTGCACCACCAGGGCCCCATGTTGTTGTTGTTCTTAGGTGCTGTGAAGTAGATTCTGACTCATAGCAACCCTATGTACAACAGAATGAAACACTGCCCGGTCCTGGGCCAACCTCACAATCGGTATGCTTGAACCCATTGTTCAGCCACTGTGTCAATCCATCTCATTGAGGGCCTTCCTCTTTTTTGCTTCCCCTCTACTCTACCAAGCATGACATTCTTCTCTAGGAACTGGTTCCTCCTGATAACATGTCCAAAGTACATGAGATGAAGTTTCAACATCCTTGCTTCTAATGAGCATTCTGACTCTACTTTTTCCAGAACAGATTTGTTCATTCTCCCGGCAGTCCATGGTATATTCAACATTCTTCTCCAGCACCATAATTCAGGAGCACCAATTCTCCCTTGGTCTTCCTTAGTCATTGTCCAGCTTTCACATGCATATGGGGTGGTTGAAAATATCATGGCTTGGGTCAGGTGCACCTTGTTCCTTAAAATGACATCTTTGCTTTTTAACACTTTAAAGAGAACTTTCACAGCAGATTTACCCAATGCAATGCATCATTGATGTCTTGACTGCTGCTTTCGTGGGTGTTGATTATGGATCCAAGTAAAATGAATTCCTCCTTGACAACTTCAATCTTTTCTTTGCTTATCATGATGTTGCTTATTGGTCCAGTTGTGAGGATTTTTGTTTTCTTTACGTTGAGGTGTAACCCATACTGAAGGCTGTGGTCTTTATTCTTCATCAGCAAGCAAGGTTGTGTCTTCACTTTCAAAAAGCCAGGTTGTGCCATCTGTGTATCGCAAGTTGTTAATGAATCTTCCTCCAGTTCTGGTGCTGCATTCTTCATATAGATTATTCTCAGATTATTTGCTCATCATACAGATTGAATAATTATGGTGAAAGAATACAGCCCTGAAACACACCTTTCCTGACTTTAAACCACACAGTGTCCCCTTGTTCTGTTCTAATGACTGCCTCTTGGTCTAAGTACAGATTCCTCATGAGCACAATTCAGTGTCTTGGAATTCTCATTCTTCACAATGTTATCCACAATTTGTTACGATTCACACAGTCAAATGCCTTTGCATAGTCAAGAAAACACAGTTAAACATATTTCTGGTATTCTCTGCCATGATCCACTTGACATCAGCAATGACATCTTTTGTTCCACTTCCTCTTCTGAATCTGACTTGAATTTTGGCGGTTCCCTGTTGATGTACTGCTGCAACTTCTTTCAAATGATCTTCACCAAAATTTTACTTGTATGTGATATTAGTGATATTGTTTGATAATTTTTGCATTCAATTGGATCACCTTTCTTTGCAATGGGTACAAATGTGGCTCTCTTCCAGTTAGTTAGTTGGGTATTTGTTTTCCAAATTTCTTGGTATAGGTGAGTGAGTGCTTCCAGTGCTACATTCTCTTATTGATACATCTTAACTGGTATTCTGTCAATTCCTGAAGCCTTGTTTTTTGCCAGTGCCTTCAGACCAGCTTGGACCTCTTCCTTCAGTACCATCGGTTCTTGGATCACATGCTACATCTGACATCGTTGAGCATCAACCAGTTCTTTTTGATACAGTGACTCTTTGTATTCCTTCCATCTTCTTTTGATGCTTCCTGCATCGTTTAATATTTTCCCTGTAGAATCCTTCAATATTGCAACTTGAGACTTGAATTTTTTCTTTACTTCTTTCAGCTTGAGAAATGCTGAACGTGTTCTTCACTTTTGGTTTTCTATCTCCAGGTCTTTGCATATTTCATTATAAATTTACTTTTGTCTTCTTGAGCAGCCCTTTGAAATATTCTGTTCAGCTCTTTTACTTCATCATTTCTTCCATTCACTTTAGCTACTCTATGTTCAAGAGCAATTTTCAGAGTCTCTTCTAACATCCATTTTGGCCTTTTCTTTCTTTCCTGTCCTTTCAACGCCCTCTTGCTTTCTTCATGTATGATGTTCTTGATGTTGTTCAACTCGTCCAGTCTTCCATCATTAGTGCTCAATGCATCAAATCTATTCTTGAGAAGGTCTCTAAATTCAGGTGGGATATGCTCAAGGTCTTACTCTGGGTCTTGTGGACTTATTCTAATTTTCTTTGACTTCAGATTGAACTTGCATACGAGCAGTTCCACAGTCTACCCCTGACCTTTTTCTGACTGATCATATTGAGCTTTTCCATCACCTCTTTCCACCGAAGCAGTAGATTTGATTCCTGTTTATTCCACCTGGCAAGGTCACTGTTTATGTTGCTGCAATGAAGAAGTTGTTGGTCTTACAAAATTCTATCATGTGATCTCCTGTGTTGTTTTTATCACCAAAGCCATTATTTTCCAACTACCAATGCTTCTTCTTTGTTTCCAACTTTTGCATTCTAGCCACCAGTAATTGTCAATGCATCTTGATTGCATGTTATATCAATTTCAGACTGCAGAAGTAAGTAAAAATCACCAATTTCTTCATCTTTGGCCTTAGTGGTTGGTGCGTAAATTTGAATAATAGTCGTAGGTCTTAGTTATCTAGTGCTGCTGTAACAGATATAGCACAAGTGGATGGCTTTAACAAAGAGAAATGTATTCTCTCACAGTCTAGAAGGCTACAAGTCTGGAAGAAGGTCCTTCTTGTCAGTCTTCCTCTGGACTAGGAGCTTCTCCTTGCAGGAACCCTGGGTTCAAAGGAAGCAATCTGCTCCTGGTGCTTCTTTCTTGGTGTTATGAGGTCCCCTGTCTCTACTTGCTTCTGTTTCCTTTTATTTCTTGTAAGATAAAAGGTGGTGCAGGCCATACCCCAGGGAAACTCCCTTTACATTAGACCAGGGATGGGACCTTAGTAAGGGTGTTACTATTCCACCTTAATCCTTTTTAACATAAAATTACAATCATAAAATGGAGGACAATGACACAATACTGGGAATCATGGCCTAATCAAGTTGACACATATTTTTGGGGGTCAAAATTCATAGCATCAAATTAAGTGGTCATCCTTATAGACGTATGGATATCCTGTCACTGACAGTGTCATACTTTAGGATAGATCTTGAAATGTTCTTTTTGGTGATGAATGTGATGCCATTCCTCTTCAATTTGTCATTCCTGGCATAATAGATCATATGATTGTCTTATTCAAAATGGACAATACCAGGCCATTTCAGCTCACTAATGCCTAGGATATCAATGTTTATGCATTTCATTTAATTTTTGATGACTTTCAATTTTCCCAGATTCATACTTCGCACATTCCATGTTTCAATTATTAATGGTTGTTTCTTCTCATTTTGAGTTGTGTCACATCAGCAAATGAAGGTTCCGAAACTTAACTCCATCTATGTCACTAAGGTCAACTCTACTTTGAGGACGCAGCTTGTCATGGATTGAATTATGTCCCCCCCAAAATGTGTGTATCAGTTTGGCTGGGCCATGATTCCTGGTATTGTGTGATTTTCCTATATGTTGTAAATCTTGCCTCTATGATGTTAATGAGGGAGGATGGGCGGCAGTTGTCTTAGTGAGGCAGGACTCAATCTACAAGATTGGATTGTGTCTTGAGGCAATCTCTTGAGATATAAAAGAGAGAAGCAAGCAGAGAGATGGGGGGACCTCATACTACCAAGAAAGCAGTGCCGGGAGCAGAGCACATCCTTTGAACCTAGGGTCCCTGCATGGGCAAGCTCCTAGTCTGGGGGAAGATTGAGAACGGTGACAGAGAGAAAAAGCCTTCCCCTGGAGCTGACACCCTGAATTTGGACTTTAGCTTACTTTACTGTGAGGAAATACATTTCCCTTTTTAAAGCCATCCACTGGTGGTATTTCTGTTATAGCACCACTAGATGACTAACACACAACTCTTCCCCAGTTGTATTTTGAGTGCCTTCCAACCTGAGGGTCTCATCTTTCAGCACTATATGAGACAATGTTTCATTGCTATTCTTAAGGTTTTCACTGACCAGTTTTTTTCAGAAGTAGACAGCCTGGTCCTTCTTCATAGTCTGTCTTAGTCTGGAAGCTCTGCTGAAACCTGTCCATC
The DNA here is from genome assembly GCF_024166365.1 of Elephas maximus indicus. Classification (NCBI taxonomy): domain Eukaryota; kingdom Metazoa; phylum Chordata; class Mammalia; order Proboscidea; family Elephantidae; genus Elephas; species Elephas maximus. The sequence continues at coordinate 192,116,740 of NC_064821.1, forward strand.
AAGGGTGACCCTGCTGGAATTTGAAATAACTAGTGGCAAAGTTTCCAGTATTGGGGTGCAAGGGAAGGATCAACACTGGACAAATTCTTATGCTTCTCTGAGGGATCTGGGGAAGATGGTGTGGGGGCAGATGCTGGTTCCACTGTATAGTTCTTCACCACATCACCTAAAACTGCTTTTTTTTGTGCTGAATGCTGCGTTTCCAGGACCAGGGATGCAGCTGTGGGTGCTGGAAGCAGGAGTGATCCCTAAACAAGAGACCCCTGAACCTGTACACCAGAATTCCCAAAGGTCTGATGGGATGGATTGTACCTTCCCTCCATCTGGCAAAATTGGGGTTGACAATGAATCGTACTATATTGCCTAGTGATTGAGATAGCCCACTAGTGTTGTACCTATGTAACCCTATTCAATATGAATGGAAGTGGAATGAGGGTGAAGCACTTGCTAGGCTGGTCTTGCTACGAGCAATCTGGACTGGCACTGAAGCTGAACTTCATGTCCCTTCCCAAGGTGAAAAAGTTCAGGTAAAAATAAATGACAAATGGAAAGCAGGAGAAATAATAGCTGAAGGTAAAAAAAAAAAGAGATGATTAAGTGGGTTATGCAGTGGGAGAAATCTAACATCATGCTCACACCTCAGGAGAGGCTCAGAGCAAGGGAATAATTTTCTCTCAGTTCAATTTTATCAGAGGCCAGAGAGGATGTCTTAGTTTATCTAGTGCTGCTATAACAGAAACACCTCAAGTGGGTGGCTTTAACAAAGAGAAATTTATTTCTTCACAGTAAAGTAGGCTAAAAGTCCAAATTCAGGGTGTCTGCTCCAGGGTAAGGCTTTCTCTCTTTCTGTCAGCCTTCTCATCAATCTTCCCCTGGTTGAAGAGCTTCTCAGGTGCAGGGACCCTGGATCCAAAGGACATGCTCTGCTTCTGGTGCTGTTTTCTTGGTGGGATGGGGTCCCCCTTTCTCTCTGCTCACTTCTCTCTTTTATATCTCAAGAGATTGCCTCAAGTCACAATCCAATCTTGTAAACTGAGTCCTGCCTCACTAAGACAACTGCCACCCACCTTCCCTCATAAACATCATAGAGGCAGGATTTACAACATATAGGAAAATCACACGGTACCAGGAATCATGGCCCACCCAAACTGATACACACATTTTGGGGGGAACATAATTCAATCCATGACAGAGGGTGAAGCAGAGATGACTTCCGGAGAATCTGACTGCATCAGATGGATACCTGCAGCAGACATGAATAGCTGATACCTGAGGAACCTTGGCCTTAGGAATCTTTGCCATACTGAAGGACTAGTTGTTAATGACTGATTTGGGCTGGTGAAATAATGGGGAGGTGAAGTTAATCCTTCAGGTATGAAACAGCCAATGGCTACAAGAGACAGGGGTTGGCCTGTAGAGCAGTAAATCAGTTAATATGGCCCTTCTAGCCACAGTCTTTGAAACTCCCACCAAATGACTGGTTGGAGCTACGCAAATGAATTGCTTGTAGTCCACCAAGGGGATTGGATACCTTGCTAATAATGTAAATATGGTGTATAGTACCATTGTGGGAGTGAGACCATGCAAATAAGATGTATGGAACCCTAAGGAGGGAATTGGTCAGTTTTGCCGTCTCACTAGGCTTAAAGGGAGACACACAGAGAGAGAGGAGCTATAACACAGAAGACAACAAGAGGTGGCGGCACAAGATGGCAGGAACCAGAAGACAGGTGCAAGATGGCTGTGGTGGGGCTTGCTGACTCACAGAGCTAAGAGATGTAACACTTGCCAAAGATGGCCCCAGCAGGGCTGGGCAGCAGAAGGCCCCCAATGGAGCCTGGTGGTAAAGGTCCCCTAGCAGGGCTTGGGGCATCAACTGCTTCCTCAGTTGTTCCTGTTACTTCCAAGTTGATTCTGATCCTGTGTTGTACCCTGTTAGTTTCCTAATAAACCATTGAAATGTAAGCACAGTTCATGAGTTCTGTGAGACATTGCAGCGAATTACTGAATCCAAAGATGGGAGGGAGGGTACTGAGGAGAGGGGATTTGTTGGCGTTAGAGATGATGGAGTGACACAGTAGTTTGAAAAAGTTGGACATCTTTAACCTCCACCTCATAGGAACCAGCTTTGTGCTGATCTTTATAAAAGAAAATATTCATTTAATGTCTTTTTCCATACTTTTACTTTCAATCTATTTGTGTCTTTTTATCTAAAGTGAGTCTCTTGTAGACAGAATAGAGATGAACAATTTTTTAAAATCCAATTTGCCAAGTTCTGCCTTCTAATAGGAGAGTTTAAACCATTTACATTTAAAGTAATTACTGATAAGGAAGGATTTATTTTTGCCATTTAGATCTTTGTTTTACATATGTCTTATATGTTTCTTATTCCTCAGTTTCTCCATTATTCTTCCTTTTTTTTGTCTTTAGTTGAATTTTTGTATGCTACTGTTTTGATTCCCTTGTTTTATTTTCTGTACATATTTTTGTTGTCTTCTTAATGGTTACCTTGGGGATTACAATGAACACCTTAAATTTATAACAATCAGGTTTGAATAATATCAACTTACTTACGTTAATATACATACACCATGACCTATATATTTCCATCCCTCCTCCTTTATATCGTTATTGTCATAATACATTTTATGCCCATTTTTTTTAATTAATATAGATTTATAACTGTTGTTTTATGTGTTTGCTTTTTAAATCATATATAGAAAAAGAGGAGTTACAAAGCAAATGTATGATAATACTGGCTTTTATATTTACCTATATAGTTACCTTTACTAGTGTTCTTTATTTCTTCCTGTTGCTTTGAGATACTGTGATCGTTAAGGTTGTGTGTCAACTTGGCTGGGCCATGATTCTCAGTGGTTTGGCAGTTATGATGTAGTTTGGCAGAAATATAATGTTATGGTCACTTCCATCATGAGATTTCACATAACGTGATCACCTCCGTGATGGGATCTGCTGTGAGTAGCCAGTCAGCTGAAAGGGAGTTTCCTTGGGCACGTGGCCTGCAGTGAATATAAGTGGACATTTTGGCAAGGCTCATGGGCTTTTTACTTGCACTGAATCCTGCAGCTGGCTGCTGTTCGTCTTACCTGCTGTGCTTGAGACTTGAGCTAGCAGCTTACCTGTGGTCTTACCTGCTGATCTTGGGATTCGTCGATCTTTGCAACCTGTTAGCAAGACCCCTGCTCTCTGACTTGCTTATCTTGGGTTCACCAGCCCCTGCAGCTACATGAATGAGAAGCCTCTATTCTGACCCATGGACTTGGGATGATCCAGCCTCTACAACTGCATGAGCAATTTCCATGATATAAGTCTCTTTATATATATATATATATTTATACACCACTGGTTTTGTTTCTCTAGAGAATCCAGCCTAAGGCAGGCACTATCTAATATCTTTTTATTGCAGCCTGAAGGACTACCTTTAGCATTGTAGGGCTGGTCTACTGACAATGAACTCTCAGCTTTTGTTTATCTGGTAATGTCCTTTTCCTTCATTTTTGATATGAAATTCTTTCAGTACTTTAAATATCTCATCCCACTGCCCTCTGGCATCCCTGGTTTCTGATGAGAAATCAGCTGTTAACCTTATTGAGGCTCGCTTGTACATGACATTTTGTTTCTCTCTTGCTGCTTACAAGATTCCTTCTTTGTCACTGGTTTTCAACAATAGGCTCTAATATGTCTTCGTAAGAATCTCTTTGAGTTTATTCTCGAGTTCATTAAATGGCTTGGATGTGTATATTCATGTCTTTTATCAGATTTGGGGAATTCTTGGCCACCATTTCTTTAAGTATTTTTCTGTCCCTTTCTTTCTGTCCTTCAGGGACTCCTGTGATAGGTATATTGGTATCATTGATAGGATCCCACAGGTATCTCAGACCTGGTTCATTTTTTTTCTGCTCTTCAGACTCATTGTGCATAAAATATGTACATGTATTTACTTGTAGGTATATAAAATACCTCTGGAAGACTGCACAATAAACTAATTTATAATTTTGGTTACCTGTGGGAACTAGGTGACTGGGGCCAGAGCTGAGAGGGAGATATATCATCATAAAGCATCTATGCTTTTTGAATTTTGAGTCATGAAAGTGTATTAACTATTCAAAATATTACACTAAAAGTTATGTAAGGAATATGTAATCATGTGGGAAAATGTGCTCAAAATACTAAGTTAAAAAGGTTCCAACTACAGGAACCAAAGCCCCTTCTAACCTGAGACCAGAAGAACTAGATGGTGCCCAGCTACCACTACCAACTGCTCTTATCAGGTTGACTAGAAGGTCCCAGTCAGAGTGGGAAAAAATGTAGAACAAAATTCGAATTCATTAAAAAGGCTAGATGTACTGGCCTGAGAAGGGCTGGAGAAATCCCTGATACTATAGTCCTTAGACACCCTTCTAGGTTGGAACTGAAGCCATTACCAGAGATCACCTTTTAACCAGATAATAGACAGGCCATCTTGTTCAAACAGAACAAGGGGATATTCCATGGTTTAAAGTCAGGAAAGGTGTGTGTCAGGGCAGCATCCTTTCACCATACCTATTCAATCTGTATGCTAAGCAAATAATCCGAGAAGCTGGACTGTATGAAGAACAGGGCATCAAGATTGGAGGAAGATTCATTAATAACCTGTGTTATGCAGATGACACAACCTTGCTTGCTGATGAAGATCAAAGACCACAGCCTTCAGTATGGATTGCACCTCAACATAAAGAAAACAAAAATCCTCACAATTGGACCAATGAGCAACATCATGATAAACAGAGAAAAGATTGAGGTTGTCAAAGATTTCATTTTACTTTGATCCACAATCAACACCCATGGAAGCAGCAGTCAAGAAATCAAAAGATGCACTGCATTGGGCAAATCTGTTGCAAAAGACCTCTTTCAGTGCTGAAAAGCAAAGATGTCACCTTGAGGACTAAGGTGGGCCTGACCCAAGCCATGATGTTTTCAATTGTCTCATATGCATGCAAAAGCTGGACAATGAATAAGGAAGACCGAAGAAAAATTGGTGCCTTTGAATTGTGGGATTGGCGAAGAATATTGAATATATTATGGACTGCCAGGAGAATGAACAGATCTGTCTTGGAAGAAGTACAACCAGAATGTTCTTTAGAAGCAAGGATGATGAGACTACGTCTGTTGTAGGGGAAAAAACACAAAGTTTGGTAAAGCGAAAAGTTTCATTTGGCATACATTCAAAAAGGCAAACGTGGGAAGCAGACAGGCATGCTGCTAGAGCCATGTCTGCTTGAGTCCAAGGGCTACAGAATAAGCAAAAGTGGGAAAATGGACAAGCACGCTGCCACAGCCATGTCTGCCCTAGTCCAAAGAATATTACAGAATAAGCAAGAGTGGGAAAAATGGATAAGAATGCTGCCACAGCCATGTGTGCCTGAGTCCAAGGAACATTACAGAATCATCAGTATATATTAACATTACAAATGGGCAAAACCATTGAAAGCTTTACCTTTTCACAGATTGGCTAGAAACCCGTGATTCTACATTTTGAATTGCCTTTCTTAAGAATCATTGGTACAGGTTTCAGTAACGACAGTCAGGAGGGTCTTCACTGGTCCAACAAATTTTCTGTTCACTAAATGCTAATAGAAATAGATAAGAGTAGAAAGTCTTTTGTGTTCTGTTTGATTGGCTTATGTGAAAGGTTCCCTAAAAGATATGTTCCAAGATTATCCTAGCTATTGTCTTTATACCTCAGGGCTCAGTTGATATGTCCTTGTGAGTCCTTGTGAGTCCTTGTGAGCCCAGCTCCAGCTGGTCATATTCTCTATGCTCAAGGAGAGGGAATAATGAATTCAATATTAATTTCTAAAGCATTCCCTTCTTTTGATTGGAGATAAGACATCGATGATCAATACCTGGGCTTAGTCAAGCTCCTAGACAGTGGCCATTGTAGACCCTTTAAACTTACAGTGCTGGTTTTCCACCAGATACCATCTGGTTCTTCACCAGGATCTTAAGTAAGCAAAGTTCTCATCAATCTCATTGCTGAAGCGAGCAGACTCAATGTACATCAACATTTTAGACCAAGGCCTTCTTTCACCTTTTAAGTGTGTAAAACAATAGAAGATAAATTTTGTTATTCCTAATACTACCAGGATGTAGACTAAGAACATTACTATCCCTTGCAGTGGTGATCTAGCCAATGTACTTATTCCTGAAGGAAAAAAAAAAAAAAAAAACCTACTGCCATCAAGTCGATTCTGACTCATAGTGACCCTATAGGACAGAGTAGAACTGCCCCGTAGAGTTTCCAAGGAGTGCCTGACAGATTCAAACTGCCAACCTTTTTGGTTAGCAGCCGTAGCACTTAACCACTACACCACCACGGTTTCTGGTAAGCAACCAAATAAATCTGCTGTTTGCAAGGGTATTACACTATGTAAACAAGTAGCTTGCCGTCTAATTCTGTTTCTTGTCTACAGCACAGAATATACTTTTTTGGGCTAATAAAAAAATCTAAGGCTATTCTGTTATCTCATGTCAGCTTGGTTCATGAAATCAGAGATAGCTGTTGTGTTTCTATCCCATAAGAACCTTGTCTGTTAGTTGTCCCATAATGATTGATAAATTTCTTAAAGATTTCTCCAATACCATAAGTAGGAATTAAAGCTCTTAGAAATGACCAACCCCACCCTGAGTGTTGGATCAATGGGCTTTCTTCTGACTCTCATTTTACAATGGGTAGCAAATTAACATTACCTTTCCAGTATTTACTTTTTTTTTTTCCAGTATTTACTAGCATCATTACTATGAATATCTAAAGGTAATCCTAAAGTTCCCAAAGCTCATTGCCCACGCATTCGTCAAGAACCTAAACAAGTGATTACCCAGGTAAATTCACTGTCATTTGGAAAGGGATCATCTAAGTAAGTTAAGTTGGACCTACCACACAAAAACATACATCCATAAACAGCACACAAAGTTTGTCTAGAGAAACAGAAGGTATAGAAAAATTTACATTTGACAAATCAGTTTCCATTAGAGAAGTCATGATTAGCAAGATAATACACGAAGGACTTCTCCTGTTGGAGGTCTTCAATTAATCTCTTTAAAACATACTAAGAGTTCTTCCCAAAGGCAAGCTGCCGCTCCTTGGTTTACCTATTAACAGCCATGGGCCACCTTCCCAGAAGCAGAAGTAGAATCTAAAAAAAAATGGAGTCTGAACCATGAGGTCTATCTCTTCTGAGAACCTGGTTTCTTTAAGACACAGAATTTTCTGAATAGCAAGAGGGTGAGAGTTTGATTACAAACACTATACAGTATTTCATACAACATTGTCCTGAAGACTGATTAAACTATTTACTTAAACATAGCTCTCAGTCTGATCTTTGAAGTTAGTTTCCTAAAAAGGACTCAACTCTTCAAAAAAAAAAAAAAGGCACAATGCCCAGAGCAAAAGGGTATTACTAGTTTATCTAGACCATTGTTTGACTCAAAGTCGCTTCAGGAACTAGTTTTTTTTTTTTTTTTCTCAAAGCTTGAGGTTCAAAAGGACACCCAAAGATGATGGCCTGTGTGCGTTGCCCAGCCTCCATGAAAGCCAGAAATCTGGATTCCAGAAGAATTACATACAACCTTCTCATGATTCCTCTTTGCTAAAGCCATCCACTTGTGGTATTTCTGTTATAGCAGCACTAGATGACCAAGACACTGTATTTATGTATATATATATATGTATAGATAGATACCAAGGAGCCTTCGTGGTGCAGTGGTTAAGAACTTGGCTGCTAACCAAAACGTCAGCAGTTCAAATCCACTAGCCACCCCTTGGAAACTCTATGAAGCAGTTCTACTCTGTCCTATAGTACTGCTATGAATTGGAATCTACTCAACGGCAATAGATTATTTCTTATAGGTACAAAAAACATACATCAAAATATTAATTACATTATCTAGATGATGTAATTACAAGGGAGTTTTAAAAACATCTTCGACATTTTCTGCATTAAGCTCTGTTGGGTTTGAGAGGTAGGCCAGAAAATAACATTCATTTAGTCTTCTGATTTCAAAGCCAAATGAGAGAAAGACAGAGGAGTCAGACATAAGAAATAAAAATCAGGTTTATAATTGACAAAAGCTAGATTGAAGGCCATGGCTTTACATCTGTAACAATAATAGGCTTGCAAACACTTCAGCCCAGAATTAAACTTACTCACCCTGTGAAAGCAGAGGCAAATCTTAGGCCTCTTTCTGCAAAAGCAGAGCCTATCTTGTTTAGTTTATCACATGGTTCACCATTCTGAAAAGGGAGCACAGAAGTGACTGAGCTGACATGACAATTTACCAAAGTTCAATGATTAGATAACTCAGTCCTCCTGCCAAGGGCAGGAGAGAATGGGGGAATTGGGAGACACCAGGAGTGTTAATATAGCTCCAAACCAAAAAACCAAACCTGTTGCCCTGGAGTTGATTCCGACTCATAGCGACCCTATAGGACAGAGTAGAACTGCCCCCTAGAGTTTCCAAGGAGTACCTGGTGGATTCGAACTGCCAACCTTTTAGTTAGCAGCCGTAGCTCTTAACCACTATGCCACGAGTGGCTCTCAATACCTTTAGACCCAGTGTCTCCCTCCACCAATATTTTCCTAAACAATCACTATTTTATTTTTTCATGATTATATGTGTTAACAACTTGGGTTGGCTCAGCAGGGCTATTCTGCTTATCTCACCTGGTGCTGCTCATGTGGCTACATTTATCTGAAATCTCAGCTGGGGCTGGATGGTCTAAGATGGCTTTACTCATATTTTTGGCAGCTGATCCTGGCTGTTGGATGGGTTCTATGCCTCTAACAAGCTAGCCTAGTCTTCCTCATATGGCAATTTAGTTCCAAGATAGCAAGAGTGGAAGATGTGAGACCTCTTGAAGCTTAGGCTCAGAAGTCATACTACATTGCTTCAGCTGCGTTCAGTGAAAGTCAAGAGGCCAGCCAAGATTCATAGGGTGGGAAAATAGACTCCATCTCTTAATAGGGATAGCTGAAGAAATTTAAGGTCTTAACAAAAAGAAAAACAAACAAAAAAATCCACCAGTCCTTATGCTGATGTCTTCCTAATAATTTTGGTTGTCAGAAGCTTATTCTCTAGTTGTTTTCTCAAGACCCATGAGAACAATATTCCATTCGTTCTTGCATTTTGCAATAGTTTGTGCCTTTTGTACTTTAAAGTCAGTTTTGCAGGCTATAAAATATTTGGTTCACATTTTCTTTCTTGGAGAATCTTAAATATGTTACTTCATTTTTTTCTCCACCGAAGCATTACTGTCAAAAAATTGTGATGATAGTTTAATTTTCATTCCCTTCTAAGTCATGTGATCTCTTCTAAATGTCCAAAGGATATTTTCCTTTTCTTTAGAGTCCAGTAATTTTACTAGGATACGTCTTGGTATTGGTTTCCCTAGATCTGCAAACTATGGCCTTTGGGCCAAATTTAGCCCCCCATTTAGTTTTGTAAATAAAGTTTTATGGAAACACAGCTGTACTCATTCATTTATGAATTGTCCAGGGCTATTTTCACGTGGTTACAACAGAGACTGTACGGACTGAAAAGGCTAAAATATTTACTATCTGGCCCTTTATAGAAGAAAATTCCAATACCCATTCTAGTTAAAAATTCTCAGGTATACAATGAGCACTTTTAGTATGTAGTTTTGAATCTTCTTTTGATTTCAGAGAAGTTTTCTTGAATTATAGTTTTTAGTATTTGTTCTCTTCCCTTGTTTTGCTTTCCTTCTTTGGTGACTGCTATTATCCCCATGCTGAATCTTTTTCGCCTAACTTCAACATTTGCCACATTTTCACTAATACTTTTTAATCTCTTTTTTAAAATTTTCTTCCTTTTATCCATATTTCATTTAAAGTGTTATTTGTTGTGTTTATACACTCTTGTGTTCCTTTTAGCTTTTGTTTTTAAAAGTATTTTTGTCTTCTATTTCAAATTCATTCTTGAGTTCTGTAACTTCGTTTCTGAGTTTTTACAATTCTGACATACGTTCTTTCATGCTTGTATCATTTGTTTAATGCCTTTTAGCTAATTTTGAAATAGTAGATTATGGTTTTAATCTGTTTGTGGATATGTTTTTCTGATGTGCTTTCATTGCCCATAGGTATGTTATTTGGCTCCTTGTTCTATTTTTTTTTTTAATAATGACGTTGTATGGGGGTTTTATCTCTGTTGTGGATTGAATTGTGCTCTCAAAAATTTACGTTGCATTCCTAACCCCTGGTACCTGTGAACATGTCTCGTTTACAAACAGTCTTTGAATATGTTATCAATTAAATTAATATGAGATCATACTGGAGTAGGGTGGGTCCTAATCCAATCTGAGTGGTGTCTATAAAAGAGAAGAGACACAGAGAGACAGAGGAAGGATGCCACGTGATACTGCAACTGCAAGTCAGGGACTGTTGGCTGTCACGAGAAGCTAGGAGAGAGACTCGATACAGGTGTTCCCTTAAAGCGTCAGAGTGAATCAGCACAGCCAACACTCTGCTCTTAGACTCCCAGGCTCCAGAACTGTGAGACAATAAATTTCTGCTGCTTAAAAGCACCCACTTTGTGGTACTTAGTTAACGGCAGCCCTAAGGAACTAATATATCACCCAAATGTTGTGAAAATGTAGCCTCTGTTAACATTTCTTTTTTCCCACAAATGGCGAATGACCCTTGCTAAAGTACAAAACCAAGTACTATCTTCCCGCAATTTACATTATGATAGCATTTATGGTATTCCTAGAAAATTCAGCCTACATTAAAATTGCAAAAATTACTTTTTTAAATATATAAATCAAGTTCAATTCTGAGTTCAGATAATTATAAACAAGCTTTTCACAAATACATGCTGGTAGGACATTCTAAAGTCTTGGAGGACAGAGAACAATTTTTGTCGTACATCTTGCAGGATGTTTAGCATATCTGACCTCTGACCGCTACCCACCTCCCCCAATAAGTGTGAAAACAACAATATACATCCTGCCTCCATACATTTTCAAAATTTTCCCTAGGTGGCAATACCATCTGATAATGCCAACTAAACAAATAACACCTCTGGTCTAACCGAAGTTCTTCCTCCTGGAACATGGTGTGTAGTATAAGGATAATCAGCACATATTACTTATTATTTATTACCTATTATATATTACCATCCACATCTCTCATCCTCAGACCTTCTTGTCCCTGATCCTCCACTCTTTCTCTTTCCAGCCCTGGCTGTGAATATTCTCACCTCAGGGCACTTTTGTTTCACACAAAATGGATGACCAGGTGCCTTAGTCATCTAGTGCTGCTATAACAGAAATACCACAAGTGGATGGCTTTAACAAAGAGAAGTTTATTTCTTCATAAAGTAGGCTAAAAATCCAAATTCAGGGTGTCAGCTCCAGGGGAAGGCTTTCTCTCTCTGTCAGCCTTCTCATCAATCATCCGCATGGGAGCTTCTCTGTTCAGGAACCCTGGGTCTAAAGGACGCACTCTGCTCCTGGCACAGCTTTCTTGGTGGTATAAGGTCCCCCTGTCTCTCTGCTTGTTTCTATCTTTTCTATCTCAAGAGATTGCCTCAAGACACAATCCAATCCTGTAGGCTGAGAACTGCTGCCCATCCTCTGTCATTAACATCATAGAGGCAGGATTTACAACATATAGGAAAATCAAACAATACCAGGAATCATGGCCCAGCCAGGTGATACACACATTTCTGGGCAGACATAATTCAACCCACGACACCAGGCGTACTGTTCAAATTTCTGCCACTGGGAGGATTTCCCCTCACTATTGTCTTTCAGGGGCCCTGGTGGTGCAGTGGTTATGTGTTTGGCTCCTAACCAAAATGTGGGCAGGTCGAACCCACCAGCTGCTCCTTGGAAACCCTATGGAGCAGTTCTACTCTGTCCTGTAGGGTAGCTATGAGTCGGAATTGACCTTCAAGGACTCTCCTGAATGCGGTTATGAAGCAGCATCAGTCCATTTTTGGCTTTTACCCACATACCAGGCCGACCCATCTGTGAACCAAGCTCAGGCTTTTCCCTCCTCTGTAAGCTCGTCATAAGGGATACCCCATATGGTCACAGGCGTGAACTGAGGGAGAGGTGCCGGTGCAACAATGGTGAATGACATGGGAGTCTGGACCACTTGCTTCATGCTTGTTTGTGACCTGTGACTCAGCTCATGCCTGATCTCAAAGATTCTACTTTTCCTTACAATGTCTTATTGCTGTTATTGAGCCCAGCAGTCTTGACTACTTGGTCACTTGATGCCCTGTGGTCAGATTTCTTTCTCTACTGGAGCCCAGTAGCACTCTAAGAGCTTCTTTTCAAAATGTGTATAGTTTTCTGCTGCAGGTGGCATGACTTTGCTGCAGAACCCTAGGGGTCTACATTATGATTTTCCTATTAGAGCTTGCCAAACCCCACACAGGATCTTTTTGTATCAGAGATACTCTAGTCTCATAGGTTCTGCTGGGTCATTATGACTGCAGAGTCCTTTTCTGCTTTTGATCCTACTCAAAGTTGGCAGCCTACAGTGTCAACTGGTAAACTGGTTAGGGCTGTATTTCTAAGTGTTAAATATATCTCCTCCAGAATCTTAAAAAGATTGGTATCGCATTTCTCACTCAGTGGTAGAAGATGCAGGATACAATAATTTGTCCTTTAATTTGGAGAGCATGCCCCAAACTATTGGACTTCTAAAAACTTTACTGATGTGGCAATTCTCTGAATCTTTGTAGGGCTTATTTCCCATTCTCTGAATACATGTGTCTTTCCAAAGTCTCCAATGTACTTGCTACTTCTTGCTCTTCTGGTCACGAAAAAAATAAAAAAAAAAAAAAATATATATATATATATATATATACTTTTGGGTTGGGATATTTATATGATCTCCAATGCGATGGTCTTCAAAATGTCCAGATAGTCAAGGTCCTTTCAGATTATATTATGACAGAGGACTAGAAAGTTAACATAGTCCTGAGGCAAAACCATAATTGTATGTTGTTATCTTTCCTGTGTGGATGTAAACCACTTCTGATCCTCCTTTCTGATTTGATTGGGGTGGAAAACAACATATTTACCAGATTAATGGCTGCATATCACCCATGAGAGGCGATATTAAGCTGCTCTACAAAATTACTCTATGGGGCACAACAGCTGCAATTGGGGTTACTATCTGGTTCAGTTTATGGTAGACCACTACTATCTGCCAGGATCCATCCAGTTTTTCTAGGTGACAAGCTGGTGAGCTAAATACATGGACCACTTCTCTTGTATTTTTTTAAGACACTGAGGGTGGCACTACTTTTTCCATTTTCCCTAGGATATGGTCTTGTTTTTTATTTATTATCTCAGTGCAGGGGCTCTTTCAAGCTTCCAGTTGGCTTTCGTCACTTACATTTGGGTAAGGAAACCAATAAGAGTGTTCTGCAACTTCCAAGGATGTGCATTTAATTGTACGTTGGGGTATTGGGAAAACAACCATTGGGAACATCCATGGTCCCAGTGGACTTACCGTGAAACTGACCTGAACCTGGACTCTATTTGTTAACTGACCCCCATATGCTCCAACTCTAACAGGAGGACCATGGTGTAACTTCAGGTCATTATTTATCAATATCAATTCAGATCCTTTATCCAAAAATCCTTAAAAGGCCTGAGTCTTCCCTTTTATTTAATAATGGTGTCATGCCAACTGGACTAAACCAAAAGCTAAGACATTTCCTGAACACAACCAAACACTTCAAGGAACAGTAGCAGGGCTGCGGTCTGGGGACCCTGGTTTCAGGGGACATCTAGGTCAATTGGCATAACAAAGTTTATTAAGAAAACATTCTGCATCCCACTTTGGTGAGTAGCATCTGGGGTCTTAAAAGCTTGAGAGCAGCAATCTAAGATGCATCAATTGGTCCCAATCCACCTGGAGCAAAGGAGAATGAAGAACACTAAGGACCCAAGGAAAATATGAGCACAAGAGACAAAAGGGCCACATAAACCAGAGACTCCATCAGCCTGAGACTGGAAGAACTAGATGGTGGTAGGTTACCACCAATGACCACCCTGACAGGGAACACAACAGAGAGTCCCTGATAGCTCAGGAGAAAGCTGTGGTGCAGAGCTCAAACTCAAGTAAAAAGACGAGACTTAATGGTCTGAGACTAGAGGAACTCCAGAAGACGTGCCTCTGGACTCTTGTTAACCCAGAATTAAAACCATTCCCTAAGCCAACTCTTCAGACAAAGATTAGACTGGACTATAAAACATAAAATAATATTTGTGAAAAGTGTTTCTTAGTTCAGTAGATAACATGAGACTAAATGGGCAGCTCCTGTTCAGAGGTGGGATGAGAAGACAGAAAGGGATAGGAGCTGGTTGGATGGACATGGGAAACCTGGGGCGGAAAGGGGGGACGTGCTGTCACATTATAGGGATTGCAACTAGGGTCACATAACAATATGTGTATAAATTTTTGTATGAGAAATTAACTTGAGCTGAAAACTTTCACCTAAAGCACAATAGATGAATAAATAAATAATAATTCTAATCTCTGTCTGTGATTAATGAGGCAAGATTAGGTTATGTTAAAGAGGATTAGGGTGAGATGCAACAGCCTTACTCAGGTCACAGCCCTGATGTGATACAAGGGGAGTTTCCCTGGGGGGTGGCCTGCATCACCTTTTATTTCACAAAAGATAAAAGGAGAGAGAAGCGAGCAAAGAGGGATGTCGTTACCACCAAGAAATAAGAGCTGGGAGCAGAGCACATCCTTTGGACCTGGGGTCCCTGTGCTGAGAAACTGTTAGATCCGGGGGAAGACTGAGACAAAGACCTTCCCCAGAGCTGACAGAGAAACAGAAAGCCTTTCCCTAGCACTGGGGCCCTGAATTTGAACTTCTAGCCTCCTAAACTGTGAGAGAATAAATTTCTGTTTGCTAAAGGCATTCACTTGTGGTATTTTTGTTATAAAAAACCAAAACCAAACCCATTGCCATCGAGTAGATTTCGACTCATAGCAACCCTATAGGATAGAGTAAAACTGGCCCAGAGTTTCCAAGGAGCACCTGGTGGATCCAAACTGTGGAGTTTTTTGGTTAGCAGCCGTAGCACTTAACCACTACGCCACCAGGGTTTCCATTTCTGTTATAGCAGCACTAAATCACTAAGACAAGTGGTCACCAATGTAAATGACCAGTTCTGGCATTTTTATTTCTCTTCATGTAGGCCATCATTTTCTCCAAGCTTCCTAGAGCCATCTTAGAAGTACATTCCCCCCACCTTCCAGGGATCTTGACAGGGCATTAAATCATATATCACAGGAGAGAGCTCCCATATCAATAAATTCCCCTTATCCAACTTTATGTTCTATCTCCCTTGATTCAACTTTCGGTATCCAGTTCCATATGTAACTCTACTAAATCCTGCAAGTACATATTAGTCGATCCTGAAGCTCCATTAGTGTATACAGTATTCCCTCTCTTCTCTTAGTAGGCCAGAATATCCTTTTGGGGCTCTGGTAGAATTTGATTCTTGTTATTGGTCTTGTCGCCAGGACAGAAGGTGGAGACAGAGTCTGAAGGGGTGAGGATTGTCTTGTAAAGCACCTGCCTCATTTGAAGCCTCTGTATGATCTTTATGCAAGGGACGAGTGAGCCAATTCTGCAGGCTCAGAGGGTTTAGAGGAATCTGGAGATTTAAGATTCTCAATTGCATCTATCCAGATGTCCCTATCCCACGTCTCAGGATCTCACCCTTTTTCTTTACCACCCAAACCTTGGCATAGGAGACCCCTTGGGACTAAGAATTCAGCCTTCTTTAAAGCTCTGCTACTCATACCATTAAAATTTGAACTGCTCTTCCACTCTGATGCCCTCTGGTTGTAAGAGATCAGGGTTTCCTTAAATGCTGTCAGGAAACCCTGGTGGTATAGTGGTTAAGTGCTATGGCTGCTAACCAAAAGGTTGGCAGTTTGAATTCACTAGGCGCTCCTTGGAAACTCTATGGGGCAGTTCTGCTCTGCCCTATAGGGTTGCTATTAGTTGGAATTGACTTGATGGCAATGGGTTTGGTTTGGGTTTTAAACGCTGTCAAGGAGACTCTATGGCTTTCACAGTCTGTCTTGATTGGGTGATCAATTCTATGGAATTTTCTTACATCTCTCCAGTGCCAAAGTTATTGCACCAGTGCTAGAGCTGATGGGGTTACTGATGGAGGGCCAATCGTGGTCCCAGCCCTCAAGAACCTCATAAACTATATACAGTATTTTTTTTTTTAAGTATTATTTGTTCACTATTTCCATCTAATAGAACATAAAATCTAAGAGGACAGGGACTATGTTTGTACACCAGCTTCCCCAGGGCCTTGAACATTGTTAAATGATTCTAATTAGAGTCTTGAGATATGAAGAAGTAGGATATAGCTATGTATTATGCAGAGTAAAAATGGCATGCATCCAGAGAAGGGGAGGTGGGGCTCAGTGTGGGTGTAAAGTCCTCATCTCAAGCAAGGCAGGAAACAGAGACAGGGCATTCTCTAACCAAGGTGAGACTCTGGATGAGGGAAGTAGAAGCATCCACTGTCTGAGTTTTCGTTCCTGTAGTCTATGGTCTTCAGCCCTATGCCTATTGCGTTCTCTAAGCACACAAATTGTTTGGGGAAAGAGGCGTTGTGGAGCACCAGATGGAAAGTCAGAACACTGGGTTTGAATTCAGATTCAGCCACTGTGTGACCTTGAGGAATTCTGGGGCTAAGTGGTCTCATCTGTAGAAATGTTACCGAGTGGAAACTCCAGGTATTTGCTCAGCATGACTTGTCTTGGCCAATAAACAGAGGTGGGAGAACAGGAAAGGCACCTTTATTTCGTTGTACAAAGAAAAGGAGTTGGTTGGAGCTGCTGCTGCCAAGACTGCTCACCAAGCGCAGGCAGGCAAGTTACTTTTAAAGGGGTTTACAAGTAGGGAGTTCATACAAGTTAAGTCAGCAACATTCTTAGTCGTACTACACAGGCGCAATGGGGTTTACATATAACCTCTAAGCAAAAGCAGGGTTTAAGTGCAAAGCCCAGATGGAGGAAGCCCAGCAAAGGAAACAGGATTTTAACAAGCTCTGTCTCACTCCTTCCATTTCTTTTTGGACATTGGTCATTTGGGACCAGTGTCCATTTTAACTATAGTCCCCGGCCTGGAATTGTTTGGCATATTTTTGGGGAGGGACAAATATTGGACCTAGGACTTTCATTGTGGCTACTGACCTTTTGTTGGTTTATAATTGACTCTATTAAATATTAAAAGAAAAAGAGTGACTTTTATACCCTATTTTTGTGAATGTTTCACTAAAAGATTTTTTTCTCAGATTGTCTTAGCTATTGCTTTTACACCTCAAGGCCCAGTGGGTGTGTCTTTATGAATCTCTGTGAGTCCAGCTCCAGCTGGGTCACCTTCTTTATGCTCAAAGACAGGGAATAATGGTTCTGATATTATCTACTGAATCATTCTTTTCTTTTGATTGGAGATTGGAGATAACACATTGATGATTAATACCTGGACTCAGTTGAGCCTTTAGATGGCCGGCTGTTTAAACTCA
Organism: Elephas maximus indicus; assembly: GCF_024166365.1. Taxonomy (NCBI): domain Eukaryota; kingdom Metazoa; phylum Chordata; class Mammalia; order Proboscidea; family Elephantidae; genus Elephas; species Elephas maximus. The sequence goes on from NC_064821.1 coordinate 192,134,351, forward strand.
TACCATCTGGTGCTTCACCAGGATCTTAAGAGCATTGTTCCCATCAAGCACATTGCCGAAGTGAGCAGACTCAATGTACATCAACATTTTAGCCTGGAGCTTTTTTTAAGTGTGTTTAAGACAATAGAAGATAAGTTTTATTATACCTAGTACAACCAGGATGTGCAGCTCATTTTTTATTTATTCTTGCTATGAGTCGGAAATGACTCGATGGTAATGGGTTTATTTATTTATTTATTTTTGGTTATTTATTCTTGATGGTAACTAACCAAATAAATTTGGTATATGTAAGGGTGTGTATCCAAGTAACTTGTCTAATTCTATGTATATTCTGCTGTTTCTCTTATGTTATTTTTCTGAATACAACAAGAGGTATTTGCTACAATATAGTTTACCCTTTCTTGGGATAAAAATCTAAGATGATTTTGTTATCTCATGTGAACTTGGCTAATGAGGCCAGAGATTACTGTTGTGTTTTTATCTCATTAGCAACTCATCTGTTATTTGTGCCATAATGATTGATAAATTTCTTAAAGATTTTGTTTTTCCAATTTAACTATACCATTATAGGAATTAAAGCTACCAACCCCACCCTGAATATTGGATCAGTGGGTTTCTTTTTACAATTTAACATTACCTTTTCAATATTTATTAGCATCATTACTACGGATATCTAAAGGTAACCTTAAAATTCTCAAAGTGTGTTACCCACGCATTCACCAGGAATCCAAACAAGAGATTGCCCACGTAAACTCACTGTCAGTGGGAAAGGGATCAGTTAAACTAGTATAGTTAGACCGACCACACAAAAACATATATGCATAAGGAGCGTGCAAAGTTTGTCTAGAGGAAACAGAAGGTATAGAAAAATTTACATGTGACAATCAAATTTTCATTAGAGAATAAATGATTAGCCAGATAATACAGGATGGACCCTCCTATTGGAGGTGTTCAGTTAATATGTTTGAAATATACTAAATGTTCTTTTTTTTTTAATAATTTTTATTGTGCTTTAAGAGAGAGTTTACAAATCAAGTCAGTCTCTCACAAAAAAACCCGTATACACCTTGCTACGCACTCCCAATTATCCTCCCCCAATGAGACAGCCCACTTTCTCCCTCAACTCTCTCTTTTCATGTCCATTCTTAAGGCCAAGCTGCTCTTCCTTGGTTTGCCTATTAACAGTTATGGGTCGCTTTCTTAGAAAAAGAAGTGTCACAAAACATTTTCTTGGTTTGTTTTTTAGAGAACTAAGAGGAATTTTGGAAACCCTGGTGGTATAGTGGTTAAGAGCCACAGCTGCTAACCAAAAGGTTGGCAGTTTGAATTCACCAGGCACTCCTTGGAAGCTCTATGGGGCAGTTGTACTCTGTCCTGTAGGGTCGCTATGAGTCGGAATTGACTTGATGGCAACGGATTTGGTTTTGGTTTGAAGAGGAATTTTAATGCTGTTCTATTTTGTAAAAGCATAACACAAATTAATTTCAGACACTTCTCTGGCTATGATATTGATAACTTTGCTAAGTTTACCAATAAGAACTTCTAATTTAAGAGTTACAATATCTAAACCCATTAGTTAGATAATTTAAGAGAAAGGAAAGTGGTTTCTTATATCCAGAAAGTAGGACCTTAAAACGTCCTCAATGTTCCCACATAATACCAAGAGTATTCCTTTAACTCAGCCTTAGGTAGTTAGTTTCTGTTCCATGTGATTTGGGATTAGCCACAGTCTGTGAACTCACCAGCTTCTACATAACAGTTTTGGAAATCTTGATTCAGTCTAGTCACAGTTCTTTTCACAAGCCTAATACAGTCTATCTTTTTGTTGAGCTATTTCGATCAAACGTTTTCAGCAAATCAGCAAAGTAAAAACTTATCTGAAGACAACAAATCTTGTCTGCAAATGGCCATGATTAATTTATAAACATAATACTCTTAATTATAAAAAAATTCAGAGCCAAATACAGTCAGTTTAAAAAAAGTTAGACAAAAATATTTTTAAATATAATGATTATCCTTATTTTTAAATAGCTTCAGATAGAACACACTATATAATAATTCTGAGACATAATACCATATAATCACAATATATCAGCATTATCAAATCTCTAAATACCTGAATAGTAATAAAAAGACTTCATAGTTAAATGATGTGAAAGCCCCAGTCAAACCATTGGGTCTGATGCTAGATTAAAAAAAAAAAAGTTGCAGCCAAGTTAGCAATAAGAAATAATAATAAAATTATGCATTTGCTATCTAATATTAGGCAGAAATGTAAAAGGGAATACTAACATATATTGACCCAAAGAGAATCAGGCATTTCTCTCGATTTTGATAATACAATCCACATAATTTATAACGTATTAAATAAACCTTTCCTTTATATAAAATTTCTTTTTTCTCAAGTCATGTGGCCTAGTTTTTGACTCAAGAATTTTAATGAGAGGCTGAACCTTTGTCTTCGAGGCAGATTACACAAAGAATAACCATTTAACTCAGAAACCAAAGAAAAATTGTTGTTATTTTAACAGTGAGAAACCCAATTCTTTGTTTTATGTATTATTGAACATTAAAGCTCCTAAAAATCTCATATTTTTAAACTTTAGTCAGACGGATAAAACTTTTGACCATATTAAATAAACTTCTTTTTAATAAACGTCTGAAACATTGTCCTATATCTCTTACAGTACCTCTTTTTAAAATGGCAAAAATGAACACACTTATTAGCAGACCCAAATGTGTGTATATATATATATATCTTTTTCTGTGTGTGTATATGTGCACTATAAAAAGCAAAAGTGTGTAAACTTAAATCATGATGACTATCTATTTACTCAATGTAATATCCGAAAATTACCTAAAATGTCTTGGAACTTATTTTAAGTTTGTATACCACAAAACATAATTGTTGAAATGAAGTTTGTTCAAACATTCCAAGTTTTTTATTTACATTTTACTATTTTTTTTTTCCTCAATCTAATTTTTGCCCGTAAAGATTTTATCAACCAGCTTTGGAAATCACAAAGTTTCTGTCAACTGACCAATTCATTGAGATGATATAACCTTATCTCTGGCTAGGGATGGAAACTTGTTTTAGGCTATAGGTTATAGGTGTGTATCATTGAGATTTTTAGTTTTTGCTTTTTAGAGTTCTGATACGATAGAGAGAACTTGTTTACAGTTCTTTTATGATTGAGATTTCTCTAATTTTTGATAACTATAGTAAAGTAGCAATTTTTTTCTTATTTTCCTTTGTCTTAAAAAAGTCTCCACTCAGTTGGAAGGCATCTTTCTCAAAAGCTTCTCTGGAGCGATATGACTTCAGAGACTGGGGTTGTGGGAGCTTTGATCCTGTCCTGCCCTTACTCTCTTGACTCATGGAAGACAAGATTGGGTCAACCCAATTCATTTGCATATATTTAAGTTGGCCTAGGCATTTTGAAAGGCTATCTACCCACTAAATACCAAAGCTCCTTAGCAATTTTGTAAATGAATCCATCAATTCTTGGCTAGTGGCTGGGGAGGTCTGATCTTGCCAGGCCCTCCCTCTCGACTCAATTCACGGAAAAAAAAAAAAAGAAGAAGAAAAACAAATTTTAGATAAAACGTATTAACTTGCCAGAGCCTCAGATGGAGGAATAGCAGACCTTTTGAAAAATGTTTTTTTTCAAAAGTTCCCCAAAAAGGAAGAGATAGGACAACACAAATTGCAAGCTCTTTGAAGACGATTACGGTGGGATGTAACACCCTTGCTCAGGTCACATCCCTGATCCAACATAAAGGAGTTTCCCTGGAGTGTGGCCTGTACCACCTTTAATCTTACAAGAGATAAAAGGAAAGGGAAGTGAGCAGAGATGGCGGACCTCATACCAATAAGAAAGCAGCACTGGGAGCAGAGTATGTCCTTTACACTGGAGTCCCTATACCTAAGAAGTTCCTCGACCAGGGGAAGATTGATGAGAAGGACCTTCCTCCAGAGCAGACAGAGAGAGAAAGCCTTCTGCTGGAGCTGATGCCCTGAATTTGGACTTGTACCCTACTAGACTGTGGGAGAATAAATTTCTTTTTCTTAAGGCCATCCACTTTTAGTATTTCAGTTACAGCAGCACTAGATGACTAAGACAGAATTTGGACTGAGAGAGTGGGGTGCTGCACTAACATATACCTAAGATGTTAAAGGGGTTTTGAAACTGTGAATGGATAGGGGACCAGTAGCAGTGGAGAACTGGCAGCAGCAGAACCAGGAGACCAGTGTGAGATGTCTTTTGGAATGGGGTCCCTGCACCTGAGAAGCTCCTCGACCAGGGGAAGATTGATGAGGAAAGACCTTCCTCCAGAGCTGACACGGAGAGAAAGCCTTCCCCTGGAGCTGATGTCCTGAATTTGCACTTGTAGCCTACTAGACTTTGAGAGAATAAATTTCTCTTTGTTAAAGCCATCCACTTGTTGTACTTCTGTTACAGGAGCACTAGATGACTAAGACACACATTTTCCCAAAAAGGTCACTGAAATTCTGAGTTGTTTTTAGTATATTTATAGTGTTTTTAAATATGAACCCTAAACCCGTGTCTCAGTAACAGGGAGGGGGGGGAATCCAGGCTCATTTATAAAAAATGTCAAGCTCTAAGATTCAAGTTTTCGGTTTTCTTTTTTTAACTTAATTCATTTTGTTGGCTAGAGACCTAGTCTCTTGTTTTAGACCTTAAATATACTAGTTTCTTTAATTGGAAAGTATTTTAAAGTAGCTACTGATGATTTTAATTTTTAACATTGTGAATTTTTATTGAGAAACTATGTAATAAAACAGGTACCAAGCTACCACTTCTCCCTGCAAATTTGGCAAAACAGAGCACCGTTTCCCAGGTTTTCTTTAGCGCTGTAGCCTGTCTCGCGACCACTTTATCCTGTCACAGGAGTCTTTAGCGCTTGTGATGAGCGCAGGCGACCACCTAATGGCTTTTACTGGTTGACCTGTGCCTGAATTTTTCGGCTTATAGTGACCCAGAGCTCTTTGGAAGTAGAATTGTTTCTTCAATGTTTCAAACGCCTGAATCCAGACACTAAATGCAGTTTACCAAAAGAGTTAGTAAACGTTACTCTTAACCAAATGACCAAGAAAAAAAATCTAAGATTCTTCTTAATCAAACAACTGGTCTTCAAAACAAATATGCCAAACAAAGCTTAGGAAAACATGAGAAAGAGGACAGAGAGTATAAGTGAAAGCTTGTTTTCCAGATGCACTCACCCCGTTGGCATTGAACGGACATGGAGTGTGAATGAGTGGATCCGGAAGTCAGGACTTTCTTTTTTTGTTTGTTTTTTTTGGGAGCTTCTGTTCCACAGTCCAGGTCTCCTCGAGGTTGACTGGATTCATGGCTTTAGAATCCCTGCAACAACTACACCGTTAACTCTTGGAGGTGAAAACACCACAAAGCTTAGTAAAACAAAAAGAAAGGTTTTATTTGGCATATATTTAAAGAGGCAAAACTAGGAAAGCGATAAGCATGCCACCAGAGTCATGTCTGTCCATGCCTCCGTTTCCAGTTCTTAAGGATGCATGTTAGCGAGCCGCATTCAGGGATCCCTTGAATGTTCCCCACTCTCTAGATAACACACACTTACAAACTCACACAACCTAATCTGGTGCACCAATTTAACAAGTACCTCAACCTTTCATGCCCTCAGCGGTCAATTCCTTCCGCTTCTAGGGACTCTTCTAAGGCCTTACCTAGGAATTGCCCTGTTACTTACCAAATAATCTCGGATTCTTAATGCTCTCAACAGTCAACTTCTCCCGCTTCTTGGGATTCTTCTAAAGCCTTACTTAGGTACTTACCAAACAACCCAAGTGTGTTTCATGTCTCCCACAGTGCCGTCTTTGGGTACCAAGTAGATTGACTTTCAGAGCTGCTAGAAGGATCTCCAGGAGAAATCTCCTGGTGGCACCAGATATGGGGACTGGTCTGTTTTCTGATCCACCTCAGGAACTGAGCAGATGGCTTCTGGCTGGCTCACCAGAAATGTTACTGGGTGGAAACCCCAGCTGCTTGCTCAGCATGACTTGTATTGGCCAATAAACGAGAGACGGAGGTGGGACAATGGGAAAGCCACCTTTATTTCATTGTACAAGGAAAAGGAGTCAATCAGAGCTGTGCTGCCAAGGCTGCTCCCCAAGGGTGGGCAGGCAGGGTGGGTTTGCAAGTAGTGAGTTCATACAAGTTATGTCAACAGCATTCTTAGTCATACTAGGCAGGCACAATGGGGTTTACATATAACCTCCAAGCAAAAGCAGAATTCAAATGCAAAGCTGGGAGGAGGGTGGAGGAAGCCCAGCAAAGGAAACAGGATTTTTAATACAACATTGTGGGGGAGGAAGCCAAGAAAAGCAAACGGGATTTTTAATACAGCAGTATGGGGGCTCTGTCCCGGAATGAGAGCAATAGTATTACTTTACCCAGTTGTCTTGGGGACCAAAAGAATTAATGTATACGAAGCAAGGTACTTCCCCCAATCCATCAGCATAGGGAGAAGCTATAGGGAGAGTCCTGAGAGGAATGGGGAAGCAGGACTGAAGAGACAGATCCAGAGCAAATTCCAGGTTCTAGGAGCCCTGAGGCCCTGCCTATAGGACATTCTCCCGTTATCTGGGCCCTCCTCAACCACACACCTGCACAGACTCTAGCTGCTGTTTAGGAACCCAGCTAATTGGTTTTAAAGTCTCTTTCTTATCTTTTCCCCTGGCAGGCAGTAGCTGTGCCGGAGAAAGTACCTACACAGACAGAGGCAGTGGTTGCAGGGACAAGGTGTTTCCACCATGACCTACACTCAGCTCCTGGCCAGATTTGGGGGTCGGTTCCAAATTCGCAGTGTCCTGGCCCGACAGTGCCTAGCAGAGTTTCTCGGTGTGTTTGTGCTCTTGGTAGGTAGGGTAATTGGGGGAAGGAAATAAGGGAGGTGGGTAAAAGTTTTTGGTTCCTCCTGGTGTCCTTATCTCTTCTACCTGGAGCCCCACTTCCTTTCAACACTCCATCGCTTCTCTTCTTTCTGCCATCTTCTCTCTCCTAATCACTTTCCTTTCCTCTCCTACTTCCTCTTTTTCATTCCTGTTCCTTCCCATCTGTCACCTTCCTTCCCTTCTTTACTCTTCTTCCTCCAGTTATCTCATTTCTTTACCCTTCCTTCTTTCTGCTTTTCTTCCTTTCTTGCTGGTCTCTCATGTCCATTCATCTCTCTTGGCCTCTTCTTTAACTTTCCCAACCTCTCTCTTTCTTGTTATCCTCTCTGTTCCTCATTTCCCTCTCCCATCAGCTCCTCACTCAAGGGGCTGTAGCCCAGGCTGTCACCAGTGGAGAAACCAAAGGCAACTTCTTCACCATGTTTCTGGCTGGCTCTTTGGCTGTTACCATAGCCATCTACGTGGGTGGCAATGTCTCAGGTGAGGAGGGTGGAGCTTGGTTGTCAGAGGGAGTGGGATGTGCATGTGAGTGATAACTGAAAAGGCAGGTCCTGCAGTGAGTGACTCATGGACATTATCTGCTTGAGCTTGACTGGTGCCCTGGACTGAGATATGCTTTTGGCCACCTCCAGCCCCTCCCCTTTTCTATTTCTCCATTTCCCTTCCTCACCTAGACAGAAATCTATGGCAGGGCATTGAGGGTGAGCGCTAGCGTCTGGTGTACCCTCTGGGGCTCATCACTGCCTCTGTGCGCCTGGCTGAAGCCTTGAGACATGGTGTGCTTCAGTGGAAAGAGCAGACAGACCCAGGTTCAAACCTTGGTTCTGTGACCTTGGTAACCTTGGTTCCACTGTGTGACCTTGGTAACTTCTTTAAGTCTCATCTTCCTAAGCTACATGGCAGAAATAATAATATACACCTTAAGAATGTGGGGATGAGTAGTATTGTTAGCAGCAGGCAGTTAGTTGATGGATGTTGGTTTTCTTTCCTTGATCTCTGAAGGGGCCCACCTGAATCCAGCCTTCTCTCTGGCCATGTGCCTCCTGGGACGCTTCCCCTGGGCCAAGCTCCCCATTTACTCCTTGGTGCAGCTGCTGGCTGCTTTCTGTGCTTCAGGAGCCACCTATGTCCTCTACTATGGTAACGGAGGGAACAGGGTTGGGGGGTCCAGTGTGGGTAGGGGTGCCTTGGAACGGTTTTGAACGAGCAAAAATGGAAACCTCTACGCCACAGATGCCTTACAGAATTATACAGGTGGAAACCTGACAGTGACCGGCCCCAAGGAGACAGCCTCCATCTTTGCGACCTACCCTGCGCCCTATCTGTCCCTGAACAATGGCTTCCTGGATCAGGTAAGTGTGAGGGGAGAGGCCCTGTTCCCTGGGACTCCAGCTTACTGTTCAGGCTCTGGTTGGGATGTGAGGTTGGTTCTATCATGCTCTGCACCCCAGCCCAGCTGCCAGTGTATACAAAGCCCGGTGACTTGGGGGGTAGTGGTGGCCAGGAGTATTTGGCTGAGAGGGCAGATAGAACAAGATAGAACACCTGGCAGCTGATCCATCAGCTCTACCTCTGTCAACTCCAAGGTTATGGGCACTGGAATGCTGATTGTGGGGCTCTTGGCCATCTTGGACACACGGAACAAAGGAGTGCCTGCAGGTCTGGAGCCTGTGGCAGTGGGGCTGCTGATCCTCACCCTTGCGCTATCCATGGGTGTTAACTGTGGGTTGCCACTCAATCCTGCTCGGGACTTGGGCCCACGACTTTTCACCTATGTGGCTGGCTGGGGCCCTGAAGTCTTCAGGTGGGTGAATGCTTTTCCTGGTGCTGTTACTCCACTCTCTTCTCTCTGCTAAAGGCTCTGCCCTGGGTTTGCAACTCTCTCCTCTTAAATAGTTATCCTGGCCTCTTAGGACAGTGTCCCTCCTCCAAGCTCCAAGTTCTCCCTTGCCTCCCCTTTCAGTGAAAGAGTAAGATTCAAAGGTTGTGTCCTTACGCATGTCATATTACCTGTTTGGGCATCAGTGACCCCATCAGCAAAATGGGTATATTCATATATTTCCTAAAGCAAGAGGTTAGACCAAGCTTTCCTGGGGTCCCCTCCTATCTCAGTGCTATGCTACACACCCCTCCTGGTGTCCATTACCCCAGGAGCTACTTTATGGGGTTTTCTTGTTACTCTCCCTAGTCTCTGTGGGGAAAGGCTAGGACATTCATCCCTGATCTCTTCCTTTCATTCTTTTGCAGTGCTGGTAATGGCTGGTGGTGGGTGCCTGTGGTGGCCCCCCTGGTGGGGGCCATGCTTGGCACAGCCACATACCAGCTGCTGATAGCTCTGCACCACCCTGAGGAGTCAGAGCCAGCTCAGAATCTGGAGTTAGCCCAACACAAAGCTTCAGACTTGGAAACTCCTGCCTCAGCTCAGATGCCGGTGTGTAAGCTATGATTATGACAGCCCTCACCTCCCTCATGGACACTGGAGAGGGTCATCAACCCAGGCTTGGTGATAAGACATTCTCTCTTTATGAATATGTCAGGCCCTGGGAAGGTGCCTGAGCTTCTCTTTCACCCACCTAGGCGTCTCTTCCCCCTACTGGGAAGGATGCCTGGACAGGGGAGAACTGGAGGAGGATGAGGTCCCAGGACCCAGGCTCTTCACTCTTTCCTCCCTCAAGTGGGGTTTCGGAACCTGGAGACCTCCAGGCACGCAGTTCCTCAAAGTAGCCGCCAGAGGGTGCGCACACTGAATGCTGGATTGGGAGGGTGTACGGGTTTTTGTTTTTTTTTTTTTTTTACGGCATCCTTAGGGTGGAGGGGGCCCGACCGGTCGAAGGTGGACAGGGGAGGGTGGGGGGACGGAGGAGGAAGGCGAGGGGGAAGGGGCAAAACTCTGGGAGCTTCCTCCAAAGCTCAGGCCCCACAGCCAGACTCCTAGCTCTCGTAACCCCAGAGTTGCCTGTCTTTACCTCCACAGGGGCACCTCCTTTAAACTTAACCACCCCCAGATAGTAGTTAGGGGTGGAGGAACTGCGTCCGCCAAGGGGGCGTGGTGGTGGGGGACAGAGTAGAGGCGGGCGGTGGAGTACAGCCCTTCAAGTGCCTGGAAACAGAGACCAAGGAGCAGAAACTGAGGCACAACCCAATACTTAGACATTCTGGGACTGTCATTCAAGGAGAGGGTGAAGTACAACGAGATGAGCCAGGGCGAGGAAAGAAGGAACAGAGGGCGGGACTAGGCAGGAGTGTAGAAATAAGTCGGGGTTTGGAAACGCACTGAGAAAAATTTTCGTTGTTCACCACCGCTTCCCCAGTTCTCACGGTCTCCCCGCAAGAGATGCTCTTTTTGCAGAGAAGCCAGCGTTCTCCTCCAGTTTCCTTTCTTTTAAATTAAAAAAAAAAAAAAAATCTCAGAGCCATCTTAGCCTCCGGAATTGCATTTTTTGATAGGGGGTGGACGGGGGGTGGGTGGGGCGGGGGCACGGCCTTGCAAGGCTCAGCATCGGAAGGGTTAAGACCCCCCCCTGCCCCGCACAAAGATGGCGGCTCCCGCCTTGCCTCTCCCCACCCCTCCCCAAAACCCCCTCCTGCCCCCCGCCCTCTACCGCCGTCTCCGTCACTTCCGCCCCGCTGTGGCCGAAACTGACACAAAGTAGCGGGCCGAGTCCCCGGGGGGAGCGGGGCCGCAGCTGGGGGGGCGGGAGCCCGCGGGGAGCTGAGCCGAGCGCCCCCCGCCCCAGCCCCCGGCATGGGCAGGACGGAGCCGCCGGGCCGGGAGCCGAGCGCTGAGCGCTGAGGTGAGGCGAGGCGGGCGCAGCCGGGGGCGCGGGGCCGGCAGGGCAGATGCGGCTGCAGACTCGGACTCGGGGGCTGCGGGGCCGGGGCTGGGGGTGCGGACAGGGGATGGCAGGGGACAGGGACTCGGAAGGTGCGGCGAGACAGAGCAGGGGGAGTGGGTGATTGGAGAGAGGTGGTGTCGGGGTGCCCGAGGATGGGGGAGATCGGGAGGCTGTCCGCCGAATAGGAGGATGGGGTGCTGCGGGGGCGCGTGGAGACCACGCGAGGGGCGCGAGATGCTGAGGAGAAGCTCGTGGAGCAGCGGAGAGAGGAGAGCCGCCCCGGCGAGCTGTGGGGGTGGGAAGGAAGGAGTAGCCGGCTTGGAGGTTTGTGTGCTCGGGGACGGGAGTTTGGGACTGGTGGGCTTTGTCTCTGAGGTGGAGATCTCTGTGCTGAGGAAAACCAAGGGTACGAGGAGAGGGTGGTAGTTGTGTCAGACGCTTAGCCTGCACTCCACTTGAGACTGGAAGCACCGAGCTGTGGAGTGAGTCTTGGGTGCTGTCCTCGGCGATGGAAGGTGCCTGGGGAGCGATGGTCGTGCCAAGTGAACCGGGGGTCTTCGATTCCATTTCCTCCTATTTCCCTGCCCACAAATGTCCCTGCCAGGTTCCTCTGAAACAAGGGGTCTGGCTTGGGGGGGCGAGCGGGTGTCTTGGTGGGAAGGAGAGGGGCAGGCCTAGAGGAGGAGTCGTGTTCTTCCGTGGGGCATTGCCTCTTTCCCAGGACTGGCTATTTTTATCCCAAATGTGGCTGCAGAGGGGGCTGGGGCAGGGTGACCGGGCAGGCAACGTGGCTGATGGGCCTGACCTTCAGAAAACTCAAGCTGTGTAAAACTGGAAAGGAGAAGGGGGGGCAGCTGTTCCCAGGTCTCCTCCTCCCTTTCCCTTCCTGTTACAGCCCCCCAGAGGGGATGAGGTCTGGAGCCAAGACAGCTTTCAGTCTCCCCAGGGTCTTAGAGGTAAAACAACTTTCCCGGTTGGTGTCCAGACTCCTGAAAGCATGTGTGGCTCTTTCGTTAACTCATAGGACTCAAACCCAGATCTTCGAGGTGACGATGTTTCTTGCTTGCCTCCCTTCCTGAGGTCAGGGCTGGCTACAGAACTTGTGATGCCCACCCTTGCATCCTCTCCTTTAACCTCTGGTTCCTCACTCCACCCTCCCATGACTCATACTCTAGACTGGGTGGAGACCCTGGCTGGGGGCCCCGGAGGAGGGCTTGGCATCTCCAAAATGTGGATGAGGCATTTCTTCCTGAGCCAGGCACCCTTGGCTGCCATAGTTGGGGAGGGTCAGGGAGGAAAAGGACTTCTGGCTTTCAGAATTGTCTGATCTGGGGTTCAGTTCAGGGAGAGAGTCTGAGCTAGTGAAGGGAGAACATGGTGTGGGTGACTGGGCTGTGGCCAGAGTCTGTAATTATAGAGGTTGGGCAGACAGGCAATTAGTATCTTTGGGGCTGACAGGCTGTCGGGGTGTGCCTGGTAGGCTGGAAAGAGGGGAATGAAGGAGGAGGAAGGCATTCCACCCAGACAAAGAGAGGAGGTGACAAGAGGACCCAGAACCTGGCTGGCAATTTCCTTTGGGCCAGGCTGAGAAATTAAGGATGAGGCTCTGTCACCCTGTCTTGTAGGCTAGGACTTTTACCATTTTAGGAGAAAGAGAAAAGGACATGGGAAGGTGGAAGGAAGCAGAGACTTGCCTGACAGATGCTCCCTGAGCCTGCACTGGGTGCCTTACTAACTGGACAAGGGATAGGACAGGAAAGGAGGAGGGGGTGACTCCCTGACAGGGTTGGGAAGACCCCTCTGCTGGCCCAGAGAGCAGCCAAGCCAACCCAGCTTGAGAGGAAGTGGTGTGGGGATGGTCTATGCAGGAAGTGAGGGCCCTGCTTCTAATGTGACCTCCCCTGGAGGAGGTGATAATGGCAGTCCCAGTAATGGGGGTGGGGCAGGGAGTTGCAAGCATTTGGAGAAGGGTGGAGCCTGCCCACCCTGTTTTCTGATGCCCTACCAGGTGTTTCCTGGCTCTTGTTCCCTCGACCCCACCCTCTCAGGGAAATTTTGCTTTCTAGTAAACACAGGCACCACTCGTTGCCACCAGGAGGGTTCATGGGAGCATCCGTTGCCCCTGGGATGGGTGCCTTGAGAGCTGTGTCCCTCCTGTCAATATCTGGCCTCTTCTTTCTGTCCCCTTCCTTTTCTTGCGGGCCTTAGCTTCTGTAAACCGTAAGTCATCCCATGTTTACAAGGCAGAGGCATGGCAGGAGGTGGTGGGGGAATCCCCCTTTTTCTCTCAGGGACCCATCAGGGCAGTAAGAAAAGATTGTTGGTTTGGGACTGGTTGGAGGATCAGAGGGATCGGAGCTGGGGAAGAGAACCTTCAGGAGGGGTCTTATGAGGGCAACGAAGGGTTACCCTCAGTTTACGGACCTCACCTGTCTGTCACCTTCCTGCAGGGTCTCCCATGGGATTGCTGGGACTTTGCTGGGTGAGATGGCACTGTGTGCAAAAAAGCGCCCCCCAGGTAAGACGAGCAGGAAGGGAGGGGGGATCCCTGGGACCATCGAGAATGGGTGTTGTTATGGCTGGGGGAGCCAAGGGAAGGGTATGGGTCGGAGGAAGGGTAGATTGCAACCCCTCCCCACCCTGGGGGAAATCTAGGAAATGGAATCTTTCCCCTTGGCCCCTACGCGGGATTCTCCGCTGCCGCCGCCGGGAGGGTGCTGAGCACCATCTCCTCGACCCCAAACACATACACCCTCATCTTGGGGCACCTGCAGCTCCTACTTTCTGGCCTGCGAGCCTGGTGAACTGCGTTCTCGGTGAACAGCGTTCTCATCTTCTGTCCTCCGTCCTCTCACCTCCTCTTCTCCTGCCTCCCCACCTTTCTTCCCTCATTTTCCATCCTCCCCAGACCTCTCCGCTTTCCTGCCGGCGGGGTGGGGGTGGGGGGTGAAGGTGGTTGCCCCCGACAACGCTGGCAGTCCCCTTGCCCGCATTGGCCGCGGCCTGGGAGAGGGGCGGGGGGAGGCGGGGCTCACGCGCTGGCTTTCGCCTACGCGGCGCGCTGGCAGGCGACTGCCCCTGCAGTCGGGGGAGCGGGCGGGGGCGGAGCCGGCTGCGTGCGCACGGCGGCCCCGGCCACTCAGCGCGCGCTGGATCCGCGGGGGGCACTGGGGGGCGGTGGCGAGGGCGGTGCTGCTGAGCGCGCGGCGTCCCCGGGAGCGGGTGGCCGCGAGGATGGCCCGGGCTGCGGGTGGGGCGCGCGCCCGACGCCCGGGGTTCCCCTTTGAGTGGCCGCAGCTCCTTCGCCTCCCCGGGGGGCTGCCTTGTTGGCACCGTTGAGGCCAAGGACAGACAGACAGTCCGCCCTCCCCCGCTCAAACCGGGATCATGACGGTCCCCAAGGAGATGCCCGAGAAGTGGGCCCGGGCCGGGGCTCCCGTCTCCTGGAACAGAAAGAAGCCCTCTTGGGGGACAGGTAACGGGAGGCAGCGCCTTGCAGCTCTCTCACGCCGTAATCCTCCCCCTTCCCGACCCCCAGTTCGCTTCTCCTCTGCCTCCCCCATCCTTCCCCGATTCTCTCCTTTCCAGAACCAGAGATTCCGGGTCCCCACCTTCTTCCTTTGCATGGTTTTTGGTGACTGCGCAGGAGACTCAGCCCGAGAGGCCCCTACCGGGGAAGTTTCTGAGAATAAAGTGGCCACGCAGGGCAGGGATGCTCTTAGGCAGAGGGTTTGCTACTGCAGCGTGCTCTGCAGGGGTCTTGGGGGATGGTAGGGGAAGAGGTCTGGAATGCCGCCTTGGGCTCCAGGTTTACGCAGCATTATGTTCACTGGCTATCCGAAGTACCTCCCTTCCCTAGACGGAGGTCATGGTGACCCCTGAACATTAGCAGGGGAACCCTTCATAGGACAGCCCAGTGTTCTGGCACTTGAACTTGATTCCTGCAGTCCAGGACCTGAGGAGGTTCAGGATAGGTATAGCTGGGGGTTGTTTGTCACTCAGTGACAAATGTGCTGTTTAGGTGAAATGTGTCCAGATGCAAGAAAGGTTACAACTAGAGAACAACTGTTGCAGTTCCATCCCATTCCTTCCTCCTCCGTCCCTGTCTCAGTCTCCATGACCCATGTCTCTGACCCCCCTTCTCCTACTTGAAGATGAGCTTTGAAATAAGGTGATGTCATTGTGGGCCAGTCAGGATCCACTGCTGGTGACATGTGACAGGCAGAGCCTCCTATAGGGGGCGTTGCACGTGGGGCTGGGAAGCTGCCGCAGAGCAGTTCCAGGGTACTGTGACCCTCCTTGTCACCCCTTGCCCCCAGGTTAGGGGGTGGGTAGAACCATGGCTAGATGTTCAGTGATCCCCAGTGGGGAAAGGAGCTTTGTGTCTTCAACCCCTGCCCCTTGGATATGAGGAAGATTGCTTTATTAATAGCAGCAAAAGGGGCTGGGGATTCCCAAGACTGTTAATGGCTAAGGCTCCTCCAGAGGGCTGGGGGAGAGGAATTAAATGCCCCCAGTGGAAGACCTTGAGGGTTGTTGGTGAGGAAAGGAGAACACATTGTGTCCTGTGAATGCAATGTCCTCAGAGCCGTGTGGTCAGGGTGGTGGTGAAAGGTGGACGAAAGCGAAGAGTTTACTGACACCTCAGGTGTGGTCTAACTCCTTACAACTGTATACTGTGGAAGGAACTGAGGGTCCTCAGTGGGCCCCTGCAAAGTGGGGTGGGCCTGACAAACTGTTGGTCCCAGCCTCAGTTTGCCCCTCCTGACGGCAACATCATTCTGTTGCAGAAGAAGAAAGGAGGGCGCGGGCCAATGACCGAGAATACAATGAGAAGTTCCAGTATGCGGTAAGTGACCCTAGACCATCTGTTCCCTCACCCTGGGTCAGAGAGGGGGAGGTGCAGGAACATCCTTGGTTGGGACCCAGGCTGGCTGAGAGGGTGCTTGGAGGAGGGAAGGGAAACTTCTTCAGCCACTCTCTATCTGCTGCTGTGGTGACGTTTTTTTATGGCTTCACTTGTCAGTGAAGCAGGGTACACAGACCCCATGAGACTTCCTTTTTTCCTTTCCCTTCCCTCTGACACCTGTGGTTGCTGGCTTTGGGAGCAGAGGTTTGGGGAAGTGTAAAGATGGAACAGACAGCCTCAATCTGGTTCTGGAATGAGGTTTGAGGTTGTCACATCATCTTCTCTCCACTGCATAGAGTAACTGCATCAAGACCTCCAAGTATAATATTCTCACCTTCCTGCCTGTCAACCTCTTTGAGCAGTTCCAGGAAGTTGCCAATACCTACTTCCTGTTCCTTCTCATCCTGCAGGTGAGTGACCCATAGTAGAGCCTTTGTAACTCACTAAGCTGAATAAAGCCAAGAAAAAAGAAGGTCTAGGGGAAAAGAGGGCAGTAGAATGAGGCCTCAGAGGCATGCCTTCTTTTTCCTCTTTTCAGTTGATCCCACAGATCTCTTCCCTGTCCTGGTTCACCACTATCGTGCCTTTGGTTCTTGTCCTCACCATCACAGCTGTCAAAGATGCCACTGATGACTATGTGAGTTATACTCATCCTTCTACTCTTTCTTTATCTTACCCCAGCTCACCATCCAGCACAATTCCTTGGTGACCTTGACATCCTTCATCTGGTCCAGCTAGATCCATGGAATCTTGGCTAGCAGGGAGGGGTGGGTAGGTGGGTAGGTCAGGGAGAAAGTGTCTGTGAATGGGTCTATACAAGACATCACCCAGAATGCTCTAGGTTCCACTGATCATCTAAATTCCCCCGAGTGCAAAGGCATCTTTCTTTTCTCAATTTTCTTCTTTTCAGTTCCGCCATAAGAGTGATAATCAGGTGAATAACCGTCAGTCTCAGGTGCTGATCAATGGAACGTGAGTACCTGTTGGAAACTGAGGGTTCTGGGAAGGAAGGGGTTCCCCTGAGAACCTCTCCAGCTACTGACAGCCTCTTCTCATTGCCTCAGCCTCCAGCAAGAGCAGTGGATGAATGTCTGTGTTGGTGATATTATCAAGCTAGAAAATAACCAGTTTGTGGCGGTAAGTGACAAAGTGCCCCACCAGGCCTGCAGGACTCTTCCATCTCTTTGGTAGAAAGAGATGAGTTTTCCCTTATTTACTATTGCTTCTTATACACTCATGGAAGGAAATTTTCTTGACTGGAGGGGTTCTAGGTCGTGTTAATATGCCTTGGTTTAGCTCTTTTCTACCCATTCATGTGCTTGGAAGTAATCAAATGAAGAATACCTAGTAGAAGGAGGAGTCATCAAAAAGTGCGTTGAGGGAGAAGGGTTGGGTATTTGGGGCTCTCATTAGGTTTTCTCTCTAGGCGGATCTCCTCCTCCTTTCCAGCAGTGAGCCGCATGGGCTGTGTTACATAGAGACAGCAGAACTCGATGGGTAAGTGACATGCTCAGCGTCACCCCTCTCCTTCTGCTTACATAAGGGTGAAAACACCGTTTTTCTGGGCTCTGTGCCTTTTGGAAAATTTAGGAAGAAGAAAAGCTTTGGGTGTGTAGAAGTATTATCCACTCAGTGTTTACAGTAGCTAAGCAGTGGTTCCCAATGGTTAGGTGCCCTAGGCAGGATAAGAAGAAGGGAAGGGAGCCAGGAATCAGGGACCCTGTCTTTCCAGAGAGACCAACATGAAAGTGCGTCAGGCAATTCCAGTCACCTCGGAATTGGGGGACATCAGTAAGCTTGCCAAGTTTGATGGTGAGTACTCCTTGGAAAAGCAGCCTTCAGGTAGAGGAGGTGGGTTGGGTTTTGGGGTTTCAGTTGAACCTTTTCCTGTTGGCTTCTTGTTGCTGTGATTATGTAGCTTACTGGACTTTGTCAGGAAGTGTCAGGGGAATACTGGGTGGCTACTACTTGCTTTTGAGTCGATGGCCACTGCAAGGGAGCCTCATGTCTGACAGCTCCCCGCTTGCTGTGCGTGTTGAAAGAAACTTGCTTATTCTATTTTATTAACTCAGGATAATTATATTATTCTTCTTATAAGACAAAATATAAACGTATAGGAGCCCCTGGTGGCGCAGTGGTTAAGAGCTTGGCTGTGAACCAAAGGGTCTGCCGTTTGAATCCACCAGCCGCTCCTTGGAAACCCTATGGGGCAGTTCTACTCTGCCCTATAGGGTTGCTGTGAGTTGGAATTGACAGCAACGGTTAGGTTTTTGGTTTGTAAATATATAAGAAAATGTTAACAGCCCTTCCTGCCTTTCAATTCTGTCCTCTTTAAGTAACCACATTAACTGACAGTTCAGTGCATATTGATCCACTGAGCGACGCTTTTCTGTAGGTTTGTACAAACATATGTAACCATAAATAAACAGGATCATACTGTATCAGAAGCTTTACAACCTGTGTTTTTTACCTATCAAATACACCATAGGTATCTTACCACATTATTACATAAAGAAACTTGACTCACACCTTTCAATAAATGTATTACATTTGATAGATTTGATGTACCGTAGTTTATTCAGTTATTCCTTAACCATTCAAGTTGTTCCCAGTGTTTTGCTCTTCAGATGACACTTCAGTACAAATGGTTGTGTATATATTCTTACTGACCTATGCTATTATTTCTGTGGAAGAGAGCCCCCAAAGTGGAGTGACTAGGTCTGAGGGTAATATGTACTGTTAACAACAGTTCATGCTGCCTCATTCCATTCCCAGAAAGCTGCAGTAGTTCACGCCCCACCAGCAGTGTGTGGGCGGGCACATGTACTCACACCCTCTCCCTTAGCTGCTTCCCTCTCTTTTTTGTTGTCTTGTGGTCAAGTTGTAAACTAGACCTTGAGTTGTTGTTAGTTGCCGTGGATTCACTTCTGACTCGTAGCAACCCCATGTGTGCCAGGTAGAACTGCTCCATAGGGTTTTCAAGGCTGTGACCTTTTGGAAGCAGATCACCAGAGTGAGTGTGAACCACCAACCTTTCGGCTAGTGTTGAGTGCTTAATTGCTGGTGCCACCCAAGGACTCCTAGACGTTGAGCATGGGTGCTCTGGTCTCTGACCCAGGTGAAGTGATCTGTGAACCTCCCAACAACAAGCTGGACAAGTTCAGTGGAACCCTCTACTGGAAGGAGAACAAGTTTCCCCTGAGCAACCAGAATATGCTGTTGCGGGGCTGCGTGCTGCGAAACACCGAGTGGTGCTTCGGGCTGGTCATCTTTGCAGGTGAGCCTCCTCGGGGCCTGAGAAGGAAGGTAAGAGTTGGCGACTGAACCCTCCCTCAGGTATGCGGGAGAAGGCCAGGTGGGCTGGTAGCATATGTAAGGTAAACAGAGTGTAGCTCTGAACACAAGCCTCTTGACGAGCCAGTGTCTCCACTCCACCCTGATGACCTGCAGCCTGGGAGTCGGGGCAGAAGTCCAAGGCAGATTGCAGATTCCATATTTGGCTTTCTCAGCCCTTCCCATTCTTTTCCAGGTCCTGACACTAAACTGATGCAGAACAGTGGTAGGACAAAGTTCAAGAGAACAAGTATCGATCGCCTAATGAATACACTGGTGCTCTGGGTAAGGCTTTCCACAGGTGGTTCTCTCTCTCTGCCCTTCTGGTTTCCCTGGGCGGTTCCCTTTGCTCCCGTCTCCTTGGTCAACAGTCAGCCTTCAGGTTTTGGTGTAAAAGCCACTGGCAGGCCAGCCACTCACAGGCAGTGTTTATTTCAGGCTCATTTTAGACTTGGGAGGTGTTATTTAAAAAAAAACCTTAGGAACGTGCATGAATCAACAACTTAAAAGAAAGCTAAAACAAATCTTTACTTCTTTGGATTCCAGTTACGATGATGACTTAGTGCAGTATGTGACTTTGTTTGCTTTTGCCAAGGACAAGGAGGCCTTCATGGAGACAGAGAGGGAATTAAAAGAAAACTTTCCATTTGGAGGGTGAATAACAGGGTCTTTTCCCCCAGCTTCTGAGAGTGAAGAGTCCCAAAGGAAAAGTTTCTGATTTAGTTTTTGGCAGTTCCTGAATCCTTCACTTGTTTAGCTAGAAATCTGAGCTACTTATTAGGCCCTCCTCCTTTTCTTGTGCCCCCACTGCCTGTTGCCTGCCCCCCACATGCCAGCTTAGAAAGGCTGGGGCCAGCTTCTGTAATGAGACAATTTGTCCACCCTGGCTTAAAAAAAAAAAAAAACCCATTGCCATCGAGTCTATTCCACCTCATAGTGACCCTAAAGGACAGACTAGAACTGCCCCGTAGAGTTTCCAAGGAGCGCCTGGTGGATTTGAACTGCCGACCTTTTGGTTAGCAGCCAGCAAAAACCCAGCCTATGGGAGAGTGGTTGTCTGTGAAGTAAAGGCTCACACTGCCCCCTGGTGGTCCTTGGGCACCAGGATGCGTTCTGTTTCAAAGCATCGAACAGTGGAGGTAGCTTTGGAAGTAAATGTGTAAGTTCAAACAATGGTCCCAATTTTTTTCCTTTAACTGCTAAAACTTTCTTATGATCCTTCTTCATGGATTCCAAGCCTTATAAATCTTTGACTCTCAAGGAATCTTGATACGAAGATACAAATTGTTTCCCTGGTTTAAAAGAAAAAAACACAAAAATTTGGCAACCTACATGAGATAATGAATGTTACAGATACTTGGCATTTTTGTTGACTTTGGGAGGCTTAGTTCAGGTAAATGGTGATTACGACAAGCTTTTTTTTAGCATGTTGAAAGTTAGAGCACCCCTATTCCTACCATCTTCGGGGACCTCTTAGGGTCCCAGGACAGCAGACTGGGAGCTACTCAACTCTTTCAGCTTCTCTGTCATACAGATGAGAAAAAGGTGCAGAGATAAGGCCACATGACGGTCGGTGGCAGACTAGAGCCTGTCACCTATTCTAGCTCTTTCCATTAGAGCATGCCGCCAGTTTAAAGATGGCCGAGCTTTTGAGGGTTCAGCGTGTGAGTAGGGACCACCTTCAGGAATGCACTTGGTTTTGAGAGCTGGAGTCAGCAGCCAAACTTCTGCTTCTTATTCCTCCCCAGATTTTTGGATTCCTGGCCTGCATGGGAGTGATCCTGGCCATTGGCAATGCCATCTGGGAGCATGAGGTCGGGACACACTTCCAGGTCTACCTGCCCTGGGATGAGGCGGTGGACAGTGCCTTCTTCTCTGGCTTCCTCTCCTTCTGGTCCTATATCATCATCCTCAACACCGTCGTGCCCATTTCACTCTATGTGAGGTAGGCACTTTCTCTGCCTCAGGGTGTCTCTGGGGAATTCAGGTGGTCACTTGGCAAAGCTTTTTTTTCCTACGAAGATGAAATCCTCGAGAAAGAATTTGGAATTTTCTTCTTCCTGTAATGTGGACATGCGATGCTGTTTTCTTTGTGTGCAGAGCAAACTTCACCACAGTTTCCTGGCACTTTGGGCTGTAGTGGAGCAGAACGCATATTGATTTGTTCAGCACACACATATTACATGCTTACTGTGTGCAAAGGAGCGTAGTAGGTGCCGTGAGTGTGTTAGGAATGCCTCCTTCCGTCGTGAACTTCTGGTAGAGGAGCAAAAGTCTAAACGTGTTATAAAACAAATAGGAAAAGTGCCATAGAAGTCATTCTACACAGTCTTAAGCATAAGCAGGGGGACACAGAGTGTAACTTGGTCTCTGCCTTCAAAAGCAGCAGACTGGAAGGGGAAAGGGGACACGGATATGTCAGAGAGAATTGGAGACACCAGGTGGAGGGCACAGAGTGCTGTCAGAGTTCAAAGAGCGTTTGCTCCTGAAGTGGTTAATCAGGGGGGGCACCTCTGAGGAGGTGGCCATTGAAATGAGCTTTGGGTGGTGGGTGTGATGGTGAAGGTGGAGCCGGAGGAGGGGGCTGGAAGCAAAGGCGTGGAGATGAGAACCTACGAATGGGGACCTGCAGGAGAGAGAGCTGGAAACATAAGCTTGTCCCCAACTGTGAAGGTCTTGAATCTTAGCCCGCAGACTTTGCACTTACTAAACCACTAAAGGTTTAAAAAAAAAATCTAAAGAATGCTTTACGAAGAATCAGCTGGCAGTGATGTACAGCGTGAATAGGAACCAGGAGACATCTAGGGTGTCTGAGGCAAAGAGATGTTAACAGAGGCCAGGCGGTGAGGGTGAAGGGAAGCCAGCCGGGCAGCAGGCAGAGGAAGGAAGAACGGCCAGAAGAACTTTCTGACTTTAGTCCTTTCTGACTTTAGTGCCTTGCACTTGAGATAAGGCAGTCTGTAACATTCTTAAGGAAATGCTTTATGGAGATGGTAAAAACTCTTCCTGTCAGCCATCTTTTGTTAACTCAAGATTCCCCCAGTAATCCTCAGACCGCCCACCAGCCCCCTAATACTAGTGCTGGTGACAGTGAGCAGACAATAAGAGTTTTTGTGCTGAGGGATGTGCAGTTTGGACTTTATGGAGCATTTAGAGGAGAGTAGGAAGGTCCAGTGTTTAATCCCACCTCATAATTTTTTTTTTTTTTTCATCATTAGCCAAGGAGCCCTGGTGGCACAAAGGTTAAGGGATCGGCTGCTAACTGAAAGGTTGGCCATTTGAACCAACCCAGCAGCTCTGCAGGATAAAGACCTGGCAATCTGCTTCCATGAAGATTAAAACCAAAAAAACCCATTACTGTCGAGTCAATTCCAACTCATAGCAACCCTATAGTACAGGGTAGAACTGCCCTATAGGGCTTCCAAGGAGTGCCTGGTGGATTTGAGCTGCCGACCTTTAATGGTTAGCAGCCATAGCTTGTAACCACTATGCCACCATGGTTTCCCCATAAAGATTATAGCTTAGGAAATCCTATGGGGCAGTTCTACTTTGTCATGTGGGGTCCCTATGAGTCGAAACCAACAACACCTGGCAGCAGCAGCAACAACTCATTAGCCACATGACCTCAGGCAAATCCAGAGTCACTGGGGCCTCAGTTTCCACCTACTCTGTAGGATAGTCTTGGTGTAAAATAAGGCAGTAGATTGGAAAACACATTTTTAAAATTATATTATTGTACAAATACCGGGTGCTAGCGTGTCCATCATTTTTGCGACTCTGGTTCTACGTTACCATTTAAATGTCTGCCTGCTCACAAACTAATTTTATTTTTTCGTCCCTATCTTTGGGCTTTGCCATCCACATCTTGATCTAAGTTCACTTGAAGCCCTTGGTTTGGTTTTTTTTTTGTCTCATTAACTTAAAGTGTGTGGATGGAGCTGGGGGTGGTGGGAGGTTAATAAGCTGAGTGGAAAAAAAGCTCTGAGGAAGTTTCAGCTGTCTCGTGTGTTGCCTGGATAAGGGATGTTCTGCACCTGGAAACCGCAGGCTGGGAGTCGTGGTCAAGTTGGAAGCAGGGTTCCAGATGTGGCCCTGTTGCTCAGCTGTACTGGGCGTGAACACAGGACCCATGCTGGAGACAGGAACAGTTCATGTCCCAAAGATGATGAGCAAAGAAGATGTGACCAGTCCTTGAAATGTTCAGAGCAGTTTGCCATTATCAATTGTGTACATTGGCTTATTCCCCCGATCCTGCAGGCCCCCCACCCTTCTGCAGCCAGCATCTCAGCTTCGTCTTGTGTTCTTTCTGAAAGCTGCAGGTTCAGGGCTGTGAAGATCTGAGGGCAGGCTGGAAGGAGAGTCCCCCTGCCTGTGCTTGGCAGTGGAGGAGGGGGTTTGAGAGCCCTCTTTGCGGGTTTCTTTCCCCAGTGTGGCCCCTCTTTGAGGGGGCGTCTGTGGTGCCATGGCGTGCACAGCACCCTCATTGTTTCTCTCTTTTTTTCTCTCCCCAACTCGCACTTCCTCTTGTTTTTCTCTGCATGGTTTCTCTATTCTTAGTCCTGAGGTAAGAACTGGATGAGAGCCTTGTCTGCAGCCCCTTTTCCTCCTCTGCCTCTGCCATCTGTCCTGCCTGCCCAGGCCCTTTGCACCTTTTTGTCTGGAGAGCGTCAGGAGGGTCGGGTCGGGGAGCTCCTTTGCCAGCTGTAAGTGGCTGGCTCCACCTTCAGGCTCTCCTTGCCCTTTCCCGCCCAGGTTTCCACGCCCAGGTGTCTGCTCCATTCTCGTTCTTGTTTCTCCCCAGGCGGAGGGCCTGCAGCAGAGGCCCAGGTGGGTGGGGCCCCTCCTCCCCTTCCTGCCCCAAGCCTTGCCTCCTGTCCCCTGTGCAGTGTGGAGGTCATCCGCTTGGGCCACAGCTACTTCATCAACTGGGACAAGAAGATGTTCTGCATGAAGAAGCGGACACCCGCGGAGGCCCGTACCACCACCCTGAACGAGGAACTGGGCCAGGTGGAGTACATCTTCTCAGACAAGACAGGCACCCTCACCCAGAACATCATGGTCTTCAACAAGTGCTCCATCAATGGCCACAGCTATGGTAAGACAGCGCCATGGGGGACCAGGGGCGTTGGCTTAGTCTAGGTTCTCTAGAGGAGCAAAACCAGTGAGATGTATAATATGTAGGTTTACTTTAAAGAAATGGCTAAAGCAATTGGAGGGGCTGACAAGTCCCAAATCCATGGGTCAGGTGGCAGGCCGGAGACCTCTGCTGGCTCATGTCCCCAGAACCGGAGGTCAGGTGAAAAGAGAAGACTTCAGGGCTGAGAGAGAGAGAAGGAGGAAGGGAAGGAGAGTGTGTGTTGCCAGAACATTCATTTATGTACTGAAGGCAGACCACACCCCCAAGGAAACTCCCCTTTCAACTGGTTGGCTGATCACATCAGATCAAATCATGGAAGGTGATTACATTATATTGCATTATGGAAGAGTAACCAGTCTAGTGTCTGCCAAACCACTGGGAGTCAGAGCCTAGGCAGGTTGACACATAACGTTAGCCATCATAGGCATGCATTTTGCCTGGAGGCAAAATGGAGCTGGGATTCCCACAGTTGTCTCACCTTTTGGGTTTTATCTCTTTCCTGGTGGGTTTGAGGGGCCATAAAAGAATCCGCTCTGTATCCGGTGTCAGGGAGCAGTTACTGAGAGCCCTTCCTTATCCTCTGCTGATGTGCCATTGTAAATTGGTATTATTCCTCAGATTCCTGAGGCCCCTTTCCCTTCTACAGTCAAACCAAGCTCGGCCCCTGGCGGTAGGGAGCTCCTTGGCTGACTGAGGTGAAGCTGAGATTCTGGCCTCTGGGTGTCTTGGCCAGGTTGGACCTTGGCTGCCCTGGTGTCCCGCTAGACTCTCCCTGTGTTGCTGCTCAGGGCCTTTGTGAGTCTCTGGAATGCGACCATGGTCTTCCCAGTGTGGCCTTGTGCCGTGGCTGAACTGCTGGGAGGGCTTGGGGCAGGGTGTGTGCGGGGCTGACCTTGATGCAGTGTGAGCCTCTGTCCTAACTGCTTCCTCTACTAACCTGAACGTCACGGCCAGTGTGTGAGGCCTTGTATGGCGTGTGGGCCCAAAGCGCGAAAGGCTCCAAGGTGGCCTGAGAGCCCTGGGGGAAGGGGTGTAGAATTGGAGCTGCACTCGAGGGGAGAGGGTGAAGGTGAAGGGGGCAGAGATGGTGAGCCGGGGGTGAGGCCATGACTCACTTATGGCCAGGGTCCTGGGATTCTGAGGATCCAGGATTCCTCTTGCCTCCTGTCCCTCGAGTCAGTGATGTATATCTATGGGGTGTCTGCTTGGCAATCAGGGTTCAGGATTCCAGGTTCCCACAGGGGCTCCCGGCTGGGCCTCTGTACTGGAGGATTCTCCCCCTGCTCTGAGAGACCCCCAGCTCTGACATTGCCTCTGCTTCTGTCCTGGCTGTGTACAGGTGACGTCTTCGATGTCCTGGGACAGAAAGCTGAGTTGGGAGAGGTAAGATCCAGCCTCCAAACTTACTGTATGTGCCAGCTAAACATAGGGCACCTGACCAGTACCATTTGGTAGAGTTAGGAGTGCTGTGTCGTCTGGTCAGGTGATAGGAACTGCTGGGAGAAATGAGTGTTTTAAGGAAGAATTGGTAGTGGAAGTAGGAATTTTGAGGCCCATGGTGGACAGGATCTTGAACTCTCCTACTGGGAGCTGGAAGGGCAGTGATAATGGGGTGAGGACAACTCCTTCCCTGGGATGCGGGCTGCAACCCACCTTTTCCTAAGAGCCCCCTAACCTGTTCCAGAGGCCCGAGCCCATCGACTTCTCTTTCAACCCTCTGGCTGACAAGAAGTTCTTATTTTGGGACCCCAGCCTTTTGGAGTCTGTGAAGATCGGGAACCCCCACACGCACGAGTTCTTCCGCCTCCTTTCCTTGTGTCACACCGTCATGTCAGAAGAAAAGAACGAAGGTGAGCAGAGGCGCTGGCTCGAACTCTACTCGCATCGTCCGCCACCAGCCTTGGGCTCAGGCTCTGGTCTGCAGTGGCTCCCCGGGTGGGCCATGTGGCTGAGGGGTTGGCCACTT
This sequence comes from Elephas maximus indicus, assembly GCF_024166365.1. NCBI lineage: Eukaryota > Metazoa > Chordata > Mammalia > Proboscidea > Elephantidae > Elephas > Elephas maximus. The sequence continues at coordinate 192,160,487 of NC_064821.1, forward strand.
TACACTGTGTGTGTTCTTCCTCCACACCTAGGCGAGTTGTACTACAAAGCCCAGTCCCCAGATGAGGGCGCCCTGGTCACTGCAGCCAGGAACTTTGGTTTTGTATTTCGCTCTCGTACCCCCAAAACGATAACCGTCCACGAGATGGGCACAGCCATCACCTACCAGCTGCTGGCCATCCTGGACTTCAACAACATCCGCAAGCGCATGTCGGTCATAGGTGAGGCCAAGCTGGGGGTGCTGGGAGGCTTTGGGGTGGCATACTGGCCTGGAATGGGTGAGGCGTGCTGGGTGACCCTGGTTGCTGTGTTTAGGTTGGTATCTCCGCCTGCCTGAATCTTTTTGGGACTTTCTCCCCCTGCCCCATTCATAGTGCGGAATCCAGAGGGGAAGATCCGACTCTACTGCAAAGGGGCCGACACCATCCTGCTTGACAGACTCCACCACTCCAACCAGGAGCTGCTCAATACCACCACTGACCACCTGAATGTAGGTGTGAGGAGAGGAGGGACCTTGGGATTCTGCTACTCTCACTGTTGTGGGTGGGAGGGTAGGGGTGTGACTTTGGTAACTGCTTCCAGGAATATGCTGGCGAAGGGCTGAGGACCCTGGTACTGGCCTACAAGGATCTGGATGAAGAATACTACGAGGAGTGGGCTGAGAGACGGCTCCGAGCCAGCCTGGCCCAGGACAGCCGGGAAGATAGACTGGCCAGCGTCTACGAGGAGGTCGAGAGTGACATGATGGTATGGGCTGCAGGACAAGCCGAGGGCAGGCAGGGAGGGCTCCTACCTGCCATTTTTGGGCCAGAGAGTCATGTGGTATTTTTCAGCTGCTGGGTGCAACGGCCATTGAGGACAAGCTTCAGCAAGGGGTTCCAGAGACCATTGCCCTCCTGACACTGGCCAACATCAAGATTTGGGTGCTAACCGGAGACAAACAAGGTGAGAACCCAGCAGGACTTAGGATATTGCATCTAGACAGTCACCCTGTTGGATCCTTGCATGGAGACTAGGACATCAGGCAGGAAAGTGTGCTGACCTTGTTGGATGCCTGTCCGTAGCTCCTGCGTTCTCTCTTGGTAGAGACGGCCGTGAACATTGGCTATTCCTGCAAGATGCTGACGGACGACATGACGGAGGTGTTCATAGTCACTGGCCACACTGTCCTGGAGGTGCGGGAGGAGCTCAGGTCAGCAGGAGGCCGGCGGGAGGCTCTGTGCACAGGGCCGGGCAGACCCCACTCAGGCTTGAATCCCTAGCCCCGTCAGAAGCCCCCACTCCTGTCCTGAAAGACCGTCACTGTTTTCCCCGTCAGGAAAGCCCGGGAGAAGATGATGGACTCATCTCGCACCGTTGGCAATGGCTTCACCTACCAGGAGAAACTTTGTTCTTCCAGGCTCACGTCTGTCCTGGAAGCTGTCGCTGGGGAGTACGCCCTGGTCATCAATGGTCACAGCCTGGTAAGGGCCGCCATCCTTACCAGACAGCACTTCTGTCCGTATGGCGTGTATATCTTATCTTGTCTTCATTTCTCTTGACTTCAGGAGGCCGTGGTTCTTAGGGTTGGGAGGAGCCAAGACTCCCCAGCTGTCTCCTGTGGTGACTCTGGCTGTCTGAGGCCTCTCTGTGTTACAGGCCCATGCATTGGAGGCAGACATGGAGCTGGAGTTTCTGGAGACGGCGTGTGCCTGCAAAGCTGTCATCTGCTGCCGGGTGACCCCCTTGCAGAAGGCGCAAGTGGTAGAGCTGGTTAAGAAGTACAAGAAGGCTGTGACTCTTGCCATTGGGGATGGAGCCAATGACGTCAGCATGATCAAAAGTGAGTAGACTGTGTGGGTGTATAGGCTAGGCAGGAGGGCCCAGGGAGGAATGACAGGGAACAGGGGACTGTAATGTGGTGGGACCCGGAAACGTATGGCCATCTTTATCCTCTCGTCATTTCTTGTCTCTCCAGCTGCTCACATTGGTGTGGGCATCAGCGGGCAGGAAGGGATCCAGGCTGTCCTGGCCTCCGATTACTCCTTCTCCCAGTTCAAGTTCCTGCAGCGCCTCCTGCTGGTGCATGGGCGCTGGTCCTACCTGCGCATGTGCAAGTTCCTGTGCTATTTCTTCTACAAGAACTTTGCTTTCACCATGGTCCACTTCTGGTTTGGCTTCTTCTGCGGCTTCTCGGCCCAGGTAGTGAGCGTTCCCAGTCCACCGGAACATAAGCTACGTGAGGGCAGAGACTGTGTTTGTCCTGTTTATTGCTGAATCCCCAGGGCCTAGCTCTTGTCTGGTGCATGCGTTATAGACATGCTTGTTGAAGGAGTGGAGAGGAAGCTCCAGAGAATTCCTTAGGGCTCCCTCTGTGTCACAACACTTGTCTTCTTGCCTGATTTGTAGTGAGGAAAGCTTGTCCCACCTCCGGTCCCTAGGGCTCACTCTTTTCTTGCTCCCTGCTCTCTTTCCAGACCGTCTATGACCAATATTTCATCACCCTGTATAACATTGTGTACACCTCCCTCCCAGTCCTGGCTATGGGGGTCTTTGATCAGGTACGGGGGACCTTAATGATACAGCGGGATCGGGGGGGCATTGCTGTGAAGGAGTCACAGTGACAGTAGTAGGGGTGTGATGACATTCCCACCCACTGCCTGTGGTCACTGGGAAGGCAGTGCTTTCAGCTGGGGAGGGTGTGGCTGTAACTGCCCTGTTTGCGTAACAACGATTGATTGGGCACAGCTGGTTTCAGGTTGGATCCAGCTGTCACAAGAATTTGGAAAGGAGGAGGCAAGGCTAGGGTCTTCCCTTAGCCGTCCTGAGTCACAATGGCAGCTTCTGAGGCCTCCCACACCACCTGGCCCTCCCCATACAGGATGTCCCAGAGCAGCGGAGCATGGAGTACCCTAAGCTGTACGAGCCAGGTCAGCTCAACCTCCTCTTCAACAAGCGGGAGTTCTTTATCTGCATCGCCCAGGGCATCTACACCTCAGTGCTCATGTTCTTCATCCCCTATGGGGTGTTTGCGGAGGCCACCCGGGATGATGGCACCCAGCTGGCTGACTACCAGTCCTTCGCAGTCACTGTGGCTACTTCCCTGGTCATCGTAGTGAGCATGCAGGTATGAGGCAGTCCAGGAACTGCCCTTGCCTCTGGGAGGACCAAGCCCCTGGCCTTGGGCAGCTGTGAGTCCATCTGCCTCATGGCCCAGACAGTCCGGCCTTGGTGGGTGCCCTTGGGCACTACAGTTCTCTTTCTGGGGGTAGGGGTCAGGGTTTTTTCTTGGGTGCCCCTACTGCCTGTGATAACCCCTACATTTTGCAGATTGGGCTGGATACAGGCTACTGGACAGCCATCAACCATTTCTTCATCTGGGGCAGCCTGGCTGTTTACTTTGCCATACTTTTTGCCATGCACAGCAAGGGGCTCTTTGACATGTTTCCGAACCAGTTCCGGTTCGTGGGTAAGTTCCTGCGGCTTCTTGAATCAGTGAGGCATCACAACTCTTCTGGGTCTGATGGGGTAGTCAGCCAGTCTGCACATCTCAAATGTTTTATCTGATACTCCTTATGCGCCAGGTACGCTGTAAGGTGCTGTAGGGATATCAAGGGGTCTGACCTGGTCCGTCCTCAGAGAGCTGCTGTATCCATGAATGTGAAGCACGTCCCTACCAGGCCATGGGAGGTCAGAGCCCTGAGAGAGGCCAAGAGGTGGCAGGCTTCATGGGCAGTAAGGCCACTGCTCTGCGCTGGCCAGGGATAGTGCCACAGAGGAGGCTGCCTTGGGGGAGCAGGGTTAGGGGGTGGGATTCTAAGTTGGAGAGCTGGAGGTATGAAGAGGCCAGTTGTTTCCAGGGAATGGAGAGGGCTCCAACTAGGGTGGGGCAAGAACCATCCAACAGAATGTCAGGCCGTTGGGTTTTGCATTTGACTTGCCAGCAGCCTTGGTTTCTTTTTTTTTTTTTCTGAAGAGAGAGGGGAAACTGTCATCAAAGGATTGCTTTAGAAAGATGAACCTGCAGTGATGGCCAGTGAGGAAGCTACTGGAATGACTGACTGCAAGGGTGTTAAGAGCTGGTGGGCCGTGGTGGCTGGCAAAGAGGGGCTGGCTGGGAGGCATGAGGTGAAGGAAGCATTTACAGGTCTCCGTGTTTGCTTTACCATTCATTCATCCGGCGGACACTCAGCCAGCACCTACTTTGTGTGGCCCACTATTCTAGATGCTGCGAAGGCAGCGATCCTTGCCTTGCTGGATCCTATATTTCAGTGGGGAGACAATTTACATAAATAGATAAAATATGGAAATAATAAGCTCTATGAACAACATTAAGCAGGGTAGAGAGTGTCAAGAATGGTCTGGGAAGACCTCTTGAGGAAGGGACATTTCCACAGAGAAATCTGAATAAAGGGAAGGAGCAAGCCTTCTGGGAAAGAACATTCCAGGAAGAGGACACAGCACTACAGAGGCCTGAGTGGGAGCTTACAAGGAAGTCGTCTGCAGCAGAAGAGCAGGGGAGGAAATGAGGTCGGAGGGCAGGGGTCTGTGGCTGGGGGAGGAGGAAGGGTGGGAACCAGTCTAGGTTGTTTAGGCCCTTAGAAGTCAGAGTACAGAAACCCTGGTGGCGCAGTGGTTAAGAGCTACGGCTGTTAACCAAAAGGTCGGCAGTTCACATCCACCAGGCGCTCCTTGGAAACCCTATAGGGCAGTTCTACTCTGTCCTTTAGGGTCACTATGAGTCGGAATCGACTCGTCGGCAACGGGTTTAACTCAGTAAGATCATTGAATTTTTCGGGTTTTTTTGGTGGTGAAAACATACGTAACAAAACTTGGTATCCCAACAATTTCTACATGTACAGTTCAACGAGAACATTGAATTTTAATCTAAATGACTTAGGAAGCCATCAGAGGGGTTTTTGGCAGGGAAGTGTCATAAACTGATTTACTTTTTATAAGGATCACTTACTGTTTCATGGATAATAAAGCGTAAGGGGCAAAGGTGGAAAGGGGAGACCAGTTAGGAGGTGATAGCAATGATCTAGGTGAGCGTGGTGGTGACTTGGAATAGAGTGAAAAGTGGTGGAATTCCCTAGATGTTTTGAAAATGGAGCCAATGAGATATGCCAACAGATTGGATGTGGGGTCCGAGAGAAAGAGAGGAATCCAGGTTGGCTCCAGAGTTTTTAGTCGGAGCATTTCCTGAGCTGGGAAGACAGAGAGCAGGTTTGGGGTGGAGCAAACGATGGTTCAGCTTTGGCTGTGTGAAATTTGACAGGCCTCTTAGATGTTTCACGAAGACGTCAAATAAGACAGTTGGAGAAACAGGTCTGGAACTTGGGGGAGAGTTTGGAGCTAGAATTAAATTTGGAGATACAGGTTTGGATGTAGGAGGCAAGGAGGAGAGGGAAGCAAGAGACCACCTAGGTTTTGCAATAGAGGAAATAGAGCTGCCAGAAGAAGAAATGGGGAAGTCAGGGGACTGCCTTTCTATCCTCTTCGTGACTCTCAAGGCCCCTGACCCCTCTCCACTCCCAGGTAATGCACAGAACACCCTGGCCCAGCCCACGGTGTGGCTGACCATCGTACTAACCACGGTCGTGTGTATCATGCCTGTGGTGGCCTTTCGGTTCCTCAAGCTGAACCTGAAGCCTGATCTCTCTGACACGGTGAGAAGCCACCCTGGCTGGTTGGGTGGACAGAGGTGGCACGTTAGGAAAGCCCCCTGGCTTAAATACCCATGTGGCTGCAGCTTCTGGGATGCGTGATAGTGAAGCGTATCGGTGGTGATCGCTTCCTGTTCCTCGAAGCAGACACCTGCATGTGGCTGCAGAGGTTCCCTATGCCTGCCCCATCTTGGTATTGGGTGCTCTGGGTCCCTTCCCCACGGTGGGGTCTGACTCCTCCTCTTGCTGCCCCCGCCCCCCAGGTCCGCTACACCCAGCTGGTGAGGAAGAAGCAAAAGGCCCAGCACCGCTGCATGCGGCGGGTGGGTCGCACAGGCTCCCGACGCTCTGGCTACGCCTTCTCCCACCAGGAGGGCTTTGGGGAGCTCATCATGTCGGGCAAAAACATGCGGCTCAGCTCCTTGGCGCTCTCCAGCTTTACTGCCCGCTCTAGCTCCAGCTGGATCGAAAGCCTGCGCAGGAAGAAGAGTGACAGCGCCAGCAGCCCCAGCGGCGGGGCCGACAAGCCCCTCAAGGGGTGAAGGCTGGTCAGAGCACACGGGGCCGGCTGGGCGCCGAGGGAACCATGTCTCGGAACTGCTGGTCCTCCGTGCCTCTGGCCAGGGGGTGTTCTCCTTGCCTCCCCCATCTCTTCCCTCCGGTAGACTGTCCTGCTGGTCCCACTAGGAGTGGTTGAGGGGAGCATCCCCAACAGAGGCCCCCCCACCAGCTAGAGGGCAGAGGGAGTGGGCCCCAAGGGCAGAGTAGGGGCTGGGTCTTTGGGAACCAGCCTCAGTGGGGGACCAGGTGTGGAACCAAAAATAAGAACAAACTGAGAGATTGGATCTGCCCCTGTCCTGTCCAGAAGCCTGCAGGGGGACCCTAATCTCCATATTTTTTTACTCCCACTCCCCAGAGGGGTCCCCTAGCCCCTGTTCCTGAATTATATGAGAATGTATCATGCCGGGAAGCCAGAGACCTGCGGGGCCTGCGGGCCCCTCCATTGTGTACGTCTCTCCTTGATTTGTGTTTGTGTCCAGTTTGGTTTTGTCTTTTTTATTTGGCAAGTGGAGGAGGCCTTTATGTGACCTTTATGTTGTGGTTGGCCTCTTAACTGTCCTGGGGAAGAGGAGGCTGGCCCACACTGGGGTGCCCTGCTCGGACCTCCCTGGCTGGGCAGGGAGCTGTTTGGAGGGAGCCACATGGCACAGTTAGCCCTCTAGTGGCTGACGGGTGTATGACAGGGAAGCTGACCAGGGTAGGAGATACCTGTCAGCCAATAGGGTGTTGGAGAGTCTGAAGGGGGGTTAGGTCTCCTCTCCTTCCTCACCTTGAGAGTGAAGTGCTACCCCTCCAGCCCTGCAGCACACACGCGTACCAATTCCTGGATTCCATAAGTCCTGCTGGTATTGGACTGGAGCCTGGGAAAGTGGCCCCATCCTCAGCAGAAGCTGGGTACGAAATTTTGTCTGGTGGGGAAACATGAAGTTTAATTTTAAATTTAGGTGAAGTTCATTAGCAGACTCCCTTCTGACATCCCTTCTTCCTCCTCAGCTGGTGCTTTCCTGCACCTACACCCGAGAACCCTGAGCACCATGAGGTGGAAAGGAAAGTTGGCCTCTGCCTCTCCTGGGAAACGAAGGGTTCCAGCCCCTCCAGGCCCAGCATCTGGCAAGAGGTGGTAGAGTTTCCAGTATAGGGTGCTGGTGGAGGAGGAGCAAGGCAAAACCAGATGAGATCAGGAGACCGTGGGCCTAGTGCCTGGCTTGGTCTGAACAGGGCTCTGGAACCTTGTCACAGCCCTTCCCCTCCGTCACACACCTGGGAAGCTGTTCCCCACTTAGGTGTCCAAGTTAGTTGCTACCAAATCAGCCTTGAGAAGGATCCCTTCCTCGTCTTTGGCAGTGGAGTTTGTACGTCAGGAGTGGTGTGGAGCTGGGAATGGGCAGGGGATCTTCCACGTTTATGTGGGAGCCCTGGAGGAACTGGAAATGGGGGGTGGTAAGATGTGGGTGGGTTGGGCAGGGACTAGGGGGAAGGGGAAGTCTTGGCAGGGAAATCCCTTTCGGCCATGCAGTTTACAAACCCAACATCATGTCTGTGTTGTGTGTCTCTCAAGGTGAGAGTGATTTTTATACCAAAGAGGAAATGATTTTTTTTTCATATTTGGTTTGTCTATATTATATAAATATATATATATATACAGTTATATACATATTATTTTTTTGGTTCTCTCTCGTTTTTTAGGGAGGGAGAAAAGTACCAAGTTGCATTGAGCTGTAATTAAGGAACATTCTGTATAATTTATGACACATTTCTATACTTGCAAAAATTATATCATTTTATGGATATAATGAGAAAAAAATGCCTTTTTATAAAATTTCAATTTCTGAGAATTGTGATTTGTCTGTTTTCTGATGTTTAACCAAGACTGGTGGCAAAAGTAAAGACAGACAAGCTGTCTCTTGAATCCAGTGGGTAGATCTGAGCCAAGGTGCAAGATACAGTCTGCCTGGTGGGGCATCATGCCTCCTCTTGGCAAATCTCCCTGGTATCCTAGTCGCAGCTGGAAGATGGGGCAGTGGGTGGTACTGAGAGGCAGAGCACAGACTGGGAACTTTGTGTTCAGCTGATGACTGGGTGCTTAGAACCTTGAACTGTTTGCTTTTCTAAACCCAAGCCAACCTCTCATTCCTGACATATGCCAAATGGGTGGGTATGTGTGGAGAAAGTACCAGGTAAATATTAAGTTTTTTTTTTTTTTTTTTTTTAAATCTCGCTCCCCCCACCATGCCTTTTCCTTTGGCACCAGCTTCACAGTCTCACATCTTCCTGACTTGGCACAGAAGTGGCTATTAAAGGCCCTAAATCTTACAGACTAAGACTCTAAAGGGATTTCAGGTTAACAAATAAAGTGAGCTTTCCTCAGGGAAGGGATAAGCCAGGTGAGGACCAGCATCCTAGGAGAGCTAGAGGCTAGGCGTTAGTGCTGGTCTAGGGAAGAAAGAACATGGCTCCTGTGCCCCACCCCCCAGGCTGGTCTCCCCCTCCGACCTAATCAGTCTAGTCTGTCTACTGGTGACAGCTCTTGCTACTGAGTTCCAAGTAGGTGCTGAGCTCTGAGAGGAGACAGGAAGATGAACAAGATTACTGTCCCTGTCAAGAAGAAATAGTCCAGGGGCAGGTTTAGTCCTACAAACCCCTGGGACGCCAGCTGATACCTGCCTCCACACAGGAAGAATCTGCCAAGGTACAAAACACCTTATTGACAAGGTCTGTCTGGAACCCTGAGACTCAGGCAGCAAGTGGCCTCTGGCCTCAGTCTCCCCCCAACCCGTCTCCCTGGGACACAGAAATGCCTTAATCTCTTGAGGCTGGTGAGGCCCCAACTGTCTTGTCCCTGTGATCTTTCGCCACTACCCAAAAGACTAATCCCTTGCCCCCTGCCCCTGCCCAGTGACAGATCCTCAACACTCTCATTACTGCCTGTGCTTCCAGACCCCACTCTTCCTCCCAAAGCTGACATACAAGAGAGGTTTCAAGAGGACAGAAGAATTACTACTCAACCCTTGAGAGAATGTTCTCCCTGTCCCTCTTTAAGTGACCCAAGGTTCTTCCCTCAATTATCTGAGGGGCAGGGCCAACATTATTTTTACTCTCATCACCACTTCTAAACACTTTTTTTTTCTGTCTTTGCATAAACACACCTCCTTTTTGAGTCTCCTGTCCCCCAGATTCTCCATTTTCTTCCCCTCCCTGTCACAGGCATCCTTTCATCCCCTAACTCCTTCCCTGTGCTCACTGAGTCTTCCTGCCCCTAAACCCACCATTATTCTAGTGCCTTCTCTGACTACGTGGATGCCTAGCTTTGCTCATCCTTGGTCTCCTCATTTCCAAGGACATCTACCTCCACTCTGTGAACGCAGCACACTCCCATAGCACCTCCACCGCCATCGATGGTAGCTCCACCTTTGAAATTTCACAATCAGTATTTGATGATCGACATCCTTCAGTTATTCTGTCTTTCACCTGTGCTCCCAACTCACACTGTGACCTCTTTCCTTTCATCCTGGCCATCCGCTTCCTTTGTGTGAGCCCTTACTTCCCAATCCAGCTCGGAGCCTATGGCCTATCATTAATTGCTCTGCCCAGCCACACTCCAGTGCTGGATCAACCCAGCATCTCCTAGGGTGAGCTGTTGAATGTTGAAGGAGAAAGCCTCATAGCCACAGAGAGTAGAAGAGCTAGAGGTTGACGGCCTCCTCCCTCAGCAGGCCCATCAGCACTGTAAGACAATGCTGTGAATCTCTAGTTACTTTCATTCTCATTCTTTTCACTGACTATTCCTAACTTTCACCTCTTTTCTCAAATCCTTCCCACCACCTCCCACCCTAACCTCAGTAGATGTTTCTGCCTCCTGCTTCACAGGAGAAAATAACTCCTTCAACTTTCTCTTGTTGTTAGTTGCCATCAAGTCAACCTTAACTCATGGTGACTCAATGCACAACTGAAGGAAATGTTGCCTGAGCCTGCACCATCCTCATGTTTGGTTGGGGATCGGACCCTTGTGATCCACAGGGTTTTCACTGGCTGAATTTTGAAAGTAGGTTGCCAGTCCTTTTTTCCTAGTCCATCTTAGTCTGGAAGCTCCCTTGAGACCTGTTCAGCATCATAGCAACATGTAAGCCCCCACTGACGGGTGGGTGGTGGCTGCACCTGAGGCTCATTGGCTAGGAATTGAACTGGAGTCTCTCCCCTGGAGGGCAAGGCTTCTACCACTGAGCCACCACTGCTCTCACTCAACTTTCCCTACCACCTACGGATTTTACTCCACAGACACTCAGCCCTTCCTCCTTCTGTCATGTGAGGCAGGCCCTCCAGCCCCTCTCTGCTTGTGCTCTGGCTTGCTGCTAATGCAAATAAGGTGCATGGAACACCCATGGGGGTGGGACCATGCAAGTAAGGCATATGGAACCCTAATGAGGGGATTGGTCAGGTTTGCCATTCCGCTAGGCTTAAAATGAGCTACCCCAGAGGCAGAAAGGGAGGCCATCCTACCACCAAGAAAGAAGAGACAGGAGTGGAACATGTCCTTTGGACCTGGGGGCCCTGCTCTGAGAACCTCCTAGACCCAGGAGACAGACAGGGAGTGCTGTAACAATGGAGGTGGCAAGAGAGGGCTAGAAGCAGCAGCAGGAAACGGCAGCAGCAGAGGCACCAGAATCAGGAGACTGGCAGGAGATGGCGGCATGGGCTTCCTGGTCCACGGATATAGACAGCTGAGCCCCTTCAGGCCAAGGCTTACCGAAGGAGTGGCGTGCCTCTGGGCACTTATTGTCAGAACTAAAGAGCTTTGTAACACTTGGCTGAGCAGGGCAGAGGCCGGGCTGAGGGGCCAAGGGCCAGAGAGAGGCCAGCCTGCAGGCAGAGCTGAGAAGAGGCTGTCCTGACTGAAGATCTCTATCCTGAATTGTAACCTGTTACTTCCCTAATAAACCCTCTAACTGTGAGTATGGTCTATGAGCTCTGTGTGGCCACTGCAATGAATTACCAAACTCAGTGGAGAGTGCCCGGGAAGGTACAGCTGGTGTCAGAATTGGTAAAAGGGTTGGAGGGTGAAGCTATGTCTGAACGCACCTCATGGCAATTAGCCTGGGGCTACTGGTGCTGTTGATGATCCTCCTCCCGCCTTGTGAAGTCAGATGAGGAGGTCAGATGCCCCCACGCCACTCCGTTTTACACCTTCCTTCTCTATTGATTTTTCCCTGCACCAGATAAGCACGTTCAGGGTTTTTTTTTTTTTTTTTTTTTTTTTTCCCCACTCTCATCCTACTAAGCTGCTTTGTGACCTGTCTCCATCCCCTCATTAGCTAAACATCTTGGAATGAGCTTCCTTACCTTCTCCACTTCCTACAATCTGGCTTCTTCTTCATTCGTCCCTGAAATGCTTTCATGAAAATCACCTTTGACCTTCACGCGGCAAGTCCAGTGGACATTTCTGGGTCCTGTCTTACCTACAATCTCTTAGTCATTTGACCTCCTTGCCAATTCCTCCTTGAAACTTTGCCCTCCACTGGCCTTTTTGACACCTTCTCTGGGTTTCATCACTGTCTTTCCGGCTACTCCTCTCAAGCTTCTTCCCTGGAGCTCCTTCCTCTGCTCTCCTTCTCCAGGGCCCCATCCTTGGCGCTGAGTTCTTCTAGTTCTATGCATGGTCCTTAAATGATCGAGCCAAACCCATGGTTTAAATGAGATTTGGGAGAGACACCATCGTTCACCTCTGGATTGAATTTCTTTCCCCTATTCCTGTGCTCCAGACTCCTGCATTCAACTACCCATTGGACCTACCACCTGAATGACCCACCAGCACCTCAAATTCAACACACCCCAAATTGAACATTATTTTCCCCAACACTACTCCTCCTCCTGCATCCTCGATCTCAGTGAACGGCACACCATCTCTCCGGTCACCAAAGCGACACACACAAATCCTAGAGAAAATCCCATAACATCTGGTTTCGAGCCAACACACTCATCATAGGTTGCATTCTCCTTGATGTTGAGCACGAAATGATTAAACTGCAATGTCTTGAGCCACTATTTTGTAGTGATTGTGACCCAGGCAGGGTCACAATAGCCATATTTCTGTCCCTAGGAGGAACCATTTAGGCTGGGACTCAAATACAAAGAAATTCTTCTGCCAGAAAGGCTCTATAATACCAGCTTCCTTGATACCAGCAGAAAGACAAGCCTTGGTCCTGCAGGAGAAAATGGGGAGAGAGCAGAGTGCTCAGGTCAGACAGGCCAGCAGCTGCAGGATCCCACTACTGTCACCCCTAGAGCACAAGTGAGGGAACCACTGGTAAAAACGCAGGACTAAAGACTGTAGACTCCACTTAGGAGAGATCAAGGAGATTCCTTGGGTTAACTGTTGGAGCTCTGGAGCTAAAGGGAGGAGCTGAATTTTCCTTCTTATCTCTGTTCTCAGAACAAAGTCGGGAAGGCTGCACCCATGTTTTCACCATTGTGTGTTAGAGAGTTTGAGTTTGGAGAGCTACATCCTAAGGTCAGGGGTGGGGCAGGCAGTGGTGGCCCCAGCTATGTCCAGTAAATGTCAAGGGGGTCTGTTCTAGGCTTCCGTGCAGATTTTCCTCTGGGGCTTCAGAGTCCTATCTTGAAAGACTGTGCCCTGACCTTAATGAGAGGCAATGACCTCCTGTCTGATCCTCCCAGCACTTCCTGGAAGCTTTCCAGTTCTCAGGAGCCAGGAGTTGCCCTGCCTGCTGAGCTGGGGGGTGGGTGTAGGCTGAGAAAGGAAGGTCTTTTCCAAGCATTTCCAGGGCCTGGAGCCTATAAGGAAACCCTGGTGGCATAGTGTTTAAGTGCTACGAGTGCTAACCAAAGGTCACCAGGAGCTCCTTGGAAACAAACTCTATAGGGCAGTTCTACTCTATGAGTTGGAATTGACTCAACAGCAATGGCTTTTGATTTGGAGCCTATAAAAGGAGCCTTGGTGGTGCAATGGTTAAGCACTGGGCTGCTAACCAAAAGGTGAGTGGTTCAAACCCACCAGCAGCTCTGCACCGTAAAGATGCAGTTCTACTCTGTCGAAACCAGCTGGACTAGACCGGAGGGCATATAACAACAGGGTCTATAAAAGGGGTTGGTGGGTGGCACAAACTAAACACTGGACTACTACTGGCCAGAAGATTGGGTGTTGGAACCCACCCAGAGGCACCTCAGAAGACAGGCCCTGCTCTCTGCTTCGGACAGATCCCAGCCCCGAATACCCTATGCAGCAGTTGTACTCTGTACACATGTGGTCGCCATCAGTCGGAATGACTGGACAGCAATGTGATGATGGTTTCCTCTGGCCAGTGAACGTGGGGATCCCCTTAGGCTAGGAGCGCTCAGGCTGGAGAGTCTGCAGCAATCGTCCTTGCAAGCAGCAGGACTGGGAGCCCTGAGCTGCCTTGGGAAGCACCTCTCCCTCTGTCCCCCAGGGCCTAACAGGGACTTGCTTGGGGCCGAGAGCTGGGGGGAGGCCCGGTTTGTTCAAGGCTGCTGCAGGTGGAGAGAGAGGACGCTGCCGCCTGCCCCACTCGGTCTGCGCGTGCCACTCTCTCCGTTCCTCTCGGCAGCCTCGAGCCTGCCCCGGTATTCCTCTTCCCGGTCACCCGTCGCCTCGGGTGCGGCGTTCTGCCGGAAATCCCTGGGCGCGGGGCTGGCGAGGGGAGAGACACTGCAAGACCCTGCGGTCGTGTGTTTCCCGCGCTGCCTGCGCGCCGCCACTTTCGGGACCTGGCGGGGAATGCCCGGCGGCTCCCGCCCCGCTCGGCCCCTCCCACCCCCTGGGACGACGCCACCGCCCACGTTGCGTGGCCACTTCGCACACTGGCTTGGGAGCAGCCCATGCTGGGAAGCGGCTTCTGCAACTCCTGAACTGCGGGGGCTGGAGGGGAACACTCTGGAGCTTGGGCCTGAGGGTTGGTTCTCTGTTGGAGCGGCAGGGACAGCTCCCAGAAACGCAAAAAGATTAGGTGCGGGAAGAGCTTGGGAGCCCTCCTCAGCACTGTCGTCTAGGCCGACCCTGACTCCAGGGAGAGCCTTTGCCCTGTCTTTAGAACCGGTCTTTGGAATGGGCCAACTTGCCCCATCTGGTTTTCTGCAATATCTCAGCCAGTGGTTCGGAATCTTTTTGGCTCAGAGTCCACTTGGCAAAGCCCACGAAAGCTATGTAGTTAAAAGCTCGTGTGCGTTTACAAAGCGCAAGCGGTTTAATAGCTTCTCAGCTGCCCATCCAGGGATGCCTTAAGCAGGCCTACTTCTAACAGTTATGGGACCCACATACCACATGTCTAAGTACTGAGGAGATCAGGTTGCAGACTGTTAAAGTGTGTTTTAATCCTTCTACCTTGACATATTGTCTTCATAACAACCTGGAAGGCCAGGTTTGAATACGGAATTCACCAGCCTCTGGCTCCCCAGCCGGCGTCCTGCCCCCTTTCTCTCCCCATCCCCTGCCTCCCCTCCCCCCCCCCCATTCTGCACTGTGAGAGGCCTCCTATGCACACATGTGGACACCCCAGCTCACAAGTCCAAGCTGCATATAGACCCCCACAAACAGCAGTCCCTAGCCACCTGTCAGGCCTAGGGATGTGCACACTGGCAGAGCCCCCCCCACCCCACCCCCTGCCAAGGATATCTGAGGCTCAGGCCTGCACAGACCCTGGAAGTGGATTCTGGGCTAGTTGGGCAGGAAATGCCAGAGTCTGGAACAGGGCTTCTAGTGAATGACCAGGTTTTTAAGTTTCCAGTCCATGGTGGACTGATACGTTCATAAAAGACAATGAAAATGAATTACTAGGAAATGAAGAGAAGCTTGAATATTGCAGCAAAGTCAAATTGCAGTAAAAGCGTCTAAATGCTTGCTTTCAATTTTTATACTTACCTCATTGTGCATCAGTAACAGGCAGTTTGCTGACTGGCAGCAGTTTGAGGACCTCACTTTGAGCAGATTGGTCTAGAAGGAGGTGATGTGGGCGGGCTCCAGGTGGGCAAATCCATAGGCCCCTCTGACTCATTATTCCACAGGAATGACATGGCGACAGGAAGGCCTGTGGTGGTGGTAATGGTGGAGGACGCTCTAGAGTGACCGGAACAGTAACCTCTCTTGCCTGAGTCAAAGGATGGTATAAGGGTGGTGCTGGTCCTCAGGATCTAGACCTTTGAACTGTGTGGGAACTCTAACATAAATTATCAAGAAGTTCAAAGTTGTGCAGCTATTGTGGAGAACAGTGTGGTGGTTCCTCAAAGGACTAAAAATAGAGCTACCATATGACCCAGCAATTCCACTACTAGGAATATACCCAAGAAACTTGGAAATAGCCACATGAACAGACATATATGTACACCAGTGTTTATTACCGCGTTACTCACAATAGCCAAAATGTGGAAACAACCTAAATACCTGTGAACAGATGAATGGATAAACAAAATGTGGAACATACATGCAATGGAATAGTATTCAGCCAGAAAGGAATGAGGTCTTGTTACGTGCTGCAACATGGGTGGATGTCGAAGACATGCTGAGTGAAATAAGTGAGTCACAAAACGACAAATATTCTATGACCTCACTTATATAAAAAGATAAGAACAGGGAAATGTATAGAGTCCAAAGTTTGTTAGTCGCTACCAGGGGCGGGGGTGGGGGCGGGGGTGGATTATTGCTTCTGGAGCACTGAGTTTCAGTTTATGGTGATAGAAAAATCACATTGATTAAGGGTAGGGTTGCACAGTCAATTAATGTAATTGCTGTCAATAAGTTGTACACCTGTAAAAAGTTGAACTGGCAAAAGTTGTGTGATAGACAATTGGCCTCAACCCACCTGGAGCAAAGGAGAATGGAGGACACCAAAGACACAAGGTAATTATGAGCCCAAGAGACAGAAAGGGCCACATAAACCAGAGACTACATCAGCCTGAGACCAGAAGAGCTAGACGGTGCCCGGCTACAACCGATGACTGCCCTGACAGGGAACACAAACAGAGAACCCCTGAGGGAGCAGGAGAGCAGTGGGATGCAGACCTC
The DNA here is from genome assembly GCF_024166365.1 of Elephas maximus indicus. Classification (NCBI taxonomy): domain Eukaryota; kingdom Metazoa; phylum Chordata; class Mammalia; order Proboscidea; family Elephantidae; genus Elephas; species Elephas maximus. The sequence continues at coordinate 192,176,722 of NC_064821.1, forward strand.
AAGTTGTTGTAAAAAGACCAGACTTAACGGTCTGACTGAGACTAGAAAGACCCCAGAGGTCATGGTCCCCAGACCTTCTGTTAGCCCAAGACAGGAACCATTCCCAAAGCCAACTGTTTAGACAGGGACTGGACTGGACTATGGGATAGAAAATGATACTGGTAAAGAGTGAGCTTCTTGGATCAGGTAGACACATGAGACTATGTGGGCAGCTCCTGTCTGGAGAGGAGATGAGAGGGCAGAGGGGGTCAGGAGCTGACCGAATGGACATGAAAGTAGAGAGTGGAGGGAAGGAGTGTGCTGTCTCATTAGGGGGAGAGCAACTAGGAGTATACAGCAAGGTGTGTATAAATTTTTGTATGAGAGACTGACTTGATTTGTAAACTTTCACTTAAAGCACAAAAAGATGAAAACAATTTGTGTGATATATTTACAACAACAACAAAAAGAGCAGCTGCAGAGGCTGCTTATGTACAACCAAACACCTCAGGGGGTTGGTTTCTTGGTTTGGAGGTATAGGGTCATGATTTCATGGGACAACCCAGTTAATTGGCCTAATATTGTATTTAGTGCTTCTGTTCTATCTTCTAGTTCTTTGGGTAGTGCCTGGGGTCTTAAAAACTTGTAAGTGGGCATCCAAGGTACAATTGGTCTCTCTTCACCTGGAGCAACAGAAGAAGAAGGAGAGCCAAGAACAGGAGGAGAAAATGGAGTGTGTGGCTGATTGCTTCCAAGAATAACTGCTTTCTTGGCCACGAGACCAGAAGAACTGGATGGCGTCCAGCTACCATTACTGAACATTTTGATCAAAGATTCTATAGATGAATCCTGATCAAAAGGGAGAAAATGCAGACCAGAACTTCAAATTCTCACAGAATCCATACTTTCTGGAGTCATAGAGGCTGGATGAACCTCTGAAACTATTGCCCTGAGATAGTCTTTAAACCTTAAACCTAAAATATCCCTTGAAGTCTTCTTTAAACCAAACAATACTTTAGCTCAACTAATAAAGAATGTGTGCCTTGAACATTGAGCTCTTTTAAGAACTATCTATATGGAATCAAATTGACAAGAGCAACTTGAAAGTTTAGATAGGAACCTTAGGGGGCAGTGAGTTTTTGTTAATGGGGGAGGAACAACTCGGAAAAGGAGGGTGAGAATGGTTGCACAACTCAAAGAATGCAATCAGTGTTACTGAATGGTACATGTAGAAACTGTTGAATTGGTGTATGATCTGCTGTGTGTATTCTCAACAACTGCAACAACAACAACAAATTATTGAAAAAGTCCAAAGTTTTTTTAAAGTTGTTTACCAATATCATGGCATTAGGTCTCCAATGGACCAGTGAGTGGCCAAGGATAGGTAAGGAAATCAAAGACAGAATACATATTCATAAATAAGAAAATCTGCTATATAACAGCAGAACTTGACTCCTAAATAGCTATCTGTATAAGGAATTATAGGATCTCTTTTTTTTTAGCGTATAAGAAGTCCAGGTACTATGAAGGGGTTGCTGGCATTTTTTGCCTTGCCTCCCCAGAGGAACTGAAGTTGCCACCTGCCACCTGCCAGCTACAGCTCCATCACCTTCTGACTTTCTGATTGTGTGAGTATGGGCTCTAGTCACCATGTATGTGTTGGTTTTCTTTGCTCCTTCCTCTTAGCATCACTGTTGTGTCTTATAAAATTTTTACTTTAATCTACTGAAATCACAGAACAGGGATATAAGAGAAGAGGGGAGGACTGCAAAGGCTGGTGGAGGGCACCATCATGAGTGATTGGGGCTTTCCCATTGTCTTAGTGATCTACTGCTGCTATAACAGAAACACCACAAATAGGTGGTTTTAACAAATAGAAATTTATTTTCTCACAGTTTAGAAGGCTAGATGTCCAAATTCGGAGCATCAACTCTGGAGGAAGGTTCTTGTCTCTTGAGCTTCTGTTCCTAGAAGAACTTCATGTGGCTTAGCATCTCTCTTCCTCCATTTCTGCTTCTCTCTTGCTTGTTTAAACTCTTTTATATCTCAAAAGAAATTGATTTAAGACTCACCCTAAACTACTGTCTCATCAACATAACAAAGAAAACCCATTCCCAAATGGGATTATAACCACAGGAATAAACCAAAACCCAAAACCAAACCCATTGCCGTGGAGTTGATTCTGACTCGTAGCGACCCCTATAAGGCAGAGTAGAACTGCCCCATAGGGTTTTCAAGGCTGTAATCTTTAAGGAAGCAGACTGCCACATCTTTCTCCCTTGCAGCGGCTGGTGGGTTTGAACCGCCGACCTTAAGATTAGCAGCTGATCTCTTAACTACTGTGCCCACTAGGGCTCCTTAACCACAAGAATTAAAAAAAACAAACAAACAACAAACCCATTGTCGTCAAGTCGATTCCGACACAGGAATAGGGGTTAGGATTTACAGCACGTGTTTTTTTTTTTTTAAATAATTTTTATTGTGCTTTAAGTGAAAGTTTACAAATCAAGTCAGTCTGTCACATATAAGCTTATATACACCTTACTCCATACTCCCACTTACTCTCCCCCTAATGAGTCAGCCCGCTCCTTCCTTCCAGTCTCTCCTTTCATGACCATTTTGCCAGTTTCTAACCCTTTCTACCCTCCTATCTCCCCTCCAGACAGGAGACGCCAACACAGTCTCAAGTGTCCACCTGATACAAGTAGCTCACTCTTCATCAGCATCTCTCTCCAATCCATTGTCCAGCCCCTTCCATGTCTGATGAGTTGTCTTCGGGAATGGTTCCTGTCCTGGGCCAACAGAAGGTTTGGGGACCATGACTGCCGGGATTCCTCTAGTCTCAGTCAGACCATTAAGTCTGGTCTTTTTATGAGAATTTGGGGTCTGCATCCCACTGTTCTTCTGCTCCCTCAGGGGTTCTCTGTTGTGCTCCCTGTCAGGGCAGTCTTCGGTTGTGGCCGGGCACCCAGCACGCATTTTTTTGAAGACACAATTCAATCCATAACATCCATCGACTGGCCAGTGCAATGACTGAGACTAAGCAGGGCTTCCAGAGAGGAGGTAGGGGAGAGCTGAAAAGGGGATGTCAGAAGATGTCACTTGTCTCCTGCCAACAAGTTTGCATCTTCACATATTGGAGCACCCAGAGAGAGGGGCTGTTGCATGTCTTGCAGAATGAGAGGGATAAAAATATCCTTACCATAAAAACCCTTTGCTGTCAAGTTGATTTCGACTCAGAGTGATCCTATAGGACAGGGTAGAACCATCCCACAGAGCTTCCAAGGAGCGCCTGGTGGATTTGAACTGCCAACCTTTTGGTTAGCAGCCATAGCACTTAACCACTACGCCACCAGGGTTTCCATCCTTGCCATAGTGATAGGCATATCAAGATTCTTCACTGGTAGACTGGGAAGAAAAAGACATTGCAAGAGGAGTGAGATGGGTTGCAGACACAAGAATCATTTTTCTTTGGGGTAAAGTCCTGGTACACGAGGAAAGCGTAGTTTCTTAAATTAAGAGAAGCTTCTACTTTGATTAGTTTATGGAAACTATTAAGCACTTCTATAAATCTTTAAAAAAAAAAAGGAACTCAAGAATTTCTAGAGAAGAAATGAATTATTCTTTAAATGCCCTGGCCTTTTAAGAAAAAAAATTTTATTTTATTTAATTATTTTTTTGTGCTTTAGGTGAAAGTTTACAGCTCAAGTTAATTTCTCATACAAAAATTTATACACACATTGTTATGTGGCATTAGTTGCAATCCCTATAATGTGACGGCACACTCCCCCTTTCCACTCAGGGTTTCTTGTATCCATTCAGTCAGTTCCTGTCCCTTCCTGTCTTCTCATCCCGCCTCTGGACAGGAGTCGCTTATTTGGCCTCAGGTATTTGCTTGAACTAAGAAGCACACTCTTCATGAGTATTATTTTATGTTTTATAGTCAAGTCTAATCTTTGCCTGAAAAGTGGGTTTCAGGAATGGTTTTAGTTCTTGGTTAACATAATATCCAGAGGCCATGGCTTTGGGAGTTCCTCCAGTCTCAGTCAGACCCTTAAGTCTGGTCTTTTTATGTGAAATTGAGTTCCGCTCCACATTTTCCTCCTGCTGCCTCAGGCGGGGACTCTCTGTTGTGTTTCCTGCCAGGGTGATCATTGATGATAGCTGGGGCACCATCTAGTTCTTCTAGTCTCAGGCTGATAGAGTCTCTGGTTTATGTGGCCCTTTTGTGTCTTGGGCTAATATTTTCCTTGTGTCTTTGGTGTTCTTCATTCTCCTTTGCTCCAAGTGGGTTGGGACCAATTGATGCATCTTAGATGGCTGCGTGCAAGCTTTTAAGACCCCAGATACAACTCACCATAGTGGCATGCAGAACATTTTCTTAATAAACTTTGTTATGCCAATTGACCTAGATGTGCCCAGAAACCATGGTCCCCAGACCGCAGCCTTAGCTACCCAGTCCCTCAAAGTGTTTGGTTGTGTTCAGACAACTTCTTAGCTTTTGCTTTAGTCCAGTTTTGCTGACTTCTGTATTGTGTGCTGTCCTTCCTGTCACCTAAGATGATTTTTGTCTACTATCTAGTTAGTGGATTCCCCTCTCCCTCCCTCCCCACACTCATAACCATCAAAGAATGTTTTATTCTGTGTCTCAACCTTTTCTTGAGTTCTTATAATAGTGGTCTCATAAAATATTTGTCTTTTTGTGACTGACTAATTTCGCATAGCATAATGCCCTCCAGATTCATCCATGTTGCAAGATGTTTCATGGATTCATCATTTCTCTTTATCATTGTGTAGTATTCCATTGTGTGTATGTACCGTAATTTATTTATCCATTCCTCTGCTGATGGGCACCTAGGTTGTTTCCATCTTTTTATTATTGTGAACAGTGTTGCAGTGAATATGCGTGTGCACATATCTATTCATGTGACGGCTCTGATTTCTCTAGGATATATTCCAAGGAGTAGCACTGCTGGATCATATGGAACTTCTATTTCTAGCTTTTTAAGGAAGCACCAAATCGATTTCTAAAGTGGTTGTACCATTTTGCATTTCCACCAGCAGTGCATAGGTGTTCCAGTCTCTCCAATATTTATTATTTTCTGTTTTTTGGATTAGTGCTAGCCTTGTTGGGGTGAGATGGTATCTCATTTGTAATTTTGATTTGCATTTCTCTAATGGCTAATGATTGTGAGCATTTCCTCATGTGTCTGTTAGCCACCTGAATGTCTTCTTTGGTGAAGTGTCTGTTCATATCCTTTGCCCATTTTTAAATTGGGTTATTTGTCTTTTTGTTGTTGAGGTGTCACAGTATCTTGTAGATTTTAGAGATTAGACACCAAAAATGTCATAGCCAAATTTTTTTCCCAGTCTGTAGGTTCTGTTTTTACTCTTTAATGAAGTCTTTTGATGAGCAAAAGTGTTTGATTTTTATGAGCTCCCAGTTATCTAGTTTCTCTTTGGTGTTTGTGCATTGTTAGTTCCTTTAAGAAAATTTTAGACATTTGCTGAAGGTAAAACTTGGGGAAAAAATGCTTAGTTTTGAAATAAATGAATGGCTGGCTGTTAGACTACAAGATAAGAAGTAAAAGGTACAAACTGATGTTAGGCTAGCTCATAGTAGGAAAAATGCTAGGAGAACTTCAAAGTTAAAGCTTTTAAACGTAATTTATAGTTTTTACTATTCGGTATATAAATACAAAGGAATGCTATATGGATCTAAGTTCAGGTAAGCCAGGCGTGTCAACGTAAATCCTCGGACTAATCCGTTAGTTTTAGTTTAAAAACAGCTGTACATTGTCTTCAAATTTTATTGTAGGGTGAACAATATTGTTAGCAAAATATTTTAGTTTATCGAAGACTTAAGCTTATTTTCTGATAAAAAGCCTAATCTGAATTTTCTAAATTTCCTTTACTGGTTTTGTTTTTGTTATGTGCCATAGAGTTGATTTCAACTCATAGTGACCCCACGTGACAGAGTAGAACTGCCCCATAGAATTTTTCCTCGCTGTAATCTCTACGGAAGCAGACTGCCAGGTCCTTCTTCCACTGAGTGGCTGGGTGGGTTCAAGCTGCCTGGTTAGATAAGCTACTTTTATTTCCACAAAATATTTAAGAGAAGAATGTAAACAATTGTGTTTCAGTTAAATTGAATGACAATAACTAATGAATGTCTTTATAAAAGGACGTTCTAGGAAAAATTTTGATGATTCCTCAAAAAGTTAAACATAGAATTACCATATGATCCAGAAATTCTACTCCTAGGTAAATACCCCAAGGAACTGAAAGCAGGAATAGAAACAAATACTTGTACACCAATGTTCATTGCAGCATTAATCACAGTAGCCAAAAGGTGGAAACAACTGATGTGTCCATCAACAGATGAACAGATAAACAAAATGTAATACATGCATACAATAGAACATCACATGCTACTGCTGTGGATGAACCTTGTAAACATTACTGCGGAGTGAAATAAGGCAGACACAAAATGACAAATTCTGTGTGATCCCATTTATATGAAATATCTAGAACAGGCAGATGTACAGGGACCTAAGTTTATTGGTGGTTACTAGGGGCTGGGGGGAGGGGGAAACGGAGACTTATTACTTAAGGGATACTGAGTTTGTTTCCTATTGTGTTGAGTCGATTCCAACTCATAGCAACTCTATAGGACAGAAGAGAACTTTCCCATAGGGTTTCCAAGGAGCGGCTGGTGGATTCGAACAGCCGACCTTTTGGTTGGCAGCCGAGCTCTTAACCACTGTGCCACCAGTTTCTGTTTCAGGAGAAGAAAAACATTTGAAAATGAATAGTGGTATTGGCTGTACAACATGGTGATTTAATTAATGTTACTGTATTGTACACTTAAAAATGGTTAAAATGGTAAAAGTTTTATTAGATATATTTTTCTAAAAAAAAAAGATTCTGATATTGTCAGACTCTGTGATGCATCAAACTCAGCCATTCTGAACGTCATCAGTTGGTAGTTTGGGCTGTTCTCATGCACAGGCCTGAGGGCCCTTCCCGTAGCTACAGGCCAGTGATGGGGTCTTCCGGAACAAACATCAAGAAAGACAGCCTTAGAGACTCAGAGGAAAGGATGAACAAAGGGACCCAAGACTCAGGATTCCTAGAATTGTTTCAGTCCAGAAGCAAATGACCTCCTGTCACCAGACTGCTGACCCAAAACCATCAGAACAAGAACTAACTCCGTGAGACTGAGGTTGTTGGGCCAAGTTGTAGAGCTCCACAGACCAGTTTTACTTGAAAGAATGACAGACAACGTGCATACTTTCAGTTAGAAAATTAGGGTTTTGGAAAACTTCTATTCACCAGTGTGAACTTAGATGGATTTCCAATACTTAAAAGACTTTTCCGATGAGGATGGCAGGGATATTAACAAAAGTGATTTTTTGATTTTGTATAATAAAATGTGTCAACAATCTCTGTAGCTCAGTGAACCAATATTTTCCAAATAACCACTGCATAATGTTACAAAATCCTGCATGGTAAAGAACCCATTTAAAGTACAAAATAGATCAATGAATTTTTTTTAATTTTATTTTTTAAAATTTTTATTGTGCTTTAAGTGAAAGTTTACAAACCAAGTCAGTCTCTCATACAAAAACGTATATATACCTTGCTATATACTCCTAGTTTCTCTCCCCCAATGATACAGCACACTCTTCCTCTCCACTCTCTATTTTCGTGTCCATTCGGCCAGCTTCTGACCCCCTCTGCCCTCTCATCTCCCCTCCAGACAGGAGCTGCCCACATAGTCTCATGTGTCTACTTGATCCAAGAAGCCCACTCTTCGCCAGTATCATTTTCTAGCCCGTAGTCCAGTCTAATCCCTGTCTGAAGAGTTGGCTTTGGGAATGGTTCCTTAGACCAGTGAATTTTAATGTTAAAAAAGAGTATGAAAAATTTATTGCTATGATTTTAGATTCCACATTGCAACTAGCTTATAAGAAACTACTACGTGGTGAGTTTTAATATTAAAAAAGATATCCACAATTACCATAGAAGGCTATCAAAATACTCCCCCCTTTTCCAAAAAAAAAAAAAATTTTTTTTTATATCTGTGTAAGATCACATATTCATCTACTTCAACCAAAACAATTTGTAACAACAGATTGAATATAGAAGCTGATATGAAAATCCAACTGTCTTTGATCAAACCAGACATTAAAGAGATTTGCAAAATGTAAAACAACGCCACTCTTCTTTCTTTTTTTTTTTTTGGACTATGGTTTCTAAAATAAAATGCATCTTATTTGTAATGGATTTATTATCGTTATTTAAAAAATGGGTTAAAATAGACACTTTTTAAATTCTCAATTTTAATTTTAACATGATAAATATTGATAGCTATAACCCACATAAACAAAAGCTCTAGTGCAGTCACACTGTTGTACAACCCTCACCACCACCTAGTTCCAGAACTCTTTCGTCACCCCAAAGGGAAACCCCATACCCATTGAGCAGTCACTCCCCATTCCCCCCTCCAAGCCCCTGGCAACCACTACTCTACGTTCTATCTCTATGGATTTGCCTCTTCTGGATATTTCATGTAAATGGAATCAGACGTTATGTAGCCTTTGTGTCTGGCTTCTTTCAGTTGGCATGTTGTTGTCAAGGTCCATCAATGCCATAGCACTGGTGTACTGAAGTATCAGTATTTGGTGCTTTTTACAGTTGAATACTATTCGGTCGTATGGGTGCACCACATTTTGCTTGTACATTCACCAGCTGGTGGATTTTTGGGTTGTTTCCACATTTTGGCTATTGTGAACAGAGCTGCTATGACCATTCATTTACAAATTTTTGTTGGAACCCCTGTTTTCAGTTCTTTTGGGTGTACACCTACGAGTGGAATTCTAGGGTCACATGGTAATTCTTTGTTTTTAAAAATGTTATTTTTATGTTATACATATATAGTGAAAAAATTGCCATTTTAACCATTTTAAGTGTACAATTCAGTGACATTAATTACATTCACCGTGCTATGCAACCATCACTACTTTCCATTTCCAAAAGCTTTTCCTCAACCCAAACAGAAACTTAGTACTCCTCAGGCAGTAATTCCCCATTCTCCCCTTCCCCAGCCTCTGATAAACAATAATAAACTTTGTCTCTGTACATTTGCCTATTCTAGGTATTTCATATAAGCAGGGTTGTACAATATTTGTCTTTTTGTGTCTGACTTGCCTCATTCAGCATCATGTTTTCAAGTTCATCCATGTGGTAGTATGTATCAGAATTCATTTCTCTTTTTGGCGGAATAATATTCCACTGTATGTGTATACTACATTTTGTTCATCCATCCATCCATCCATCTGTTGCTGGACACTTGGGGGTTTCCACCTTTTGGCTATTGTGAATAATGATGCAATCAACATTGGTGTACAAATGTCTGAGCTCTTGCTTTCAACTCTTTTGGGTATATAGCTAGGGATGGAATTGCTGAGTAATACGGATCCATTATCAACGCCCATGGAAGCAGCAGTCAAGAAATCGAATGATGCCTTGTATCGGGAAAATGTGCTGCAAAAGACCTCTCTAAAGTGTTTAAAAGCAAAGACGTCACTTTGAGGAATAAGGCACGCCTGACCCAAGCCATGATATTTTCAATCGCCTCGTATGCATACGAAAGCTGGACAATGAAGAAGGAAAATAAGAAGAACTGATGCCTTTGAATTATGGTGTTGGTGAAGAATATTGAATATACCATGGATTGCCAGAAGAATGAACAAATCTGTTTTGGAAGAAGTACAGCCAGGATGCTCCTTAGAAGCAAGGACGGGGAAGCTTTGTTTCACTACTTTGGACATGTTATCAGGAGGGAGCAGTCCCTGGAGAAGGACATCATGGCTGGTAAAGTAGAGGGTCAACGAAAAAGAGGAAGACTGGATTGACACAGTGGCTGCAACAATGTGCACAAGCCTAACAGTGATTGTGAGGATGGCGCGGGACCAGACAGTGTTTCATTCTGTTGTACATAGGGTCACTATGAGTCAGAACTGACTCAATGGCACCTAACAACTACATGGTAATTGTCTGTTTAACTTACTGAGGAGCCTCCAAACTGTTTTACAAAAAAAAAAATATTTAATATTCTCACCAGTAATGTATGAGGCTTCCAATTTCCACATCTTTGTCAACATGTTATTTTCCATTAAAATCATTTTTTTTTTAATTATCGTAGCTAGTGGGCGTGAAGTGGTATCTCATAGTAATTTTGATTTGCATTTCCGTAACGACTAACGACAATGAACATCTTTTCATGTGCATGTTGGCCATTTTTAAACTGGGTTGTCTGCCTTTTTGCTGTTAAGGTGTAAGAATCCTTCATATATTCTGGGTACGGGGCCCTTATCAGGCATATATTTGCAAACATTTTCTCCTATTCTGTGAGTTGTTTTTTCACTCTCTCAATAGAATCCTTTGATGCACAAAAGTTCTTAATTTTTATGAAGTCCAACTTATCTATTTTTTTCTTTTGTTTCTTGTGCTTTTGGTGCCATATTTAAGAAACTATTGCCAAGTCCAAGGTCATGAATACTTGCCCCTATGTTTTCTTCTAAGAGTTTTATAGTTTTAGCTCTTACATTTAAGTTTTTGATCCACTTTGAGTTAATTTGTGTAAGGTGTGAGGTAAGGGTCCAACTTCATTCTTTTACACGTATATATCCAGTTGTGTTATCAGTATTTTTTGAAAATATAAAGAGGTCCTGCATCCAAAAAGTTTAAGAATTTCTACTCTAACTAATAAAAGCAGTAAAAGAATGTATAACTAAGAATTGAATAGAGTGGAAAATGGAATGATAAAATAAATTAATTAACCTAAAGAAGAGGAAGAGAAGAATAGAAAAGGTGAGGTAAAATAAATGGGAAAACGGTAACATTTAAACCTGAACGTACCAGTAATTACATTAAATGTAAAGGACAAAATTGTCTCATTAAAAGCCAAACGCTGTCAGATTTCATGAAAATTAAACCTAACTATATGCTGCTTATGAGAGATGCGTGTTAAACTTAAGGATAACAGAAAGGTTAAAAGTATAAGGTATATGTTGCAAACACTAACAACAACAATGCAAAAAATCTAGCAGGCTATCCTTTTATCAGACAAAGTACGTTTTAAGATAAGAAGTATGTGATCAGTAAGGGTGTGTGTCAACTTGGCTGGGCCATGATTCTCAGTGGTTTGGCAGTTATGACATAGTTTGGCAGCCGTATGATGATATAGTTATTTTCATGATGAGATCTGATATAACGTGATCAGCTCCATGATGGGATCTACTGTGAGTAGTCAATCACTTGAAAGGGAGTTTCCTTGGGAGTATGGTCTGCATTCGATATAGGTGTACTTTCTGGCAAGGCACGTAGGCTTTTGCTTGCTCTGGATCCTGCAGCTGACTCCTGTTCTTCTGATCTCCAGTTCTTGGGACTTAAGCCAGTAGCTTACCTGCTGATCTTAGGTCCCCCAACCCCTGTAGCTACATGAGTCAGAAGAAACCTCCAGCCTGATTCACGGACTTGGGACTTTCCAGCCTCTAAAACCACGTGAGCCATCTCCTTAACATAAATCTCTCTGGTTTTGCTTCTCTAAGATAAAAGATTGCTAAAGATAAAGAGGAAAAGTCCATTATGACAAAACAACCAGAAAGATAAAATTCTAGATTATATGCAAGTAATAACATAGCCTGAAAAGATACAAAACAAAAACGGACAGAACTAAAAAGAGAAAAAGACAAATCCACAGTCATAGGAGGAGATTTTAACACACTTCTCTCAGCTATTGATAGAACAAGCAGATGAAAACATCAGTAAAGACATAGAAAACCTGAAAAATATGATAAAGTTGATCTTATGTTACATATTGCCCATAACTGCAAAATTTACATTCTTTTTAAGAGCACATGCAGCATTTAACAAAATTAACCATACATTGGGCCATAAAGTAAGTCTAAACACTTTTTAAAGGATTAGAATAATACAGAAGGTATTCTCCAACCACAGTGGACTTAAGCTAGATGTTGTTAGTTGCTGTTGAGCCAGCCCCCAACTCATGGTGACCCTAGGCACAATGGAATGGAATGCTGCCTAGTCCTGCACTATCCCCACGATCGGTAGCAGATTAGTCCATTGTGACCCATAGGATTTTTGGAAGTAGATGGCCAGGCCTTTCCTCCTGATCCATCTTAGTTTAGAAGCTCTGCTGAAACCTGTTCAGCATCATAGCAACATGCAGCCCAGCACTGATAGATGGATTGTGGCTATGCCTGGAGTGCACTGGCTGGGAATTGAACCTGGGCCTCCCTCGTAGAAGGTGAGAATTCTACCACTGAACCACCAATGTCCCCTAAGCCAGTAATAATAAAAAGATAACTAGAAAATCTACAGATGCTTGGAAATTAGACAATACATGTCTAAATAACTCATGAATAAAAGAAGAAATCACAATTTAGTTGAGAAAATAGTTTGAACTGAATGACATTGAAAGTACAACATACCAAAATTTGTGTGATGGAGCTGAAGCCATGCTTAAAGGGGAATTTATAGCTTTAAATGCATATACCAGAAAAGAAGAAAGGCTGAAAATCAATAATATAATAACCCATTTCAACAAACTAGGAAAAAAAAAAAAAAGCCAGCTAACTAAATCTATAAAAAGTAAGATGAAGGAAATAAAAAATATATAAGAACAGAAATTAATGAAATAGAAAATAAACATATCTTGTGTATTGTGTGAATCAACAAAAGTTGGTTTTTGAAAAGATTAATAAATATGTAAACCCCTGACAAAAGTGATAATTTTTAAGTCACAAAAAATTACCAATATCAAGAGCGAAGAGGAATATATCACATTAGACATCAAAAACATAAGATTAAGAGAATCTAAAGTAAACAAAGAATTCCTAAAGCTCAACAATAAGAAAACAAACAACCCAATTACAAAATGAGCAAAAGACCTGAACGGACACCTCATCAGAGAGGATATACAGATGGCAAATAAAAACACGAAGAGAGAGTGCACACCGTATGCCATTAGGAAATTCCATATTAAAACAAAAATGGCTAAAATCTAAAACACTGACAACACCACATGCTGGCAAGGGCACGGGACAGCAGGAACTCTCGTTCACTGTTGGTGGGAATGCAAAACGGTACAGCCACTTTCAAAGACAGTCTGACCATTTCTTATAAAGTTAAACATAGGCTTACCATAAGATGCGGCAATCATATTCTTAGGTATTTACTCAAATGAGTTGAAAAATGTATGTCCACACAAAAACCTGCATGTTTATAGTATGTTTATAAACATAGAAGGTTTATAGAACTTTATTCATAATTACTACTAAGATGTCCTTCAGTAGGTGAATGGACATAAGAATGGTGACACCGGGGCATCAGATCTCCTTGTCTAACTTCACGGAGGCGGGGGAGAAGAATCGTTATCAACATCAACAATCCAAAGCTGATTGCTATGAGGTGGAGGTCAGACATACCTCCTCCGTCTAATCTTTTTACCAGTTCTGACACCAGCCATCCCTCCCACAGCACCTCTACTTCTCTGCTGGGTTTGATAATTCATTGCAATGACCGCACAGAATTCACAGACCATACTCACAGTTATGGGGTTTATTAGGGAAGTAATACATCACAACTGAGGATCAGGAACAACTCAGGGTACACCTCTTCAATCAGGACAGCTTCTCAGCCATGTCCACAGGCAGGCCTCTCTCTGGTCTTCAGCCTCTTGGCCCTGCCTCAGCCCTGCTCAGGCAACTGTTACAAAGCTCTTCAGCTCCACCAATCAGCGCCTGGGGCCACCCCACTCATCCAGTAAGTCTCAGCCTGAAGGCACTCAGCTCTGTCCCAGCCACTGTAACCACCTTGCTCCATGGGCTGAGAAACCCACTGCAATGTCTTGCACTGCTCTCCTGGTTCTGCTGCTGCCATTTCTCTGACACTGCTTCATGCCATCTTGCACCATCTGCGTTTACAGCTCTCTTTCTCTGTCTCCTGGGTCTAGGAGGTTCTCAGAGCAGGAAGCCCACGTCCAAAGGACGAGATTTTGTCCTGTCTCTTCTTCTTGGTGGTAGCGAAGTCCCCCCTTTCTGCTTCTGGAATGGTTCATTTTAAGCCTAGCAAAAGTGACCAATCTCCTTGTTAGGGTTCCATATACGTTATTTACATGGTCCTACTCCCACAAGAGTTTCATGTACCTTATTTACGTCATTCGCAAGCTGTCCAATCCCCTTGGTGGGCCTTATTTGAATAGTCCCACCTAATCATTTGGTGGGAGTTACAAGGCCATGGTGAGAAAGGCCATATAAAAGCGATCCATTGTAGTGTAATGAATAAACAAACTGTGGTACGTCCATATAATGGAGTATTATTCATTGGTAAAAGGGAATAAGCTATGAAAGCTATGAAAAGACATGGAGCAACCTTGAATGCATATTGCTAAGTGAAACATGGAGTCTAAAAAAGCTATGTACTGTATATATACATTATGTTGAACAAAACAAGTCAGACACAGAAGAGTACATTCTGTATGACCTTATATGAAAATCAAGAAGAGGCAAAACCAATCAGCAGTCATACTCAGAACAGTGGTTACTTTTTCAGGGGAAGGTGTACGTTGCACATGCAGGCTGCCTGAAAGTCCCAGTTCCCAAGTACCCTCCAGAGTATCGGGATACGAATTCTACCCAGTGGTACTGTTATGGATTGATTTGTGTTCCCCCAAAATATGTGTTGTAAATCCTGACCTCTCTGCCTGTGGTTATAATCCAATTCGGGAATGGGTTGTCTTTGTTATTGTAATGAGATAGGGTTAGCGTAGGGCATGTCTTGAGTCAATCTCCTGAGATATAAGATTAAACAAGTGAGGCCAAGAGCACAGGAGAGATGGGCTAAAATGGGTGCCAAGACACATGGAGATCTCCAAGGAACCAGGGGGCAGAAGCTGAAGAGACAAGGACATTCCTCCAGGGCCTACAGAGAAAGAAAGCCTTCCCCTAGAGCAGGCACTCTGAATTCAGACTTCTAGCCTCCTAAACTGTGCGAAAATACATTTCTGTTTGTTAAAGTCCACCATTTGTGTTATAGCAGCACTAGATAACTAAGACAGGTACCAACCACTCCATGATCAAGTCGTACACATGAGACATGTACAAGCTGTTGGTAATAGGGAAAGCCATTTTAATCACTCACAGACAAAAATAGTGTACAACAGGAGAAATTCCATTATGAGCAGCCCTCCCTGGGATGGAAAACTTCCACAGGGTGCCCCTCTCTTTGCAGTGTGGATGGAGGACCCACACGATCTTCCACCATCCAGTTTTATATTCTAGGGATTGTAATTTCACTGCACAGAGTGCAATGCAAGTTTTTCAGCCTGATAACTCGAAGAGGGGGGCAATCAGAGCTGGGGCGCCAACCTGGAATTGTTAGCCCAGAATTTTATCATTTTAGCCCTGTTGCTTATTTAGACAAACCATTAGGCTTCAGAGGGGAAGGTGCAACGGTTTGTTCTGAAACCCAAACATGCTGGGGAGGAGGAGAGGAACGGGGAGTAATTAAAGCTGTTTGGGCCATCCAAACAATGACCTCCTCCCAAGGGGGCTACCTTCTGGAATGCTAGAAATATCCTGTATCTTGATTTGGGAGAAGCTTTCACAGACGTATGACTATGTAAACATTTCTTGAGCTGTTCACTTAAGATTAGTATACTTCGCGGATATGTATAACATACTTCAATTAAAGAAGTCTAAAGATGAAAAGGAAAACACCATTTATAACAGCCTCAAAGAGACCAAATCTAGAAATAACTCTGAGTGAACTGCAGCGTAACCATCCCCATTATCAGCATCTTGTAGGGACTCCCTTGCGCCTGGCCTTACACACTATCCCCCTCCTCTCCAAAGGTAAGCTCTATCTTGGGCTCCAGAACCACAGACCAGTTGTGCTAGTTTTCGTGTTACCGCATAGAAACCCCAGGTTCTTTCTCAGCATGACTCATGACTCATATTGGCCAATAAATGAGAGACGGAGGTGGGAGAACAGGAAGGGCACATTTATTTCGTCGTACAAGGAAATGTAGTCAGTCAGAGCTGCTGCTGCCAAGACTGCTCACCAAGGGCGGGCAGATCAGTTACTTTTAAAAGGGTTTACAAGTAGGGAGTTCAGGCAAGCTATGTCTGCAACATTCTTAATCACACTACAAAGGCCCGATAGGGTTTACATATAACCTTCAAGCAAAAGTGGGGTTCAAATGCAAACCTACAGGCGGTGGGGGGATGTGGAAAGCCCAGCAAAGGTAACAGGATTTTTAAGACAACACTGTGGTGGAGGAAGCCAGGCAAAGAAAACAGGATTTTTAATACAGCACTGTGGGGGCTCTGTCTCATTTGCACTTTATATAAATGGAATCATGTAGTATTTTTGTGTCTGTATTTTTTTTTTTTTTCCCCTGCGGAACACCACATTCACGAGCTCTACAGAAACAGAGAGCAGGCCTGATGTGGTCTGTGGGCTATAGTTTGCTGACCCCTGTGCTGGAATATCAGAGTAATCCAAATGGCTGGTGAGTAGGCTTTAGCTCAGCTGTCCCCAGTTGTCCTTTGGGTGCTGGCACTGCCAGGTGGCAATGCTTCAAGGCTGGCTCCTCTCTTGCAGCAGATGGTTATATCATTTTCCAGGCCTCACATCTGTCCTCAGAAGCACACAGAGCAAGAGAGAGATGGTGTCTCCTGTGCCAACCATCATGTCCGTCCTCAGATTGGACCACGTGCCCTACCTTAAATCAAGCACTCTGATGAGGGACGTGCTGTGCCGGGTGTGTGTGTGTGTGTTTGGGTGTAGGAGTGTCACACTGTCAAACCACTCTTGTGAACACATGTTTAGGGTATGGGGTTGCTCTGTGCCAGTGATACAGTGCCTGATGCCAAGTGACAAAGGAGCCCATGTGTCTGTATGTGTGTATTTAATAAACATGTGGTATGTGTATGTAAAATTCAGGGCCCAGGATGGGGGTCTCACTTGCCCAAGCCTAAGGGCACTATGTATTGCCTAAAGGAACACTGTTTGTTGTGGCTGGGGTCCACACAGTAAGGAGAAAGTGGCAAGAGATGCAGATAGAAAAGCAGAGGTGATTTCTGGAAAGCCCTCTTCCCTGCCAAGGCATTTCAGCTTCATCCTGGGAACAAGCAGGAGCCCGGGGGCGGGTGGTGGGGGCCAGGGGGAGGGTTTAAGAGGAGGAGAGCCTCCCCCATTCCAGCTCAGTGCCTTTTGGGTTGTTCTTCCTATACTGCCCTTTCCTGTAGTCCAAAAATGAAGGCCAGTTTATTTATTTCTCAAGTTATCCACCTAATCCAGAGTTCTTCCCCTTTGCTCCCTTCCCCTCCATCACCTTGTGGAGGGTGGAGCTCCGGGAAGAGGAAGAGGTGTGGGGCCTGGAGGCAGAAGTGTACATCTGATTGTTTAACTTGGGAGCCCTGAGGGCAGATGGCGTGGGGCTGGACAGGGGGAAAGGAAGGTGCTGGAAAGTCCCCGTGAACCTGGCAGTTCATAGACCACAGCTACGTGTGTCTGGAGGACAGAGCCTGATTCTGAGAGCAAGGAGGAAGTGACTGTCCCACTTCGTGTTCTCTGAGACACGGACTCACAGTATTCCTGTCCACAGGGCAGGTGCAGTCCCTTCTTCCTGATGGAGCCAGCTGTCTCCCCGTGCCCAGGGGGATCCCTGCCGTTGTCTTCTCCCTCCCACAGATCCCACAGGCCTGTTCTGTTATCGACCACACTTTTGTGCAATACTCCAGACTCAGGGGTTTATTTCAAAAGTCCATATTCTACCCTTATTTTTTATTGATACTTTGGCCAGGTATAGAGTTCTAGGTTGAGAACACTTTCCTATCACAATTGTGAAAACATTGCTCCATTGTCTCCTTGCTTGTAATAGTGCTGTTGAGATGTTGAGACCAAGCCATTCTGATTCCTAGTTAAATAAGTCTAAATTTGATCAGGAGATAGAAACCACACAGTGAGTAAAACAGGGGAAGTTTAGTATAAAGAATTATTAAACCATGATAAAAGGATAACTGTAAGATACAGCAAAAAATATTAAAAAACCCAAACCTGTTGCCGTCGAGTCAATTCCAACTCACAGCAATTCTAAAGGACAGAGTAGAACTGCCCCATAGTGTTTCCAAGGAGTGCCTGGTGGATTCAAACTGCCGACTTTTTGGTTAGCAGCTGTAACTCTTTTTTTGAAATTTTTATTGTGCTTTAAGTGAAAGTTTACAAATCAAGTCAGTCTCTCACACAAAAACTTATATACACCTTGTTACATATTCCCAGTTACTCTCCCCCTACGGAGACAGCACACTTCCTCCCTTGACTCTCTATTTTCGTGTCCATTTCGCCAGCTTCTAACGCCCTCTACCCTCTCATCTCCCCTCTAGGCAGGAGATGCCAACATAGTCTCAAGTGTCCACCCGATCCAAGAAGCTCACTCCTCACCAGCATCCCTCCCCAACCCATTGTCCAGTCCAATCCATGTCTGAAGAGTTGGCTTTGGGAATGGTTCCTGTCCTGGGCCAACAGAAGGCCTGGGGGCCATGACCACCGGGGTCCTTCTAGTCTCAGTCAGACCCATTAAGCCTGGTCTTTTTACAAGAATTTGGGGTCTGCATCCCACTGCTCTCCTGCTCCCTCAGGGGTTCTCTGCTGTGTTCCCTGTCAGGGCAGTTGTCGGTTGTAGCCAGGCACCATCTAGCTCTACTGGTCTCAGGCTGATGTAGTCTCTGGTGTTTGTGGCCTTTTCTGTCTCTTGGGCTTGTAATTACCTTGTATCCTGGGTATTCTTCATTCTCCTTTGATCCAGGTGGGTTTAGACCAATTAATGCATCTTAGATGGCCGCTTGCTAGCGTTTAAGACCCCAGACGCCTCTCTCCAAGGTGGGATGCAGAATGTTTTCTTAATAGATGTTATTATGCCAATTGACTTAGATGTCCGCTGAAACCATGGTCCCCAAACCCCTGCCCCTTCTACGCTGGCCTTCGAAGCATTCAGTTTATTCCAGAAACTTCCTTGCTTTTGCTTTAGTCCAGTTGTGCTGACCTCGCCTGTATTGTGTGTTGTCTTTCCTGTCACCTAAAGTAGTTCTTATCTACTACCTAATTAGTGAATACTCCTCTCCCACCCCCACTTCGTAACCATCAAAGAATATTTTCTTCTCTGTTTAAACTCTTTCTTGAGTTCTTATAATAGTGGTCTTACACAATATTTGTCCTTTTGCAACTGAGTGATCTCACTCAGCATAATGTCTTCCAGATTCCTCCATGTTATGAAATGTTTCACAGATTCTTTGCTGTTCTTTATCAATGTGTAGTATTCCATTGTGTGAATATACCATAATTTATTTATCCATTCATCCACTGATGGGCACCTTGGTTGTTTCCATCTTTGTGCTATTGTAAACAGTGCTGCAATGAACATGGGTGTGCACATATCTGTTCATGTAAAGGCTCTTATTTCTCTAGGATATATTCCAAGGAGTGGGATTGCTGGATCATATGGTAGTTCTCTTTCTAGCTTTTTAAGGAAGCACCGAACTGATTTCCAAAGTGGTTGTACCATTTTATATTCCCACCAGCAGTGTAGAAGTGTTCCAATCTCTCCACAGCCTTCAGTGTATAAGTGTTCTAATCTCTCCACAGCCTCTCCAACATTTACTGTTTTTTGGATTAATGCCAACCTTGTGGAATGAGATGAAATCTCATTGTAGTTTTGATTTGCATTTCTCTAATGGCTAATAATCATGAGCATTTCCTCATGTATCTGTTAGCCACCTGAATGTCTTCTTTAGTGAAGTGTCTGTTCATATCTTTTGCCCATTTAGCAGCTGTAACTCTTGACCACTCTACCACCAGGGTTTCCTATAAGATATAAGGGAACTCTATATGGTACCAAAGGGATGAGTGAGAGTACCCAAAGAAGAATAAATTTGGAAGGGGCTCTTCTCCCCAAGACTGGGGTTCAGACCCCGCTGGAGAAGGTGCAGTTGCGGTCCACTGGCTGGCTGGGCCAGAGCTTGTCTGCAGTTGCTGTAGGAAGCAACTGTTCAGGACACAGGCGAGCCCCGTAGCCAGGCATGCAGGCATGTGGAGGGAGTGATCCCTGTCAGAGCAGCTGGTGGTGGTAGCCAGGCACCAGGCACTAGTTTTTCTGGTCTCAGCCTGGTTAGGTCTCTGGTTCATGTGGTCCTTTAGTCCTTTGGGCTAATATTTTCTTTGTGTCTTTTGTTTTCTTCATTCTCTTTTGCTCTGGGTGGGACGAGACCAACTTATGTATCTTAGATGGCTGCTCACAAACTTTTAAGACCCCAGATGCTACTCACCAAAGTGAGATGTAGAACATTTTATGGACTATGTTATGCCAATTGACCTAGATGTCCCCCGAGACTATGGTGCCCAGGCCCCAGGCCCAGCTACTCAGTCCCTCAAAGTGTTTGGATGTGTCTAGGAAACTTCTATGTTTTTGCTTTGGTACAGTTGTGCTGACCTCCCCTGTATCGTGTGTTGTCCTTCTGTCTTAGTTATCTAGTGCTGCTATAATAGAAATACCCCAAGTGGATGGCTTTAACAAAGAAAAATTTATTCTCTCACAGGCTAGAAGTCTGAATTCAGGGTGCCAGCTCCAGGGTAGGCTTTCTCTCTGTCGGCTTTGGGGGAAGGTCCTTGACATTAATCTTCCCCTGGCTGAAGAGCCCTTAGGGGCCCCAGGTCCAAAGGATGCACTATGCTCCCAGTGCTTCTTTCTTGGTGGTATGAAGTCCCCATGTCTTTCTGCTCTTCTCTCTTTCGTATTTCAAAAGAGATTGATTTAAAACAAAATCTAATCTTGTAGATTGAGTCTTACCTTATTAACATAACTGCCTTTAATCCTGCCTCATTTACATCATAGAGGTAGGATTTATAATGCATAGGGAGATCACATTAGATGACAAAATGGTGGACAATCACATAATCCTGGGAATCATGGTCTAGCCAAGTTGACACACGTTTCTGGGGAACACAATTCAATCCATAACACCTTCCCTTCACAGAAGTTGACACGTGTCTACTATCTAGTCAGTTATTTTCCCCTAGCCCCGTCCCTTGTAACCATCAAAGAATGCTTTTTTCTGAGTGTAAATCTTTTCTTGAGTTCTTATAATAGTGGTCTTATACACTATCTGTACTTTTGATTGACTTCTTTCACTCCATGTAATACCCTCCATATTCATCCATGTTGTGAGATGTTTCACGGATTCATTGTTGTTCTTTATTGTTGCACAGTATTCCACAGTGTGTCTGTACTATAATTTGTTTATCCATTCATCTGTTGATGGGCGTTTCCATCTTTTTGCTATTGTGAATAGTGCTGCAATGAACATGGGTGTGCATATGTCTCTTCGAGAGATGGCTCTTATTTCTCTAGGATATATTCCAAGGAGCGGGATTGCTGGAAGGGCCAAATCGATTTCCAAAGTGGCTGTACCATTTTACATTCCCACCAGCAGTGCATAAGAGTTCCAGTCTCCCCATAACCTCGCCAACATTTATTATTTTGTGTTTTTTGGATTAGCGCCAGTATTGTCAGGGTGAGATGGTATCTCATTGTAGTTTTGATTTGCATTTCTCTAATGGCTAATGATCGTGGGCATTTCCTCAGGTGTCTGTTAGCCGCTTGCATGTCTTTTTTGGTGAAGTATCTGCTCATCTCCTTTGCCCATTTTTAAATTGGATTATTCTTTTTTTTTTTTTTTTTTTGTTGAAGTATAGATTTTAGAGATTAGACCCTCATCAGATATGTTGTAGCCAAAATTTTTTTCCCAGTCTGTAGGTTCTCTTTTTGTTCTTTTGGTGAAGTCTTTTGATGAGCATAAGTGTTTAATTTTTAGGAGCTCCCAGTTATCTAGTTTATCTTCTGGTGTTTGTGCATTGTTAGTTACGGTTTTTGTCCTATTTATCCAGTGTATTAGGGCTCCTAGCTTTGTCCTTATTTTTTCTTTCATGATCTTTACTGTTTTAGCTTTTATATTTAGGGTTGGTCTTTGATCCATTTAGAGTTAGTTTTTGTGTATGGTGTGAAATATTGGTCCTCTTTTTACAGATGGGCATCCAGTTATGCCAGCACCGTTTGTTAAAGTAACTGTCTTTTCCCCATTTAATGAACTTTGGCCCTTTGCTAAATATTGGCTGCTCATAGATGGATGGATTTAGTCCGGGTTCTCAATTCTGTTCCATTGGCCTATGTGTCTGTTGTACCAGTACCAGGCTGTTTTGACTACCACGGTTGTATAGTAGATTCTAAAATCAGGTAGCATGAGACCCCCCACTTTGTTCTTCTTCAGTAATGCTTTGTGTATCCCAGGCCTCTTACCTTTCCATGTGAAGTTGGTGATTCATTTCTCCAATTCATTAAAGAATGCTGTTAGAATTTGGATAGGGATGACACATCTGTAGATCGCTTTGGGTAGAACTGACGTATTCACAATGTTGAGTCTTCCTATCCATAAGCATGGTATACTTTTCCATTTATGTAGGTCTCTTTTGGTTTCTTATAGTAGTGTTTTGTAGTTTTCTTTGTGTAGGTCTTTTATGTTCCTGGTTAGATTTATTCTGAAGTACTTCACCTTCTTGGGGGCTATTGTAAATGGTACTGGTTTGGTGATTTCCTCTTTGAAGATCTCTTTGTTGGTGTAGAGAAATCCTACTGATTTTTCTATGTTAATCTTGTATCCTTCTACTTTGCTGAAGGCTTCTATTAGTTCCAGTAGCTTTCTTGTGGATTCTTTGGGGTTTTCTGTGTATAAGATCATATCATCTGTGAATAGGGACAGTTTTACTTCTTCCTTACCAATTTGGGTGCTCTTTCTTTTTCTTGCCTTATTGCTCTAGCTAGGACTTCTAGTACAATGTTGAATAAGAATGGTGGTAACGGGCATCCTTGTCTGGTTCCTGTTCTCAAGGGGAATGCTTTCGGTCTCTCTCCATTTAGAATGATGTTGGCTGTTGGCTTTGTATAAATGCCCTTCATTATGTGGAGGAATTTCCCTTCTATTCTTATTTTGCCAAGAGTTTTTATCAGGAACAGTGTTGGACTTTGTCAAATGCCTTTTCTGAGTTGATCGATAAGGCCATATGGTTCTTTTGTTTTATTTATGTGGTAGATTATGCTAATTGATTTTCTAATGTTGAACCCTTCCTGCATACCTGGTATGTGTCCCACTTGGTCATGATGTATTATTTTCTTGATGTTTTTGAATTCTATTGGCTAGAATTTTGTTGAGAATTTTCACGTCTATATTCGTGAGGGATATAGGTCTGTAGTTTTCTTTTTTTTGTGGTATTTTTGCCTGGCTTTGGTTTCAGGGCCCATAGGGTTTTCAGTGGCTGACTTTTGGGAAATAGATCTCTAGGCCTCTCTTCTGAGGTGCCCCTGGTTGGGTTCAAACTGCCAACCTTTTGGTTAGTAGTCGAATGCTTAACAGTTTGTGTCACTCAGGTACTCCATTCCCATTTTACAGATAAGGAAAATGAGGCTTAGAGAGATGATAGAAATTAAGGTCCCCAATTGGACAGTGGCTTATCAATCTGCTTACAATGTATGTATGTCTACAAATACAGCTTGGCATATATGAATGATTGGAGTCCCTGGGTGTTGCAAACAGTTAATGTGCTTGGCTCTTAACTGAAAGGTTGGAGAGTCTAGTCTACCCAAAGGTGCTTCGGAAGAAAAGGCTGGTGATCTACTTTCAAAAAACCAGCCATTGAAACCCTATGGAGCACGGTTCTACTCTGCCATGAATGGGACCACCATGAGTAAGAATTGACTCCATGGCAACAGGTTTTCATCAGAATGATAGCCAAAGAGCCAGCTAATAGATGCAAATGGGGCAATTGTAGGAATGGATTATCCAATAGGCAAGGTAAGCATGGTGTTTACCTTGCTTACCAGAGCATCTGTAGTGAATAATCTCACATGGGTTTCATCAAAGATGTTGGTGAAACCCAAGTGAAATCGTTCACTACAGATTAGCAAGTGAGCACAAGTAAGCCCATAGTTACCTTGCTTACTGGGTCAGGGGCTGTAATTTTGAAAAGAGGCTTTGATTCTGCAGGAAGATGCTGTGGGTTTGAAACAGAGACAGATGCCAGCCGTACCAAGAAGTAGAATCTTTGATGTGGTGAAAAAATGTGAAATTGTTCACTACAGGTGATCTGGTAAGCAAGGTAAGCACCATATTTTCCTTGCCTACTGGATAATCCTCCCCTGGGCAAATGATCAGCAATGTGAAGGTTATTTATTGCTCAACCTTCATCCTGTGAAAATCCAGAGCTGATGCAGCCTCTGCTGGGAAGTACAAGAATACACAGCTCACACATACTAATGAAATCCAAGTTTAGAACACCTTCCTGGAAAGATGAAATTGCAGACAGGGGTAGTAACTGAAGAGGTCCCAGCTCTGGCAAGAGATTACTGCGGACACAGAGACAAACCCTACTGGAATTGTTAAGTTGGCTAGTAAATTGCTCTCTAATTTAGAACACTGTTAAACCCACCAAGCTAGGAGAGGCCTTTGTAGTTAGCTGCTGTTGTATTGCCCCCAACTCATGGTGACCCCATGCACAACAGAACGAAACACTGCCATTCCTGTGTCATTCCCCATGATCAGTTGTGGATCAGGTCATTGTGATCCATAGGGCTTTCGTTGACCGACTTTAGGAAGTGGATCACCAGGCCTTTCTTCCTAGTCAGTTTTAGTCCAGAAGCTTCATTGAAACCTGTTCCCCATCATAGCAACACGCTCTCCACCACTGACAGACGGGTGGTGGCTGCTCAGGAGGTGCATTGGGCAGGAATTGAACCCAGGTCTCCTGCATGGAAATTCTACTACAGAATTCTACTACTGAACCACCAATGTCTTCCAGAAGAGGGCCTTAGAGAGCATCTAACGACCCAGTTCTATTTTCAATCTCTTCATTTTATGGGTGATAACATGGAGACTCAGAGATGTGGCGCAATAGGCTGAGAAGCTGCAGCCCCAGTCCAGGTAAGGCCTCCCATGTAAAAACCAAAAAAACCAAACCCATTGCCATTGAGTCAATTCTGACTCATAGCGACCCTACAGGACAGAGTAGAACTTCCCCATAGGGTTTCCAAGGAGTGGCTGGTGGATTCGAACAGCCAACCTTTTGGTTAGCAGCCAAGCTTTTAACCACTTACAGAGAACATTATTTCTCTGTTTTCCTTTCTCTGGAAGAAAGGAAAGTCCCAGTTATAATGGGTTATAATTTAAGTATTCAAATATTTCTGTCTAGAAAACATGTGTTTTGGTAAGTTTGTTTGTTTACATTTATTTAACAGTCATATACGGCTTATCATGTCGGGCTTTGTTCTAAACATTTTATATATATTAACTAACTTAATTCTCATAAAAATCCTATGATACTCTTATTTCTCTATTTTACAAATGGAGCCACTAAGGCTCAGAGAGGTTAAATGACTTGCCCAAGGACACATGGCTAGTAAGTAGCAAAGCTGAGATTTAAACACAGGCAATCTGGTTCCAAAGTCTGTGTATGTAGAATCATATCGTATATTGAACTTAAAAAAAAAAAAAAGCCACTATCTAAAGGAATCTCATGTTAGATCTTTTAATAACCTGAGTCGTCTCCTCCTCTCCCACCCAATACCAAACCAAACCAAACCAAACCCAGTGCCATCAAGTTGATTCCGACTCATGGCGACTCTATGGGACAGAATAGAACTGGCCCATAGAGTTTTGAAGGAGTGCCTGGCAGATTCGAACTGCTGACCCTTTGGTTAGCAGCCGTAGCACTCAACCACTACGTCCCCAGGGTTTCCACCCACCCAGTAACGCGCCTGGATTTGTATATCAGAATTTCCAGGTTCCTAGTTAGTTTGTTAATCTTGTAATCCTGATGCTTTCTAACCATTATGAAATCATAACATTCTATAAATGTTATATGAAGGGGAGAACCTTTTATAACCCCTTGCTGAGAACAGTTCTGAAAACCCATTTTCTCAGGGTAAGCCCACCTGTGCGACATGATGTAAAGTGGAGAAGAAAAGTTTCGGAGCTCTGCTGCAAATGCTGAGTGGGGTGAGGGAGCCTGACGGTTTTTTTGGCGGAGCAGAGGATGCTGGATCAGTGCACTGTGAGAGTGGAGAGTCTCCACGAGCACGCAGAGGATGCCAGACCCTGGCTGGGGCCTGACTCTAGGGGGCACCACTGGCCCAGGACACTGACTTCTGCTGATTAGAAAACCAAAAGCAAACCAGTTGCCCTGACTCCAACTCATGGTGCCCCATGTGTGCAGAGTGGAACTGCTCCATAGGGTTTTCCAGGCTGTGACTTTTCAGAAGCAGATTGCCTGGCCTTTCTTCCAAGGCACCTCTTGGTGGGTTTGAACCACCAATCTTTTGTTTAGTAGTTGAGTGCTTTACTGGCCCAGATATTATACCTTGGCCTGCACCATGTACTAACAACCTCCTCCCAGGCTGAGGAGAAGGGGGAGAAGTTTTCAGGGAATCATGAGCACCTTCCTGTCATTATTGATTAACCAGGAGCAGAATCCAGAGTCAAGCAGGGAGGAGGGGAGAGGAGGAGGGCTCATGTCAGTCCCACCCCCAACCCCACTGCACTTTTCAGGATCATCATTACCTACAAAGACAGACTCTTGAGGTGAATATAGAACAAAGGATATTGCTTTAAACGTGTGCGGTTGAGAAACGTTCCAACACATCAGCCCAAACCCGGGGAGAGGGAGGCTAGGGAGGGAGCGGAAGGGCAGGAATTGAAAACTCACTCTTTTGAGTCCAGATTTCTGGACTCTCAACCAGCTCTGTCACTAACTGCCTGCATGATCTTTGGCAAACCACTTCATCTCTCGAGGCCTCAGTTTTCTTATCTGTAAAGCAAAGGAAGAGCAGATGTTGACTAAGTCTCTTTTGCATCCAAAGCAATCTTCCGTATTTATTCTCCAGTAGGCTTCCGTCTTTGACAACCGTGGGGAAGCTTAATCTCTTCTGGTCAAAGGTGAGACAGAACTTGCTTGCTGGGAATGGGCCTGAGCAGTGCTGGCCCCGTGGGGCGGGGGGAGGGGGGGTGGATCTCCCCACCCCCTCCCCTGACTGAGAGCGTGGGTGACTGCAGGAATGTGAACTGAAGTGGGAGGTGGTGGGGAGCCAGTGGAATAGGGAACTCATGGAGTCCGGTTCCTCCAGCCCATGAGGTTGTGCTCCTCTCCTTTTCCCTCTTAGCCTACCCATCTCAGGCCTGCTGTGATGCGGGTGGACAGATGTCCTGCAGTGTCCTTGGTCTTGAGCCCATGGAACCCTCCCTCAGTGAGGAGCCAGACTTCACTCTAGACCCACCAGTTACCAGCTTGTGGTCTTGGATGAGTCGCTTCACCTTTCTAAGCCTCAGTGTACTCATCTGTGAATTGGAGACAATGTCTCCTAGCTAGCCCTCAGGGTTACGAAGTTCCCAGGAGATAAGTGCATTCGTTCAGACACACTTGGTAAGCAGCACCCTTGAGACGGGTGCTGGGCTTCGGTTGAGAGGTGCTGGGCTCAGGCGGCTGAAGTCTCTACTGTCCCTTCTGCTGCAGAATCACAGGATCATGTCTGAAATCACCAGGCCCCAGGGAGTTTCAGCCCTGTCTGGTTCTCCTTTGTTTTCTGATGGTCAGGTATCTCCACCCCCATTCTGCTCTAGCCTCCCCGACACTCCCACAGGCCTGAGTCTCCCCTCTTCCTGGGAATAAGAAGCCAGGCAGGAGGAGCTGGTGGTCCCAAGTGCTGGTGGGGGTAGGTAGGGCTGAATGGTACTGGTATGTTTTCTTCTCTTCCTTATCAGTATTTTTCATAGCAAAGCTTGGAATGTTGGCTCAAGAATTTTGAACCTCCACTTAGAGTTTAGACCTGGCTTGACAGAGGTCAGGGAGCTCGTTCAGAGAGCATGTCGAGGGAGGCCATGCCTCCAGCAATGGGGAGACAGAGCTTTACAGTGTGGCAGGGAGAAGTCCGCGTGGGGCTTCTGGGAAGCACAGAGATGGGGCACCTAACACAACCTTGTGGATGATGGGATTTCAGGAAGTGGGGAAGAGGCCAGAAAGGCTTCCTGGAGAAGATATCTGAGCCAAATCTTAAGGGTGAGTAGGGTGTGGGACAAGAGAGGGAATTCTTGGCAGGGGGAATAGCTTGACCAAACATAATAATATTCAAGGCATGGTGTCGTCGTTAGTTGCCATCGAGTTGACTGACTCATGGTGACCCTATGTGTGCCGAGTAGAATTGTTCCACAGTGTTTTCAAGGCTCTGACCTGTTGGAAGAACATTGCCAGGCCTGACTTCTGGGGCACCTCTGGGTGAGTTTGAACCACCAACCTTCTGGCTACTAGTCGAGTGCTTAACCAGTTGCACTACCTAGGGATGCAGAAAATGAGTCTGGGAAAGTAAAAGGTTAGAGCCAGATCTTTGAGTTTGAACCACAACACCAATAATTGGTACAGTAAAACTTGTGAAAGCTGGAGAGTGTGTAAGGTGGAAAGCTGTCGGAGAAGAAAAACTCAAATATTTTCCACTAAAACAAGCAATAGAAAAGTGGTAAGACTGCACCCTGTCAAAGGCAGAAAACTTTCCAGACCCAGAAAAACAAGGCAGTCCCACTGAGTTCCGACTCTAGCAGGTTCCACTGTATATCGTTGCTTTTATCTCACACACTAGGAAATAGAGGCGCAGAGAGGTTAAATAACTGCCTCGAGGCACACAGCCAGCAAGTAGAAGCACTGGGATGGGAACACTGTCTGCCTGACTCCAGAGCACAGGCTCCCCACCAGTGGATTAGAGAAGGGGAGGGCCCACCTTGGTGCAGAAGGCAGTTTGTGGAGGGGGGGTCTGAGATGCCTGCTGTTAGGGCCTCTACATCCCTCTTTTCTGCTCCCCTGCCTGAGCTGAGGACTCTTTGCAGGCTTCCGGTTTCAGGCTGGCAGCTGGTATCCCTCTGATTATTTTCAGGTCAGCATCTACCACAAATGGAGGGGAAGGGGGCAACCATAGTGGGAACTACCCCCGGCCCTGCTGCAATCCCATTTTAAACAGCAGGAACGAGGCCTTAGTGGTCAAAGGATCCACCCTCTCACAAGCCTTTCTTTCCCCATCTGTGGAAATGGCTGGAGCAAGCCCACCCAAACCAGCCCCATCATGGGGTGCATCAGGGCTGTGCCTGGTTCTACCTGGCACTGATGATAGGTGCTTCCCACAAAAAGACTCAGGTGCACACAGTCTGAGTGCTGCATTTCAGGAGCTCCGTCCTTCCGTGCGTGGTTCCATTCATTTGGGAGCTCAAGCCAGGCCATGTCCATTCTATGTGCCAGAGGAATCCTGACCTCAGTTAGGATGAGTCTGAAGCCCAAAGTGGAAAAGCACACGCTAATTAGCAGTTGCTGGTCCGGAAGCTTCTTAGTCTAGACTTTTACATTCTTTTTTTCCTCCAAACTCAGCTCAGAGGCCACCCTAGCAACTTCAGGCTCTGGTAGGGAACCTTAGTCGGTCGCTTCAAGAGGTCCTTGTGGTTGCTCCTGAAGACCAAGTGTCAATTTCCATCTGCCAAGTAAGGAGGGCGGACATGCAGGTTCTGACATTTTTTGAGCCAGATCACATGTCAGGTGCTTAGATGCCATCTCCTGGAGTCTTCACAACAACCTTGCCCAGTATAGGCTTTCTTATCTCCATCTGACAAATGAGGAAACCAAGGCTCGGATATTCTGAACAGCAGTCACAGACACAGTAGGTGGCAGGTGTGGATGGGAACCCAAGTCCATCTGCCTGCCTGATCCCGAAGCCCAAACCATTTCCTTGGCTCTGCTGCAGCCTGCGGGCAACAGGCCGGCACAGGGAGAGAAGGTACCTTTCAGGTAGTGCCTTCCAAAGGCCAGGTCTCACCCCAGACCGATTACATCAGAATCTCTGGAGCTGGGACCCAGACACCGGTGGTTTTTAGGGCTCCCCAGGTGATTCCAATGGATAGTCCAGGCTGCCAACCACTGCTTTACTATAAGGACAGAGGGACATCTGCTGGGGGGGGGTGGGGGGAGAGCTCCAGGTGCACCTTTCGCAGCTGTAATCTTGTTCACGAAACCAAAAATCAAAACCGTGCCCGTGGTTGTGAAGTCCCCCCTGCGCCTCAGCAACAGAACTTGGAGGAGGGACCCTGGTAGGGCTCATCCCCGCCGGGCAAGAGGTCTCCTGCCCTCTGGGTTCAGGTGCAGCGCTGAAACAGGAAGCCACCTCCTCCCGTCCGCCGGTGCGCGGGGCTGTTGCGCCATCCGCTCGGGCTTTCGTAACTGTACCCTGGGATGACCGAGAGACACACCAGCGCGAGTTCCTCAAATGTTTTCCTGCGTTCCCAGTACTGTCTGCTGCTCTTAGTCATGTGCAAGTGAGAAGTCTTACTGACACAAAGTCGGGCCAGAGGGAGCCGAGCCGAGCGCGGCGCGGGGCAGGGGGACTCGCAGTGCGTGCGGAGCGCGGGCCCCCTGGGGACGCAGACTGCCCTCCCGGCCGGAGTCCGCCCGCCCACCCACCGCCCCGCCCCGGCCGCCGGGTCCCGGCCCGCCCGTCAGCCCGCCCGCCTCTCCCGGGGAGCACGGGGCGTTAGCCGAGGAGGAAGCATGCTGGCTGTCCGCTGCGCGCTGCTGGCCGCCCTGCTGTCCACACCGGGGGCGGCACTGACCTCAGGGGCCTGCCCCGCGCTGGGTAAGGGCTTCGCGCACACCTGGAGGGCTGGGGCAGCTGGCGGGTGGGGGAAACTGCCGCGACCGCCGCCGACCGGAGGCAGCTGGAGAGAGGAAAGGAGGGAGAACGGCTCCCCTTTCCGTGGCTGGCTTGGGTCACCGCGGACACAAGATGTGGGCTCAGGGCTGACCCAGCTGGTGCGTCGCTGGCGGTCGTTGGTGCGCCCCCTGCAGCGGGCGTCCTGCACCTTTAGCGCGGCGCCTTCTCTCCCGGACTGCCCTGCGCCGGGGGAGTTCTCTGAAGTCTGCGTACAGGACTTGGTGTGTTCTCTGAAACCTGACTGATGAAGTGATCCTAAGTACTCTTGAGTCTCCTTCCCAGCGCGCCTCCCCACCGCGTCACTCTAAGGCGAGATTCCCAGGACAGCAAGCTCTAGCGGGGTAATGCTCCCGCTTGGGGCGTCCTGGTCCCAGCGCCTCTCTCGCTCCTCAGCTTTTGAGGCCACCCCGCCTGGCTCCCCTCAGCCTCCTGTGTGTCTGTGCGGATGACAGTGCCCTGACTGTGAAGGGACTGACATCATGGGCGCTGAGTCACCGGTGGCGTAGTGGTTAAACCGCTCGGCTGCTAACCGAAAGGTCGGCGGTTTGAACCCACTAGCTGCTCCACGGGAGAAAGGTGTGGCAATCTGCTTCCCTAAAGATTACAGCCTTGGAAACCCAATGGGGGCAGTTCTACTCTGTTCTATTATAAGTCGAAATCCACCCGATGGCAATGGGTTAATGGGAGTCACTGACCCCTCTGGCTGAAAGCACTGGCATTCAGGTCAGCAGGCAGCAGCTCTCACAAGCCTGGTGCCCCAGCCCTGGGAATTTCATCTGAGTGGGGAGGCTAGCTAGTGACTGGGACCTCTTGGGGCTGGTACTCGCTGGAGTCTCCTTCCAGAGAAGGAAGGAAGGGTGAGGGAGAGGCCAGTGGGCACTTGTTGCTCTGCTAACTATAATCTGTGCCTAGCAGCCAGGCCATTCTTTGTACTCTGGCTGCGTGCCCAGCTGCGTGTCTAGTCTCTTCTCTGGATGAACGAGACAACGGCTTCCCCCTGGGTTTATTTTAGAGCCTGAGAGCTTCAACTAGAAGACAGCGGAAAACCCAGGGGGCAGCAGGCAGGCTTCTGGGAACAGATGGCTGGGGTGACCGTGGACTCTGGCTTTCACTGCTAGACCACACTGCGCTCCTGCCCTCAGCTTGATCTCCTTCCACTTGCAGGTAGCGTTCTAGAGCTAGAGGCTGAGTGCCTGCTGCTCTCTTTGCTTTCTGGATGGTTGTGGTCCTCGCGCTCAGAAGAGGAAAGTAAAAGGACGCCTTTGTTCAGCACACATTTGTTACTCCTGTCAGTAACAGCCACTGTCAACTGAGGCCTCCTGGGCTTTACTCAGGTTTTCTATAATCCTCTGCCTGATCCAAGCATGTTGTTGTTAGTTGCCCTTGAGTCGATTTCGACTCATGGTGACCCCGTGTCCAGAGTAGAACCGTTCCATGGGGTTCTCGAGACTGTGACCTTTCAGATGCAGATTGACAGGACTTTCTTCCAAGGTGTCTCTGAGTAGGTTTGAACTGCCATTGTTTCAGTTAATAGTCGAGCACTTAACCATTTGCGCCACCAAGGACTCTGATCCAAATACAGTTTTGCTCAAAAGAGGAGACTGAGGTTCAGAGAGGTTGGCATGAAGGTCGTCAGGCCGAGGTGGTGGAGGCCTGCCCCTCCTGTGGCCCTGTGCTCCAGTCTGCTAGATCTCCAAGGCTCCGGTATGTGGAACCAGGCCAGCAGGCAGAGCTGGGAATACTTGGGGGCAAGCTGTGAGTTACCCTTTCTGGCTGAGCTCTGGGGCAGGAGGGGTTTAGAGAGGGGAAGTGGATAAGACTTGCATACCACACCTGTGGTGTCAGAGGATGCAAGGCAAAGCTGAGCCTTCAGTTGGCCTCAGGAGTGAGCAGGGCTCACCTGTCTGCCTCTGTTGCTAATCACCCCATACCCCAGGGCACCTGCCCCTTGGGAGGTTACAGAGCAGCCACTTCTTTTGCAGGACACTGGCAGGCAGTCAGTTGTAGTCAGTTCTCCGTTTCCCTTGTGCTCAGGGGGGACCTGGCCTGGACAGCCTGTGAAAGGCAGAACTGAGAATTTGGGGAGGAAGTGAAAGCCCTCCCAGCTCAGAAGGAAAATGCAGAGAAGTAGAAAATACCCACACCCACACAGACTCAGCCCACAAACTCTAGAGTAAAAATAAAGAAATTGTACAGGAAGCATGGAGCAAATGACTGTGAGATGTCTAACTTTGGAGAAGTAAGGGGCTGAGGGGTAGTAGAGGCTGGAGTTGCCTTAGAGGGGAAATCCGTTGGTTCTCAGGGGCTGTTAACTGGGAGGCAGGTTTTCCTCGGAATCAGCACAGCACTTCCCACCCTAGCAGGGTGCCAGGGCTCCTTGGGCACACTGGCCTTCTAGCACTAGCTGGGAAGTTAGGCCTCTTCCAGCTCAAACATTCTAGGTGCTG
Source organism: Elephas maximus indicus (assembly GCF_024166365.1). Lineage (NCBI taxonomy): Eukaryota > Metazoa > Chordata > Mammalia > Proboscidea > Elephantidae > Elephas > Elephas maximus. The sequence continues at coordinate 192,210,076 of NC_064821.1, forward strand.
GGTGTGGAAGGCCAGGGCATGTGTGACTCAAGTTCCCTCCCCCTCTGCAGTGAAAGAAGATACAAAAAACAAGCACAAACACCTATAAGTCTCTCCAAGTCCTGTCTCGACTTCTGAATTTCCCTTTAGGGTAACTTCTTCCTGCCCCTAATGCCCACCTGCGTTCCTAGCCCCACCCTAAATCAGTATTTTCCAACAGGGTAGTTCTGAGTCTAGTTGCAACAGAATTGATTTGTGAATTGGGGATAGGAGAACATGTTAAAAATCCAATTCTCAGCCCCCACCCCAGGTTTACTGACTAGGAATAACTGGGGTTGAGGCCCAGGAAACGTCCCTTTTAGCCAGCCGCCCCTTGTGGTTCTTCTGCACGGACTGGTTTGAAGAGGACCTGCAGAGCGGTGTGATTGAGGAACTGAGAGCCCTCCCCCATCAGCTCCTGGCTGCCAGAAATCTCTCCCTGCCTTTGGCTCTGGCCCTTGTTTATTCATTGCCGCACATATTGGGTCCGTGCAAAGCCCTGTGAGGCCTTTGTGGGAGCAGCAACCCAGACTCCACCCTACAGAGAGTCTGAAAATGGTCCAGTGTAAATTATTCTGAGAGGGGCAGAGAAAACTGAGTATCTCTGACCCGCTTGGTACTATGAGGACAGATTGTGGGGGGAGCAGCGGGTGGAGGGAGGAAGCACCTCTGATTGAGAGCAAGATAACGGAGGCAGCGAGATCCACTGATCCTGAGCATATTACCTCAGCTCTGACCCTTGCCTCTCTCCATGTAAACTGGGTAAACAAATACCTCATAGGCTGTTTGTAAGGATTACGGGGAACAAAGGCGTTCACTGCAGTAACTATGCGCTCCTTCCCTCTTCTCCCCCTTCCCCCTTACCTCCTAGCCTGCATGCCACCAGCAAGCCATCTAGGGCATTCCCAGGGCCCCAATCTGTGCTTTTCCAGATTCATCTTAGAGACCTAGAGCTGTACGGTCTAACAAGGTAGCCACTAGCCACATGTGACTATTTGAATTAAAATGAAATCAAATTAAAGATTCAGCTCCTTAGTTGCACTAGCCACATTTCAAATACTCCATAGCCCCATGTGGCTAATAGCTGCTGTAGTGGACAGCGCAGTTATAAAACGTTTCCATCATTGCAGAAAGTTCTATTGGACAATGGTGGTCTAGAGTGCGAAACAGTTGCTTCCTGAGATTTTCTGCTGCCCCTTCCCTTGTCTGTCTCCCGGCTTACTTCTCTCTTCTACCTAAGCACAGCTAATTTTATACGGTAATAGTTAAGGCTTTGGAACCATGTAAAAAAATGATATATGATCTTGGACAAGTGATTTCACCTCTCTGAGACTCAGTGCCCTCACCTAGAAATTACGAATAATTTTACAACCTTGCAGGGTGGCTTAAAATGAGCAATGATTAAATGAGCTAAGTAAGGTTTTATACAGAGTGTTTAGAAAAGTGCCTACCCAAAAAAACCCAAACCCAGGGCCATCGAGTCAATCCAGACTCATAGCGACCCTACAGGGCAGAGTAGAACTGCCCCATAGAGTTTCCAAGGGGTGCCTGGCAGATTCGAACTGCAGACCGTTTGGTTAGCAGCTGTAGCACTTAACCACTACACCACCAGGGTTTCCCAGAGAAGTGCCTAGCATGGAGCAAGTGCTTCAATAAGCCAGACTAAGCATTCATTCATATGGAAAATAATTTTTGAGCACTGACTGTGTGCCAGGCACTGTTCTAACGGCTGGAGATACTGAGGGAGCAAAACAGACAAAAATCCCTGGCTTATTTAAGCTTTATTCTAGTGGAGGAGACAGATGAACAAGACATAAGTTAAATATATAGTGTGATAGTGACTAGTGTAAGGAGAAAATTAAGTAGGGAAGAGAATCAGGAATTGTTTGTGTGTTATGGGGAGGAGTGTGGAAGATGGTATTTGAATGAAGGCCTGAAGGGAATATATAAATATTTCCGAATTCCCTTTATCTTGCCAGGTAAATTTTTGCCTCCTCTTTAACAACCTTTACCTGAGGACCTGTTATGTTCTGGAGCAGATGGCTCTATGGGGACACAGGGGAGCTCCCCTGCCCTGGAGAAGCTTGAGCGTCTTTGGGGAGACATGGCTTCTGCCATTCAGACCCCTTGGATGCCAGCTGAACGGGGAAGTGCTAAATGTCACGTCATTAATTACAAGCGAGTTAGGAGTCTATAGAAGAGAGACACTTGAGGGCTGGAGTAGCAAGGGGAAGATATCTTGGCAGAGAAAGGCTTTTTACCATCAGACTCTCTGTCTAGGGAAGGCCCTGAGGGAGTTTCTTTTTGGTAGTTAATCTATGTTGTTTACTCTCTCCTCTCAGTTTGAGATCTGAAGAGATCAGAAGTCTCCAGCAGAGCCAGGGGCTCCCCTCCGCACCATGGCCCTGGCTTCAGACTTGGCTTTTAACTGAACCCACAGCCTCCCCCTCCTCCCATCCACACCTTGCCAGTTCTGCCCTGTGGCCCTGCCTTTAGGAATGTGCCCCTGAGGCCCCGTATCCAGACTACTCCCAGCATCTCTCTCTCAGTCAGTTCCCACTCCACCTCCCAACTTCCTTTCTCGAAAAGCATCCTTTGGTCTTCCTCCCTCTCTATATAATAAAAACCAGTACCAGTTCCTGTTTAATCAGTTCTGACTCATGGAGACCCCGTGTGTGTCGGAATAGAACTGTGCTTCATAGGGTTTTCAATGGCTGATATTTTGGGAACTAGATTCACCACGCGTTTCTTTGGAAGCACCTCTGGGTGGACTTGAACGTCCAACCTTTCCATTAGCAGCTGAGTGCGTTAATCATTTGCACCACCCAGGGACTTCATCTATATGATATAACAATTAAAAAAAAAACAAACCAAACCCATTGCCATTGAGTGGATTTTGACTCATAGTGACCTTATAGGACAGAGAAAAACTGCCCCATAGAGTTTCCAAAGACCACCTGTTAGGTTTGAACTGCCGACCTTTTGGTTAGCAGCGATAGCTCTTAGCCACTACACCACCAGGGTTTCCATAACAATAATTGTTACTATTTATTGAGTAACATTCCCAGTCACCAAATCTGCTGGGCCTTTTCCATCTGTGATGTTATTTACTCTTCACAACAGTTAATGTGAGAGGGAGAATTAGTAGACCTCTTGCATAGATAGGAGCCTTGATGGTGCAGTGATTAAGCGTCCCCCTGCTAACCAAAAGGTCGGCAGTAAGAAACCACCAAGCTGCTCCTCGGAAACCCTATGGAGCAGTTCTACTGTGTCCTACAGGGTCACTATGAGTCAGAATCGACTGAACGGCAATGTGTTTGGTGTTTGGTTTCCGGTTTATTGCATCGATAGGAGCCCTGGTGGCTCAGTGGATAAACGGTCACCTGCTAACTGAAAGGTTGATGGTTTGAACCCACTAGTTGCTCCAGGGGAGAAAGATGTGGCAGTCTGCTTCCATAAAGATAACAGCCTTGGAAACCCTATAAGGCAGTTCTACTCTGTCCTATCAGGTTGCAATGAGTTGGAATCAACTCAAAGGCTACGGGTTTGGATTTTTGGCTTTTGATGGGGTCGGGTGCTGGACGAGCAAGTTGTGTTGGAGAGAAAGAGCAGTTTTGGACATGTCGAAATTGAGATGTCTATTAGACAACCAAGAGAAGATGTTGAAAAGGGCTTGGATACAGAGTCTGGAGTTTGGGAATGAGGACAGAGCTTGAGATATAAATTTGAGTTATTTGCAGGCAGATGGTATTTCAAGGCTTGAGAGTGACTGAACTCGTGGAGGGTGAGAATGTCAATAGGAAAGAGGCCCACGGGCTGAGCCCTGGGGCAGACAGCCAACCATCTGAGGCTGGGGAGAGGAGACATCGGTGAGGGACTGAGAAAGTGAGGCCAGTGGAGTAGATGGAAAACCAGGAGAGCTGGTGTCCTAAAAACCAAGTGAGGACAGTGTATCAAAGGGAAGGGGGCAGCCAATGGTGTCCAACGCTGTTGAGACATCAGGCAAGGGGAGGGCTGGGACTTGACCGTGGGTTTAGCAACAGGCAGGTCGTTGTAGTTTTGGTGAAGGGGTGGGAGCCAAAGGTTGACAGGAGTGAATTCAAGAGAGAATGGGAGGAAAGAAATTGGAAACGGCAGGTAGAGTCAACTCTTCTGAGATGTTTAGCTGCAAAGGGAAGTAAAGAAATGGGGTGTTCAGTGGCTGGAGAAGTGGGATGAAGAAAAGGGAGTTTTTAAAAAGATGAGTGAAATATCATGTTTACATGCTGATGGAAATTACTTGGTAGAGAATGAAAAATTGATGACAAAGAGGTGAGAATCACTGAAGTAAGCTCCTTGAGTAGGCGAGAGGAAACTGAGGCTCAGAATAGTTAAACAACACAGCAAGGAAGTAACAGATTGGGGCTTTGAGCCTTGCCCTTGTCTTGTTCTTGTGTTTTCAACAACCCCATCCTTCCCAAAGTGTCAAGGACATCTTATCTCTTCACGGTATCCTCATTGGAGGGGCACCATTACCATATTTATCGGTGTGACAGAGATAGCCTACCCTCCTCCTTTTGCCCTGGGAAGTGTCACCTGCCTTCTCTTCTACTGAAGGATACTAAAGGCCACACTGAATGTTTAATTAAGCCATTGCACTGTGACCCTGCCTCTCCACTCCACATAGCCCTTCATATCGCTTTCCCTCAGGTAAATATTTTCTAAGGACGGGCACTTAGGAGTTTGCTCTGTCTCCGCTGTTGGAGCAGAAAGAAAAGAGCTTTGGAGTCAGGCAAGCCAGGCTGTGTCCTGGCTGTCCTCTTAACTAGCTGGATGACCTTGGGCAAGTCAGTTGAGGACTTCAAGCCTTGGCATAATAATAATACTTCTTGAGGCTGTAGCTGACAAAAGTCCGTGCTCAATAGGTGTGATAACCAACAAAAAAAGTTGGTGCTCAATAAATGTTACTTTAAGAGCCTATTTTGATGGAGGCTATTGTATGAGCAAGTCACTTAAGGACTTTAAGCCTATGCATAATAATGCTCCTCTAGGCTGTAACTAACAAAAGTAGGTGTTCAATGGGTGTGGTAACAAACAAGTAGGTGCTCAATAAATGTTATTGATTTTTAAGAACCTATTTTTTTTTTTTATTTTGATGGAGGGAGGAGGCTGTAATATGAGGACTTTCTCACAGAAAGGGGGAAAGCGGTGCTAATGCAGCGGGGATAATAATTACAGTCACTCACATTTTTTGAGAGATTATAAAAGTTTCGAGAACAACACTAGAGTTTTTATGTTAATCATTTAATGTAATCCTCACAACCTTTTGAAGTAGGTCTTATTATTTTCATTTTATGGAGGGGAGAAGTGAGGTCTAGAGAGGTGGAGAGCTAGCCCGCGGTCACACAGCCAGTAAGCCGCTGAGCTGGGCTTGGAACTCGGTTATGTCTGCATCTTGGGCTTGAACTCTTAACCACTGCACCAAATAAATGAGCTACAGCAAAGAATTCATTTCTCTATATTAAGAAAAACTTCTTTTTGGTTTTTGTATTTCACTATATGGATATATCAAGTTTATTTACCCAGGTCCTCTTTGGATATTTTTTTTTCTTTGGATGGACAATCAGTTGTTTCAGTCTTGCTATTATAGACAGTGCTGCAGAGAACAAATTTGCATATTCCTCACAGCTGCAGGATCCATTTCTCAAAGGGAAATCATTGGGTTGAAGGTCATGTGCATTTGCAATTTTGAAGGATAATGCCAAGTCGCCCTCCATAAAAAAACCAAACCAAACCCAGTGCCATCGAGTCGATTCGGACTCATAGCACCCTATAGGACAGTGTAGACCTGCCCCATGGAGCGTCTAAGGAGTACCTGGCGGATTCGAACTCCTGACCCTTTGGTTAGCAGCTGTAGTACTTAACCACTACGGCACCAGGGTTTCCAAAGAAAACCAAAAACTAAAACCCCTTGCCATGGACTCTTCAAGTCGATACTAACTCTTAGGGACCCTATGGAACAGAGTAGAACCCCATAGGGTTTCCAAGGAGCGGCTGGTGGATTTGAACTGACCTTTTGGTTAGCAGCCGAGCTCTTAACCACTGTGCCACCAGGGTTCCGTCCTCCATAGAAGTTGCACCAATTCATACTCCCATTACCAGTGTGCGAATGCTTTTGACCCGACACCCTTGCCAAAACGGTGTGTTGTTAAACTGGTATCTACACACAGATAGTATCTGCGGCGAATTAATTTGGATTTATCGGAGTGAGGTTGTACAGGTTTTTCTTTTTTTAAGAGGCGTTTGTATAGTCCATTTCTTTAAGCTGCCTGTGGATATCCATTGCTCAGTTTTTTAAATTGGGTTGTCAGCCTTTTTTGTAATATTTACAGGAGCTCTTAAGATATTAAGGAATTTAATCCTTTAACTGTGATATGAGTTGTGAACGTTTTTCTCCAGTTTGTCATTTGTCTTGTGACTTTTTTTTAGGGGGTGGGTCTTGCCACGAAGATTTTTTAAAAAAATGTAGTTGAATTTATCAGTCTCTTAGGGCTTTTAGGTTTTGTCTTATGCTTAATAATAAGCTATTTCTCATGTGAATGTTATTTGGAGTCCCTGGGTGTTACAAACAGTTAATGTGCTCGCCTGCTATCTAGAAGGTTGGAGGTTCAGGTCTACCCAGAGACACTTTGGTAGAAAGATCTGGCAATCTACTTCGGAAAAACCAGCCATTGAAAACGCTATAGAACACAGTTCTACTCGGACACACGTGGGGTCGCCACAAGGCAGAATCTACTTATGGCAACTGTTTTTTTTAATATTATTTTTAAAAGATTCTCTCTCTCTCTTTCTGATACTTTTAAGAGTTTGTTTTCATGTTTGAATATTTGATCCACTGGGAATTTACCATAGAGTAAGGTATGAGGTATGACCCCACCTTTTTTCCCAGTTGTACCCTGTTGTCCCTTTACAGTTTATTGAATAATCTATTGAATTAGTTTCCTAGAGTTGCTATAACAAGTACCACAAACCAGGGGGCTTAAAACAACAGAAATTTATTCTCTCAGAGTTCTGGAGGCTAGAAGTTCGAAATCAAGTTTGTATCCATCTGGAGGCTCTGAGGGAGAATCTGTTGCCTTTTTCTTCTAGCTTTTGGTGGTTGCCAGCAACCTTGGTGCTGCTTGGTTGGTAGATGTATCGTTTCAATCCCTGCCTCTGTCCTCAAGTGGCCATTTTCCCTCTGTGTGTGTGTCTCTATGTCTTCACAGGGTGTTCTCCTTTCTGTGGGTCTGTGTCCAGATTTCCCTTTTCTGAAGATACCTGTCATTGAAGTATAGCCCACCCTAATCCAGGAGGACCTCATTTTTTAAAATGTGTTTAAGTCATTATTTATTTTTGTCCTCGTTGTTGGGAACATACGTAGCAGAACATACACCAGCTAAACAATTTCCACGTGTACAATTCTGTTGATATTGATTACATTCTTCAAATTGTGCAACCATTCTCACTCTCCTTTCCTGAGTTGTTCCTCATTAACATAAACTCCTTGCCCCTTAAGTTCTCTATTCTTTCAAGTTACTATTATTGATTTGATCCCATACAACCAAAAAACCAAACTCGCCATCAAGTCGATTCTGACTCATAGCGACCCTATAGGACGGAGTAGAACTGCCCCATAGGGTTTCCAAGGAGCAGCTGGTAGATTTGAACTGCTGACCTTTTGGTTAGCAGCTGAATGCTTAACCACTGCGACACCAGGGCTCCTGATCCCTTATAAAAAAATCCCTTATAGATAGTTCTTAAAAGAGCCCAGCACTCAAGGCAGACATTCTTTCTTTACAAATTAAGCTAAACAACTGTTTGGTTAAAGAAGACTTCAGGGGCTATTTTTGGTAGATGGTATATATTCATTTTAACTTGATTATATCTGCAAAGACACCATTTGTAAATAAGTTTAGTTCACAGATATGAGGGGTTAGGACTTCACCATATTTTTGGGGGGGACAAAACTCAGTCTACACCATTTTCTCCCACCGATTTTAAAGTCCACCTTTTAAATCTACCAAATTCTTGTACGTACTTGGGTATACGTTGCTTCCTAGCACAGTGAGTAATTAAGGTCATAAATTCTGAGGCTGGAAAACCTGGTTTGATTCCAGACTCACCTCTAATTAACAATATAACCTTGGCCTCCTCTTCTGAAAAACAGAGTGTTGGAAGGACCAAGTTAAGTTAATCCACGTAGCATGCTTGAAACAGAGCCTATATATAACGAGCACTCTAACTAACCTATTTTGGGGCTTTCTAATCTCTTCCATAGTTTTGTCTGTCTGATTCTGAGCTAGTACTGCACTGTTTTGATTACTATAGCTTTAGGAAACCCTGGTGGAGTAGTGGTTTAGTGCTACGGTTGCTAATTAAAAGGTCAGCGGTTTGAATCCACCAGGTGCTCCTTGGAAACTCTACGGGGCGGCTCTACTCTGTCCTATAGGGTCACTATGAGTCGGAATAGACTCGACGGCAATGGGTATGATATGCTTTAAAGTTCGATAGAGCTCATTCCCCTCTCGTTTCTCTGCTTTTTCAGAATTTTTCTTGCTTATTTTATTTATTTACTTTCTAGATTTACTTTTCTATTTGAACTTTAGAATCAGCTTGCCTGGTTTGTGTGGGAATCAAGTAAAATTTAGAGATTAATTTAGGAAGCATTGACATACTTATAATGCCACATCTTCCTAGCTGAGAACGCGGTAGGCCTGACGGCGTATTTCTAAGGCCGATGTCCCCTTTGCAGTTTCACCAAGGGTAGATGGACCTGCTTCTCTTCCATTCTGAACTGCTTTGTTCACAGCGACGAGGGAGCTGGACCAGTCTGTGTGTGTTTGTGCGTGTGTGTGTTTGTGCGTGTGTGTGTGTGTGCATGTGTGTGTACACAGCCATGGCTCGTGCATGTGGGGGAAGGGAGTTAGGCTTGAGCTTGGGTAGCCTGTGGGGAGCTGTGGGAAGAGGGGACTTTGGAGACTTTATAAAAATGTGTCTTGGCAGTATAACATGCTCACAGAAGAGTGTGCTCAGTGTAAATGATGAATTTCACAAGCTGAAAATACCCACGCAACCACCATGCACAGGACATAACCAGCCCCTGGAAGCCTCCCTTGTGTCCCCTTCTAACAACCACTCCCTACTATGCCTCCACTTTGCAACTTTTTAAATCTTTAGCTTTGCTTCCTCATGTCTAAGGGATAACCCCTCACCTTCATCAGGGTAGAGAGTGGAAGCAGGGAGTTGAAGGACAGTGGGAGGGCAGTTGGTGGATATGGTTTGCCATGGGATTGGGCAGCATATATCAGAAGTCTTCTTGATGCCCTCCTTTTCCCCTCCACAAACTCTGAAAGGACCCTGACTGTGGACCAGGATCCTGGCTAGACACCAAGGCTATGTTCAGATATGGGAAAGCAGGACACCTTCGTGGCATACCTGGGAAGGCAGCAGGCCAGGGGGCAATCTCCGACCGAGAGTCCTAGAGCCCAGGGTTCTAGTCCTGGCTATACCACTACACTCTTGGCATGTGACTTCTGGGCCCTGGGTTTCCTTGTCTATAAAAATGAACAGGTTAGCCAGAATCATCCTTAATGGCCCTTTGCTGTTATTAGTTGCCATCCAGTCGGCTCCGACTTATGGCAACCCTGTGTACAAGAGAACAAAACATTGCCTGATCCTGCACCACCTTTACGATCATCGGTATTCTCAAGAGCATTGTTCGGTCATTGTGTATTTGGAGTGCCTTGTGTCTTAGTCATCTAGTGCTGCTGTAACAGAAATACCACAAGTGGATGGTATTAACAAACAGATTTATTCTCTCACAGTTGAGGAGGCTAGAAGTTCAAATTCAGGGCACCAGTTCTAGGGGAAGGCTTTCTCTCTCTGTTGGCTCTGGGGGAAGGTCTTGGCATCAATTTTCCCCTGGTCTAGGAGCTTCTCAGCACAGGGACCCTGGGACCAAAGGACACACTCCACTCCCTGCTCTTCTTTCTTGTTGGTAGGAGGTCCTTCCTCTCTGCTCGCTTCTCTCTCCTTTTATTTCTTATAAGATAAAAGGTGTGACTCAAGCAAGAGAGGTGCATCCCACCCTAACCCTCGTTAACATAACCTAATCATCCCTCATTAATATAATGGGTGACTCACTCCCAAATGGTAACATATCCACAGGCATAGAGGCTAGGATTTACAACACCTAATTACATCAGATCCCCAAGTGAAGGACAACTGCACAATATTGGGAATCATGCCCTAGCCAAGTTGACAAAAATTTTGGGGGGACACAATTCAAGCCATGATACCTTCCAACCTAGAGGGCTTATCTTCCACCACTGTATCATATAGTATTTTCTCGTGATCCATAAGGTTTTCATTGGTTAATTTTCAGAAGCAGACTGCCAGGCCTTTCTTCCTAGTCTGAGTCTGGAAGCTCTTCTGAAACCTGTTCATCATGGGTGACACTGTTGGTATTTAAAACACCAACAGTGCCATAACTCCCAGCATCATAGCAACACACAAGCCAGCACAGTATGACAAACCTACCAATGGGTGGTGGTAGGGGTCCTTGCAGTCCTAAAATAGTGATCTGATCCTTATCTGGGCACCCACACCATGGCTGTAGCTGAGCCCCTCCTTTAAACTCTATTAGGACCAAAGGCTTTGTGTGTGTTCATTTGTGTACATGGGCGTCTTCCTCCCTGCTCTGCTCAGTCCTGCCTTTAATCTCTTTATTTCTCAATCTCCTGGGGGTTAGGTGGGGGCAGGGGAGTTGGATTGTTTGCTCTCTGTTAGATTTCTCTCCCTCTAATTAGTTCATAATCTCTGAGAGGTGACCCAGGCCAGATCTTCTTGGACCAGGGCCAGGTGGTTATCTCTGATGCTACCAGGGGAGGATTAAATGCTTTTCTCTTGAGGAGTTGGTCACACATGCAGGTCTCTGAGTCAGCAGCCAGCATTATCTTTTTATGGGTCCAGAGCAGCTGCCCAGGCCCTCCCTCCAAGCAGTATCTTGTCTGAGGTGTAGATGGGGAGGAAGGCTGAGCCAAGGTAAATACTGACTCTGCCAAATACAAGACAAATACAATCAGGTACGAGATGTACATTAGCGGGAGAGGAGGGGACAGGGGCCTGCTGGCAGGAACCACGAGCTGAGAAGAGGGAGCTGTGGAAGTGGTGGGGCCTGGAGCAGACTTAGAGAAGGTGGCGGGGCTTGTCCTACAGCGGGGGTCTGGACTTGCTGTGGCCTTCTTGCCTCGCCCTACTGACAGTGGAGGGCTGGGCATAAAGGTAGCATGGGCACCCCCTCCAGAATTTAGAAGACCTGAAGGGGCCCATGCTGTGGGATGAGCTGGTGAGAGCATGGCATTGGGACTCAGCGTGCCATAGGGTAGAGGGAGAAAGGTCGGGGTGCTTGGCACCTGACTCAGGAGTGAGACCGCCGAGGTACTGACCAGGTATGGCTGGACTGCGTGTGAGGAGGGCCTACTCTCTCCCTCAAACCTCAACGTACCCCTTAAACCTCAGGACTCCCCTCCCCAGGTATCTATGGAGAGAGGAAGAGAGAAGGGCTGGTGGGCAGCTCAGAGGAAGGGAGCTGGCCCCCAGGAGAAAGAGGCTTTGGCCAGACTTACCTAGATCCAATGCAGATTCCATCTCTAGATAGCTGTGTGAATTTGGGCAAGTTCCTTAACCTCTCTGAGCTTCTGTTGCCGCAGTACTGCTGTGGGGGTCAGACCCCCTCCCGAGTAGGGCTACTGTGGGGAGTGGAGAGCTCTGAGGTAAAGCGCCTGGCACGTGGCGAGTGCTGTGTAAGTGGTAATGATTCTCATGATTAGTGGTACAGTGGGAGTTAGGAAACTGAGGTCAGTCCTTGGATGGAGAATGAAGGGGGAGGGGACAGAGAACTCTGGGGGTTTGTCCTCCACCCCAGTGGACCAAATTCTGCATTCATTTCCTTTTGGACTTCAGGTACCCACATTCTTCTTCTTCCAGAGACTTCTCTCCTTGGCACCACCTCCTTTCCGATCAAGAAGAGAGGATCTTTGGTTCCTCTGTGACCCCTTTTGTAACCTGCACCTCTGCAACCCAGAGGCTGCGTGAGCTGGAGGCTGCCCTGCGCTGCCAGCTGGTCCCCCAGCGGAACCCCGTGTCCCTGCTCAGAAACAGGCAGCAGGATTAGCAGGCACTGGCTAAGCTCGTGGCCGCAGTGGCGCTGGGCAGCTGGTTCGCCACTTACATAAACGGGCCAGGAAGTTGAACTTGTTTTTGCTGGCAAAAGCAACAGCAGGCTGCAAGAGAGTTGAGAAATATGTGTCTCTGTGTGCGTGTTTTTCTCTGGCTATTGACATTTGTAAGTTTACTTGAAGAGGGGACAAAGTAAAAAAATCAACAAAGCCGTTTGGATTTCTGGTATCCAACCTTAGGGCCCCTGGGAAAGAGCTCGGCTTCCCAGAGCTGGGCTGCCAAGTCTCCAGCTTGAGGGGTGTCTCTGTGGTGGCGGCACGCCCCAGGGAGCTGGAATTACATGGACCTCAGGGCAGGGAGTCCTGGGATTATTTGCTGGGATTTATTAAAACCTAGATTCTCTTCCCCTTGAAGAATGGGAGGTGAAGGAGGTTGTGGGAATTTCCCTTCCCTAGGGAACTTCCCTTCCCTTAGAGTCCTCCAGAAGGAGCCCTGGTGGCGCAGTGGTTAAGCTTGGCTGGTAACCGAAAGAAGGGTTCGCGGTTCGAACCCACCAGCTGATCCACAGGAGAAAGATGTAGCAGTCTGCTCCTATGAAGGTTACAGCCTTGGAAACCCTCTAGGGCAGTCCTACTCTGTCCTATAGGGTTGTTTTGAGTCAGAATCCACTCAATACCCATAGCTTGGGCTGGTTTTGGTTATAGCTCTCCAGGGGCAGAAGAAGTGGTTGTCTGCAGGCCAGGAGGACCTGGCCATCATCCCTCTGCAAACGTCAACTATTAAATAATAAATCCATAAATTAATTGGGTATTTCATGCTGGGGTATTGAGATAAACAGACATGCTTCCTGCCCTCTGAGAACTAATGATGCTGCGTAATGGAATTCTAGACCATGGGAGTTCTAGACCATGGGAGTGGGGACAGGCAGGGACCTTCAGATCAGAGTCTAAACCCTCCTTTCACAGAGAAGGCATCTGAGGCTCTGCCGGGGGGTGGTGGCACGCCCAAGGCCCCCTGTAAGTCACGGGCAAGGTCAGGACTAGAACTCGGGTCTCCTGCCTCAACACAGAGTGGTTTCCTCCATGCCAGGCTGCTACCTGCACTTAGAGACATACTTTATATGAAATAACAGATCAAAGCAAGACTGTACATTTGTGTCAGCCCAACCCCACCCAGTTAACAGTGACTAAACTGAGACTGGCCAGTCAGATGTCAGGCACATTTGATGATGGAGGAGAAGCTTTGGGAAGATTTATTTTCAGGAGGCTGTGTTGCCTCCATTTCCAACTCCCCTTTGAGCTCCCCACCTCCCCAATTCCTGACTCTGCAATGCTTTATGATGCACTAGGAGCCTGGGAAGCAGCCCTAACTGAAAGGTTGGCAGTTCAAACCCATCCAGAGGCTCCACAGGAGGCAGACCCAGCAGTCTGCTTCTGTAAAGATTACAGCCTAGAAAACCCTATGGGACAGTTCTACTGTGTCACATTGGTTCACTGTGAGCCAAAATTCAGCTCAACAGCACCTAACAACGGAATCCCGGGGGCAGTTGGTTTGTTCGCAAGGTGATCAGAAGGTAAACAGAAGCAAGAAGCAGTGTCTGGTCCTGTCCTGGAGGCTGTTGGGGTTGGAGGTGGAAGTGGGTGGGCACTGAGCCTGCACATACCTTTAACCTTTGCCTAGAGCTGGCTCTAATTGCCTTAGAGGGTGCTCCTGACCCTCCATGTTCTGACTCAAACCCTGTCTCTCAGAGCTCCTGTCTCCCTCCTTACTGTGTTTCAGACCTCCAGACACCTGCTCTTTCCATAACTGCCCTATACGACTCTCACTACTTGATGCCTTTACACATACTGTTCCCTCTTTATGGAATGCCGTTCCCTGCAGCCTCCTTCATCAAACTCCTACTCATTTCTCAAGGCCCAATTCAAATCTCCCTTGCCCTGAGCCCCTCACTTTTAGAATGACTTGTTTTTCCTCTTGGCTCCCCCAGTATGTCAGGGATATTTATATCAAGGTGACCTGTATTACAGGTAGTTTTAAGCTCTCTACAGGGTTTTGTGAGGATCAAAGAAGATCAAGATGTGGAAAGGCTGAGAAGGGTGCCAGCACATAGTAGGTGTTCAGTAACTGCTTGACTGGGAGCATCTGGCCTTGCACATAATGGATGCACAAAAAATTCTTGAATTCTTGAGGAGGGGACAGGCGCAGGCTCACAATCCTGACTCTAAAGGGCTAAGCGGTTGCTTAAGGGCAGATGTTAAATTGTGTGCTCTTTGCTAAATGTCAGGGTGCGCTGCCCAGCTACGCCCCACCCCCATTCCCTACTCTCTGTCCCCCCATCCTCCCCACCCCACTCAATCTCCCAGGGCCTGCTGTGTTAGGCCTGTCAGCCCAATAGATGGTAGACGGCGTGGGAATTGCTCCCCAGAGAATTGCTCCAGCCATCTCAAAGAACAGAAGGAGTGCTCTCAGGAGCACCCTCCGCATCTGTTTACCTGCTATGTCTCTTTTTCTGTCCCTTCTCTTTCGGCGGGGCCACTTGGGGAGAGCCTGGGCAGACTTCAAAGGAACAGAGAAACAGAGACAGATGGAGGGAATCAAGGCCAAGCCCAGGGCTGGTGACTTCATGTCCGTCAGGGATCCGGCTGCAGGGGAGGGATGGGCCCTGCGAGGGCGGGGTGCTCACTGTCCTGGAAGGAGCTCTGGAAGCTGTTTGTCCTGCACAATCTATCCTTCACCCGTCCCTATTCCCAGTGCCATTGTGCTCTGCCCCACTCCTCCCTAGATGTCGCCCCTCCCTAGTTATCATATCTAGAACCCTTCCTAGATATGATAACTCAGAGAGACCTAGGCTATGTAGCTTTTCGGTTTTAAATATGTATTGGCGTAGTGGTTAAGTGCTGCAAACCAAGAGGTCGGCAGTTCAAATCCACCAGGCTCGCTCCTTGGAAACTACGGGGCAGCTCTACTCTATCCTATAGGGTCACTATGAGTTGGAATCGACTTGACGGCAGTGGGTTTGGTTTTTTTTTTTTTTGATATATATATATATATCTTTCATTATAAGAGTAATACACACAGCTTATAGAAAAACTCAAGAACTACAGAGAGATAAAAGGAAGGAAAATAAATCACCTTTAGTCCTACTATTTTAAGAAGGGAACAAAGGTACCAGGAGGGCGCTTCTGTGAACATCAGTTCTTCAAGTCGCTATGAGTCCTTGAGGCACCCACATGTGGGGTGGGAACTCCCAGTGTAATGGGCACTGACTCAGAGATTCGGGCCAGGAGACACAGGAGTGGGTGGGGAGGGGCAGCACTGCCTACTCTGACTTAGCAAGTATATTTTCTTAATACCTTTCATCTGTATTTTATTGATTACTCTGCATATAGTGATTTTAAAAGCATAGTTAACACAGCGTCTTTCACAGGTTCTAGAAGAGATATATTACGAAGAAAGGCTTGTAACACACAATACTGGCCACTGGGTGGTTTGTAATTAACTATCCCCCATTAAAAAAATCCTAGTGACTCAATTTTAAGGATTTGGAAAACCATTACTCAAGTTCCTTGGCAGTGGAAGTGGCCATTATGTTACTCCCTGCAGCTCTGCTTTTGTGGAAGAGGGAAGAAGTGTTTCTATTGGTATTTCTCTGAGCTGTCCAAATACTTTGGCCATTGTTAGCAAGTCCAGGAACAGAACAGCCCTGCTATTGTTCAGACAGGTCACTAAACATGGAAGGAGCTTCCATATCTGACCGGGGAGTGAAGGAAGTGAAACATATTTCCTGGAATTGGCAAAGGGAGAAGCAGAAAACTCTTCCTCTGGCTCCAGGACTCCTGTTTTCTTTCCTCAGCATCCCCCACTTATGATGAGCTGGCTCCTCAGATCTCCAGTGTAGGACCTGCTCATGCATGACACTAGGGGGCGCCACCTAGACCCCTGAGTCCCCTCTGAATGGTGCTTCTGGGAGTTTTCAGCGTGGAGGCCTTTTAGGAGCTCTGCCTTAAAGAAACATTTATTAAGCAGCTGTTGAGTTTATTAAAGGAGCCTCTGAGTGGTGCAGATGGTTAAGTGCTTGATCACTAACTGAAAAGTTGGTAGTTTGAATCTCCACCCACAGGCACCTCAGAAGAAGGACCTGGTAGGCTACTTCCAAAAGGCCACAGCCATTGAAAACCCTATAGAGTGCAGTTCTACTGTGAAACATATGGGGTCGCTATAAGTCGAAACTGACAGCACGTGGTGGTGGTGGTGGAGTTTATTAAGCACCTACTGAGTTCCCCAGTAAGTGCTAGGAGATTGTGGGTGGGGACCTGTGCTCCAAAAGTCACATACAAGAAAGTTGACAGCCATACTCGCTGATGTGGCAAAACACTGGAACTGACCCAAACCTCCCTTAACAGGAGAATTGTATATTTGCATGATGGAATATTACACAGCAGTGAAAATGAATGAACTATAAACCAAGAAAACAAACCAGTTACTGTCTGGTTGCTTCCAACTCATGGCAATCCTGTGTGTGTCTGAGTAGAATGTGCTCCATAGGGTTTTCAGTGGCTGATTTTTTTGGAAGTAGATTGCCAGACCTTTCTTCCGAGATACCTCTTGGTGGACTCATACCTCCAGCCTTCAGGGTAGCAGCCAAGTGTGCTTTTTGCACTACCCAGCGACTCTGAAGAACTATACTCACATGCAAATGAATCACAGAAACATAATAAATGAAAAAAGCATGTCACAGAGGACTACATACAAACCATTTTTATAAAGCTCAAAAGCCAATGTTAACAGACATAGGGATACATTGTTGGTAAACCTAAGAGAATGACAAGCAAAAACTGTAGTGTTGTGTAGGTGGGGAGGCTGGGGTAATGGTAGCACAGAAGGACCTTCAGAGACAACAATCCTTTTAGGTTTTAGGTTAGAGGAAGGTTCATGGGTGGTTTTTTTATGCTTCATAACTTTCATGGACATTATGTATATTAATTTGCGTGTGTCAGATATTATGTAATACATTTCAAAACAATGTTGGAAATACCGGAAATATATTATGAAAGGCATGCCATAATTACGGGTTTTTATGATTCTTTTCATCCCTGGGCGTTGCACATGGTTAGCACCCTTTAGAGGTATGAGTCCACACGGAGACACCCTGGGAGAAAGGCCTGGCGACCTACTTCCAAAAAATCAGCCGCTGAAAACCTGGAGCACAGTTCTACTTTGACACACACGGGTTGTCTGGAGTCAGCTCATAGGCAATCGGTTGGTTTATGACTCTTAAGCCTCCTGGGTATGGAAGCCCTCCTATTACTCTCAGTCGACTTCTAGGGACTGGGATTTTGCCAGTGTTAGGGGAACACTGTGTCCTCTGTTCCGGCTCTGCAGCAGCCAATGTGTTTTACTTCTGTCCTGAAGGACAGGGTCTTGCTGATGCCTGACTGTGCACTCTTCATCCTGAGCACACCTGGCGTCTGCCTCCTGGTGTGTCCCTGAATGTTTGTTGAATGTAGGAGAGTAGGAGGGCCTGCCTTCCTTGCCCTCTGTGGTGGAAAGTGAGGCCAGAGGAGTCTAAGGAGCCTGCACAAATTTACCTGGCTGCTCAGTGAGATTCAGCCAGTGGCTGAATCACCAAGGCTCTGGTGGCAAAGAGAGAAAACCTGAGATGAGACCAGCTGCCACTGTGCCTTGTGGCTGCCCCGTGTCTGCATCCTTGGGGCAGGGGGTGCCAGGATGGAGGGCACTGGCACCAAGTGGTCAAGTGAGAAGGATGTTCAAGGGTGTCTGTGTGGCAGGCAGGGCTCGATGCAGGGTGGAAGGTGTCTCTTCCTCTTTGCTGCCTGTGTCCCTGGTCCCCAGACTGTGGCCAATGGTCAGTCTGGACAGCCAGCCCTCCAGCTTTGGGAGAGTTATCGCCTGGGGACGTTATTGCCTGAGCCCCTCCTCTTTGCGTGCTGCTTTGGATGGAGTGGGAGGAAGGACAGTCTGTCTGCCAACTATGAGATAAGAACGCCTCCTCCCAAGGAAGAAGGCTTGAGAGAGACACTTGTGCTTGCCCTCTGGTCTCAGGAGTACAGGCGGGAGGCTGAGGTCAGGGCTCAGACAGCTGCAGGGTCTTTCTGAAATCTTTGGCCAGATTTCTTGCAGCTGCTTGATAGTGAATGGGCCACACATTTGGTTTGAAAGACCAAGTATGCTTCCCGTGAAAACTGGCTGTATTCCCTGGCCTCAGTTCCCTCAGCTGGTCAGACTACTTAATTGGCTAATAATTAGTCCAAGGTGGCTGGACTGATTTATATCTTGTTGTTGTTACAGCCCCATATGTGCAGGCTAGAGCTGCTCCATAGGATTTTTAGGGCTGTTACCTTTCGGAAGCAGATTGCCAGGCCTGCCTTCTGAGGTGCCTCTTTCTATCTTAGAGTCTGCAGTGGTTAAGCATTTGGCTGCTACCCAAAAGGACAGCAGTTCAAATCTACTAGCCACTCCTCGGAAACCCGATGGGGCAGTTCTACTCTGTCCCATAGCGTTGTTATGAGTTGGAATCGACGGCAACAGGTTTTTTTTTTTTTTTTTTTTTAATGAATCTTAAGACCTATTCTCAAACCAAGACGAAATACTGTGTATTTGCTCCTTTAATTTTTAATCTCCTTTTCTTTGAGTAGCACATGCACACAATTTTTTCATGGGGTGGGGAGAGTATATGTTCTTTCTTACCTTCCAATTTGGTCCCTAGAATAAAAATAGCATTGTCCTCAGTGGTTGAGTAGGGAGTTCTAGGGTAGTTCAGGGAGCACTGAAGAAGGAGTCTAAGACCTGCTGTGCATTCCAGCTCTGCAACTATCTTGGTGGTCTTGGGCAAGTCTGTGTCCTGTGCCTCAGTCACCAACTGTAAAATGGACCATCATATCGTGGAGACCCTGCGATTCTGAGACTCCCTGTATGCTTGTGTATCTTGTGAATCCCCCTGGTCCCTGGCATTCATTCATACCTGCATTCCTTCATTCACACATTCATCAAGTACTCCTGGGCCACACGATGTGCAGGGCAGCATTCTAGGCACTGGAATATAATGGAAAACAAAGGAGGGTGTCTGCCTCATGGCGCTTAGAGTCTTGAGGGGCAGACAGACATGGAATTGGTAATTATACAGCAATTCCTGTTGAGTGGCACGATGGAGAAGGTAGCACTTAATGGGGCCTAATCCAGTTGTGGGGACAAGGGAGGCCTCGGAGAGGAGATGCTTAGGCTGAGACCTGAAATAGGAGGAATTAGCATGAGGGCGGGAGGGAAGGACTCCTTCCTTCTAAGGTGAAGTCAGGAGAGAGGAGGCTGTGAAGGCCTGCGAGGCCTGGTGGGCTGCACCAAAGAGCTTGGACTTTATCCTGTGGATGGTGGCAGGCCCTGAAGGGTTTTCTAATCAAAGGAGTGGGGTGGCCTGATCATTACTTAAGAAGGCTCACTCAGGGTGGAGAGGGCCAGGGTGGGGCAGGAGGCCACTGGGGGGCTGTTGCTGTAATCCAGGTGGCGGTGACGGTGGCCTGGGCCAGGGTGGTGGCTGTGGAGGTGGGCAACAGTGGATGGACTTGAGACATGTTTACTACTGGGCTTGTTGTGGGTTCCCAAAATCGGAAACGAATTCTCCTCTTGCAGTTACTGTGGGCTTACTGAATGTATCCTTCATCCCCAGAGGTGGCGAATGATGGGCTGACCAGCCTGCCAGGGGCTGGCGTTACCCTGACCTGCCCAGAAGTGGAGCCAGGAGACAATGCCACCGTTCACTGGACGTTCAGGAGTCAGATTGTGGGCTCACCTGAAGGCAGACAGGCCGGCGTGGGGAGGAGGCTGCTTCTGAAGTCGGTGCAGCTCAGTGACTCTGGAAACTATTCCTGCTACCAGGATGGCCGCCCAGCTGGGACTGTGCGCCTGCTGGTGGAGGGTGAGTGGTGTCCTCCGAGCCCTGGGAGACAGCTGCAGTGCCTTAAGAAACACGCTCTGTGCATTCCAGAGAGATTCCCTGCTTGACCCTTTACATTCCTGTTATTTCCTTGACCCAAGAATTTCAGGGAAAGGCCTCCTGGAGCCTGCCAGGGAGTTGCTGGTGGAGATTCCTGCTGGGAAGAGGCATCTGGCTGTGGGGAATGCCATGGGCTGGCCTCTGTTAGAGCTTATGGTGGATTTGTTAATACATGGGGCCCAGAGCCAGGCAGCCTGGGTTTGAATCCTCCCTCACGTACAACCTGACTTCTCTGTCCCTCAGTGTTTTCTCTGGTGAAATAAGGCTAACGTTATTACTTTACCTCAGAATTGCTGCAAAGATTAAATGAACGTAATCATATGTGTGTGTATGTGTGTGACATACACACACATATATGGTGCTTAAAACTGTACACAACATATGCTGACCTCTTAAATTAGCTATTCTTGCTTTTAGAATTAACAGGTTTTTAGCTCTCTCACATCTAGATGAAGGGGCAGGAGAAAGACTTCATAGAGCCAGACGCCCTGTGTGCCAAGCTCTGTGCTAAGCACTTTCTTACTTGGCATCTCATGTAATTCTTTCAAAGACCAGTGAGGGAAAGCAGTATTATTACTATTTTTAAATTTTATAGATAAGGAAACTGAAGAGAGATTGGGACATATTCACAGCCACACAGCCAGATCCACGGGACTCCAAAGCCCTCGTTCTTTTCAGTCAGTCATCCCCTCAGGCCCCTTTAGACAAGTTAGCCTCCAGGGCGCCTCCCTTCCCTTGCCCAGCATCCCAATTCTCAACCTGAAAGGAGGACTTTGTTGATCTTGAATTTCCAGCCATAGTTAGGGCGGTCTGTGGCTGCGTTTGGCTATGGTGTCCTGAGTCATGACCAATGCCACCCCCCACAGAAGGGAGGCTACACTGCCCCGCCCTGTCTGTCTCCTCACGCCTAATGTGCTCTGCTCTGTTTCAGCCCCTCCCGAGAAGCCCCAGATCTCCTGCTTCCAGAAGAGCCCCATCAGCAGTGTTCGGTGTGAATGGAGTCCTCGCAGCGCTCCCTCCCCAACGACCAGAGCCGTGTTGTTGGTGAGGAAGTCGTAAGTATCTTGGGCTGGGGGCTTTGTTGATAGCAACTCCATCTTTACTGAGGCCCCCAGAGGGGTGGTGGGGTGGTGGGGGGTTGGCCAGAGATTCTAAAATTTTTTCTTTAGAAAGTCATTCTTTTGGTTTAAGGAGGAGGGAATGAGAGAGGAAATTGAGACATTTGCCTGCCTGCCCTGTACTAGACACCATGCCCCAGCAACTTTGCCCCATTGACTCAATTGAACTGTCGCATCAGTCCTGGGAAGTGCACGTTATTTTTCTCATTTAACAGAAGAAGAAACTGAGATTCAGAGAGGTTCATTAACTTGTCTAAGATTAGCTAGCTAGTAAGTAGTTCTGCTGGGACTTAAACCCTAGTCTGTCTGATTTCATTCAAAATCCAAAGATTTTGGGCGTTGCTCTGGAGAAAATGCAGACCTCCCTGGGAGGGGGGCAGTACAGCCAGCCCACTCTCAGTGTCCAGGCTATTTCCACTATAAAAGCAGGAGAGGAAGTGGTGGTGAGATGGGGAGAGGGAGCTGGGGGCGGTGGGGCAGGAGGTCACTCCTGCTGGGGGTCCCTGGGTCTTTGGAGCTTCTTTACCCAGCCTACAAAGTGGAGAGACCTGGGATGAATCCAGGCATGGATATAGGAGTGGAATATGCCGAAAACAAATAACTCCTTCTCTGTAGTTTTCCCTGTCTCCATCCAAGAGTCAAGGTCCCCTTGGTTCAGATGCTTGTAATTGGTTACGAGCCATCAGTCATCAGAGCCTCCAAATCAGAGCAGTGACTTCAACAGATCGGTTTGACTTCCACTTGTGTTTGTCCCTAGAGAGACTGTAGGTATAACCCATTGCCATTGAGTCGATTCCGACTCATAGCGACCCTGTAGAACAGAGTAGGGCTGCTCCATAGGGTTTCCAAGGAGCAGCTGGTAAATTTGAACTGCTGAACTCTTAACCACCACACCGCCAGGTCCCCAGTCTCTAGGTGGCCTGGTAGTAATATTTGTGTCCTGGCCCCTATGCAGAAATTATTAGTTACCCATCTGCAGATGATACCCAGTTAGTTACCCAGTGCTGTCGAGTCGATTCCGACTCATAGCAACCCTATAGGACAGTGTAGAACTGCCCCATAGAGTTTCCAAGGAGAGCCTGGTGGATTCAAACTGCTGACCCTTTGGTTAGCAGCTGTAGCACTTAACCACTACACCACCAGGGTTTCCACAAATGATACAGCCGCCATTAAGACTGTTAGCTCACACCCCAAGTGGGGGAGACCAGAAGTCACAACCCAAAGCTGGGTTTGAGTGTAAATTATTTGGAACCTGGGAAGCATTCTTCCTTAGACAGGATGTTCCACACAGTGCCCGGCAGCTTCCCAGACCAGCCCATACACCTCAGCTAGAACACTTGAGTGTTGTCAGTGATAATGGGAAGAACAAGGTATTTAGCTCACACCCTCCTCCTGCCCCAGCCTCAGGGTCTTCCAGCCTCCTCCAGGCCTGCAGGATGTCCACTGTCGATATGGTGGCTACTGAGGTCTTCAAACTGAGAAACTGGGAGGGAGAGCAACTGAGAGCCTCAGGGACTCTGGAATCTACTGAGGACCCACTGAGCTGGGGCTGCTGGGGGCGTGAAACAAGTCTCCAAAAAGAGATTTCTTTGTGTTCTGCTTTGTCTCTAGGTGTGTGCATATGTCCACACCCAACCGTGCTCCCTTCCTCATTCATTCAACAAGCTGTGGGCACTGTGGGCCAGGCACTGTGCTGGGGCTTTGGGAGAGGCATGAGGGGAGTGAGACTCCAAGGAGGGGGGGCACACGTGTAAACGGGCTGCTGACCCCACCTTCTTGGTGTTAGGTGGGATGGAAGCCTGGGTGGTGCTGGAGGGAGGGAAGAGGGAGGGTTGAAGGAGGTTTCACTAAAGGAAAGAGTTCCTTCCATGGGCTGGGCTCAGAGTTCAAACCCAAGGCAGAGGTTGGTGACGACCGCCAGTGTCAGGGTGGGTGGCTTTGGAGGCCTCACGTGCTCACATATGTCACAAGTGGGTGAAACCCCAGGCTGTCTGACTCACCTACATGTCTTCAGTTACCCGGAATCCTTTTCTGGGTTCACCTGCCAGAAATGCTGTCTCCTCCCTGCCCTCTAGCACTTTGTGTTTCTGGGGCTTTTTCTATTGGCTGTGACAGTCATCTGAGGGCAAGGCTTTTTTATTAGTGCCTTGAGGCTGGGGCGAGCCCTTTCTTAATTCATTTCTGAGCCCCCACCACAGTGCCAGGAGCACAGGACCTGGCACTGAGCAGGAACTCGTGAACTGTCCCATGCTGAAGTGATTGGCAGAGACTTTGCCAGGTACAGGAAACCCTGGTGGCGTACTGGTTAATTGCTGTGGCTGCTAATCAAAAGTTCGGCAGTTGGAATCCACCAGGTGCTCCTTGGAAACTCTTTGGGGCTGTTCTACTCTGTCCTATAAGGTTGCTAGGAGTCGGAATCGACTGATGGCAATGGGTTTTTTTTTTTTGGCATGCCAGGTGCAGGGGCGGATTACTCAGTAAGCAATTTAAGCACCGGCTTACTTATGCTTATTTACTAATCTGTAGTGACCAATTTCACATGGGCTTCATCTTGGAAGTGGTGAAACCCATGTGAAATTGGTCACTACAGTTTAGTAAGTAAGCACAAGTAAGCCCGTGCTTACCTTGCTTACTTGGTAATCCGTCTCTCTCAGAGTTTGTAAATTTGAAAAGAGGCTTTGATTCTGTAGGAAGGTGCTGTGGGGTTGGCAGAGAGACAGATGCCAGTCATACCTAGAAGTAGAATTTCTGATGTAAAAAAAAAAAAAAAAAATCGAAATTGTTCACTACAGATGACCTGGTAAGCAAGGCAAGCACTGGGTTTACCTTGTCTATTGGATAATCCCCCCACCTCCCCCCCGGCCAAGTGCTAAACTAGGTGTTTCACGTGCATTTCTCAATCCTAACAAAAACCCCATGTGGTAGGTACTATAAACACTCCCATTTCCAAGTGAGAGAGAAGTTTGGAGGTTTGGAGAAGTTGAATAATTTCCTCAAGAGTATCACAAGAGCTAGTAAGTGTGGAGCTGAGATTCAAGCCCCGGTGCTAGACTTCACAGCCTGACTTCCAACCCTGGTCCTGACCTTCTCTCCCCTCTCTTGAATAAGTACAGAAGCTGATATTCATACCCTGCCCTTATTTTGTGTCCAGCAGTCATAGAAGTCTGGTAAGAGACTTCCAGGAGCCATGCCGGTATTTCCAGGAATCTCAAAAGTTCTCCTGCCAGTTGAAGGTTCCAGAAGGAGACAGCTCTCTGTACATGGTGTCCCTGTGTGTTGCCAACAGTGTCGGCAGGAATTCCAGTGGAACCCAAACATTTGAGGGTTTAAATATCTGTAAGTGAGTTTTTCCAGACCTCCCTACCCTCCAGCTGCTTTTTAAAAATTTAATTCTCAGTGCAAATGGTTAAGTGCTCCGCTACTAACTGAAAAGCTGGCGGTTTGAACCCCCCCAGAGGCACCTTGGAAGACCGGTTTGGAGATCTGCTTCTGAAAGGTCACAATCCTTGAAAACCCTATGGAGCACAGCTCTACTCTGACACACATGGGGCCACCAGGAGCCTAATAGACTTGATAGCAACTGGAGATTGGATAGACTTCTTGGAGGGGAAAGGAGGGGGCTGGTTGAGGAGTTTGGTGAGCTGGTGCCTTTTGGGCTTTATTTGCTCGTAGCTCTGACTGTGGTACACCAGGGCCCTGCAAAGATGTGTGTGATGTTCATGGGGAAGTGGTCTGGGGGTTGGGGGTCGGAGCCAGGGGCTGGAAGAGCCTTCACGGGTCTCTCTCCTCTGCACCGTATTTGCAGCTGCATAGGTGTCATGCTCTCTTTTCCCACAGTGCAGCCTGACCCACCCGTCAACATCACGGTCACTGCCATGGTCAGAAACCCCCACTGGCTCAGTGTCACCTGGCAAAACCCGCCCTCCTGGAACTCTAATTACTACCGGCTACAGTTTGAGCTCCGATACCGGGCGGAACGATCAAAGACATTCAGCACGGGGATGGTAGGTTCATCTCTCACTTCCGGACCAAAAACTGGATGCTTGAGGGTAGGAGAGAGGGTGCTAGGAAGAAAAAAATGGTTCTAGGTTCTGCTTTGCAACTCACTACCTGTGTGACCTTGGATTAGTCCCTTAACCTTTTTGAGTCTCAGTTGCTTCATTTATAAAGTGGTGCTAATAATGCCAGGCCGATCTCTCTTTTTTTTTTTTTTAAGTGAGAGACTGACCTAGGAAGAGATTTGGGCTATACGTGTGTGGAGGGTGGTTTTTGATCAAGGGTCTGAGGCCTGCGGGAGTTTGTAAAAGGTTGGGGATGGGGCAGCGACTTATAGCTCAGCCAATGGAGGTTCTGAGGGCAACCCCATCTCACTCTGAGCCTCCAGGGTGGTGGGAGACTTTGGAGCATCTCTGCTCAGCTTGGTCACCCACTAGACTTAGAGAGGGAGCAGTTGAAGAGGCAGGAGATGGCCAAGGGGGCATTTGTATTCCTGTGAAGCTGCGTAACCAGCCTCGCCCAGGCCCCCTGACCCAGGGTCGCTGTGCCTCCTACCTTCAGGTCAAGGAGCACCAGAACCAGTGTGTCATCCACGACGCCTGGCGCGGCATGAGGCACGTGGTCCAGGTTCGGGCCCAGGAGGAGTTTAGGCACGGCTCATGGAGTGAGTGGAGCCAGGAGGTCACGGGCACCCCTTGGACAGGTACTGTGGTGGGGGTGGAGGGACGAGGGGATGTCTGCTCTGTGACTATGTCAGTTATCTAGTGTTATGTAAATGTAACTGGTCACCCCCAAACCAGTGGCTTAAAACAGCAACCACTTATATGGCTCAAGATTTGGGAAATAAATCATCTAGCCAATTCTTCTACTGGTCATGCCTGAATTGCTAGTGCAGCTACGATCAAGTCTGATTGGTCCAAGATGACCTCACTCATATGTCTGATGGCTGGTGCTGGCTGGTGGCTGGAGCCCTTGGTTCTCCCCAGGCCTCTCAGCCCAAGCTGAAGGGGCGGGGAAACTAACTCCACAGCTTGATGGCAGGAGCTGCAAAGAATCTGTGGCCATATTTAATCTGCCATAATTACTGATGCTTTTTATTTTCCAAAGATGTTAAATGTAATAATAATTGCCTTTTAGGATTACTTAAATTAGCATGTTATAGAACATGAAAAATTTCATAGAAATATGAAGATAATGGGGCCCTGGTGGCACAGTGGTTAAGAGTGTGGCTGTTAATCAAAAGATCAGCAGTTCAAATCTACCATCCGCTACTTGGAAACCCTATGGGGCAGTTCTGCTCTGTCAGGTAGGGTCCCTGTGAATCAGAATTGACTTGATGCAATGGTTGTTTTTTTTTTTTAATTTTTATTGTGCTTTAAGTGAAAGTTTACAAATCAAGTCAGTCTCTCATACAAAACCTTATATATTACCTTGCTGTATACTCCTAGTTGCTCTCCCCCTAAGGAGACAGTATGCTCCTTCTCTCCACCCTGTATTTCAGTGTCCATTCAGCCAGCTTCTGCCCCCTTGGCCTTCACATCTCCCCTCCAGACAGGAGCTGCTCACATAGTCTCATGTGTCTACTTGATCCAATAGGCTCACTCCTCAGCAATGGGTTTTTTTTTAATGAAAATAATAATTATCACCAGTATTCTTACCAAGTAGATAACTTTTTATCATACTTCTTTCAGTTTTCGAGGTACATTAACGTGTGTATGTGTGTATATAATATTGCGAGCATTTCCCATGTTATTAAATATTTTTTTGGAAATAGAAAAATTAATTATTGCATGATTAATGCTTTTTTTTAACTCATTGGAGTGTTTTGTTGTTTTTTAACTTATAAAATTTTTATCAAATTAATACATGCCCATGGCAAAGAAACAAAGACGACCTTATAATAACAAGCAATGGTCCCTTGCCCCACCCCATCCCATTTCCAGGCATGGAATAGAGGAAGCTATTTAACTCTTTCTGTTTCTAGTTCTTTGGTTGTTACCCTCCTTAACTCTAAATGAGAAGCTTACCTGGGTCTTTTTCTGATAATAACAACTTAAGATATTATCTATTGACTCCCTGCTATGAAAGATGAGAATGTAGTAGACTTAGACCCAATGTAGGAATCTCCCTGACCACAACGAAGAAAGTGGTCACCCAGCTTCAGCTTGAATGCCTCCAGAGATGGGGAATTTACTACCCTTTGTAGCAATGCATGGAAACCCCAGTGGCGTAGTGGTTAAGTGGCAGTTTGAATCCGCCAGGTGTTCCTTGGAAACTCTATGGGGCAGTTCTACTCTGTCCTATAGGGTTGCTATGAGTTGGAATCGACTTGACAGCACTGGGTTTTGGTTTTTTTTCTTTTTTTGGTAGCAACCCATTTCATTGCTCCCGGTGTTTGTATTGTGGAATTACTTTCAGGTTTTCTTCAGTGTCAAATCTCTCTAACATAGTAGCATACTGGTACTAGTTGCTGTCATGTCACCTCCGACTCATGGTGACACCATGTGTGTCATGTCAGAGTAGAACTACAGCCCATAGAGTTTTCAATGACTTGTTTCTTCCACGGCACCTCTGAGTAGACTCGAACCTCCAACCTTTCAATTAGCAGTTGGGCACATTAACTTACACCGCTCAGGGACTCCAAGTCTAGCAGTGTAATTGAACCACATTAGTCATTCTTAAATACCAGGCGAATAAAAAAAAAAGATCCCATCTTGGCTGGAGCAAAGGAGAATGAAGAAAACCAAAGACACGAGGGAAAGATTAGTCCTAAGGACTAATACACCACAATTACCGCAGCCCCCACCAGACTGAGCCCACAACAATTAGATGGTGGCTGGTTACCAGCACCGACAACTCTGCCAGAGATCACAATAGAGGGCCCTGGACAGAGCGGGAGAAAAATATAGAACAAAGTTCAAATGCACACACACACACACGCATACATACACACACAAAGACCAGGCTTGCTGGTCTGACAGAGACTGAAGAAACCCAGAGAGCATGGCCTCTGTACACCCTTTTAACTCAGTATTGAAGTCACTCCTGAGGTTCACCCTTCAGCCAAAGATTAGACAGCTCTATGCTGTAGTGGTTAAGAGCTTGGCTGCTAACCAAAATATTGGCAGTTCGAATCCATCATCTGTTCCTTGGAACCCTATGGGGAAGTTCTAATCTGTTCTATAGAGTCACTATGAGTCAGAATCAGGTTTAATTTGGTTTTTTTGGTATCGGGCCAACAATAACACACATGAGGAATATGCTTTGTAGTTTAATCATGTCTATGAGACTAATGGGCACACCAGCCCAAAAGCAAAGGCAAGAAGGCAGGAAGGGGCAGGAAAACTGGATGAGTGGAAACAGGGAAGGGAAAAGTGTTGACATATCACAGGGTTGGCAACCAGTGTCGCAAAACAATTTGTGTATTAACTGTTTAATGAGAAACTAATTTGCTCTGTAAACTTTCACCTAAAGCACAATTAAAAAAAAAAAAAAGAATAAAATACCCATTTATTCAGTTGTGTGTGGATAAAAAGGAATGGGTAGACATGCTAACAATTGCCCAGTCCCATCCCACCCCGCCACTTTCTCCCGCCCCTGCATCCGAGGGAAGACTTTCAGGAGCTGTGACTTCCCCCGGGATAGATGATGTACTGTGATGGCTTTTCGTCCTCATCAGTTTTACACTGTGGAATCCTTGTCTTTCGTGTCCTCTGAAGGGCTAGAGGAGTGGGCATAGGGCTTAGGATGCCACCCCAATTGGGTGCAAGTAATGTCAAGTGCATAAATCCCTGGGTGGTGCAAACAACGTGCTCAGCTGCTAATCGAAAGGTTGGAGGTTCGAGTCCACACAGAGACGCCTCTGAAGAAAGGCCTGGAGATCTACTTCCACCAAAAAAATCAGCCATTGCAAAACCCTATGGAGCACAGCTCTACTCTGACTCACATGAGCTGGAAATCGACTCGACGGCAACAGGTTACATCCTGGCACTTTAAAGCCCTTTGGCCATCTCATTCTGGGGGAGTTCATGTTGTTTCTCTCTTCATACGTCCCAAGCAGAAAATTCTGCAGGTGACAGTGTTTCGTTGCACATTTCTGAAGAGATCTTGTTCTGTCCACGCCTTAGTGTGGCGCCCCCTGCAGGCCAGCCCCTGTGCTTTCCCCACTCTTTTCTCTCCCCAGGTGACCTCGCCTGCCTCCACTGTGCCCCCACCACTTTGCACTGTCTGGTTAGTCAGAGCCCTGGCTTTGGAGTCGCACAGACTTGGGTCTAGTTGCTAGCTCTGCCCCTTACTAGAGTGTGACCTAACTGAAACTCAGTTTCCTTTTTTGTCAAGTGAGATGAATAATAAAAAACCAAATCCAGTGCCGTCAAGTCGATTTCGACTCATAGTGACCCTATAGGACAGAGTAGAACCGCCCCATAGAGTTTCCAAGGAGCGCCTGGTGGATTCAAACTGGCAACCCTTTGGTTAGCAGCTGTAGCACTTAACCACTACGCCACCAGGGTTTTCAGATGAATAATACCTGCCTCAAAAAAAAAAAAAACAGAAAATAAAAACCGACTCTGTCTCACAGAACTGGTGTGAAGATTAAACTAGGTGGAAAGTGGTTAGCACAGAGCCTGGCACGTGGTAGGTCTATAACACACGCCAGCATTACTATTATTTACCTGCGTCTCCAGGCCAAACCTGTCCCTTGAGCTTTGGATCTGTCTGTCCACTCCACCCAGACATCTGCCCAGCTCTTCCCGCCTGTGCCATGTACTCAGCGTGACTCACACTAAATGTATCACCTTCCCTCCCAACCCTCCCTGGGTCCCTCCTCCCAATGAAGGATGTTGCCACGCACCCAGCTGCCTGGGCCAGGAACCTGAGCTTCAGGTTAGACATTACCTCCCTGTGCCCTTGGTTCAGGTTCTTGTCACAGCTTGTCAGATTTTTTTTTTTTAATTTATTGTGGTAAAACATATATAACAACAAAAGAAAAATTAGCCATTTTAACCATTTTTAAGTGGACAATTCAGTGGCATTAACTACATTGACCTTGTGCAACCATCACCACTATCTATTTCTAAAACTTTTTCATCACCCCAAAAAGAAACTGAGTGCCCCTTCAGCAATAAGTCCCTACCTCCTCATCCCCACGCCTCCCCCAAGCCCTTGGTAACCATGATTAATTTTTTTTGACAGAATTCTTACAATAACCTGCCCCTAACTGACCTCCTTTGGTGTACAAGCACTCAGGCGCCCTCCGTGTCCTCCGCACTCCCTCCGCAGGCGTCTTTCCAAATCACAAGCCTGGGTCTGTGACTCCCCAGTATACAACCAACCATTCTTCAGCTCCCGTTTGCTTCCGGGATGAAGTTCAAACTCCTTAGCTTGTTGCCAAGGGGCTTCTGAGGCTGCCTCTGCTGGCCTAGCCTCCCCTCACTTGCCTCTTTCCCTCCGGCTGGACTGAACGTGGCCCCCTACCTGTGCCTATTCTCTCGTCCCCGTGGCTTGTCTTCATCTGGTGAACTCTGCTTTCCTTTCAGGGTTCTTCTGGGCCTCACCTCCTCCCACACCCCTTCTGACTGCCCAAACTCTCTGTGCCGTAGTGCAGAGATTTTGCAGGCCTGTAAATTTTTGAAAAAGACCTTTGGGGACCAAATTAAGTTGCCACCTTTTAATTTTGTTAAGTGAGGACAGGAGTCCTTGGGTGATGCAAATGGTTAAGCACTTGGATGCTAATCGAGAGGTTGGAGGTTTGAATCCAGTCAGAGGCACCTCACAAGAAAGGCCTGATGATCTACTTTTGAAAAATGAACTATTGAAAACCCTATGGAGCACAGTTCTACCCTGACATGCATGGAGTCACCATGAGTTGGAGTTGACAGCAATTGGTTGGGTTGGTTGGGAGAAAGGACATACATTAAAAAAAAAAAAAAAGAAACCAAGCAAGCAAAAAGTAATGATTTCCATTTACCATCCCCATTATTTCATAAAGAAAGGATGCTTTAACCCCTCAAAATGGGGAAGGGCATAGACTCAGAATGAGAGATACTTTTGGCAGCCTTATACCACATAGATAGACACCGTGCCTTGGGTGTGTTTTTTCTTCCTGAGTCTCAGACCAGTATGAATTTTCTACAGACCATCCTGGGTGGTGTTGGAGACCCAGCTGAGGTGATTAATTTCTCCACAGGAGTTCCTCAGTGAGTTTTTGCATGAATGGAGGAGCAGTGATTGACTCCCCACTTGGTGGTGAGAAAAGGTGTGAAGTCAGTGAGCCTCTCAGAGTGGAATGAGTGTTGAGCTACCCTACGCCTGGCCTGCTCTGCCTGCAGGTCTCCCTGTCTCCTCTCCTGGGCCTGTGTGTGTGGCGTTGTGGTCCCTTCTGCTGTCCTTGCTCCTGGCCTCTCTGCCACCCCTAGCCTCTTCTCTCTCTCTCAGCCCGCTCCCATTTTCCCTCTCTATTGCACTAGAAAAAAAATACTAGTAGCCTATATCTTACCAGTAAACCAGTGGGCATGGAGTCAATTCTACTCATGGTAACCCCATATTTTTAAGAGTAGAACTGTGCTCCATAAGTTTGTTTTTTTTTTTAATTGTGGTAAAAATATACACAACAAAACATATGCAACTCAACAGTTTTCCACATGTATAATCCAACGACCATAGGTTTCAATGGCTGACTTTTCAGAAGTAGATTGCCAGGCCTTTCTTCTGAGGTATTTCTGGGTAGACTAGAATTTCCAACCTTTTGGATAGCAGCTGAGCAAATTAACCACTGTACCACCTAGGGACTCCACCCATATCATAACTGGCCACAATATGCAATTTAAAAAGGGAGTCAGGTGGATTTTCAACAAATATTTGTGTGTGTCAGGCTGGCGCCAGGTTTTCTTTCATGTGTGTGCTCTCGGTGATCTGTCCAGGAGGAAGCCATCTCCTTGCTTGTTGTTAGTTGCTGTTGAGTCAATTTGAACTCTTGGCAACCATGTGTGTGTAGAGTAGAACTGCTCTGTAGGGGCTTTTAAGAAATAATTTATTTTTATTTTTTAAATATTTATTGTGTTTTAGGTGAAAGTTTACAGCGCAAATTAGTTTTTCATCCAGAAATTTATACACAAATTGTTTTGCAACATTGGTTGCAATACCCACAATGTGTCAGCACTCCCCCCCTTTCCTTTTCCACCCTGGGTTCTCCATGTCCATTCGTCCTGTTTTCCTGTCCCTTTATGCCTTCTCATCTTTGCTTTTGGCAGGTGTTGCCCATTTGGTCTTGCATACTTGATCTAAGAAGCATGTTCCTCACGTGTGTTATGTTTGTTTTCTATGCCTATCTAATCCTTGGTTGAAAGATGGACTTCTGGAGTGTCTTCACTTCTGAGTTAAGCTGAACTTAAGGACTTCAGGGGTTATTTTTGGTTTCAGGTTCAAAGATTATCTCAAGGCAATGATATCGGGGTTTAGCCTCCATGGCTTCGGAAATGCTGGATTCCATGAGAATTTGGAGTTCTCTTCTGCATTTTTCCCCTTTCTTCTGGTCTCATGACAAAGGAGACAGTTGTTCATGCAGGCAGTTTGCCACACATTCCATTTTCTCCTCCTGTTCCTGACTCTCCTTCCTCTGTTGCTGCAGGCAAATAGAGACCAATTATGCCTTGGGGTCCAAAGAGTTTTCAAGGCTGTGACCTTTCAATCACCAGGCTTGTCTTCCGAGGCACCTTTGAGCCACCAACCTTTTGGCTAGTAATATTAGCCCCCAGAGGCTCATCACCTTCCTTAGAAATGACGAAACAAGGTCTAAAAGAGGCTAAGCCTCTTGACCTAGGTCACACACCTGGTATGTGATGGAGCTAGGCCTCTGCCATCTTTTATATTGAGTTTCTCTGTTCTCAAAACCCCAGTAAATAAACTCAAACCAATTCTTAAATGAACAGAGATATATTTCTCTTTTAAAAAACTAAGGTATGGTCTTTATTCATCTCTTATTGGATTGTGGTCATTCATTCATTCGATTTGTTATGGGTATAAAGTATATCTGTACTCTTGTTGGGAGTTTTTAAATTACCTTTTCAATCTCTTCTTTTTATTATAGGTTTATTTAGTTGTTCTACCTCTATTTGTGTTACTTTAGGTAGGTAGTGTGTTTCTAGAAATTTGTCTATTTTCTCTAGGTTTTCAAATTATTAGAGTATAATTTTTCACAGTGTTCTGTTATGATTCTTTTAATTTCAGTTGGGTCTGTTGTGATATCGACCATCTCATTTCTTATTCAGGTTGTTTACTTCCTCTCCTGTTTTTCTTTTGTCAGTTTGGCCAGTGGTTTATTGATTTTGTTGATCTTTTCAAAGAACCAGCTTTTGATCTTGTTTACTCTTTCAACTGCTTTTCTATTCTCTATTTCATTTAATTCTGCTCTAATTTTTATTATTTCCGTTCTTCCGGTCCCTGAGGGCTTCTTTTGCTACTCTCTTTCTATTTGTTTGAGTTGTGGGGTTAATGTTTTGATTTTGGCCCTTTCTTCTTTTTGGACGTGTACATTTATTGCTATAAATTGACTTCTAAGCACCGCTTTTGCTGTGTCCCAAAGGTTCTGGTAGGATGTGTTTTCATTCTCATTTGATTCTGTGAATTTCTTTATTCCATCCTTAATTTCTTCTATAACACAGTAGTTTTTGAGCAAGGTGTTGTTCAGTTTCCACGTATTTGATTTTTTTTTTATTCCCCTTGCTTTTTCTATTATTGATTTCTGCTTTTATGGCTTTATGGTCAGAAAAGATGCTTTGTAATATTTTGATGTTTTGGATTCTGTTAAGGCTTGGTTTGTGGCCTAATACGTGGTCTATTCTGGAGAATATTCCATGTGCCTTGGTGTATTTGGCTGCTGTTGGGTGGAGTGTTCTGTATATGTCTATGGGATCAAGTTGGTTGATTGTGGCGTTTAGATCCTCTGTGTCTTTATTGACCTTCCTTCTGGATGTTCTGTCCTTTACCAAAAGTGGTGTGTTGAAGTCTTCTACTATTGTTGTGGAGCTGTCTATCTCTCTTTTCAATGCTGTTAGAGTTTGTTTTATGTATTTTGGAGCCCTGTCTTTGGGTGCACAAACATTTATTATGGTAATGTCCTCCTGGTGTATTGACCCTTTAATCATTATGTAGTGTTCTTCCTTATCCTTTGTGGTAGATTTTTCTTTAAAGTCTATTTTGTCAGAGATTAATATTGCCACTTCTGCTCTTTTTGATTGTTGTTTGCTTAATGTGTATTTTTTCCATCCTTTGAGTTTTTGTTTGTGTCTTTAAGTCTAAGGTGTATCTCTTATAGGCAGCATATAAATGGATTTTTTTTTTTTTTACTCCATTCTGCCATTCTCTGTCTCTTTATTGCTGCATTTAGTCCATTTACATTCAGCATAATTTTTGAGAGGTACAAGTTTAGTGCTGTCATTTTGATGTTTTTTTTTTATGTGTGTTGTCAACAGTTTCTTTGTTCCACTTAATTTTCTGTGCTGAGTCGTTTTTATTAATGTATTTTTTTTTTTCATCTTTTTCATTGCTGTTGATTTTGTATTTGCTGAGTCCTTATATTTTTCTTGTTTTTTATTTTGATGTGTAGGGTTCTTATTTTCCTTTCTGGTTACCTTAGTATTTACCCCTATTTTTCTAAGTCTAAACCAATCTTTTATTTCTTTATATTGCCTTAACTTCCTGTCCATATGAAAGATCTATCACTACATTATTTAGTCTCTCTTTTTGTTTTAATGCTGTCGTCTTTTACATATTGACATCTCTGTTTCCCTATTTTCAGTGTTTTAGCTTTGATTTACTTTTGTGACTTCCCTATCTGGGTTGATATTGGTTGTTCTGACCTGTGTTCTAGTCTTGGGTTGTCACCTGATGTAATTGATTTTCTAACCGGAGGACACCCTTTAGTATTCCTTGTAAGTTATATCTACACTCTTGTAGAAAACTTTGAAATATTAATACAGGGAAAATACCCAGTGGCAGCCATTGTTAATGTTTCTTCTAGTCTTTTGTCCAATCTATTTTTTCCCCATAATTGAAATTTTACTAACTACAGGTAGTCCTTGACTTATGACATATTTGACTTACAATGCACAACATTTACGACCATCCTTTTTTTTTGTACATCTTATCTTTAGTAATATGTACTATATTACATTGTGGCAACATGTAATTTGCTGATGTCATCATACCTGTAAGTTTATATGTAATATTTCAAACCCCAAAGACAAATACAGATAAGATTTATAAAGATAAAAACTCATTGGTGTTGAGTTGATTCCAACTCATAGTGACCCTATAGGACAGAGTAGAACTGCCCCATAGGGTTTCCAAGGAGCAGCTGGAGGATCTGAACTGACAACTTTTTGATTAGCAGCTAGCTATACCTCTTAACCACTGTGCCACCAAGGCTCCATTTATAAAGATACTGATAATAAAAACCATTAATAATGAAAACAAAAAAATAAATAAAATGAAGTATTTGGTGTCAGAACAGACTTACGACAGAGTCATCAGAACTGAACCCTGTTGTAAGTCGGGGACTACCTGCAAACAGTTTTTCAGCAAGATGCCAGACCTCTGTTAAGTCCTGAGTTTGCAAAGCTGAGTGAGGTACAGTCCCAGAATAGGAAAAAATGCAGAGATAACTTTTAAAAATATAAAACAAACAAACCCATTGCCGTTGAGCCAATTCCGACTCATAGCTGTCCTATAGGACAGAGTAGAACTGCCCTATAGGGTTTCCAAGGAGCAGCTGATAGATTCAAACTGCCAGCCTTTTGGTTAGCAGCCCTAGCTCTTAAGCACTATGCCACCAGGGCTCCTTTTAAAATACAGACAAGATTTATTCCTGGAACCAGGCTGAGTTGATTTCAATCCCAGTTTTGTCCTTCACTTCTTTTTTTTTTTTTTTTTTTAATTGTGCTTTAGATGAAAGTTTACAGAGCAAACTAACTTCTCATTAAACAATTAATATATTGTTTTGTGTCATTGGCTGCCAATCCCATGACATGTCAACACTCTCCCCTTCTCAACCTTAGGTTGCCCATCACCAACTTTCCTGTACCCTCCTGCCTTCTTGTCCTTGCCCCTGGGCTGGTGTGTCCATTTAGTCTCATTTTGTTTTAGGGCCTGCCTAATCTGGCTGAAGGGTGAACCTCAGGAGTGACTTTGTTACTGAGCTATACGGGTGTTCAGGAGCCATACTCTTGGGGTTTTTCCAGTCTCTGTCAGACCAGTAAGTCTGGTCTTTTTTTTGTGCGTGTGTGAGTTAGAATTTTGTTCTACATTTTTCTCCAGCCCTGTCCGGGACCCTCTCTTGTGATCCCTGTCAGAGCAGTTGGTGTGTTGGCTGGGCACTGTCTAGTTGTGCTGGCCTCAGTCTGGTGGAGGCTGTGGTACTTGTGGTTCATTACTCCTTTGGACTAATCTCTCCCTTGTGTTTTTGATTGTCTTCATTCTCCATTGCTCCAGTAGGTGTTAGACTAGTGGAGCATCTTAGATGGCCGCTCACAAGCTTTTAAGACAGCACATGCTACTCACCAAAGTAGGGTATAGAACATTTCCTTTCTTTTCTTTTTTTTTTATTGTACTTTTGATGAAGGTTTACAGAACAAACTAGCTTATCATTAAACAGTTAGTACGCATATTGTTTTGTGACGTTGGTTACCAAACCCCATGACATGTCAATACCCTCCTTTCTTGACCTTGTTTTTATTGTTGTGTGCTCTCAAGTTGGGTTCCTTATTTGTTCTTTACTTCTTATGTAACTTCGGGCAAGTTACTTAATGTCTGTGTACTTCAGTTCCCCTACTTGTGAAGTGGGGATAATAACGGTGCCTATCTCTGAGTGCCGTTGTGAGGGCTAAATTAGTTAATTCATGTAAAATGGTTAGAATGGTGCCTGGCATATAGTAAGCGTTTAGTTATTGTTAGATGTTTTTACAAAATTGTCGTTTTGTTAAAATCACCACTGTCACTCCTGCTGTTACCACTCACAGGGGCTCAGTGAAGGCTGTTACTTCCCCCTTTTCACCCAATGTGCTAGCTGAAGTGAAGCGTTAGGAAATATAAAACACTTGAGGGGGAAGGGCTCTTGCCTAAATGGAAAAAAATGAAGACTGTTTACATTTCCTCATTCTGTATTTCACTTTTCTGTTTTGCTTCAGATATGTGCCCCCTGATGTCAGTCAAGTTCTGTAGCATTTCTGAGCCTCAGTGTCTTTGCAAAACAGGGATAGCAGTGGCTGCTTCATACGATGCTTCCAGGGTGAGGTGAGATGATGATACAGGCACATCAACAACTTGGCACTGATGTATAGTAAGCCTCAGCAAAAGTTGGTGCTATAATATTAGTAATATTTTATTAATATGCTATTAGTATTGTTTCTACCACCTGTCTGTCAGTTTGTCATAGTGGTGGCTTGTGTGTTGCTAAGATGCTGGAAGCTATGCCATACCATATTTCAAATACCAGCAGGGTCACCCATGGTGGACAGGTTTCAGTGGAGCTTCCAGAGTAAGATAGACTAGGAAGAAAGGCCTGGCAACCTACTTTTGAAAATTAGCCAGTGAAAACCCTATGGATCACAACAGAATATTGCCCGATATAGTGCTGGAAGATGAGCCCCCTAGGCTGGAAGGCACAACAGCCACAACAGTGGACTCGAGTACACCAGTGATCATGTAAATCGTGTGGGACAGGGCAAGGGTCCGTTCTGATGTACACGGGGTGGTCATCGGAGCCGACTTGACACAACTAACAATTAGTATTATTAATAGAAGTTACTTCACCCTGAGCCTCAGTTTCCTCATCTGTAGAATGGAAATTATCATTATTAATAGTGATGCCAAGTTGCTCCACTGCCCATCTCACAGGGGGTGAAATGGTCTGAATCGGGGTACCCAGAGTCATTTGGTGAGCTTTTTTAAAAACCTTGTTATTTAAGACTTAATTTTGTTCTTTATTAGAGAAATTCCATTCATTCTGTTAACATTCCTGGGTTATTAGAGATAATACCAAAATAAATTTCCCACTTGACCTCCTCTCGCCCCCCACCAGAAATCTGAGGCACGAGAAGTTAACTATCCTGCTCTGGACCACATACCATGTTGGGGTCTGAGCTGAGGGTGGAAACTCTGTGGGTCTCTCTATCTTCCCGAAGCATCTGTCTGGGTTTGGAGAGCCTTTTACAAACCCTGATGACTGGATCCCATTCCCTGGATTCTGAGGCTGTAGACCAGAGTGGGTCTAACAGCCTCCCAAATGATGCTGAGCGTGGGCTGGGTTTGGGGAACCACTGGGCTGAATGATCATCTGTAGTCAGCCATATTTTATCTCTCTCTTTTTTTTTGTTTCATCATTCTTTAGATAAGCTTTACAGAGCAAATTAGTTTCTCATTAAACAAATACACATTGTTTTGTGACATTGGTTGCCAACCCCATGACATGTCAACACTCTCCCCTTCTCGACCTTGCGCTCCCCATTACCAGCTTTCCTGACCCCCTCTGCCTTTTTTTCCTTGCCCCTAGGCTGGTGTGCTCATTTAGTCTCATTTTGTTTTATGGGCCTGTCTCATCTTTGGCTGAAGGGTAAACATCAGGAGTGACTTCAGTACTGAGTTAAAAGGGTATCTGGGGGCCAGGGTTTTTCCAGTTTCTGTCAGACCCTTAAATCTGGTCTTCTTTTGTGTGTGTGAGTTGGATTTTCGTTCTACATTTTTTCTCCAGCTCTGTCAGGGAACCTCTGTTGTGATCCCTGTCAGAGCAGTTGGGGTGGTAGCCCGGTACCATCTAGTTGTGCTCGACTCCGTCCATTTTTTCTCTCTAGTGCTACCCCATCCCTTGGTTTTAGTTTTCATTCTAGCTCCCCGCTGCCTTTTGTTCATTCTTTAGTCACCTGTGCTGTGAGTCTGGTTCTCTGCCAGGCTGGGCTGGGAGGAACACAAGGGAATGAGGACTGGGTCCCTCCCATGAATTCTAGGTCCGATTCTGAACTCTGTCACTGACTTGCTGTGTGATCTTAGACAAGTTGCTTTTCCTCTTTAGGCCTCTGTTTTTTTCTTCTGTGCAATGGGGAAGGTTGGACATTCTTTTATGCCCCCACCAATACTGCTGGTGTGTGGTTTTCTCTCCTCCTGGGAGCGGTACATTCCTGCCAGAAATTCTCCCCTGAGCAGAAGCAGGGTCACCGTCTCCTCCACCCCCTTGCTAGTCCTTTCTTCTCCTGCTCCTGGCTCAGGGAGGCATGTGTCTGTGTAAACAAATTTCTGTGATATTTTTAACTTCTTGATGGCAAAATGATGAGCTGAAAAGAAATTAAATATCTTGAGATGCAGAAATATTCCACCCTGTCCCGGTTAAGCTCCTAGTCCCTTGGGGCTGTTAGCTGCTGAGCACTGGTCCCTTGTCACTGCTCTTGCTCGGATACTTGGCCTTCTGCCACCTTGAGGGACTTCTGTAGAAACGCTGTTCCCATGGAGGAAAGGTCTTGCCTGAGTGTCTGGTCACATTCCTTCTCCTACAAGGTGGCACTAAACCTACCCAGGAGGATGAAAACTTGTTGTTTAAGTTAAATGTGTCTTTATTGCAAAAAGGCGCATAGAAGGAAACGAAAATGTTAAGAGCGCTTCCATTCGTTTTCTTCTTGAAGAGTCTTGTGAGAGTGCCTGGTCCACATTCTTTCTCCTACAAGGTGGCGCTAAACCTGCCCACGTGGATGAGAACTTGTTGTTTTAAATTAATATTTTTTTATTGCCAAATGGTGCATAGAAGGAAATGAAAGTGTTGATAGTGCTTACATTCAGTGGTGTATATTCTTCCATTTTTTTTCTTCCTGTGTGTGAATATCTATTACCACATGTCATATAATATACAATAACTACCGTAATAGAAGTGTGTTCCTTTAGAAACTTTGGGTCAAACCATATGGACTTGTTCTTGCATTTTTCACGTAGTGTATGTTGTCATCAGTCTTTTCCTACAATGTCTTTAGAGGCCGGGTTGCGTCATGTGGCTGTGTCATATCTTACATAATTTGCCCCTCGTGGTTGGATAGTTGGTTATTTCCAGTGTTATGTTCCTTTGAATAATATTGTGATAAACTTCACTCTGCTTTTAGACTCCAGCAGACAGGACCGCAGGGTCCGTGGATTGTCAGTAACAAACCTTTCTTTTGTCTACAGATGCCGAGAGTCTTAAAGCTGACACCCAGGTGTCCCCCTCCACTCAGGTGAGCTCCTGGTCTTGTCAAAGAGTCTGGACAGCAGCACCTAATGGTTAGGGTGGCACCAGGCAGAATTTGACTCAAATCCCAGCTCTGCGACTTACTAGAAATTTGACCTTTTCCAGCTTCTACAAGATAGGATAATAGCAGTTGTGACGTCGCAGGGCTGTGGTGGCCGTGTCAAGTGTCAGCAGCCCTGGCCTGACATGTAGAACCCTTCTTTGTCAGGCGGACACTGCTAATGGCTTAGCTTGAGACTTGGATTTGGTCCATCCAGACCCCCTCCCCTGTGGACTCCTGGTGTCATAATTTGTAGAAAAGGAGATTAACCTCTGAAGCTGCTTAACAAACTCTGAATAATCCAATTTCCCAACCAACTGTATCTTCTCCCGTGGGCCTTAATTCCCTCCATGCTAAGCTGGGAGGCTCAGCCACTCCTGGAGCTGGGGCAGCACAGGAAGGCTTGTGCAGATTCAATGTTGGACTGTCTAGATGCCTGCAGGAGCAGCTGCAGGTGAAGCCTAGGCCGGTGGGAGTAGGGAAACTGACACCGAGGAGGACATGCCGGCATTGCCAGGATGGTATGCCTTGTATTTGTTGCCTCACTGGATTCTTACGTTAACCCTATGAGGAATTAGAATCCCTGTTTGATGAGGGGGACTTGGTGGTTCAGTGGTAGAATTCTTGCCTTCCATGTAGGAGACCTGGATTCTATTTCCGGCCAGTACACCTTAAGTGCAGCCACCACCCATCTGTGAGTGGAGGCTTGTGTGTTGCTATGATGCTGAACAGGTTTCAGCAGAGCTTCCAGACTAAAATGGACTAGGAGGAAAGGCCTGGCAATCTACTTCCAAAAAACCAGCCAGTGAAAACCTTATGGATCACAACAATCCAATGTGCAACCAGTCATGGGGATGGCACAGAACTGGGCATCGTTGCATTGTGTATGGGGTTGCCGTGAGTTGGGGACCGACTTGATGGGAGCTAATAACAACATTTTAGGAGGGAGGAAAACTGAGGTCCAGGCGGGTTAAGAAACCTGCCCAAGGTCGCGTAGCTAGTAAGTGGTGGGGCCACCTTTGTAGTCTGTGTTTTCCCCAGTAAGTGGCAGCAGACCTGTAAGGACAATTGATGCTTCAGCGTATTTATTGAGTGTCTCCTCTGCCTTTAAGTTCTTGGTGGAAAGGCAGATGGAAAGAAATCCCACCTTGAGTAGGCAAGGCAAGGTATATATACAGTTAATACAAATAATAGTGAAAAAGTGGAGGGCGACGAAGGCTAGGTACGGGGAGGTTCATGGAGTACAGAAAGGAATTCTTTGGGTAGATCAGGAGACATTTTGAGGAGGTAGTGGCTGAGCTAGGTCCATGTCCTCAGATGACAGTAGAACCCGCAGAGCCAGGCTCATGGTGACAAATGTCTCTTCTAGGCATCAACTACCAATGATGATAGTGGTGTTAACACTCCTCCTATGTATCCTCCAAGTGCAGCAAGCCTCCCAGGTAAGGACTGGGTGTTTTTGTACATTCCTATTGTCTGAGAGGAGCCCTGGTGGCGCAATGGTTAAGTGCTATGGCTGTTAACCAAAAGGTCAGCAGTTCAAATCCACCAGCCGCTCCTTGGAAACCCTATGGGGCAGTTCTACTCTGTCCTATAGAGTCGCTATGAGTCAGAATTGACTCACCGGCAATGGGTTTTTGGTTATGGTCTGAGGGGGATAAAAAACTTGTCTCTGCAGAAAGCCTTTTCTTAGTTGGACTGGCAGAAGGCCAGTCTGACATCATGGAAAGAACCAACGGCAGAAATAGTCTTTTATTGCTTTCTATGTTCAAGTTTGCTATTATGAGTCAAGAAATAGTGAGGGGACCATAAGAAGAATAGGACAAATCAGCAAATATTTCATTCTCGGCCACAATACAAATGAATGTGCTACCCACAAAATTATTGGATCCTGAAACAGAATACGTGTAGAGAGAAATTTTTGTTTTGTGAGCCCTTGATTTCAGTGCTTCTGAATTATACCTATAACTCCCTATATCTGCAAGACCAGGAAAACTTATCAACATGGGAATCAAGGAAAATCACAGGTCCTATGTTTGTTTCAAGGAGTCCTGGTGACACAATGGTTAAGTGCTCAGGTGCTAACTAAAATGTTGGAGCTTTGGACCTACCCAGTGGCTCTGTGAGAGAAGGAACTGGCCATCTGTTCCTGTAAAGATTACAGCAGTTCTGCTCTGTCGTATAGGGTTGCTACGAATCAGAATTAACTCAACAGCACTGAACAACACGTTTTACTGTATATGTGGGGTTCATGGAGGCCAGACTCTGGAAGTTCAGTGGCTGAGCGGCTCTATGTGATGGCTCTTGGGCTTGCTGAGGAGGTTCTTGGCCTCGTTACCCTTACCTGGGCAGCTTCCTGCCTGCACCTGATGTCAGTTGCCCATGCTGCACCATCTTGACTGGAAAGCCCTACTAAAAGTGCAGTGCACCTGTGGGGTACCTGGGGCTAAGCTCTGTACAGCTGGGGACTCAGAGGGAGCTCAGCCTGTCCCTGCTCTCAAGGAGTCACAGCCAGCAGGCAGGCTCTGACAAAACATAACAAGCAACTGTAGTAAAGGGTGGAGTGTGGGATGTGCCAAAACGGAGACGTAGATAAAGCAAAGTTGGAATTTAGAGATTTAAGAGAGCATATTCAGTTGGGGAAATCACAGAAGGTTCATGGAGGAGGTGCCATTTGAAATGGGCCTTGAATAATGTGGTAGGATGGCAGGTGGTTGGGGTGTGTGAGGCCTGCTGTGTCATAGGAAACCTCGAGTCTTCTCCCTCCACCCTCATTGACTTTCTCATCTAGGCCCATGTCTTTAAAGACCTTCTATGGGCTGATGACTCCTAAACTTATATCTCCATCCCTGATCTTTTCCCTAAGTCCTAGACTTATGTAGCATGTCTACTTGAATACCTAGTAAATATCTCAAACTCAACATGTCTAAAACAGAATGTTAGATGTCTCCTGTGAAAATCAAATCAATTCCCATTTCTCTGACACTAAATGTGTCAATCAGTCCAAATCAATTTGTTATTAACTCTGTTCCACTTTTGTTCTAACGCTGGCTGCCCATGCAGCACTTCTTCCTCTGACCCTAAATACTTGGAGCTGGGTCAGACCTCACAAGTTAAAGGGCTCACTCCTCCAGATGCCAAGTCTGCCCAAGACCTCACACACCAGCTGCAAGCTTGTGGTCTGCATGACCTGCTGGTTACAAATTTGGGATTTTCCCACTATCCCCTCAGGATACCAGCTGTCAGTTCAGGGGTTCCCAGGGCTCTGCTCACTTCTGACCTGCTGGCTTCTACTACTCCCTTAAAGAAATTAAAAAAACAAAACAAAAAAACCAAACTCATTGCTACCCAGTCGATTCTGACTCATAGTGACTGTATAGGACAGGGTAGAACTGCCCCATAGGGTTTCTGACGAGTGGCTGGTGGATTTGAACTATTGACCTTTTGGTTAGCAGCCAAGCTCTTAACCTTTGTGCTACCAGGGCTCCACTACTCCCTTGGATTTGGTAATTCTCTAGAATGACTCAGAAACACAGGAAAATGCTGAGCTTATGATTACAGTTTTATTGTAGCAAAAAGGATACAAATGAAGAGGTCTGGGACAGTTCCCAGTGTGGAGCTTCCATGTCCCAAAAAGGGATGTGCTACCGTTCCACGTACTACCCTCTCACATGCATTGATGTCTTTCCTCAACCAGGAAGCCCATGGAGCTTCTGTGACCATGGCCTTTATTGGGGCCTCTTTACCCAGTCATGATTGATTGATCATGCCTCACAGGGTAGCTCTTTCTGGCCTGGCCAGCCCTTACCCAAGGGTCATCTCATTGACATAATCTGTTAGGTAGATGTGGTCTGGAGGCCTATCAGATACTTCAATCACTGGGGAGATTCCAAGGTTCTAG
The DNA here is from genome assembly GCF_024166365.1 of Elephas maximus indicus. Taxonomy (NCBI): domain Eukaryota; kingdom Metazoa; phylum Chordata; class Mammalia; order Proboscidea; family Elephantidae; genus Elephas; species Elephas maximus. Next base: position 192,254,617 of record NC_064821.1, read on the forward strand.
AGGTTATCTCTCAGGAACAAGGACAAAGACCAAATTCATCAGGTAGTTAAATTCTTTGCCCCTCACCTCCCTGCCTCTCCATTGCAAGTCTGTCCTTCTCCATCTTCCCCCTCATAGTAACTGGCCCCACATTTGCTGGGTTGCTAAGGCCTCTGGTATCAGCAGGCTTCCTCTCCTACCCCTCATCCCATACCCTGTCCTCATCCCATACCCAGTCCATCATTTGCACCTTGAGACATGTCCAGCAGTGACCACTTCTCAATACCTCCACTGCCAACACCCTGGTCCAGCCACTGTTGTCTCATCCGGTAGGACTTCTCCAGGAGGCGCCAACTAGTCTGCTAGCTTCCAGACTTAACTTCCAACTGGCTGTTTTCCAAACAACAGCCAGAGTAGCTCTTAAAACACAAAGCCAAGCTCTCACTTGTTCAACACTGCCTCCCTCAGAGTAAAAGCCCAAAATCCTAACAAAGCCCCCAAGCCTCTATGGGATCAAGCTTCCCTATCTTTTGACCTTCCTTCTCCCTTTCACTCACTGTGCTCCAGCCACACTGCCCTCCTTGTTCTTCCACACATGCTCTGTCTCAGGGCATTTGCACTTGCTGTTTTCTCTGCCTAGACACACACCCTTCCCCAACCTCTACTTGGCCAGCCCCGAACCATCTGGATCTCTGCTCAAAAGTCCTCTTTTCAGGGAGGTCTTCCCTTACCACCCATCTAAGACAGCTTCCCCCCCATCGCTCTCTCCCCTTCCCGTGCTTAATTTTCATCATTGCACCTTGTCGCTGCTGACATCATGTTAAATGCTTATTGTTTGTCTGTCTCCTTGACTAGAAGGTAAGATCCAGGAACTTTACTGTTCCCCAAGGGTTAGAATAAAGGTTGGCACATGATATAGGTACTTAATAAACAGTTGCTGAATGAATGAAGGAACAAATATAAAAGGTGATGAACTATAAGTAAATTACCAAGCCAAACATTCTGCTTCCATTGCATGTCTGTCTCTGCCAAGATACATGGGGCACATCTGGAGAGACCTGTCTTTGCAGTGAGTGCTCGTTTGTCAGCCAGGACTCATTGCGATGCTTGCATACCCATTAACAGTGGGTACCTTTGGGACAGAAGAGCCTGAATCCCGAGTCCATGTGACTGCAAGTATTTGCATTCCCAGCAAAAGGAGAGGATGATGGTTTTGCTTAGAGGTACTCTCTGTCCAGCCCAGAGTTTCTCTCTAGCAACAGTAGGGAGGGTCTTCCGGTCAGAGGACATGGCTTCTTGTGAAGCTGGTTTGTTCTTTAATTCATTCAACAAAATATTTTGGAGAGGCTGCTTTGTGCTGTGTGAGCAGCTGGGAGTACAACAGTGAAAAACGCACCAGTGGTTCCCGTGTGCAGGAAGTACAGTCTGGAGGTAGAGCTGGAGAAGTAACCAGGAGGGGCTCTTACCCAGCTGGAGGTGGGGTCACTTCTCAAAGGCATCTCCTCATTTGAGACTCGAAGGCTGAGTAGGGACTGGACAGCAAAGGGGTGCAGCAAAGGTGGGAAAAGCATTCTAGGCAGATGGAACACGTGTGGAGAGGCCTAGAAGAAAGAGAGAGCAGCATGTTGGAGAACTAAATGAAGCTTATATGAATGGAAGTTGAGTACCAGGTGGGGAAGCAGGCAAAAGATGACACCCCAGTAGAGCAGACTGGTTCCGAATACTTGGGGATCTTATTTAAAGCACCTGAGCCTCCCAGACATAGCTCTTGGTGAAGCTGCCATCAGCGAGGCCCCCGTAGTCTTCTGACTCTTGCACCCCTTCTGTGCCTTTGAGGGCAGGCTGAGCGCCACCAGAAAAGCCATTTTGAAAGTGAGTGGGAGTCTGTGGCTGGCTGCAGGAGCTGAAAAGCTCTGTGCTTGAGGTGTATTTCTTGTCAAGTGGTAAATCTTAGGGTCTGTCAGATTATGCTGAGGGTGGCTCTACTAGAGTTGGCTTGGCCAGAAAATGGGCCAGCTTTTCAAGTGGGCTTTTGTTTAGCAGAACTGTTTCCTTCTTGGGGGGTGAGGTTCCTTTGAGGTCTCTGGCAAGCACCAGCTGAGTGGTTTTCTCTTCCTTTTTTTTTTCTTTTCTGTAGTGCAAGATTCTTCTTCAGTACCATTGCCCACATTCCTGGTGGCTGGAGGAAGCCTGGCCTTCGGAACGCTTCTCTGCATTGGCGTTGTGATGAGGTGAGATGGATCCTCGGGGGATGGCTCTGTGGTATTCTCACATTTCTAATCTAGCTTTCCTTTGCTCATTCAGTCATCAGACATTTACAGAGCGTTCATCATTCATTTATTCATTCAACAAACGCATACACCCAGCACTTACTATGTGCCAAGCCTTGTCTTAGGTGCTGCAGGAATCAACGGTGGGTGGGATAGATAGAGCCCCTGGCATCATGGTTGTATGAAGAAGACAGACACTGAGAGGTAATGACTGGTGTGATGAGAGTCACAAAAAGAACAGCCCATGGCAAGGAGCACTGACCTGGCGGTATAGGGGGAATAGGAGTTGGTCTGATGGAGTAGGGAAAGAAGAAGTCTCCGGAAGAGAAGTCCAGTATATAATAGAGTTTAGAGTCTATGCGTATGTATATGAGGTACAGTACAGGAGGAGGAGTGGGGAGAAATGGGACTGGTGAGGTAGGTTGGAACTAGGCCATGAAAGGCCTTGGAAAAGAAGTAGAAGGATTTTAGACCTTCTCTTGATGGTAATGGTTGTCCGTTGGAGAGTTCTTAGAAAAACCTGATTAGGTTTGCAATATTAAAAGATCACTCTGCATGCAGTTTGGAGACTGAATGATAGAGGTAAAAATGGATGTTGGTAGCCCAGTCTAGAAGAGAGATAATGGTAGCCTGTGCTAGGATGGGGCAATGGGGTTGGAGAGCCCTGAATGGCTTCAGGATATATTTTAGATATAGAATTGACAAGATTTGATGGCAGATTAGATGGGGAAGATGAAAGAGAGGTCAGAGTCAAGGATGACCCTCAAGTTCGGGCTTCAGTAACTAGGCAGACAGTGATGTCATTCCCTAAGATTGGAAACACTGGAGGAAGAACAAATCTGAGTGAGAGACGGTGCTCCCGCTGTGCAATTTTGTGAGTCTGAGGTGATTGTGAGAACACCCAAGGGAACGTGTTTGGTAGATAATTCAGATCATCTTCAGCATGCGATGGGAATGGATAGGATGAGGAGGGCAGAGGGCCTATGACAGAACCCTAAAATACAGTGTGAGACACCCCACAACAGAGGGAAGTACCCAGTTAAATCCAAGGGGACTGGCCAGACCCCTTGGAATATTCTATGTCTCAATACATGCAGACGTAAAGGGGCACCTTTAAATTCCCTATCCTAGTGCTCTTCTTCCTGCCGTGGTTAGGAAACACCTTCCAGGCTGAGTTAGTCCCTGGTAGCTATAGAACCGTGTCCATTTCCTCCCAATCTCCCGCTCTCCATTCTGTCATTAGTTTTGTTATTCATTCCTAAATTTGCAGAAAGTCAGCTGACCGTACCCCTAATGATTGGGCAATCCAGAAAACTCCCGGTGTGCAGGACTTGGCTACGGGAACTTGCAATTTTGCGTATGTCGAAGCCCAAATCAGGCTGAGCCTTTTGGACAGTTGCGAGTTATGATGATAATAGCAAGTGAAGAGAAAACTGTACTTCTTCCTTCTTTCCTTCCTCTACCCTTGAGTGTAACTTTCAAGGGACTCCAGCTGTTGATTATGGGAAGTAACCTTTGAGGATGTTTGGGAAGGAGAGTAAGACCTTGGCAGAGAGCTTCCCATGTTTTAGTTCATGGATCCTTACAGTGGCCCTAAGCTAGCTCAACCACCAGGGGTGATCTGGGATGGAAGATTAGCAAGATGACAACTGAAACTGTGTTCAGGGTGACTCCCACTTTGCTTTTTCAATGAAGTAGTAAACAAGCTGCCCAAAGAGTGTGCAGAAGATAAGGATCCTAAAGAATGGAGGTAGCTCCTCGGAGGAGCTAAGGGCCCACTTTGGACCAGAGATGGCCCACATCATCATTGAAGAGTCTACTTATTGCCTTCTAAGGGATTCTTTGCCTCCCCATTGGCACACACTTCTGTGTTCTATTTCTGTTTCAACATCATTACAGCTTCAACAGGCCTTGCTCATCACCCATCATAGAGCCCTTAGAGGTGCTGTCATGATTCCATTTTACAAATGAGAAACCAAAGCTGAAAGCTGTGGAGTGATTATAGTTAGTAAGGATCAGGACCAAGATTCAGATCTAAAGCTCATGCTCTTTGGGTAGGGCCTTAGGGGCTATCTAGTCAACTTCTTTAATTTTATTTAAGTTTTGAAAATTTAATTTAATTTTAAACATGAGAAACCATTCCCTGGAGGTAAAATGACATGCTCAGGGACATGTGGCTTCTGAATAGCAGACCCAGGTCTAGAACATATGCCCTGAGAGTCCCAGCCTGCTATTGGCCAAGAGACAGGCCCAGCTTCTCTGACTCTATTGGTTCTATCACGCCACCATTGGCACTGAACAAGCAGTGCCATCTTGGTGTGCTATTAACCACTAATAAAGAAGCATTAATTTAAATGTACCATTGCAAATGGTTTGCCATTTTCATGAGTGTACATCACAGGCCACGGTGCACATCACAGACCTAGTTCGCTAATGCGCTGATGGTGCTTGGACACTGGCTGGTTGCTAAACAACCAGAGTCCCTGGAGGCACAGACAGGGCAGGTGAGAACATATCAGTAACTTATTTTCTAGCCTGGTGAGTTTTTGTTTTCTCCCATCTAAGGAACTATTAGGCAAATTTATTTGGAACAAGGCCAGTTATTTCAAGTGATGAAAACCCTGCCATTCCCAGAGTCCTTCATGTCAAAGAAATCTAGAGATACTGTGGGAGTCTAGGGGTGCAGAAATGGCCAAACCACGATGGCTGTCGGGATGACCACATTTACAACCAGCCGAATGTGAGAGGCAGGTTGAATTCATCTTGCCAGTCCATAATACTGCATAATACTTTTAGCACACTTATTTTGTGTCTCAACCAAAGCATAGCGTTTTCCTAAATTTTTTCCAACAAAAACACACGCATATATGTAAAAAACCAAACCCATTTTTGTCAAGACTATAGACTCCTAGCAACCCTATAGGACAGAGTAGAACTCTGCCCTATAGGGTTTCCAAGGAATGGCTGGTGGATTTCAACTGCCAACCTTTTGGTTAGCAGCCAAGCTCTTAACCACTGAGCCAGGGAGCCCTGGTGGCATCAGCGGTTAAGCGTTGGGCTGCTAACCAAAAGGTTGGCAGTTCAATTCCACCAGCTGCTCCTTGGAAACCCTATAAGCACTAATTTAAATGTGCCATTGAAAAAAGTTTGCCATCTTCGTAAGTGAAATGTTAGAACTTCCAGGGACCAATTCTCCCCACCCTATTCCCTGTCCCTCACCAGCTCTCTAATTTTACTCCGGCAGGCACTGGGAGAATAGTATTGTTGTAGCACAGAATTACTTTTCTGCATGTTGGTCTAGAATGGACTTACACAATTAGGTGAGGGCTTCCTATGCCTCTGATTTGAAAATCATTTTGTATTGGACATTGTGTCTCATTCCAGAATTTTACAATCACGGATTCTCCCATCTTCTGTACGGGCAGGGGGGGTTTGTGGTGTCCAGGGCCACGGAAATGGCTGGGTTCAGTGGGAAGCTTCTGTGGTCTTGATGGTGGTGGGAGGGATGGAGGGGCACTTCTCACAGGGCCTTGGTTTCTACATCATTTTTTTTTTGAAGTGTGAGGGTTATTATGAGTTTTTTAAAAAAATTGTTTTGGTTGCAGAACCTTTTTTTAAACAAAACTTTATGAAGCCTAAATATGTAAAAAGGTGGAGGCTGAGGTACAAATGAATTCTGACAGCTCAGCTGCTTTTTTCTGCCTCATTCACCGTACCCTGTCCAGCCCCCAGGCCCTGCTCAGACCCTCCACCCAGGGCAAGGCAGTGCCAGGTGTGGGAACTCCCATGCCAGCTGGCCTCAGAGGTCCCTTTGAGCCTAATGATTTTTAGAAAGAGTCTTTATTTTCTCCTCAAAATATTTAAAAGGAAGAAAAATTCACCCTTCTCAGTTACCCAATAGTTTCTTGAGAAAAACTGAAGACAGAGACTGCTTTCAATATATTGATTAAATGAGGTCAATGAGATGTTTTAAAAATTATAAGTTTTTTATGGTTATTATAGTCAAGTTGCTAAATACTGAAAAAATAGAAAGGAGGGAAAAAAATCATATAATATCCAAAGATAAAACAAAACAAAAAAAAACTGAACCCGTTGCTGTCGGTTCCGACTCATAGCGACCCTATAGGACAGAGTAGAACTGCCCCATAGGGTTTCTAAGGAGCACCTGGTGGATTTGAAACTGCCAACCTTTTGGTTAGCAGCCATAGCACTTAACCACTATGCCACCAGGGTTTCCATCCAAAGATGGCCACTGTTAAGTTTTAAAATTTGCATGCGATTTAAGTATAACAAACATACAGCAACGTGCACATGTCATAAATGTACAGCTTGTGAATTTTCATAAAGGAATATACTCATGCAGTCAACACCTCCCACATCAAAAACACTTAACATTTTTTAAAATACTTTTTTTTTTAATTGTGGTAAATAGACAGGTAACAAAACATTTGCCATCTCAGCAATCTTCACATGTACAGTTCAAAAACCAAACCAAACCCAAACCTGTTGCCATCAAGTCGATTCCAACTCATAGCGATCCTATAGGACAGAGTAGAACTGCCCCATAGGGTTTCCAAGGAGCAGCTGGTGGATTCGAACTGCTAACCTTTTGGCTAACAGCTGAGCTCTTAACCACTGTGCCACCAGGGCTCCATGTACAGTTCAGTGACATTAAATATGTTGATCTTGTTCAACCATCACCATTAATGGAATTAACCATTAACTAGTTTTTTCATCACCCTTAACAGAGGCTCAGTATCCCCCATGAAGAACACAACATTTTGGTAAATTACCTCCAAGACGTTTTCCTCCACGTAGTTTCTGGTTTGTTTTTATGTAGCTGTGATTATCCTGTATCTAGAACTCTGAATCCTGCCTTTTACATTTATTTAACATTATAGCAGAAGCCTCTCCCCTCCCCGCCGTATAGATTCTCTGTAGACCTCACTTTCATTAGCTGCAGCCTGCTCCATTAGGCAGATGTACCCAAGCTCATTTCACCAACCTGCTATTATCTAGTATTTGGGTTATTTTGCTTTTATAAAAAACACTGTAATGAACATCTTTGTGCCTGAAGCTATATCCATAGCTCTCCTATTTCCTTTGGGTGTATTCCCAGCAGTGGAATTCCTGGGTCAGAGGGTCTCTGCATATTTTGAAATTCATGGAGTATAATAACTTTTTCCTTGGCCCTCTCTGGGGGAGGAGAATTCCGCTCAAGGACCCAGCATAGCTCCAGTAAGCACTCCTACTGGGTTCTCTTCCTGTGTAGTATCCTCACAGTGAAGCCCTAAATAACATTCTGCAAATTGTTTATTCCATTTGGATACCAGGCTAAGGGCCAATGACAGATTCGGAGCCAACTATCAATTATTTATCATAACAAGGACAGGAATAGCCCGCCGATATAAAAAGGAAAATCCCCAAACCTTGTTTTTGACATTGGTTTCCCCTCCGTTCCCACAGCCCTTCCCAGGGTGGCTGACATTTGATGGTTTTGAAGGCGACCACCTTGCTCCCAACTTCAGGTTAATAGGCAAAAAGCTGGCCTCACAATGGGAAATAGAAGGAAAGGGATGAGACTTGGGGCCCTGACTGCCCCAGCACAGTTGAAGGGCCCCTTCAGGAAGAAGACCTGACTGTACCTTTGGAGATGGTATCACCATCTCATCTTTCTCTGGGCTGTCAAGTGACTTTATGCAGTTGCTGAGCCCTGGCTTTGGGCCCGGAGTCGAGCACTGTGAAAGAGGCAGTGATCAGAGAGATGTCTATCTCCTTCCTGTTTAACATTGACTTTCCTGTCAGATGACTCATTTGTGCCCAAATGGAGCCCACGGCAGAGTCTGTGAGAGCTCACCCACATGGTAGTAGTGGGTCCAGAGGTGCAGGGAGAATTGGGGAGGGTGGAGATACTGGAAGCAAAAGGCGCAGGAGGGCTGTTGAGCGAGCAGTGCAGCCCTTTCTCCGGTGTTAAATTGTTGTTGTTCTTAGGTGCCATCGAGTTGGTACAGCGCTGTATACAACTGAACGAAACACTGTCAGGTCCTGCGCCGCCACTATTCTGTTAAGTGGTGATCGCAAATTACCTGCCTGCTGCCAGCCTTAATTTGACTGAGGCCCATTTTCCTTCCTCACTAAAAGATTACTCTCTGTTTTTTAAGTTAATCGATGTGGGGCTTGTGTTAGTTTTCTAAAGCAGCCATGACAAAGTACTGTACACTGGGTGCCTTAAAACGACAGAAATTTCTTCTCTCACATTTTGGAGGCCAGAAGTCCGAAAGTAAGGTGTGGCAGGGCCGTGCTCTCTCTGAAGGCTCTTGGGGAAGGGAAGATCTTTCCTTGTCTATAGCCCCAGGTGTTTTCTTGGCTTTTGGCGGCATAACTCCAATCTCTGCCTCTACCTTCACATGACTGCCTTCCCTGTGTGTGTGTCTCTCTCTCTGTGTTTGCATTTCTCTCTTCTTATTGTAAGAATATTAGTCATATTGGATTAGGGCCCAACCTATTCTTTATGACCTCATGTTAACTAATTTCATCTTCAAAGACCTGTTTCCAAATAATGTTACATTCACAGGTGGGGGAGAGGGGTTAGGACCTAGCATATCTGTTGGGAGAACACAATTGAACCCATACCAGGGCTGGTGATGTGTATGTAGTGGGCAGCCTCTGGAACAGGGTGAATTAAACTGTCAGTGCTGTAAAGGGATACTCATGCCTATGAGTACCTCTATTTCTCCTATTTGTAAATTGGACCAACAATGTGTGCCTATTCTTTTGGGGTGTTTTTGAAACCCACCAACACTTCAGAGTATTGGGACATCCCTAGGGGCAAAACTGACGAGGTAAATAGTGATCACTCCTTGAGCTGAAACCTGGGAGCACCAGGCTACCGGGGTGGCCCAGCTGTTGATGTTTTTCACTGTGTGGGTACATCACAGGGAGGATTAAACATCTGTGTGGTTTGTTTTTGTGTGTTTGTGTGAAGGTTCAAGAAGACGTGGAAGCTGCGAGCTCTGAAAGAAGGCAAGACGAGCCTGCATCCGCCATATACTTTGGGTCAGTTGGGGCCAGAGAGACCCAAGCCCACCCCAGTCCTTGTTCCTCTCATCTCGCCGCCGGTGTCCCCGAGCAGCCTTGGGTCTGACACCACGTCGGGCCACAGCCAACCAGATGCCAAGGACCCACGGAGCCCTTATGACATCAGCAACAGAGACTATTTCTTCCCCAGATAAGCCAGCTGGGGTGGTGCCAGGCAAGTTGGAGTGTCAGACGTACTGAACTGTGTGGGTGATGGAACAGAAGCTGGCTTAGCAAAAGGTGCTTCTTGCTGCCATTCCAGCTTGTCTCAGTTCATGAGGCATCCAGCTTCATTCACCCTTCCAGAGTACCTTCCAGAAGGTTCTATACTGGGTGAAAATACATTTGCTGCATCTGTTCTGAAGGAAGAGCTGGTTGAGTTTTCATACCACTCTTCTCCAAATGCCCTGCCTAAAGGAGTTAGTGTGAACTCAGGCCCACCCTGAGGAGAGAGGTGCCAAGACTCTACTGGACTGTCTAGTGTGGGCAGAGCCAGGGCCACTGGGGAGGCCTTGGAGCCCCTGGGCTTGGTATGGAGAAGTTGCAGGCCACCCCATCACGTCTCATCTACAAGCTGCATCCTCCCTTCCCCTCAGACAGGTGGAGTGGACTTCTAGCCAAAGACTCCACCAGTCGCCGGTATCTCCTGGTCTGCTGCATGGTTTTCATATCCTAGCTCAAACTCTTGAAACCCAAGTGTTTTCGCAATTCAGTTTTTCTGGGCCTGAGGACGGCTTTCACTTAAACAACTGAGGCTGAGGGAAAGCTCTCTGGACTCCTGCTTTTCTTCCCCACACCTGAAAAACAGCTGCGGGGGTAGGGGGTAGTATCTCAGGGCCTGATGGTTTTAAAGAACCAATGATCTTTGGTTCTTTGTTAGCGTTTTGCAAAATGTGAATGATACTCTAGGCACTTGCCGAATACAGAAGCAGCTGTACTAGCTTGATTTTCCTCTTTGGATCCCAGGACTTCAGGACAGAAGCTGAGAGGAAGAAAGGAATGGGGGACACAGTTGCTATGCTCTCTTATGGTAGCAGAGCTGAAGGGGATGGCAACCTCTGAAAACCAATGTCTCCCCACCCCACCATGACCCACCTCCTCCTGCCAAGGAGAGTTGGCATCAGGAAGGGCTTTTGCCCTTGGTGAGATCAAAACCGTTCCACCCCAGCTTTGTTTCTTTTGTTTAAACTGAACCTGAGTAACTAGGGAAGATAATATTTATGTGAAACAGGGATGTGAAAAGAAAGAACCCGGCAAGAATATATTTTAATTTGGTAAAACAAAACAAAACAAAAATGCTGATTATTTTATCTTGAGAGGATGTAAGTTCCAGTATTAGCCGAGTGTCAGTATATAAATAACTTGGTGAAAAGCACAATGACTTTGTTTAGCACAAAACTAAATCAGGTGACAAAGGAGGAGAAGAAAAAATATTTTCCCTTATTAGACAAGAGATTGTGATTGCATTCCGTATTCTGTTTTTGTTTCAAAAAGCAAAAAAATAGTCTCCCTCTTCTCTAATTTTAGGGGAAAAGCAGCCTGCTCCTACGTCCCGCAAGTGGTTATGGAGGAAGTGGTGTCAGGCTCCCCGTAGCTGGGAAGAAAATCTCCCACGATTACTGGGAAGGGTCAGTAGGAAATCCCCGCTTGCCAGTTTACTAAAAAAAAAAAAAAAAATTTTTTTTTTTTTTTTTTACTAGTTGCTATCAAATTGATCCTGACTCATGGCGACCCCACGTGTGTCAGAATAGAACTGTGCTGCACAGGGATTTCAAGAGCTGATTTTTTGGAAGTACATCACCAGGCTTTTCTCCCTAGGTGCCTCTGGGTGGACTCAAACTGCCAACCTTTTGGTTAGCATCCACGCGTATTAACTGTTGGCACCACCCAGGGACTCTGTTACCAAAAATAGGTAAAGAATCCATTAACTTGGTGCCTTCTTCTTTTTCTTTCTTTCCTGGAATTTGATTCAGTTATGCTAGTGTTGAAGCCCAATCAAACGTCTGGCAGCGATGCTACAACTAACCACTTCAGTTCGCTTTTTTCTTTGGGCTCTGAGAATGCAGCGATGTCAGTGGTAACCAAACAGGTACCCTCAAGTCACATGGGGTATCCCAAAGTGAAGCTATGATTAAAATCAGTCATGTAACCACGGACCAGAAATTTACCAGACCACAAAATTTTTCTAGTCATCTATCCTTTTAGAAAAACAACCGCCACCGCTAGACGGGTAGCAGAAGGACAAAAACAACAGTGTTTTTTGTTTTGTTTTGTTTTTTTACTGTTGGCCAGGTTCAAACTGTTACTATCTTGGGTAAGTAGTGATTTCCATTGCTGGCTTTGTCTGTAAATTTTAGATCCTGTCGCTCCTTTAAGGAGCCCTGGTGGCACAGTGGTTAAGCGTTCAGGTGCTAATTGAAAGGTTGGAGGTTCGAACCCCCCAGTTGTTCATTGGGAGAAAGATGTTGCAGTCTGCTTCTGTAAAGACTACAGCCTCGGAAGCCCAATGGGCAGTTCTCCTCTGTCCTGTAAGGTCGTTATGAGTCAGAATCGATTCGACCGCCAATAACAGGTTGCTTCTTTAGACAACTAATCTTAAGTTTCCAAAAGTTAGGTGGAAAAAACTATATATTAACAATTAAATTTTTTTTTAATATATAAAGTTTCTGGGACTCGAGAACAGCAAAAAAAAAAAAAAAAAAAAATCCTGTTAAAAGGAAATATCTAGAATTTGAATCTGCATGAGAAAGGGCGATTTTGTGCCCACGGTTCTTTCTTTATAAGGTTTTACCCTCATGTAACATTACCAAAGCCAGTGTCAGCTAGCAGGAGATGTGAAATCCAGATAGCTCATTGTCGCCGAGAGCTGGGCAGCTTTGATCTCCAAATTGTTATTGCTTTCATTATTATTGTAACGGAACAGCTTTTTTTGTTGTTGTTGTGTTTTGTTTTGAAGAGGGTTTTTTTCCCTTTATTTTTTTATAAGCTAGTGAAAATGAAGGAAAAGTGTTAGTCTTGCTCAGTGTACACAGCTATGTACCCCAAGCTTTCTCCGTCCTTGAACTTGTGGTGGCTACACGTGTGTTTTAATCCGCAGGTCACTCTTACCTGTGTTTCTGCAGCATACGTGCTGCCTTTTATCCTTGGCAGTGATGTTACTAACATCTGTAGCAGGCTGCCACACAGCCAGATGTGAAATGTCAGGACAGAGACAATTTGTATTAAGCATGACACCTTAACCTGCTGGGTGGGAAAAGTTTAAAGTGATCGTTAAAGTTAAAAGTGGCTCCGGGTCTAAATTAAAAAAAAAAAAAATTAAAGTGATCATTAATTCTTGTAGCATTGACGATATTTTAAAAATATCTCAAGGAGGTAGCACTGAATGTGTCTGCAAAGCCCTTGGTGGTTCTGAGAGCTCTTGGCTCTGAAGGGGCCTTGACCTTGAGGTTTGCTTGCGGGGCTCTGGCTCACACTGTGTCTTTGCTGTTTTCCTGCTGTCCCATGGGAAAGGACACTCATCACCTTGGTGAGGGGTGGAATCTGCCCTTTGGCTGCTGGAACCATGTTGGGACCCCATTTGGTGGTGAACAGAGCAGAGTGGGGCAGATTGAGAGGGGTCACTGTGTATGGATTTCCTGAAGAATGTTCCAGAATGTCTTGCCAGACCACTTCAGAGTTGAGCTTCATCATCTCATTGAGGGCCCTGCTGAAGGCTGAGCCAATCAGGGAGGATTCCAACACCCAACTCCAAGGTGTAGTTGAGAAATTATCCTAATTTGGGGACACAAAGACAACCCATTATCCACTGGAGTGTGAGCATTGCACCCAGCTTTCCCAAGCAGCTGTCAGCGGTGGGGTGACTGCTGGAAGGGGCCGACCAGGTGGCTCAGGTTCTGTGCCAGATGCCCCTGAGCGTCCCCTAAAGGTCCTTCCATCACTGTATCCTCTGCGTGGCCAGGTGCCAGCTCCAGGGAGTTTCTATGGCAACCTTAATGATTATTAGGGAACATTGTCAGTTTTATGAACATATGTGCAAACTAAGATCTACTTTAGAAGGAAAGGATTGAAACAGCCTGTAGCAAGGCTGTTAATTAATACAGAGACCTTATTTGAATGGAGATCGCACATCTGTTAAATAGAATACCTCAACTATACATTGCCATTTTTTTCTTGAGAGAAAGAAATAATAGTTTCAAGCTGTTTTGTGTGTGTGTGTGTGTTTACCTAATTGCCTGAATGCAAATACCAAAAGCTGATGTCTGTATATGGGGCAAAGGGTCAGTACAATATGTTTTTTCATGTTTTCTCTTTTTACCAGCCGTTTTGCATTTAAAGTGAAATTGTAAATGTTTGAAATAAATAATTTCTAAAAATTTGCTTGAGATGTAATTTGCTTTGGGTACCTGGGTCATTTAAAGGAAATATTTGAATGATTAATGAGAGAAAAGGATGAGGAAAGATGACTAAGTAGGACCATTTGGGCGTAAAACAAAACAAAACAAAAACCAAACCCACTGCTGTCGATTTGATTCTGACTCATAGTGACCCTATAGGACAGAGTAGAACAGCCCCACAAACTTTCTGAGAAGCCTCTGTTGGATTTGAACTGCCAACCTTTTGGTTAACCACTACACCACCAGGGTTTCCATTTGGGGGTAAGCCTCCCCTTAATGCAGGATTAAAGAACCTCTGGGAAAAAATCAGGTAAACTCAAATGAGTAGCAGATAAGGTCAAGAGACAGGTAGCAATTTCTTTAAAAGCTTTGATTGTAAAAGTATTTCCCAAAATGAGTCCTGAGATATCTGGAAAAAGGGTGGGTGCTTCCCCCAGATGATGGTACGTGGGGAAGGAAAAGGAAGGGCCATTATTCATCAGAACCATTGCCATGGAGTTAATAATAACTCATAGTGACCCTATAGGACAGAATAGAACTTCCCTATAGGGTTTCCACCTATGGGACAGTTCTCTGTCCTATAGGGTCACTATGGGTTGGAATCAACGGCAATGGGTTCAGTTTGGAAAGCCTTGTGTAGTGGTTAAGAGCTATGGCTGCTAACCAAAAGATCAGTAGTTCGAAGCCACCAGGTGCTCCTTGGAAACCTTATGGGGCAGCTCTACTCTGTCCTGTAGAGTTGCTATGAGTTGGAATCGACTTGAAGGCAATGGGTTTGTTTTTGTTTTGGTTTATAGGGTTTCCAAGGCTATAGTCTTTACAGGAGCAGACAGCCACATCTTTCTCCCACAGAGCGGCTGGTGGGTTCAAACCACTGACCTTTCGGTTGGCAGCCAAATGGTTAGCCACTGTGCCACTAGGGCTTCTCATTACTCATCAGAAGACTGTTCATTGGACATGTTGGTGTTACCCGTGTCACAAAGGCAGCCCTGCACCCACAGATTATCAGATAGACTGAACCAGCACACTGTTGACAAAGGTCCTGGGTAGGAAAAACTTGGGACAGAACCATCCTACATCTTCCAAACAGAGGAAAAGCCATTTTGTGGATGAGCTGGTGTGTAAGCTGTTCAGAGTCAGGGAGGAAAAAATTTCAAGAAAGCCTAGAAATTGTGTAACTCAGACCAAAAGTTAAAAGTGTGAAGCCCTGCCTCTTGGGTCCCTGCTTGGGGGTGAGGGGAGAGGCACAGGACCACACCTGCAGGGCCCACCATCTCCTTTAGGACGCCATATCCTCCTTTTGTAAGGGTGGTTCCTGTCTTGCAGAAACCATTGTAGGAAACAGATGTCCACCAAAGCTGCTAGGCCATGTGGGCTGTGGAGGGGGCGCAGAAGAGGGTGTAAGGAGACAGGGAGCAGAAGGAGGTGCTTCCCCTTTCTCCACAGCATCGTTGTGAGGATGACATGATTAGGGTGCTCTTTCCAGAAGAATTCGGGGGAGCAAATGGTGATTCTTGTAGACAATGGCAAGGAACATGCAGTTACTGGAACAGCCTCTTAAGAAAGCATTGTCCCTATTTTCTGTGGCACAAGGAGACCAAACCTTTCTCTGTATCTGTGAGGAAGTGTGGGTCAGGCGGGAAACGGTGTTTGCCATCCTGCAGCAGCAGAAGCGTGCTGTTGGAAGGCCTTTGAACTCTTCACCTGCTGTGCTGCCGTGTGCAAAGGCCAAGGTGGGGGCTCAGAGCAGCTCCTCAGACAGAATGGCAGGTCTGGGGCTCACTGTATGGCCCATTGCTTGAACAATCCTGAGCAACAACAGTGAACCCCGCACCATTACTCAAACACTGATCAGTCCCTAGTTTCTTTACGGAAGTCGCTATCATCCGATGTACGTCTTCAGATGTCTGTCACTTAAAAAAAAATTCAGTCATGTTCTGTCTCTTACCAAAACAACTTCAGGCAGCAAGCAACCCCAAACGTGAATAACATTACATTATTCAGTAAAAGCAGAAAAAAAAATTATACCACAGTTGTATGTCATATTCCGTCAGTGGTGTTCCTTCTTCTAAGATAACTTGAAATTGCTTAATAAAGCTGCCCCATGTTCACAAAGAAAATAGCTCACTGCATAGTGTCGTTAGATGCTATCGAGCTGGTTCTGACTCATAGTGACCCTATATACAACAGACTGAAACACTGCCTGGTCCTGCGCCATCCTCACAATCGTTATGCTTGACAAGCCCATTGTTGTGGTCACTGTGTCAATTCATCTCATTGAGGGTCTTCCTTTTTTTCTCTGACCCTCTACTTTACCAAGCATGATGTCCTTCACCAGGGACTGGTCCCTTTTGATAAGTATTCAAAGTATGTGAGACAAAGTCTCGCCATCCTTGCTTCTAATGAGCATTCTGGCTGTACTTCTTCCAAGACAGATTTGTTCATTGTTCTGGCGGTTTTCACCAACACCATAATTCAATTCTTCTTTGGTCTTCTTTTGACACTTCCTTATGATTTTTTAACAGATGAAGTGTATCAGAAGGAGAATTACATTTTGCTTTAGTTCTTCCACTTCTGTGCTACGCAGTAAGGGTCTTAAAATGATGGACGGCGTATGTGGGATGTCCTGGAGTCTGTTTCTGTGCCCAGTAGACGAAGGGGAAGTGAAAAAGGAGGAAGGCTATGGTTGTTGTTAGAGTTGCTGTTGTATTGGCTTTGACTCATGGCATTGCCTAGTCTTGTACCATCTTCACGGTCATTGGTATATTTGAGTGCACAGTACCCTGCACACACCTGCTCACATAGCGCCCACCTAGCCTGCAGAGCACAAACATACATTGGTGTGCATTGGAATTACCACAATCAGCTTGTTAAAACCCCCATTCCTGGCTTCACCCTTAGGGATTCCTGTTTGGTAAGTCTGATGTGGAGCCCAGGAAGCTAAATAAGCTCCCAGGTGGCTCTGATGAAGGTGGTGATGTGCCCTTAGGGTGACTGTGAACTGGAATGGTTTCTATGATGAGGTGGGTGCTGCAGAGTGCTCGGACCTCAGTACTCCATGTATTCCAGTAGATCCCGTCCATGGATGGGTGTATGTGTCAGGGGAGGTCCAGGCTTCAACCCCGGCCCGTCTAAATCACAACAGCTGGGTGTCTATCCACATGAGTGCAAATTCCATGGGTTATTCTGCTCTGCAGCCAGGTTCGAGTCCACCCAGAGGTGTCTCAAAGGAAGGCTTGCTGATCTGAAAAACCAGCCATTAAAAACACTATGGAGCACAGTTCTACTCTGACACAAATGGAACAATCATGAGTAGGAATTGACTTGACGGCAACTGGTTTACTGGTGTGCAGGGACCAGAGGGCTGGAGGATTCTACGGCAACATGTTACTTTACAGTCGAGTTACTGAGTATTAATTATGAAACAGAATCTATGGACAGCAAAAAGGTATACTGGTCACGTAGAAAGCCACGGTTTCTTTTGGGTAGGGATGATCTTTTCACATTAGCTAATAAGAATGGCTACCATTGACTGGCCCTCCGCCACATGCCTTTTGTTGCTGTTGTTGTTAGGTGCCGTCAAGTTGGTTCCAACTCATAGTGACCTTATAGGACAGAGTAAAGTTCCCAAGGAGTGGATTTGAACTGCTGACCTTTTGGTTAGCAGTTGAGTTCTTAACCACTACCCCACCAAGGCTCCACCATGTGCCTCATGGACAGGATATTCTTTCTCATCCTAGTGATGCTGCAAGGTGTTTTCACCTGTTTACAAATGAGACACCTGAGGCTCATGTTGGTTGGAGATGCTAAGCTAGTTAAGAGGCTGAGCTAGACTCTAAACTCAGGTCTCTGCCCTCTACCCTCTCTGTGTAGCTCAGGGCCCTGGGCAGCTGGCTACTACCTCACTGTCCTCTCTTTTCAACCCCTTTCCCTGGTTTGGTGCTCTCATCTTGTGCTAGATGGGGGCCTAGCCAGCTCATCTCCAAGAGGGAATGGACTCAGATTCCTCATTTTTGTTTGTCACACCTATCATTGTGAGCAGAGGCTGGGGCTGCAAGCCGAGCCATGGGGAGTCTGGGCCCACAAAGAAAGGTGTGTTCCAGGGGCCGCTGCGGGGGGGGGGGGGGGGCCTGAGGCAGCAGACCCTAGCAGGGTTGCTCACGTAATTCCAGTTGTCATTGAGTTGATTCAGAGTAGAACTGTACTCTATAGGGTTTTCAATGTCTGAATTTTTGGAAGTAGAATGCCAGGCCTTCACAGTTCTACTCTGACATGGGGTCTCCCTGAGTCAGAAATGACTCTAATGCAACTCGTGACTGGCGGCTTGCAAATGTTGCTCACATACTAGGCAGCCACAAAGAAGCTGGACCACAAAAGGGATGGGTGGCAACTAGCTCCTTAAACTCAGTGATCCTTGATCAGGGGCCAAATCAAACCACTTCCTTTCCGTCTGTATCTTCCCACACCTCTGTGCTGTGTATGATTCGGTTTTCTCTGCAGTTTCCTTGGCATAAACCTTAATGAACTTCCTCAAAATCCTCAAATTGTGCTTTATTTGTGGCGTGGAAACGTTATTATATCCACTCCCTCTGAAGAGATGAATGGTGACCAACCCTAGGTTGTGGTTCTCTCTGGGTGGTGAGACTCATTCAATGAATGTTTACTCAACCACTGTGCTGGCTAAGGGCACGAGAGGAACCTTGTAACCTGAGGAATCCCTTCCTTAAGGAGCTGGCAGCCCTTTGAGACAGCCACCCAAGAACAAGCAAATACTGCTGAGTAATGGGCGTTGTTCAGGGAGCTCTGGGAGCAATGGCTTATGCGGTCTTGGGAGTCAGGGAAGGAAGGGATAGAAACACGGAAGCTGAAGGAAGACAAGGAGTGTCCCAAGTGAAGAGGGCCTCCAGGGCTCCTCCGGCAGAGGGCCGAGGGGAGGAGAGGCCTGCCAGGGCTGCTGGTGGGGAGCAGGGCAGGGGCAGGGCAGGGGCAAGGCAGGAGGGAGGCCTGCCTTGGACTTGCACTATATTCAGCCATTTTGCAATATTCTAAGAGCATTAGGAAGTCATCGGAGACCAGATTTGCTCCTTCTTTTCTCTTTTATGCACAGTTTGAAGTTTTTCATGAGCATGCGTATTTTTATAATTAAAAAGCTTTTCATTAAAAAGATGGTAATCCCTCTATTTTGGAATGGTTCAACTGCTTTGTACTGCCTATAAAAATTGTTTATTAAAAAGTACAAGTACAAAATTGGCTGAGACAGTAATGGTTGAAGCTGGGTGATGGGTAAAAACAAACAAAAAAAACGTGTTGCCATGGAGTCAATTCCAACTCATAGTGACCCTATAGGACAGAGTAGAACTGCCCTCTACAGTTTCCTAGGCTGTAATCTTTTTTTTTTTTTTTAATCGTGCTTTGGATTAAAATTTACAGCTCAAGTTAATTTCTCATACAAAAATTTATACACATATTGTTTTGTGACATTAGTTGCAAACTGCACAATGTGACAGCACACTCCCTGTCTCTACCCCTGGTTCCCTGTGTCCACTCAACCAGTTCCTGTCCCTTCCTGCCTTCTCACCCTGCCTCTGGACAGGAACCACCCATTTGGTATCTGATTGAACTAAGAAGGACATTCCTCAACTGTATTATTTTTTGTTTTATAGTCCTGTCTAGGCTTTGTCTAATCTAGTGTCCAGGGGCCATAGTTTCAGGGGGTTCCTCCAGTCTCTGTCAGACCATTAAGTCTGGTCTTTTCATGTGAATTTGAGTTCTGCTCTGCACTTTTCTCCTGCTCCATCCGGGACTCTCTGTTTTGTTCCCTGTCAGGGCCATCATTGGTGGTAGTTGGGTACCACCTAGTTCTTCTAGTCTCAGGCTTAGGCTGTGATCTTTATAGGAGCAAATCACCAGGTCTTTTCTCCTGAGGACCTGCTGGTGGGTTCGAACTGCCAGCTGAGTGCTTAACCCTGGCACCACCAGGGGTCATTGCAGTAGTGTCTAAAAAAGCTTGACATTCTCCATTTTAAAAAATGCAAGGATTTTAGGGAGAATGTTTCACTTAAAATGTGCCATTCAAAAAAATTCAAGATGAATATAAACAAATATTTCTTTGCTATTCTTTAAAGACAGACATGATTCTCACCAACCACAGATTGGTTATACCTTGATAAACGAATTGGCTTTTTAGACATCAAATAATAATATAGTCATGAATGGTCTACAATGAAAACAGATCTTTTGCTCAATTAATCCAAATGACTTATGCACCTAAATCAGAAGACCATCTGAATCTTCAAAAAATAGGAAGCATTTTTAAGTTTGAATTAAGATGATACAGTGATTCATAACATATGATTCACAATGTGGGGAAAGTAACTTTGGAAATGATAGCCCACATGTCTCAGAGTCAATCTCCACCATATAGAATCGTATGTCGATTCTCAGACTTTAGATGGCCTCGGCAGGACTGTAGGACACCTAGTTCCATAGGTGGAGCCTCTTCCAACCAGGGAAAGGATACCTAGACCTAGGGGCACCACCTTCCAGACCCTGCACAGCTTTGTCCTGGAGGTGGAGATGGATACGCTCAAACCTGATTTCTATTTCCCTTGCCCTCAGTCCAGGAGGCTCGTCCACGGGAAGAAAACACATTGGTCACACGTGGCTATCTGAATGTTGTTTGATTACATTCTGCAGGTTGTGCAACCATTCTTACGATATTAGATGCATTTTGATTGTAAGGTAATAGATTGGCATCGGTTTCGTGTTTTTTTAAAAAAACTTTATTTTGGAGCCCTGGTGGCACAGTGATTAAGCGTTCCGCTACTTACCAAAAGGTCAGCAGTTCAAATCCACCAGTCGCTCCTTGGAAACCCTATGAGGCAGTTCTACTCTACAACCAGACCTGGCTGCCGTCCAGGCTCTCCCACTCAGTATGTACACTGACCCCGGCCAAGGTACTGGATAGTTCCAAGCACCACTGTCCTTAT
Organism: Elephas maximus indicus; assembly: GCF_024166365.1. Classification (NCBI taxonomy): domain Eukaryota; kingdom Metazoa; phylum Chordata; class Mammalia; order Proboscidea; family Elephantidae; genus Elephas; species Elephas maximus. The sequence goes on from NC_064821.1 coordinate 192,275,326, forward strand.
CTGAAAAACGAGGCTACCACCTGGCTCACTGAGTTGTAGAGGATTAAAATGAGATAAGGTTATTGTGTGAAGCATTTGTTCAGCAGCATACCTGGTGTGTACCAGGAGCCGCTTCTCATTACAGCTTACCTTTCACAGGGTCAGAATCTAACATTCAACCCCCAAACAGCAGCTTTTACAAACATGTGTTCAATCTGAACTATGAAATCCATTGCTCTAACTGCTCCAGCGGGGCAAATGTCTCAGTGCAAACTTCCTTTTTTGTTAAATGCAGATGGCGAAAAACAATAGGCACTTGTACCACCTTGTGGCAATTCATATAAACGTCCAGTAGAAATTGCAACATTTGATATTAAAGGACTCAACACTATCCCCTTCTTCCACAGTCTCAAATGAGTTTATGTGCTCATTTTAAAAGAGTGCTTTCAACGTTGCTGCTCAACCATGGCTGTATATCAAAATCACCTGGTAGAGTTAAAAAAAAAAAAAAAAATACAGATGTCCAAGCTTCAAGACAGACTTACTGCATCCAGCCCCAGGGGTGGGATCGTGGTGTCTGTATTAATAACAAAAACAGCAACAACAACAAAAAAACCCAGTCGTGGAGCTGATTCTGACTCATGGCGACTCCATGTTTGTCAGAGTAGAACTGTGCTCCATAAAGTTTCAGCAGCTGGTGTTTCAGAAGTAGGTCACCAGGCCTTCCGAGGTGCCTCTGGGTGGGCTCGAACCGCCATCCTTTGGTTAGCAGCTGAGTGCTTAACCGTTTGCGCCACCCAGGGACTCCATATTAATAACAAACCACAACAGAAACAAAAACAAAGCCACACCGCTGACGTTTGGTTAGAGTTGCGCACAAATGCAGTAACTGTCTACTGGGTAAGACGATGAGCCGCAGATATGGAGTAAAACTACCTACGTCGCTACTTTAATTGGAAAGAAAAACATCACTGAAGATCAGGTCTGCAGGTTATGTTAAATCATGGTTTGTTTATACCTTTCATTAACAATTATCGCACGTTGGGATTTTTGACTCTCCCAGCTACAGCTGATAACCACTAGAAGTATTTTTAGGAAGGGAGGTGCTTCTCAAATCTAACTGAATTAAGTAAAAACGCTCTAGTTTTCTTGGGATAATGTTTATTTATTTAAAGTTACATTTCAGAGTAAACCATCTTCCGGAAGGCATGCAGCCTATATTGGCTACTGCAATACATCCAGGAATTTTATAAAATACTTCGATATAACATAAATAACTAAGGCACTACAGATAGGCGCCTTTATCACACACATCTTTAAATATTTTTAAAAGTTAAAACTATGTATTAGTTGATATTTAATGTTAAAGCCCTCCTGACAAAAATAACTGAACGGGTAAGAAACATGACAAAATGAGATGCCTGTATCAATTATCTGTTGCCGGCATATTCATTAAAATACATTTTAAGATTCTAAACTACACAATCCAGCTGTTGTCCGGGGCCTCGTGATGACAGTTGTACAAGGCTGCGTATCACCAGTTCCACAGGAAAGGACGTATTTCAAGATGGCAACTGCTATGTCCTAATTTTTCCAGTTATGGACTGTATCAGAAATCCTTTAGAAAACCGTGAGAGGGGTTAACCTCTCAAGGCCACTTGGTTCGGGCACTCTCCTTAATCACACTGCTTGTTTCCCTGCTGCAGTTTGCTCTCTCTCCATTAGATGGCAGTAACACACCATCTATTCCGTTATACAAGGACAGAAATTAAGAATAAGCTGAAGAGAAGGTCCACTCGGGCCAAGTCTCTCTAAATCAAAGTTAGTGGGATACAAACAGTGGAGACAAGAATAAAGAAGAGTGACTTTAAAGAGATCATAAGGCCAAGCTAATCCTGATTACGAAAAACAAGAGTCAGCTAACGAATGAGCAGTATCCATGGGAATGGTATTAATGAAATTCTGCTGAATGTCAAAAGGACCTTGTACGAACAGAAGGGACATGGAATCTTAAAAATAAAAAAACACCAAACCCATTACCGTTGAGTCGACTCCGACTCATAGCAACCCTACAGGACAGAGCACAACTGCCCCATAGTTTCCAAGGAGCACCTGGTGGATTTGAACTGCTGACCTTTTCATTAGCAGCTGTAGCTCTTAACCACTACACCACCAGGGTTTCCTAGACATCAGTTTTTTTTTTTTCCCCTAGAATGAAGGAAAATTGAGGCATTAACCTTTGACTAAGAAAGAGCATTTCAATAAAATAGAAATGTTACCCTCATGTAGAGGGCAGTGGTGGGTTCAGTGAGCCCTGGTGGCACAGTGGTTAAGCACTCCACTGCTAACCGAAAGGTTGACAGTTCATGTCAACCCACCAGCCACTCCATGGGAAAAAAATGTGACAGTCGTCTTCCCTAAAGATCAGAGCTTTGGAAACCCTATGGGGCAGTTCTGTTCTGTCCTATAGGGCCACTATGAGTCAGAATCAACTAGATGGCAGTTTGGTTTGGTGGTTCAGTGGCAGAATTCTTACTTTCCATGCGGGAGACATGAGTTTGATTCCCAGCCAATACACCTCACGCACAGCTACCACTTGTCTGTCGGTGGAGGCCTGGATGTTTCTAACGATGCTAAACAGGTTTCGGCGGGATTTCCAGACTAAGACAGACTAGGAAGAAAGGCCTGGTGACTACTTCTGAAAATCAGCCAATAAAAACCCCATGGATCACAATGGTCTGATCCACAATTGATCATGGGGATGGAGCAGGACCGGGCAGCATTTCCTTCTATGGTACATGGGGTCGCCATGAGTTGGGGGCAACATGATGGCAGATAACAACAACCTGCAACTAAAAAAGTAACCGAAGAATGTCTCAAATGCTCTGAGTTGTTTTTCTGAATTAAAATATTAATGGCCAATAACACAAGCTAATCAACAAATTAGGGCTATTTTCCCACCTGCCTCCAAACTCCCCATCCTCAGGGTACCAAACCCAAAACCACACCCAGTGCCATCGAGTTGATTCCGACTCACAGCGACCCTATAGGACAGAGTAGAACTTCCCCATAGAGTTTCCAAGGAGCGCCTGGCAGACTCAAACTGCTGACCCTTTGGTTGGCAGCTGTAGCACTTAACGACTATGCCACCAGGGTTTCCCATCCTCAGGTAGAGGCCAATAAATGAATGACAATTCAGCAAAGTACAAAGACTTTAAAAATAGCCAGGAATAAAGAGTGCAATAAATGCTGCTTTGGGTTACTTCAAAGGACACTTCTGGTCTAGTAGCAAGCAGGCATATCAACCTTTACTTTTTTGTTATTTACACATATTAACATTTCTCCATTATTTTATCCCTCCTTTAAATACATACAATGCCAGTGGGTGAGATCCATTCTGATAGAAGCAGCTATGACATCAAAGTAAAGAAAAATGTCCTTTACCCTCTGTTTTTCCAGGCCTGAAACTACCCAACTAAATAAGCTCACCCAGTAACCTGGAGCAGAGAATTTTTTTAAAGGTGGTGTGTGATTAAAGAACACAGAGACAGCAAGCTCTACAGACGCTATACACTCAAGGCCAGCGAATACTAAATTCCCTAGAAGGCATTATTCTCTCCAGAAAGAACCAGGAAATATTCTGGGAGAGAGAATTAACTCCAAAGAATGAAGACGACAGGAAAATGATTGTATCAGGACAAAATCACAAAAAGCCAAAGCATTCAGAGCTCAGAAAGGAAACAAGTCACAGGGCTTCAGATCAGCTGGTCCAGGAGGCTTAACAAGGAAGCCATTAGGGGCACCCTGCGGGGCCAAATTGTTTTTAGAACACATGGTACTTTGTAGCACCACCCAGCTGTGAATTCCCTGGCTTTTGTCAGCTTGTGTCAGAACCTTAAGAAGAAAATAGCAGCTGAACCCCCCTTCCACTAATTTACTATATTCCTTCTTCTTATAGCCTTCTGTACAACTGTAAAGCAACTAGACCACATATAAACTATGTACCTCCTCCACTTTTAACTGTATAAAGAAAATAGCACGACTGGCACAGAAAAGCAGTGCCGAGGGAGCATAATACTGGACGTATAATAGAAGCTCAGTAAATATCTAGTGTATCGGGTCTGCTTTCAAAACGTTATTTCATTATACATTCATTTCAGTCGCTGGGTATGGGCCAAAAATCATTTAGTGCACAAGAAAAAAATTTATAAAAGCTTTTAGCATTTATTAAAATTAGGATAACTGCATTTTCCTTTGTAGAACAAGGTTAAGTGAAAAATAAGGTTGAGTTTATAGAATGTTGAACTAAAAATAAGGGTAACGTAATGCATTATTTGTAAATGGAAAATAATAAATATTGGTTGAATGGAATTGAAACAATGGATGCTGAAAGTTCAGAGAAACATCTTTTTCTAAAGATAGAATACATGAACCAATACACATTAAAAAAAGTCTGAGTGCTTAAAAAAAAAAAAACAAATCAAACCCTTTATTAATAAAATCATTGAGATCCAGTAAGAAAAAAATTCCTCTCAAGTTTTTTAAATCAAAGATCACACAACTCTTTGGTGAAGATTTTAACTGAATAAAGAAGCAAATTTCAGTAATCTCTAAATCATGAGAGTAAAATCATAGCTAATAACTGGAAAGATACGGTTCCCTCAAAAAGTAACCAAATTGATATAGTTCATGTATTTAAAAGAAACTACAAAAGTTAACTTTTCATTGATGACAGTCAGCACACTTGCGTCTGGACCAGTTTTGAGAACTAAACTACAAACCCCAGAATATAGAAACATCTGCTTGGCTTTAATTACTGAGCTGCTTGCCACACTATTCTTCTCACAGTACGCCATTCCCATGGTTTTTTTTCTTTTTCACAGTAAGTAAATTGGCATTATAAGTTCACAATATACCATCAAGATAACAATACTATGAATATTAATTTAATATCTCAAGCAATAGTAGTTAAAGAAAACCTCAAAGTTAAAATATTGTTGTACAGTCTGAACTGGACTACTCTGTACAGAATGATACAGAATCTCTGCAGGCTAGTTATACGATCAGATCCCAGAGTTGTATTTTAAAAAAAAAAATACTAAAAATCCAAAGCAAATCAAATTTTAGTGACAAAAATATAAAATGAATTGATAGCAACTAAAACGCACAAAGACAAGAGGTATCAGAAGTTCTGTATGACTATCCAGCAAGAAAACAGTTCTTGAGCTTTGTAAATTTTTGGATTAAAAATCAGAAATAAAATCTTTGTTTTCTATTTTTATTCTGTAATTCAGAATTGTAATAATGCCGCCAATGGTTAATTATATTTGTAATTCTTAAAACTGGGGCATCTTCCTTCATATTTATGATTAGTCACTGATTTGCTGAAAAATAATGAGAAAGACCACAGAGAATGAAGAAACAAGCTTTCTTAGGAGGCTGACCAACAAGATCATCCTTTTGCCAGACCCTGAAGTTGTGAATTTCACAAACTCCAGAGCTGAGCTGGGGCACTAGAGGGAGAGAGACAACTTTTTCTCGGATGCTCACCATTCACATTTCCCACTGTTCATCCCTGTCCCCAAGAAGGGGAGAGATGTTACACATTCTTCTGGTCCACATTATCATTTTTGATCATCTTATGTGAAAACCAAGGGTTATGTAAGAAAGTGATTTTTTTTCATTGGTTTTGAGACCAGGTCATCCAGGTAACAACTAGCACATTTCTGGAGAACTTGAATGTTTCACAGCAATGACTAAACCAGGGCAAGAAGGATGTGATCTTTTCTGAATTCTTGACTTACCTTTCCTGAGGATCACACCCCAAATAGAAATACCCTACTCCAGAAAGGAGAGGCAACAGGTAAGCTAGGATTTCTTATTGCAGGACTATTCAATAGGGAGAAAGCAGACAGGTCAATAACCGGATATCATTAAATGGATTCAAGGCCGAAGGCTTTTGATTTTAAAGTGAAGACTCCCACTTCCTCCTAATGATTACAGACAAGTCCAGCCCTGTCCAGGGAGATGCTGACAGCCTCTTAGAAGTGAGAGGCCCGGCTTCTGGTGGCTGAACCTTAGTACAGCTTGTTGTGTACAGGGTAGAGTAAGGTCATGTGTTCTGCCCCTTTGAAAGGCAACTTTTCGTTGGAATAATAGTGTACCACTTCAGGGATGCTGTCAAACACGGCGCTCGTCTGATTCAGCGTGTACTTGTTGTCTTTGGTCTGAGCCACTATGATGTGGACGCATCCTTGACTAGTCCTGAACAAAACAAAAATGGAGGCAACGTGAATGAGCAAGCCTCCCCACTGGGAACCATCCCAGTCAGGTTCACAACAGACTGATGGGCTCTCACTCCTTCCCAGAATTGCTCTCTACAAACAGAACACGTTCATCATCCAACACCCCAGCAGAGCTCTCAGAAATTTCGCAGTCCTCAGCTAAATGTGTGTCATCCTTGAATGGTTTATCTTGCTACAAGTCATCAGGTACTGGACCAAGAAGAAAAACTAGCAAACAAAAAAAGGAGCTCCCTACTTGCCTCCACGTTCCCAAGCTAGTGCTTAATCCCAAGAACCCAACCACTGTGGTGAGATTTAAACTCACCCCTCTCACCATGGCTAAAAGGACATAGGTAAGGCTCCTTCCTCCTCTCCTCCAAAAGGAACACATGAATATTAATGAATTATGTATATGGGGTCATAGGAACAATAGTGACTCAAAAGGTTAGATGAGAAGCTCAGGGGGTAGTGTGTTTATATGAATGGCGGAGGAATAATGTGGAAAAGGACAATGATGATGGTTACACAGCTCGAAGCATGTAACCAATGTCACTGAACTGTACATGTAGAAGCTGCTGAATTGGTATAAGTTTTGCTGTGTACATTTTCTCAAAAAAAAAAAATTATAAAAACAAACAAAAAGGAAATATATGAATAAGAAAAAAACATTTCCCCCCACATCTGGAAACGCCGTTCCTAGCTGTATATAATGACAGCTGGCACCAAAAGCTCAGAGATCTAATCCACAAGTACCAGTTTCAGAAACAGAGCAAGGCTATTCCTGGTATTGTATATCTGGTGGCCTATCCCGTTTTCTGAGCCACAGCGCTCAAACACCTCCCCCCCCACCTCTTTCCCCCTCCAGTCTGATTGTTTCAGCTGCAGGGGCTCAGCTTCCTCAGGAAGGAAACGCTGTTAGGGCTCTTGACAATGATCCTCCGATACAGCACCACTGAACTCGCAGGGCAACGAGAATTTCCATGATCCAAACTCCACCAGGCCTACCGGGCAGAAATATGTTCTCTGTGTACGACCAGACAGGGACAGTAATAGGCCAGTCAGCATTTCCTTCTTCACCAGAACAAACTAGCATCAAAATTACACTTGGCATTTTGACAATCAAGGGATCTGATTTATTTAAGTTCAAAAGACTATGGAATAAAAGCACAAATGAACTATCCTATTAGGAATTATCCTTTTTATCAGGACTTAATTCTCTACCGAGAGGGCCTCCTGTTAGGCCAGCTCATGCCAGGTGGCAATGGACACAAGTGCGGGTGAAGCAGGACCCTCATTATCCTAAGAGATATGGGGGTATTCACCCAATACAAATTTGCATTCTAGTCAGGGTAATCTCCTGTTCCTCTGTCTAAGCAAATTTATCTTATTTTCTGGCAATGTGTGCACCTTCAAATTATATGTTTTTTGATTGTCATCTACCCATAATTAGAAATACTATTACAGTGTACCCATTCTGTTGTCACTGCTGGTGTGCTGTCGAGTCCAACTCACAGTGACCTACAGGATAGAGCAGAACTGCCTCCTAGGGGTGTTCTAGGCTGAAATCTTCACAGGAGCAGATAGCCAGGTTTTTTCTCCCGTGGAGCAGCTAGTGAGTTTGAATCGCAGATCTTTTGGTTAGCAGCCAAGCATTTAACCATTGCACCACCAGGGGTCCTTGTACCCCTTGTCACATACACCTATTGCCATCAAGTTGATTCCAACTTGTAGCCCCTCTAAAGGACAGAGTAGAACTGCCCCGTAGGGTTTCCATTTTTTTTTTTAATCTTTATGGAAGCAGACTGCCACACCTTTCTCCTGAGGAGCGGCTGGTAGTTTGAACCGCCAACCTTTAGGTTAGCAGCCGAGCACTGTAGTCACTGTGCCACCAGGGCTCCTGTACCTTTCTTCTAGAGACAGCGAAATCCTACAGCTTAAATACTTACTTTAGTGCAATGGAGTACCTACTGTTCCCTGACTCGCTATTTCGAACCAGGTAACCAGCTTCTTTGCAGGGTTGTAGTAGACTCTCAGCCTCTGCACGGGTGATGGCACCATGATACCAACTGAAAAACGGGGCGGGGAATACCAGGAGTGTCAAAATACAGATCAAGGCAGGGCATAATTCCATAAAGCATTATTTGTAACGAACTCTTGGTAGATGCTCAACAACCTAAGCTAGATCCTGCTTCACATTTTGACAAGACACCATGCAGTCCTGGGTAATCCCGGATCACAAGCCCATCGATCCTACAGCAGTGAGTTAATGGGGCTGGGGTAATTCTACAATTTTTCACTCTAAACAGGACAATGAAATTTAAAATAAGGTTCTTGTGATACGGCGCACTTACCATTACACACAAAGGCACTGGGCTTTAAAAGTGGGTTTTCATCAATGAGCCCCACCCAGAAAAATATTTGTATTGTGTCCCCCCAAAATATGTGATGGGATTCTAACTCCTATACCTGTGGAGGTAATCCCATTTGGGAACAGTGTTTTCTTTTTTATGTTAATGAGGCCATATCAGTGCAGGGTGTGCCCTAAACCTAGTCACCTCTGAGTTATGAAAGGAGCAGGTTAGACACAGAAGCAAGCACAAGGAGCGGGGGGTAGGTGCCACGTGGAGACTGTCCAGAAGGAACTGAGGAATGCTGGGCTACAGAAGCTGAAAGAGGTAAGGATTCTCCCCAGGGCAGACAGAGAGAGACTGCTCCCCTAGAGCTGGTGCCCTGAATTTGGCCTTCTAGCCTCCTAAACTGTGAGATAATAAATTTATTTGTTAAAGCCACCCCCAATACAAGGCTATCAATAAGCTCCCATCCATTGTGTACAGGTGTCTGCATAGGAGACTCACGGCTGCTTCTCCAGGGGTAGGGCTGGGTCCACTCTCTCCCCCTCACTGTGGTCAGAGAGGGTTGGCTTCAAGATCTTCTGGGTCCAGCTCTTCTGTCTGTGGTGCTGTCTCACAGTCTCCTCCCTGGCGGAAGGTCGCTCAGATCCTTCGAACTGGACTGGAAGGAAGGCTCCATTTAACATCCGAGGCCACTGAAGGGATCGATGCAGGCTTCAAAGAAAAAACCTCCTTGCCTGTCTCAGCTCAGGAAAGAAACATTTTTCCCCTTTAAAGCAAACTATATATAAAATACCCTAGTAGAGCTGAGCTTTCTGCTAGCTTTGAGATCAAATCACACTGCTAGCATCCCACACAAAGTCATGTTTTCTGTAAGATATTCATCAGTATAAAACAATTTTAGAATATGAGAGAAAACCACTTTAATACATTTTGTATGTACTCTTTAAAAACTCTCAGTTTTAAGATTTTTAGAATAAAAGAAGAAACACGTGACAGGTAATGATTCCTTGCAAGAGTGTATATCGTTCCATGAAACCAAATGAGTTGTTACGAGGAAAAATAAAAAGAGAAATCAACAGAGAAACTACTGAATAATGCCATAAAACATGCTATGACATCTATGCTGGACAGAAAATAAAGGGATGAAATGAGAAACACCTAGCATGGTACTGAGAAAGTGGCAGATGCCCAAAGAGATTTATTGGAGAAGAAAAACAAGCAAACAAACAAAAAAAAAAAAACTAAAACTGGTTAGGATGTTTGCTATCAAAGATAGCAATCTAAAACCTAACCAGGTGCTGTCAAGGCAGTTCTAACTTGTGGCAAGCCCGAGTGTGTCAGAGTAGAACTGCACTCCATAGGGTTTTCAATGGCTGATTTTTGGAACCAGGTTGCCAGGACTTTCTTCCGAGGTACCTTCGGATATGCTCGAACCTCAAACCTTCAGGTTAGCAGCCCAGTACATTAAGCATTTGTACCACCCAGGGGTCCTTCTCTATTAACCCTTTATATTAACTATACTTTTAATTGCAAACCTGGCTTTACTACTAAAGGGAACAGATATCCCTACAATTTCAATCAAAGGTGAAAGAAATTATGTGGCCAGCCAAGTAGAAAAACTAGGTCCTCGGGGAAGCAGGAGAAAGGATTAACTCTAATATCTATTGACAACCTACTTACGAACTTTCTCTTAAGCTATTTTAAAATTCTCACTTGAAAAACTGTTTCCTTTATAAGGATTTTTGCCAAAAAAAAAAAAAAAGCTAGCTTCATTCAGCTTTCCAACAACATCTACCTGTAATCCATTTTATCCAATATTGCCATTTTGTAGAGATTTGAACAGATTTGAGAAGTAGTGTCAAGTAAGTTAGAAAAGGCTGCTCCCTGTCTGACGGCTTCAGCGGTGGCGAAATAAACACACAGTAATCAGGTTAAGCTTTTTTAAAAACAGCCATATAAAGCTTTTCCAAAAAACAGAAAAACAATAGCACATTGCAAAGAGAAAGAAAAATAATAAAAAATAAATGCAATTTAAGAGTTCAACCTGGTTTCCCAACCAGGGCCTGATTTTTAATTCTCGGTATCAAAGCCCTTGGAAAAAAGATACCTTACAGTGAGGAGCAGAAGGAAAATCGACTTGGCTGAAATGCCAAAGGCGGGGGGGCGGGTTTGGCAGCGCACGATGCACCTGCTCGCAGCCGGCGGCGCTCACCTGACAGTGCGCGCACTATCTGCTCCTTCTTCCACTCCCACGGCTGCTCGTACTCGGCCGCCGGCCGCTCGTCGTTCTCGGGAAGCCGGCCATCCCCGGGCCTCGCCTCCGCCCGCGGGCCTCCTTCAGGAGTGTCGTAGAGCTGAGGCGGCTTCCCCAGGAGGTCCTTCGAGCTCCGTCTTCGGGCCAGTGTCTCGGATTTCAGGCCATTCTCCCCCGACTCACAGGGGCTGTCCAGCAGCTGAAGCGCCTTCACCAGTGGGTCTTTGGAACCTCGTCTTCTAATTTCTGAAAACACAGACGGTGTCAACATGCCCAACACACTTCATGCACCAGACCTTGAAAGAAAAAGTGCTGTGAAAGCCCTGTAATTCACCAAATTACCTCTTCACCTCAGACAGTCTGTCTGGTTGAAGGTGGCAAGTAGCTCCAAGATTGTTCTTTAATGGGCTGATTACCACCCAGCTGTGCTCTAAAGGCGTGAGAAGCAACAAAGGAAGGTGCCTACAGCTTTCCTCCAGTTGCCTGAACCAGATAATGCCATCAAGGCATACTATTAGGGATTACATCTGAGAGAGACAGGCGCTTCTCCAGGGTGCCACCTGCAGTTTGTAAGAAAGAGAGTAAGATCTGACCTCAGGGCAACCTGCCTCACACTTTCTGGTCTTGATGTCAGCCCAGAATCTGAATCTGGTTCACCTTCAAAGTTTCTGCATCTCGTTAGGAAGCAAAGATCAATTTTAATAAGCATCAGCTTAGTGTTTACTATACCTGAAGCCTTGCACCACATATCCTGAGGCGGAGATATTTATGTACATCAAATATAACTCCTGATTTATAATCAGTTGCCGTCGAGTGGACTCCGACTCTTGGTGACCCCATGTGTGTCAGAGTAGAACTGTGTTCCATAGGGTTTTCAATGCCTGATTTTTCAGGAGTAGATTACCAAGCCCTCCTTTCTAGGTGCCGCTGGGTAGACTCACACTGCTAACCTTTCTGTTAGCATTCGAGCACATTAACTGTTTGCACCACCCAGGGACTCCTTCTGACTTCTCAAACCAAACCTGTTGCCACTGAGTCAATTCCGACTCATAGCGACCCTACAGGACAGAGTAGAATTGCCCCATAGGGTTTCCAAGGAGTGCCTGGTAGATTCAAACTGCCGACCTTTTCGTTAGCAGGTGCACTCTTAACCACTGCACCACCAGGGCTCTTTCTGACTTCTAGGCAGTGTCAATACAGTGGAGAAGTCAGACACATTCGCAAATATAATATCAGGCCAATAACTGCAGGGTAAACCAAAGTAAAAGTGGTGTTATGGGGGGGGAATAATAACAATAATGGTAACTAAACAGCTAACACTTATCAATGGCTTATTGTGTTAAGCACTATTCTAAGTGCTTTGTAATTGCCACGACCTGCCTATGAGATGGGTACTAATATTAATATTCCTAATATTATAGAAGAGAAAGCTAAAGCAAAAGTTTAAAGAAATTGCCCAAACCCATAAGTGGCAAAGCCTAGATTTAAAAGCAGGAAATTGGGCTCTAGAAACCATACTCTTAACCACTATACTTGGATGACCCCCAAGCAGAAGAGAAATGGAAGATGAGTTGACTTTGATAGAGAAGGTCATTTCCAGTGGAGGAAACTGCATGAGCAAAGATATGGAGGTGGGAATTATAAAGGGCTTGTTCCCATGAGTTGAGAAAAAAGTTGAAAGCACAGGAGGCCAGGAAAGAAGAGAGGTAACAGTGGAAGATGGAAAAGTAGGCAGGCCGGGCACCAGAATGTAGAAGTTTTAAAACAAGGATAAAAAGTTTAGATTATTCTGAATGCAATGAAGAACCACTAAAAATTTTCCAACAGGGAATAATGATTGTATTTGTATTTCATTTGATGTTAACTCCAACCACAGTGTACAGGACGATACAAACTCACAGTGACACTACAAGTCAGGGTAGAACTGCCCCATAGAGTTTCCCAGGAGCACCTGGTGGGTTCGAACTGCCGATATTTTGGTTAGCAGGATTAGCACTTAATCACTACGCCACCAGGGTTTCCATACGGGATGATAAAAGTCAGAAGAATTTGGTCTGAGCTGAGGCATAGAAACAGATGCAAAAAACCTGATGCAAATCAACCAACCAACTAACCAGCCAGCCAGTGGGAAGGAATCAGCCTTGTCCCTGGAGTTAGCAGCGTTTGGCCCCGGGGCCTTGGCGGGTAGAGTTAAAGACTACTCAGATGAATGGATAAATAAATTATGGTATATTCACACAATGGAATACTACGCATCAATAAAGAACAGTGATGAATCTGTGAAACATTTCATAACATGGAGGAACCTGGAAGGCATTACGCTGAGTGAAATTAGTCAGATGGAAAAGGACATATATTGCATAAGACCACTATTAAAAGATCTTGAGAAATAGTTTAAACTGAGAACAACACATTCTTTTGTGGTCACAAGAGGGGGGAGGGAGGGAGGGTCGGAGAGGGCTATTTACTGATTAGATAGTAGATAAGAAGTACTTTAGGTGAAGGGAAGGACAATACTCAATACAGGGAAGGTCAGCTCAACTGGACTGGACCAAAAGCAAAGAAGTTTCCCGGATAAACTGAATGCTTCGAAGGTCAGCAGAGCAAGGGTGGGGGTTTGCGGACTATGGCTATTAAGAAAACATTCTGCATCCCACTTTGAAGTGTGGCATCTGGGGTCTTAAATGCTAACAAGCGGCCATCTAAGATGCATCAATTGGTCTCAACACACCTGGATCAAAGGAGAATGAAGAACACCAAGGTCACAAGATAATTATGAGCCCAAGAGACACAGAAAGGGCCACATGAATTAGAGACCTACATCATCCTGAGACCAGAAGAACTAGGTGGTGCCTGGCCACAACCGATGACCGCCCTGACAGGGAGCACAACAGACAACCCCTGAGGGAGCAGGAGAACAGTGGGATGCAGACCCCAAATTCTCATAAAAAGACCAGACTTAATGGTCTGACTGAGACTAGAAGAATCCCGGTGGTCATGGTCCCCAAATCTTCTTTGGCTTAGGACAGGAACCATTCCCGAAAATAACTCATCAGACATAGAAGGGACTGGACAATGGGTTGGAGAGAGAGGCTGATGAGGAGTGAGCTACCTGTATCAGGTGGACACTTGAGACTGTGTTGGCATCTCCTGTCTGGAGGGGAGATAGGAGGGTAGAAAGGGTTAGAAACTGGCAAAACGGTCACGAAAGGAGAGACTGGAAGAAGGGAGCGGGCTGACTCATTAGGGGGAGAGTAAATGGGAGTATGTAGTAAGGTGTATATAAGTTTATATGTGAGACTGACTTGATTTGTAAACTTTCACTTAAAGCACAATAAAAATTAAAAAAAAAAAAAGACTACTCTGAGTCTGGACAAGCAGACTGCCAATATCAGCCACGGAGGAGAATTCAGAAGCATCACGTTGCTGTTCTTCTAAATGTCCATCAGGAAGCCTCCAATCTGTCCTCCACCTGGTTATAATCAAGGAAGGCTTTTCTCAATGCCAACACCTGATCTCATCATGAATACCTCATAAGCTGTAAACAAAGTGCAAACTGCTCAGAATGGCATAGTAAGCCTTCTATGACCAGATCACTGTCTCCCTCTCCAGTTTCTTCTCTCAACACAATCCAGACCCTGTTCCCCCACAATCCAACTCTTTGCTCCAACCAAATGGAACTTCTGACGTTCTTTGTACACTACACCCTCTTATGCCCACCAGTGTCCTGATCACCTTCTAATCCTTTGAAATCTGAGCATCTTCTCCTTTCTGTAGAAGCCTTTCCTGCTCACCTTCTCTCCTGCTGACCCATAGAGTTGATTACCACCACCCCCTACCTTGGTGCCACTATAATGCCTTGTACTTCTCCCACTGCACTTAATTTGTTTGTTGGTGTGTCTGTGTTTCCAACTTGGTGGAGACTGCCAGGGCAGGGACTACCATGTCTCGTCTATCAGTTGTATTAAATTACTGATTGGGTGGTTGGATAGTTGGATGGATGGACAGATGGATGGGAGGAGAGAAGGAGGGGAAGGAGCTCCGGAAGTTCTCTAGGCAGGTGACAGTGTGGATCTGGAGCTTAGAGGGAGATGAAGGTCAGAGGCACAAGTCAAGGAGTTATTCACAGACAGGTGTTAATACTGGAGAATGAAAGTGATCACCAGAGAGAAGGAGGTCAGATTGAAAAGAAAGAGGATCAAAGGCAGAACCTGGGACTCCTTCAGTTAAGGGTGAACAGAAGAAAAGGCATCGGCAAAGAATACTGAGAAGGAGTGGTCAGGTAAGCAGGAAGAGAAGCAGAAGACTATAGGGCTCTGGGCTCTGGAAACAAAGGAAGGAAAGACCTTCTGTGATGGGCATGGTGATATTCTATGGAGAAGAATCAGTGACTCAATGGGATGGCTATAACAAGAGAATGACAAATGAAAAGATTCAAGAAAAAAGTTATTAAAATCAGAACATTAAATTGAAAACGACATTTATTTATAGGGTGAGGTCATAGTTCTTCTGGAAAGGAGCCCCCGTCTGAAGCTGGCTCCAATCCTACATACTACGGCTACACATTGGAATCACCTGGAGAGCTTTAAAAAAAATGGATGCCTGGGTCTCACCACCAGAGGTTCTGATTTAACTGGTGTGGGGCATAGCCTGGGCGTCAGAGGTGTAAAAGCTCCCCAGGTAATAATGAGCAACTAAGAAAGAACCACTTCTATACCTCCTGGGTGCCTACAGTCCCATCTCAGTTCCTCCTGTTCTCCAGGGCTAGCCTTGTCATTGCAATCCCAAGGAGAAAGGTGCTTCCTGTCTCTGAAATGTCCAAATCAGCCTGTGAGAGTTAGAAGAACCCCTTTCCCCGATCCCCACCCTGGAAATGTACCTGGGGTCGTCTGAGGTCACACAAGGAGTGGGTGACTTCCAATCCTATAGGCCTACTCTAGATGGAGAGATGGAAAACAAGAAACAAAAACTCTGCTCAGCTCAATTAAGATTGGAATTTTTAAAAACAACTTTTTTAAAGAACTAAAAAAAAAAAAAAAACTCCAGAAAATGCAAACGAATTCAAAGGGTCAGTATAGAATTTTTAGGTTTCTGATTAAACCTTGTAAGTTTACCTTCAGACCAGACTGCCTAGCACAGGCCCAGGAAATCTTCCCCAAGATCCTCACCTCAGTTCTGTTCCAACTGAGATAAAGAGAGTTTATCCCAACTTTAAGCTAGGAATCCCACTGACAAGGAAATTTCAATAAGTTTGTGTTAAAATGATGTACAACGATTAGTATCTTATTACACATGTGTTTGAGTGATTTTTGAGGGAGGTCCTTGTATTCTTTCTCCTTTGGACAGTCTATACACTAAGGGTTCTAGAAGGAACACTGGAAAGCATACAGTTGAGAATGTTCTTGGTCCTGGGAAAAGGCAAAAGATCTGGTGTGCAATGTGTAAGTGCTCAGCTGGTAACTAAAAGGTTGGAATTGTGAACTCAACTAGCAGCTCTGCGGGAGAAAGACCTGGTGATCTGCTTCCCTAAAGGTTATAGCCTAGAAAACCCTCTGGGGCAGTTCTACTATATCGCATGGGTTCACTATGAGTTGAAAGTCGACTTGATGGTACCTAACAACAACAACAAACAATGTTTAATTAGGGGAAAAAAAGGGCTTGCTCTCAGGGCCCCTGCACCACTTCAAGCAGAATAACCTCCCAGTAGGCTCCAACACCTGGCTGCCCCCAACCTGAGGGACCACAGAAACAGAAACAATCCAGGGGCTGCAAGCCGACCCTTCCTGCAGGGAGAATAGCCCCTGACGTGCAGAGCCAGCTCCAAGAGGAAACAAGCCTGAGAAGGAGGAAATGGCAAGAGGAAACTACACCCTGGCTGCCGATAGAGACCATTTACCACAGCAGACAACAGAATGCAGGGAACAGGCTGCAGACAAACACCCATTTGCAGCAAGGGCTGAACGGAGCACCGACCTGCATCAATGGAAATACTGAAAGGTCTCCCTTCTCAATTCCCAGTTCCAGCTGTGCATAATTATGCCATTTATATTTAAAAACATTGCTGACAACTAAGACTTTCTTTTAGTAACTTAATTGTAGTGAGCAATAATATTCTTCTGTAATTGTCCAGAATTCTCTTTGAAAATGGAATTCTCTCCCTGGAGTGTCTAAATAATAACTAATATCTGGGCGGTGGCACAAACAGTTAAGTATTGGCCTACTAATCAAAAGGTTGGCGGTTCGAGCCCACCCAGAGGGGCGTCAGAAGAAAGGCCTGGCAATCTGCTTCCTAAATGTCACAGCCATGAAAACCTTATGAAGCAGTTCTACTCTGACACACATGGGTTCGCCGCAAGTTGGAACAGACTAGACGGCAACTGTTTTTTGCTTTTCATTTTTCTAGAAGACCTGGTATCTCATGGAAGTCCCGTAATGCTGTGAGGGACATGTCACCCCCACTTTCACAGGTGGAAAAGCTGAGGCCACAGTTGTCGGCAGTGAGGGGAGGAGCCATTTATTACTGACCCTGGAGCCTGTGCTTCCTGTACCCTACTCTACTTTGTGGCCAAAGGGAAGATTTCATGTAAAATGTTGATTACAAATTTCTAAATAATGAATCTTTCCCCTAGCCCATTTCATGATGTTTCCCAAACATTAAACTTAGAGCCTCATAATGTCGTGGGCTATGTTCCTTACAGGACCATAAACAGGACTGTTGGCAACTTTTTTACTTACATCTTTTATCAATGTTCAAGTTTGTTTTTTTTTTAATTTAAACTTACTTTAATATTTTATCAAATAAATTTGAAGATATGAACAAAAATCAGATATAATTCGGAAACCCTGAAATTTAACAAGTGGAGACAAATGAATCAAAAACAGTTCTCTATTTGTTTTTGTTTTCCCCCGTAAGTTTTTTTTTTTTTTAAAGGAGACTCAAACAATGAGGTTGTCCTTTAGATTTGACTATTTAAATAAACCAACAAAACCACTTTGAGACAAAAATAGTTTTTTTAAAACCCACCCTCCAAAACACTCAACTGGAGCTCCGTAGCTGATTGTTGGATGACCTGGCACCTCTACTTTTCAGCTGTGTAATCTGGACAAGTTACTTAATTTTTCTGAACCTTAGTTTCCACAACTGTGAAACAGAGACTTCTAAAACCCACATTACAGAGTTATTGTTAATGTGGTGATCTGGAAAGCCTGGTAGCTAGTAAGCACTCAACTGCTTGCAGCAAGTATAATATCAGCTACAGAAGGCATTCTCACAGGGAATGACAGCTGTCTTAGGAAATGTCTAAAGAAGACCCTACCAATGCCAAAATTTTAATTTGGCAGTTAAAACCTACAATGCTAAATTATGTAGAATATTTCTGCTAATCATTTTAGCTAAAATGTTCATGCTAATTCAGCAAAATGACAATAAAGAGCTTTACATGAATGCTGTCTGTATCGGTCGTCATCTTTTTATGGAAAATCCTTTGGGTAAGTCTAGGTGAGAATTTACCATGAAGGTTTTGGGGGATCCAGGGAACCTGGCTTCTTGTCCCACAGTTATTTGGCCATAGGGAAGTATTCAATTCCTCTTAGCTTCTGCTTCTTCCTCTGCTCCCTAATTCAGAGGCAGACTGTGATTCCCTTCCTCATTGTCTACTTCAGGGCACTTATATTTTACAGTGACTTTTCTTCTTTCCTGGTGTTAGGCCTGGTTCCCCTTTAGGCTGTAAGGTCCACAAGGGCCGGGATTGTGTGGGTCTCATTCCCTGCTCTGTGCTCAGGGCCCAGAACAGGGCCTAGTACATGGTAGATAAATGTCTAATAACTATTTGGTAAAAAAAAAAAGAAAAAAAAATTTTTTTTTGATATAAATACCTCCTTCTTAGCCCTGCAAAGAAGCCCTGGTGGTGCAGTGGTTAAGCATTTGGCTGGGAACCCAAAGGCTGGCAGTTCGAATCCACCAACCACTCCTTGGAAACTCCACGGGGCAGTTCTACTCTGTCCTATAGGGTCGCTATGAGTCGGAATTGACCCAACAGCAATGGGCTTGGTTTTTTTGGTTTAGGGCTGCAAAACAATGTCACAGGCAGTATTCTATACACCCAAGATATTGTTACAAACAGGTGTGTTCTCCCCACTTAACAGGTAAAGGCACGGCAGAGGTTGGGTGCTCCACAGTTAAATCATATTCATGAGTACCCTTCTTGTGCAGAAATGCTGAAGCCAACCAAAAAAATCCTGAATGCTTCTCTATAAATATTAAAAATCCCTGAACTTGGACTTGATAACCAAGCAACCTGAACCAAAAAAATAAAGGGTCTGGGAAAAAAAAAAAAGACAAAAAACCAGCAGCAAATCATTTATTTCCAGTTTCCGATAACTCATTTCCTGTTATTCTGTCCAGCTGTGTAACCTATGGGTAGAATAAGTCGAGGTATAGTCTCTACACTGAATGAGAAGTGGCTTTGTGATAAATGTTTTCAGTGAATGAACTTTAAAATACACTAATGTCATATTTTTTTAAGTTAAGGAAAAAGTATATTCAGATTATTATCTTAGAAAGTTATTTAATTTTTAACACATACATTTGAATTTATTCACCAATTTGAATATATTATTTCTGTATTTCTAACTACATTTCTTCATGTAAACTGCTTAAGACAGAGCCTGGAGCTTAATAAACACTCAAATATTAAAAGCTAGTTATTATGATTATTACATTTATTTCATGTTGGACAATCTTGACTTTTGAATACAACTTTGTGAGTCCGAGCAGAAAGATGCCGTACTTACGTGTAAAGTTTAAAATGTTCTCCCATACATCATTTCAAAGCTTGCTGTAGGGAGCAGACCACTCAACCTGGAGTGGGAATACCTGGGGTTCTAATTTCTGCTGTCCCTTACAAAGTGTTGTCAGCAGAGGCAAGTCAGAGTCTCTCTGATTTTATTTTTTCCTGTAACCAGGGGACAGTATTGCCATCCCTAGTTTACAGAGCTCTTGCGGAGTGGGGGGTGGGGGGGATATATGAAAAAAAAAAGATATATTCATTTTTAAAAAGCATAGTACTTTCCCTATTATCAGTGTGGCCCCACAAATCAACAGCTGGTATAGTACAGATAAACCACTTATTCCAGTTAAAGAAAAAGAGAAGAATAAAAACCTAAGAACAAAGAAAGGGGAAATCAAAATAAAGCATTAACTCTTTTTTTAGAAATTCCTTTTCCTCAATTTTACGTAAAATTAAATCCACTTTCCTATTCCCTTCCAACCTCCACTATTTTTTAAAATTCTAAGTTCATTTTCATTTCCTTTCATTCACAGATTTCATTGGGGTCACCAGTCCAGTGGCCTGGCCAGGGTGCACCCTCCCCATTGCGCACCTTATCTTTGTCAGCAGAGAAGCAGGAAACAGAGCTGTGCTTTCCTGTTGCAGCTCATTTCGCTCCGAAGCCTGTCCTGACCCTTCCAGGCTGCTGCAGTTAGCCCTCCGCTCAACTACTCTGAGACTATGCTCTTAGAGCCTGAGCCTGACAGCTTTTCAATCTGTCCTTAAACAGAAGAAACAAAGTCTTTAATGTCTGACCAATTATTTCTTTCCCAGGCATGAAACTCAAGACACTCAGACAAGGCTCCCTTGAGTCAGCATTCAGAAACTACGTTTTTCATCGTGGATCAAAGAACTTTTAAGGAAAATTAGGTGAATAAATTATTTACTTTAAAATTCACAAATAAACCTAAGTAACGATGCTTTACTTAAATATCGTTTGCACCAACTGAAAAGGACTGTGAATAAAAGGGAAAGGTTTGACACCAAAAATGAGAGCAATGGCTTAGCTCACAAGTTGGAACCAGGCCAACCTGAAAAATTACAAGATTAATCAACTTTGGTTTGGGGTGGTTTTCCTTGATGGGCTTGTTCACACCAGTGATTAGTAATCATTCTTTAGTAATTAAACCTTTTGCTCCAATGTTGTACAGCTTGTTTAGGAATCAATCTTTTACTACAATACAGAGGATCACATCATGTTTACAGCTTTTAACAATTTAAGATCCTTTAAGTATGTATGGTATAGATTTATGACTCCTATTGTGGATGCCAAAAAGAAGCCCTAGTGGCCCAGTGGTAAAAGCGCTTGGCTGCTAACCTAAGAGGTTAGCAGTTCAAACCCGCCAGCTGCTCCGTGGAAGATGGGACAGTCTGCTTCTGTAAAGATTCACAGCCTTAGAAAACTTATGGGGCAGTTCTACTTTGTCCTACAGGGCTGCAAGGAGCCCTGGTGGTGCAGTGGTTCAAAGCTTGGCTGCTAACCAAAAGGTTGGCAGTTCAAATCCACCAGCCACTCCTTGGAAACCCTATGGGGGCAGTTCCTCTCTGTTCCACAAGGAATCAACGTGACGGCAATGGGTTTGGTTTTTGGATAAGGTCACTATGAGTTGGAATTGACTTGGGGCCATGAGTTTGAGTTTGGATGGATGGATGCCCAAGCTTCTAGAAGTGATGGAGAAATGTATAGAAATAATCCCAAAGCCTAAGATTACATTCTGAGCAGATCTGCAAACTCACAAGCATCATCTTGCCTAAAATTAGAAAAACTTCAAAGACTCCTGTAAACTCTAAAGCTTTGCAGGATACAAAACCATAAAAGAAGTTAGATATTTCAATCTCATTTTTTTGAGTCTAACATCTGTTTCTTTCACAGTCAGTAAGCTAAGTCTCTTTATCCCTTTTCCCCAAATATGCACTGGTTAAGGTTAGTATAGGAGTCCCTTGGTGGCACAAATGGTTAACCACTGCCAAAAGATTGGCGGCTGAAACCCACCCAGAGGCACGTTGGAAGACAGGCCTGGTGATCTGCTTCCAAAAGGTCACAGCCTTAAAACCCCCCTGGAGTTCTACTCTGCACACACGGGGTCACCATGAGTCAGAACTGACTCAATGGCAACTAACAACAAGGATTAGTATATTACAATGCTCAAGCCAGTGTGAGATTTCCGTTCTTATCAAGCAACACCTGGTTACAAACCTGTTATCATTTGCTGCGCATCATAGGGTTCCATGTACCCGTCATTCTCTCCTCCTCTCTCTGCATCCCTTTGACCTTTTGTCCTTTTGGCATCATAGGGGTCAGCATAGTCTTCTAAAATGATGACCTGTAAAAGAACGAGAGAGGAGAGTTGCTAAGGATTATCATACACCCAAATGTCAATCGTATCAAAATGGCTATGGAAATCTGCAGACCTCAAGAGAGGTCAAAATCGCCAACCAGTTCTAGATAGCTTTTGTACCTGAACGCGTTATTAACCCAGCTAAACAAACATCTGACTTTTTTTTTTCCCCAGTATAATTGATTTACAACAATTCACCTCAACTGTTTTACATATCCTCATGGCTCTTTTCACTCCTTTTCCCTCCCCAAGCAATCAAGCATTTGCTGGGTTAGAGTATGGCTGGGGTGGGCGGTGAGGAGGAGAGTGTCTATGACTTTGGAACATAAAGAGATGAACTGACCCACCACGTACCCCAGGATTCTGGTCTTTTTGCTCTGGTGAGCAGAGCAATGCAGTTCTGGTGAGTCAGTCAATCACCCAGTAACTACTGAATATCCACTTGAAGGGAGTCATCCGAAGCACCCAAGGGATTCAAAATAAGCCCAAGGCTGCTTTCTCTCTGGGGTGCAATGGTTAAGAGACTGGCTGCTAACCAAAAGGTCGTCAGTTCAAATCCACCAGCTGCTCCTTGGAAACCCTATGGGACTGTTCTACTCTGTTCTATAGGGTCACCACGAGTCAGAATTGACTTGATGGCAATGGCTTTGGGTTTTTTTTTCCCTAAAGAAACAGGCTTCATAAACGAGTGATACTAAGTAGTACTGTGGGACTTCTAGGTTCAATAATTCGTAGGCAGACTGATTTGCACAGACTATAGTCAGATAGAATTCTCATCCCTACCTGTCAGAATATATCTATCTTTCCAAAAATAGGGAGGTGAGGGAGAAGCAGTGTGTATGGAATAGTCCTATTCTGCAGCTGCTGGGAGAACACCTTTAAAGAGAAGAAGCTCCAGGCCTACTCTACACTAAGTGAGGAGGAGGGAACAACCTGGATGCTCGGAAGAGATGCAGAAGTGATGTCCGTGGCAATAACTAGGCAGCCACTGTAGAGGGCTGTGACTGCACTCATTCACTCGATCCCTTC
Source organism: Elephas maximus indicus (assembly GCF_024166365.1). Lineage (NCBI taxonomy): Eukaryota > Metazoa > Chordata > Mammalia > Proboscidea > Elephantidae > Elephas > Elephas maximus. Next base: position 192,298,393 of record NC_064821.1, read on the forward strand.
TACTTGGCTGCCCGTTATGTGCACTGCATTTGCAAGTTGCAGTGAGGAACATGAGACATGATACTTAGCCCTGGGCTTCCAAGCACCTACGATCTAGTCAGAGTCAGGGAGATTAGCGACTAATATGCGAACTGAGTCCTCATCCATCTTTCCATGGCTCTCTCCTCAGCGTGTGGCACATGGTAGGTACGCTGTAAATGTTTGGGGAAAAAAATGAATGGAGGAATGAACAAAGTACCCAATGCAGATGACATGGCCTGTGCTTCAGACTCCGGGTGGGTGGCATGTTTCACGCCTGGGCAAGAGAAAATTAAAGTTTCCATGACAGGAAGTGAGTGCCTGGGCCAGAGTCTGAAAGCTTAGCTTGAGCTCTTCTCTCTCCCCATTTCAGGCAGGAGAGGTGATTAAATAAACCAACTCATCCTGCAAGAATGGAGCGAGTCCCTCCTTATACTCCTTTTCTTAAGTTTCCCACATTGGACAGCATCCAGAAAACCTCCAGTGTGTAAAAATCAGGAAACACCTTCTTCTCTTTTGCGTTGCAATTTCCTTCAGAGCACTTCCTTGTCATATTCTATATCCCCCACAGCCCTTAAGGCCCTATGTGCCTTTTCCTATACGACTGCTCTCAGCAAATGTTCATGGAATGAATGAAAGGGGGATAATCTTGGAGAAGCTTCTTTACTAGGTAAGGAAAGACGGAGCTTCCAAAGCAGGAAAGAGGTGGGATGGCCAACCCATTCACCGAAACTTTGAAACCCACACTTACACAGTTTAGAGTTTACCATTCTTTATACCCAAGAAGGATAAAAATTATATATAATTCTAGCTTGGTAACTCCCCCTGCTTGTCAAAATTAAAATAAACCACATTTATAACCAGTTACCAGTTGCTGCCCGATTGATACTGACTCATGTGTGTCAGAGTAGAACTTTGCTCTCTAGGGTTTTCAATGGCTGATTTTTCAGTTGTGGATTGCCAAGCCTTTCTTCCAAGGTGCCTCTGGGGGGACTTAAACTTCCAACCTTTTGGTTAGCAGCTAAGCTAGTTAGCCATTTGCACCACCCAGGAACGCCAACCATATCTATAAAGTCAAATTTAACAAAAGAAGAGTATCTCATTCAACGACTATCTTCTAAACTGTTAACAAAATTAAATGGATAGTACATTTCTGCAAAACACCCCATCCCTAGAACGACTTTTCAATATGAAGCCTCCTAAGTCACTCAGGAATCAGTGCATTTAAGACCTTCAGAAACACATCCTCACCCTCTCTTGGCTATAAAAACCCCTAGAGTTTAGCGGGTTCACCATCTATGCTCTCCTCCCACTGTTTCACTTCTTGCAGAGGAAACGTGGTCCGAGAGAGGCTGTATTCTTACCGTGTCTTGCTGCTTGATAAGCTTGCCCTTGTCCAGTTCGGGGCCCAGCGAAGAAGGAGAAGAGGACGCTGAGGAAGAACTGCTGCTGCTGCTGCCGCTGCCACTGCTGCTGCTGGGGTAGCTGCTCTTCCCGTTCTTCTCCTGAGTGTCCACCTTGATGAGCCTGTTGATGTAGGTGCTGCAGCCCGAGATCTTGGCCGCGCCCCGGTGGGGCTCCTCCTCGGTGGCCCGGGAGTTCTTGCGGCCCTTACCCGCGGCGGCCTGAATCAGCCCCTGTAGGCTGTCCCGGGACAGCCGGCTGTCCTTGGGGGGGCCTCCCGCCCTGCCGCTCCCCAGCTCGACCGCCGAGTTCTTGCGGCCCTTGCCCGGGGTCGGCCCGGCCCCACCCGACTCCGAGTTCTTGCGCAGTTTGCCGCCGCCGCCGCCGCCCGGCTTGGCCCGCTCCGACACGGTCTTCAGGTTCAGGGGAAACTCCTTGAACCACTTAGCCGCCATGAGGGGGCCCCGGCCGGCACGGCTCAGGAGCCGCGTGGCCGCGGAGCAGGCGAGCGAGGAGGCCCAGCCGAGACACGGAGAGGAGCCAGGGGCCGGGGGCCACTGCATTCCCCGGGGCTGGGGCGCTGCAGGCCGCGGCGAGGCCCCGCGAGGGCTGCTCCGCTCGCCCCGGGCCAGCACTCGCCCACGCCCGGCAGGGCGGGGCCCCTACGGCCCGGGCGGGGGGCCCGGGGCGCCGAGCGGGCGGGCGCGGGCGGCCGCTCCGGACACGGACGGCGACAGACACGGCGCACCGGGGCCCCGCCCGGGCTCGTCTTCAGCGCCTGCACGGCCCGGGGGCTCCGCGGCTCTCCGGAGGCGGCGGGCGCCGGGGACTTCCCCTTGCTTTTTCCTCCCGCGGCGGGGGAGGTCGGAAGCCCCCCGACAGCCCTCGCCACCGTCCTACGGGCGAGAGGGGATGGAGCAGAGGCTGCGGCAGTGTCCCTGGCGCCGCAGCGGTAGATGGACGGACGGCAGGCTGCCCATCCTATCCGTGTGCCCCACCCCTCCGAGGATGGCGCCTCCCAGCCCGCCACCTCCCGCCCAGATCCGGGGGCGGCGGGGTAGGCGCCTCTGGCCTGCTTGCCGGGACCTCCACACCCCGAAAGAGGCGGGTCGGAGGGTGCGTGTTCGGGAGAAGGTGACAACAGCTGCACGTGCTGGCCGGCCGCGCCCTCGCGCGCAGAGCCCGGCACTTGTGCGCAAAGCGGTCTCCATGTGCAGAGAGCGCGTCTCCGCCGTGCGCTGCCCTCAAACGGCCCGAGTGCGCCACGTGCGCCTTTCAGACCCATGAAGGAAGCCCCGACGCACCAAAAACGCCGGGAGGGCCGCAGCCACTCACTACACTCTTTGTGCAAACACTTTCTATTTAGGGTGCTTGGGGGCCAGGGGCGGAGACAGCAGTCATTTGCTCCCGCACAGGTCCCGCTGTTCTGCCGGGGAGTGGCCCTGGAGCCATAGGATCCCGCTCTTCCCGCCCGGGGCCCGGGCTGCGACCCGCCGGGGATTGGTTGCCGAGAAGCGGCACCGCCCCGCGCCCGTGCGGGTCTCGGAGGAGGCGGAGCGCTAAGGGGAGAAGGCGCGAAGGCTCAGCGCCTGGGCTGCACTGAGGACGCGGCGGGCCGGAGGAGGTACGGCTTGTTGGTTCCTTGGTTCCAGGCTGCCGGGCGACGGGTTTCGGGGTCCAGGCGGTGGGGGGCAGCTGTGGAAATTGCATGCCCCATTTCCACTTCGGGGGTGGAAGGGCGAGCTGTGACCGCTTGCGCCAGCTTCGTCTACAGAAACCTGGTGTGCATGCTGAGGACAGCTTTGTGCAAAACTAGGGGCACTTTACGTGACAAGACGCCTCTGCCATCCCCCTTCACTTTAGAAGCAGTTTTTCTTTTTTTTGTCCTTTTTTTAAAAAATGCCTTAGTTTAAAAAGGAAACCCTGTTGGCGTAGTGGTTAAGAACCACCGATGCTAACCAAAAGGTCGGCAGTTCAGATCCACCAGCCACTCCTTGGAAACCCTGTGGGCAGTTGTCCTCTGTCCTGTACGGTCGCTTTGAGTCGGAATCAGCTGGACGGCAATGGGTTTTGGGTTTGATTTAGTTTAAAAAAGTAAACGTGCTGTCTAAGGACGCAGCACGTTGTAAATCCGCATATACAAGTCCTGGGAACTGAATGATTCGGCCACCCACCTACCCCATTTGTGTGGGTGGTGGTTTGTGAGGTGGAATGGGCTAAGAAATGCATGTCACACCAGCCAGTCTTGAAAATGCGTCTTGACTTAAAAAAAAAAAAAAAGAAAAAGCTTTATTGAATATAATTAACCTGTTTTACGTGTACAGTGGTTTTTCAGTCTTTTTTGGTATATTCACAGAGCTGAGCAACCTCCAGCACAATCTAATTTTAGAACATTTACTTCACTTCAAAAAGAAACGTTGTGTCCATTAGCAGTCACGCCTCACCTCCCCAGCCCTAGGCAGCCACTAATCTACTTTCCATCTCTACAGATTTATCTGTTCTAGACTTTTCCTAAGTGTGGAATCATGTAATATGTGGTCTTTTGTGTCTGGGGTCTTTCCTTAAAAAAAAATCATTGCCGTCGAGTTGATCCAACTCATAACGGCTGTAAAGGACAGGGTAGAGCTGCCCCATAGGGTTTCCAAGGAGTGCCTGGTGGATTCGAACTGCCGACCTCTTAGCTAGCAGCTGCAGCTCTTAACAACTATGCCACCAGGGTTTCCTCTGTCCCTTAGCATCATGTTTTTCAGATTCATCCATTTTGTAACATGTATCAATGTTTCATTCCTTTTTTTCTGGTTGAATAATACATTGTATGGCTGTGGGGAGCTCTGATGGTGCACTGGTTAAGCACAGGTCTGCTGACTGAAAGATTGGTGGCTGGGAAGACAGGAGTGGCAGTCTACTTCTGTAAAGATTTACAGCCTTGGAAATGCTGTGGGGCAGTTCTACTTGAGTCGGAATCCACTCTATGGCGGGGGGGGGGGGAAGTTAACAAGTATGCATATATCACATTTGTTCATCAGTTGTTTTCCACTTTTTCACTATTACAAACCGTGCTGCCGTGAACATTCCTGTGCAAGTCTTTGTATGGACACATGTCTTTATTTCTCTTGAGTAGATATGCAGGCCTGGAATTGCTGGGTCTCATGCATAACTCCATGTTTAATGTTTTTGAGAAACTGCCAAACTTTCCCAGAAAGAATCCTAAGCACTTGTTACTGTCTGCCTTTTTGATTCTGGCCATCCCTAGTGGGTGTGAAGTGTTGACATTGTGATTTTGATTTGCATTTCTTTGATGAAGTTAATGAAGTTGGGCATCTTTTCATGTGCAAGTTCACCATTTGTTTATATTTGGAGAAATGTCTATCCAGATCCTTTTCCCATTTTAAAAATTGGTTTGTCTTATTATTACTGATTTATAAGCGTTCTTTATATATTGTTGACATCTTTTTTAAACATAAATAAGATATTTCTCTACAGTGTGAGATAGAGTGGAAGCCCAAGACTTTGGAGTCAATAAGATCTAGAATTAAAAAACGAAACAAAACGAAAAAACCAGGCTTCTCCGTTAATGAGCATAGATACTAAGTGATCTTGGACAGATTACCAGATTATTCTCTTTGAGCCTCCAGGAGATCACCTGTAAAATGGGATAATCATGCCTTTTAGGAGCCCTGGTGGCACAGTGGGTAAGAGCTATGGTGAGCTACGGCTGCTAACCAAAAGTTGGCAGTTCAAACCCACTAGTCGCTCCTTGGAAACTCTATGGGACAGTTCTACTGTAGGGTTCCTATAGGGTTCCTATGGGTCAAAATCGACTCGACGGCAACGGGATTTTTTTTTAATGCTTCTGTCATGGATTGAATTATATCCCCCCAAAAATGTGTGTATCTATTTGGCTGGGCCATGATTCCCAGTATTTTGTGATTTTCCTATATGCTGTAAATCCTACCTTTGTGATGTTAATGAGGGAGAATGGGCAGCAGTTGTGTTAGTGAAGCAGGACTCAAGTCTACAAGATTGCATTGTGTCTTGAGGCAATCTCTTGAAATATAGAAGAAAGAAGTGAACAGGGAGACAGGGGACCTCATAGAAAACAGTGCCCGGGAGCAGAGGGCATGTCCTTTGGACCCGAGGTCCCTGAGCAGAGAAGCACCTAGTCAGGGGGAAGATTGATGAGAAGGCTGACAGAGAAAGCATTCTTCTGGAGCTGAGGTCCTGGATTTGGACGGTTAGCTTACTTTACTGTGAAGAAATAAATTTCTCTTTATTAAAGCTATCCACTTGTGGTATTTCTGTTATAGCAGCACTAGGTAATAGCCTCTTAGAGTTGCAGTGAGGATTAAATGACACAATGGGTATTAGCTGCTTAGAATGCACCTGGCAGACAGCAGGCTCTTAAAGATGTATCTAATCTCCCATAAACTGGAAGATGTATGCAGGGGTTTGCTTAGCGGTGTTGGTGCCTGCCCTGCTCCAGAAGCCCATAGACTTTTCCAGGGATTACCGTGAAATTGGCACTAGCATCCATGGCCCTGATTCTGCCTGTAAACCCATTTTTATTTATCCATACCTAAGTCTTTTAACCATCTTAACCACTTTTAGTTCTACTTAGATTTAGGTGTAGCTAAAGCCGTTTCTTCCTTCCGTAGCTGGGAACAATTTAGAGGAGTTACTGTTTTATTTAAAAATTTAACGTTTTAATTTGTGTTTCTCCTAAAGTAAAGGAAAAAAAAAAAAAAAACCCTTGAAAATGACTTTGACAGTCTTCTTATCTGTAGGGAAAAGACCAAAGCTTTGGAGTCATAGGCCTGAGTTACCTCCATGTCTTTTGTAATCTTAGACAAATCATGTGATGTCCTAAGCTTTGGGTTCCGATCTGTAAAATAGGATGACAGTACCCCACAGGATAGGAGCAGCATGCCAGTGAAAGCCATAAACATAAACGTAGTAGCTTTTTTTTTTTCTTTTTTTTAAGTAGCTACCATTTATTGAACTCTTAATACATGGCAAGTGGTTTAAGTTCAGTTATCTTCACACTTGTGATCTAGGACACGGGTGTTTTGATGCTCACTGTACAAATAAAGCTTGCCCAAGGTCTCTGAGCTGGATTCAGAGCTCTACTTCAAGGGCCCTGTTCTATCCACAGGCCAGCCACTAAGCAGGGGTGAGTGTGTTTTTTTGTTTTTCTTTTTTGTAGTAAAATACGTATAACAAAATATTTGCTGTTTTAACCATTTTTAAGTATATAATTAAGTGACATTCATTACATGTACAATGTTGTACAATCGTCACCATTATATATTTCAGAACTTTTTCTTCGCCCCAAACAGGAACTCTGTACCCATTGAACAGGGACTCCCGTTCCCCGCCCCCCCCGCCCCCCAATCCCTGATAACTGCTAATTTACCTTCTGTCTCTATGCATTTGCTTGTTGTAGACATTTCATGTAAGTGGGATGATACAATATTTGTCATTTTGTGGCTGACTTCTTTTTCTTAGCATAATGTTTTCAAGGTTCATCGTTTCTCTTTTTCGCTGAATAACCTTCCGTTGTACGTATATGCCACATTTTGTTTATCTAGACATCTGTTGATGGAGGGGAGTGTGGTTTTAAAGTTGCTCATGGAATCTGTATTAGTTTTCTATTTGCTATTGTAGCAAATTATCACAGATTTAGTGGTTTAAACAACACAAATGTATTATCTTAAAACCCTGTAGGTCAGAAGGTCAATACTGGTCTCACTGGGCTGCAGTCACGGTGTCAGGAGGGCCACGTTCTTTTCTGGTGGTTCTAGGGTAAAATGTTTCCTTGCCTTTTCCAGCTTCTAGAGGCAGCCCTCAGTCCTTGGCTTGATGCCTTTCCATCTTCAAAGTCAGCAGCTATGGGTCAAGTCCTCATAGCACATCACTTGAATCTTGCTTCGTCTATCGTCACCTCTCTTTTTCTGACCACTCTGTTGCATCCTTTTTCTAGTTTTAAGGACCGCAGTGATTATATTGGCCCACCCAGATAATCCAGGATAATCTCCCTATTTTAAGGTCAGCTGATTCCAAAATTCAAAAACCAAAACACATTGCTTTCGAGTTGATTCCGGCTTATAGTGACCCTATAGTTCAGAGTAGAACTGCTTCACAGGGTTTCCGAGGTTATGAATCTTTACAGAAGCAGACTGCCACATCTTTCTCCAACGGAGTGGCTGGTGGGTTCTAACTGCCTTTCTGTTAGAAGCCGAACACTTTAACCACTGTGCCACCAGAGCTGCTTATCAGCTGCTTAGCAGCCTTAGTTGTCCCTTGCCATGTGTCTTGGTTATCTAGTGCTGCTGTAACAGAAATACCACAAGCGGATGACTTTAACAAACAAATTTATTCTCTCACAATTTAGGAGGCTAGAAGTCCAAACTCAGGGTGCTAGCTTCAGGGGAAGGCTTACACTCTCTGTTGGCTCTGGGGGAAGGTTCTCATCATCAGTCTTCCCTGGTCAAGGAGTTTCTCAGCACAGGGACCTTGGGTCCAAAGGACGCGCTATTCTCCTCGCTCTTGTTTCCCAGTGGTATGAGCTCCCCATATCTGTCTACTTGCTTCTCTTTTATATCTCAAAAGAGATTGAGTTAAAATACAACCTAATCTTGTAGATTGAGTCCTGCCTTATTAACATAACTGGGAACCATGGCTTAGCCAAGTTGATACATATTTTGGGGGGACACAATTCAATCCATAACATTCCACTCGTTAGTCCCCCTAAATTCATGTCCTTGCCACGTGTAAAACACATTCACACCATCGTATCATAGCAAAAGTCTTAATTCAACTCCAAATCCCAAATCCAAAAATTGCTCTTCATCTGTGAAATCTAGAATACAAGTTACCTGCTTCCAAAGTAAAATGGTGGAACAGGCACAAGTAGATATTTCCATTACAAATGGGAGAAATAGAAAGGAAAGAAGGGATAACAGGCACCAAGCAAGTCAGTGGAACATATTACATTAGCCTTCGAGGCTTAAAAATAATCCTCTGTTCTCTGAGACCATTTAGACAATGGCCCTACCCTCCTGACTCTGTGTGTTGGCCACACTCTCCAGATTCTGGGTGGAGGCCCCTCAGCCCTGGGCTTCGGCTCCACCTTCTAGGCCCACTGGAATGGCAACTCTGCTTCCTCAGCTTTAGGCACACCATTCTTCTAGTCATTCTGAATGGCAACGCCACTCTCTGAGACCCTAAAGGTTGTGGCCAAACCCTTTGAGACTGAGGCAGCTCTGCTTCCTGTATTCCTTGTCTCTTCAGCTTCTGCTTCCTGGTTCCTTGGCTTCTTAGCCCCTCGGGCTGCCCACATCTGCCCTGCTGGGGCAAGTGTTCCAAAGCTCTTTAACTCCACCAGTAAGTGCCGGAAGGCACGCTATTCTGCCAGTAAACTTAGGGCAGAAGGCACTCAGCTCTCTTGCTGTAAATCAGGAAGCCTAGCTCCCCTGATAAGTGCTTGTAGGCACCCCACTCCATCCACCAGGAAGCTTTCTGGGCAAAGGCACTCAGCTGTCTCTCTCCATGGGTTGACTCCAGCACTGTCCACGCCGGTCTACAGGTTCTGCCGTTGCTCCTTGCTGTTTGTGCCATCTCCAGTGTAGCAGCTCTCCACCAACAGTCACTTCAAGGCAATCTAGGCTTTTACTGTTAGGTACTTTAGGACTCTTCCAGCCTCTATTCATTCACAGTTTTAAAACAGCTTCCACATTTTAGGTATATGTCAGAGCAGCACCCCATTCCTGGTTCCAGATTCTGTCTTAGACATCTAGTGCTGCTGTAACAGAAATACCACAAGTGGATGGCTTTAACAAAGAGAAATTTATTTTCTTACAGTCTAGTAGGCTACAAGTTCAAATTCAGGGTGTCAGCTCCAGGGGAAGGCATTCTCTCTCTGTCAGCTTTGGGGGAAGGTCCTTGTCATCATGCTTCTCTGGTCAAGGAGCTTCTCAGCGCAGGGACCCCAGATCCAAAGGGTGTGCTATTCTCCTGGCTCTTGTTTCTTGGTGATATGAGATCCCCATGTCTCTCTACTTGCTTCTCTCCTTTTATATCTCAGAAGAGATTGACTTAAGGGACAGCCTAATCTTGTAGATTGAGTTGTGCCTCATTAACATAACTACTGCTAATCCTGCCTCGTTAGCATCATAGAGGTAGGATTTACAACACATAGGAAAATCACATCAGATGACAAAATGGTGTACAATCACACAATACTGGAGATTACGACCTAGCCAAGTTGACACATATTTTGGGGGGACACAATTCAATCCATAACACCATGTAACCTATAATATTCTCAGCTTCTGGGCATTAGGACATGGACATCTTCTGGGAGGGAGGTATTATTCTGCCTATCACAGTAGCTATTCAGTAGTGGTGTGATGGAGAATTATCCTGGTATTTCTCTCTAACGGTGCCTGTTTGGCTTTGTAGGAGATCCTGTTAGAAGAAACAGCGGCATGTAAGTTGCTTCCTTTGGCTGATAAACAGGACTCCCCCGCATCCCACCCCTTACCCAAAGCCTTCTCTTTCTCCTGTCTCACCATGCCCAGAGTTTAGACGTCACCCTCCGCATCGCTTGCCTATCAGTTCTGCCAGGTGTAACACATTTATACCTAAATGTGCTGTAACTGTTAGAGACTAAAGAGGTTCAGTGGAGGGCTTCCTGGTGTGGAACCTGAATCTCAGCAGAGGAAGAGGGCATGGAGGCTTATGCAGGGCCCGTCTTCTTATGCCCGTTGTATGTAGTTCAGGGGCTCTCTCCTTAATACCCATCTTATATTTCCTTTTGTTGGAATCTGGTCTTGGGAGGTGTGATGCTCATACCTGTGTCTGACAGGTCCTGGCACAACAGTGACTTCCAGCCCTCTGCCAAATGGTTGGGGAAGAATAGAGTGTTGGAGCAGCAGAAATCTCCAGGTGAGTTAGCTGGGGTTGTTGGCTGGTGATGGGACCCTCAGCCTGTAGCACTGATCCTGGTTAATGATGCCCAGTCCACCCGGGTTCTGCTCAAGCCCGAAACTTGGGATCCACCCAGATTCTGCTCTTCCTCCAGTCAGCCACCGTGTTTCCTTTCACTCGCTGGAGACGTCCCCCTGCCACTGCCGTGGAGCAGACCCTCCGTCACTGTCACATCTGCTGTTTCTAAAACCCTGGTGGCGTAGTGGTTAAGAGCTACGGCTGCTAACCAAAAGGTCAGCAGTTCGAATCCACCAGGCACTCGTTAGAAACTCTATGGGGCAGTTCTGCTCTGTCCTATGGAGTCGCTATGAGTTGGAATCGACTTCATGGCAACGAGTTTTGTTTTGTTTTCATGTTTCTCTTTATTCTCACCTTCTTCCATATTACCCTCACACCATCTCCAAAGCACTCTTTTTAAAACAGATATATTGATGTCACCCCCAGTCGAACTCTTTCACTCACTTTTCACAGCCTGAGGAACAAGCTTCTGAGAACAGCATTCAGTGATGGCATGACTGGGCCCTACCTGCCCTTCCAGCCTCCTCTCACACACCCACATGCAGCGTGCAATGTTATTCCTGACCAGGTGAAATTTCCCAGTATGCCAAGCTCTCTGGGTCCCTTTGGCCTCACTCCTGCACGACCCTCCACGCTCCCCTCCCCAGCTTAATATTAACTCTGTGAACCACAACCCCCCCATCTGTCCTGAAGCACTGGATACATACCTCACCGGAAGTACACGGTTCTTCATACATGGATAACTCTGTCTCCCCAGAGAGTGAGCTCCTTAAAGGCAATGACATTGTGGCCAACACAGTATTGGGCCACTGCTATAAATGATGACCTGACCTCGATGAGTAATTGCTGAGCCATTAAGTATACTATACCCCTTCAGTGTTCACGAGGGGAGGAACGTTTGTAGATGTGTGTGTGTGTATGTGTGAATATTTTAACATTGAGGACAATGTGAGTCACTTACCACATGTCCTAACTCTTCTGAATCTTCTAATCTTATGCGTGCCTTTTTTTTAAAATACTGTTTTTCTTCCCAGGATTCAAGAAAAGAGAGACTGAGGTGTATGTTGGCAATCTTCCACTGGATGTCTCTGAGGTATTCTTCACTCTCTGGGAACAGCTGCTTTTTTATCTTCTTTGGTCTCCCCCATGTGACTGTGAACCTGCTAGTAATTTTACTGGTTCTAAAGACGTTTGGGAGCTATGAGTGTGTGAGTGACCCACTCATCCTGGTTGGCCCTGGGCTTTCCCAAATTTAGCAGTGAAAGTTCTGCCTCCTGGGTAGTTAAAAAAAAACCAGTAGCCGTCAAGTTGCTTCCGACTCATGGCGACCCCACGTGTGTCAAATGGCTGATTTTTCAGAAGTGGATTGCCAGGACTTTCTTCTGAGGCATCCCTGGGTGGAGTTAAAACTCTAACCTTTTGGTTAGCAGCTGAGCATGTTAACTGTTTGCACTAGCCAGGGACTCCCCTGGATGGTTAGTCCCCCTACTTATCCCAGGCAAACCTGCATGATTGGTCACCCTACTTATCTCTTCTTATCCCTTTGAATTGAGGGGCTGCAGTGAGGTGGTTTTTCTTCAGGAAGGGGCCTTATTAGGGCTCACTTGCTGGTAACAGGGTACAGTTGAGTCTTAACCAAACGCTACACCCATTTGACTTTGAACAGAACGAGTTTGGTTGGTTGCTTGTGCACTTAGAGAGTAAAACATAAATGGTGGTATTTTAAACCCCAGGAATCTTATAGTCTGGGGAGGCTAGACAACAAACCTGAAATAATTATGGGCTAGCATAAATATATACGTTTTTTAATAAGTGCATTTGAAGTGCAGATGGAAGGAAGACGGAAGTGTAATCTATTGAAGTATCCTCTGACTTTTAAAAATTTTTGTGATTCTACTGTATGCAAAATAATGTGCCAGAGGTTTAGTATGCTTAAAGATGAATAACTTAGTCCTTTCACTCAAGGAGCTCAATCTTGGAAGGAAGGTGAGAGGAACTAACCTTTGTGAGCCCCTCCTATTTCCAAGTATTTCCTGAAAAGCGTGGTCGCCGTACTCCGTCCCTAACCAGTGACACTCAGTCCTCTCTGCCCAAGTTGTACCTTACTCCTTTTATGCCACCTATATTTATTTTTTTATGATATATTATCATTATCGGGCCTGAGCCAGGAAACAGGCTAGTTGAATCCAGGTCCAGTTGTCCCCAAATCTCATGTTCTTTGCCTTGTACCAAACCACATAACTGATAGGACATGTAAACAACTCACAATAATAAAAGATGGGCCTGTGATGTTTTTAATCAAAGGGAGAGGAAAAATGGTATTGGAACATAGAGAAGGAAGTAATCATTTTGACCCAATAAATGAAACCATATTCAAAGGGACAGTTTGGGGGACTCTTGGCATCTGATAGAAGAGAGTACTGGGGCTGGCTCCCCTGCCTCTACCTTGGCAGGCTGGTGTAACCTGACAGTGACATGGAGAGGGGAGCCCTGAGGACAGTTCCTGTGGTGGTCTGGGGAGGCATGGTACTGAGAAGCTCCGCCATCTCTCTCCGTAGACCCTGTTTGAAAGCCCAGCACCTGGGGTTTGCTTGGCCACGCTGTCCCACAGTAGTGTAGGGCACCCTTGGTCCTTGTCCACAGTGTTTTCTTTCAACTCTCTAACTCATACCAGCCTCATAGAAGAGGAAGGATGTGAAGTAGGCTTTAAAGAAGCAGTAGGATTTTTTAAAAAATTAATTTTTGATTATAAAATTAACACCCTGCCAAGAACTGTGAAGTATTTGAGATTTTTCCTACTTGCAAGCTAACAAGTTAGCCTGCTGCAGTTTCGTGGTTGCTGGTAGAAAACACAAAACTTCTGGGTCAGGGATGAAAGACTACTTACGACAGCAGTAACGGTAGCCAGCATTTTTTGTTATTATTATTTTTTAAATAGCATTTTTATTAGGATTGTTACTTTTTGTTAGTGTTGTGGTTACAACATAACATAAATTTTGAGTGATCTATTTTTCCCGTAAGTCATGTTATTTTTAGTGCATGATTTTTCAGAACACAATAATTTTTTTAGTATTTAGTATAATGTATATAATTGTATCATTGCAGAATAATATATAACAAGTCTCAATTATTAATCAGCATTCTTTTTTTTGTTGTACTTTAGATGAAGGTTTACAGAGCAAATTAGTTTTTCATTAAACAATTAATGGACATATTGTTTTGTGATATTGGTTGCCAACCGCTTTGTTATGATTTTTTACTTTTCATTGTATCGTTGGTTGTATTCATCTCTTTTTCTTGAGATGCAATTCACATACCATAAAATTCACCATTTTAAAGTGTACAATTCAGTGCTTTTTAGTGTATCCACAAGGTTGTACAGCCATCGTCACTAATTCCAGAACATTTCCTTTGCCCCAGAAAGAAACCCCGTGCCCCTTACAGTCCCTCCCTTGCCCTGGTTTGCCTAGCCCTTGGCAACCACTAATCTACTTTTTGTCCCTGTGGATTTGCCTATTCTGGACTTTTCACATAAATGGAATTATACAATACGTGGCCTTTTATGCCTGGCTTATTTCGCTTAGCGTAATGCTTTCAGGGTTCGTACATGTTGTAGCTTGTCTCAGTATTTCATTTCTTTTTAGTGCCAAATGATACAGTAAAACCAGCAAAAGACAGAACCTGTGTAAGGCAAAAACCTGTCAGAGAAGGAAAACTCAAATATTTTCCACTAAAAGGAGCAATAGAAAAGTGGCAAGACTGCCCCTTGTCAAAGGCAGAAAACGTCGTGAGACCCAGAAGAACAAGGTAGTCCTGTTGAGCTCTGGCTTTCACGGGTTTCACTGTATTTTCGTCGTGTGACTGGAACACCTTTGGTGTATCCATTCATCAGTTGATGAACATTTGGGTTGTTTACACTTTTTGGCTATTATGAGTGATGCTGCTATGACCATTCACTTATAAGTTTTTATGTGAACATGTTTTGTTTCTCTCCGGTATATATCTAGGAGCAGAATTGGTAACAATATGTTTAACTTTTGGAGGAACTGCCTAACTTTTCCCAAATGCCTGTACCATTTTCCATTCCCACTTGCTGTGTATGAGGGTTCCAATTTGTTTACTTCCCCCCAACACTGGTTATTGTGTGTCTTTTTTATTATAGCTGTCCTGGTGAGTGTGAAGTGGTGTCACTGTGGTTTTGAGTTGCACTTCCTTAAAAACTAATGAACGTCGTTCATGTGCTTTTTGGCCACTTGTATATCTTCTTTGGGGAAATGTCTGTTCACATCCTTTGTTCATTTTTTATTTGGTCTGTTTGTCCTGTTACTATTGAGTCATAAGATTTCATGTATAATCTGGATATAAATCCCTTATCAGATAATGCTTTGCAAATATTTTCTCCCATTCTGTTGTCTTTTTACTTTCTTAATAGTGTTCTTTGGCACACGAGAGTTTTTAATTTTGCTGAAGTCCAATTTTCTATTTTTTATTCGGTTGCTTGTAATTTAGGTGGCATATCTAAGACATCGTTGCCTAATCCAAGATCATGAAGATTTACACCCATGTTTTCTTCTAAGAGTTTTATAGTTTTAGCTCTTATATTTAAGCCATTATCCATACACAAGTTATTTTTTGTATATGGTGTGAGGTGGGGGTCCAGCTTAATTCTTTTGTATGTGCATATCTAGTTGTCTGAGGATCCCTAGTGGCAAAATGGTTTAAGGACTTGGTTGCTAATGGAAAGGTTGGCAGTTCAAACCCATCCAGTGGTTCTGCAGGAGAAACCCGGCGATCTGCTTCTGTAAATATTACAGCCAAGAAAACCCTAAGAGGCAGTTCTGCTGTGTCACATGGGGTCATCGTGAATCGGAATTGACTCGGCGGAAGCCAACGACAACAAGAACAATCCAGTTGCCCCGGCACCATTTGTTGAAGAGACTGTTCTTTCTCCATTGAAAGGACTTGGCACTCTTGTCAAAAATTAGTTGGCCATAGATGTATGAGTTTATTTCTCAGTTCGTTTCCTTTGGTCTACGTGTCTCTTCTTATACTGATACCACACTGTTTTGATTACTATAGCTTTGCAGTATGTTTTGAAATTGGACCGTATCAGTCCTCCTACTTGTTCACTATTGCTTTGTCTAATTGAGGGACCCCTGCAATTCCCTGTGAGTTGCAGGATCAGCTTTTCCATTTCTGCAAAGAAGGCTTTTGGAATTTTAATAGGAATTGCACTGAATCTGTAGATTGCTTTGGGTAACATTGACATCTTAATATTGAGTCTTCCAGTCCATGAAAACAGGATGTCTTTCCATTTATTTAGTTCTTTAATTTCATTCAGTAATGTTTTATAGTTTTCAGTGTACAAGTCTTTCATCTCCCTGGTTAACAATTTATTCCTAGGTATTCTACTCTTTGAGATGCTATTGTAAATGGAATTTTATTCTTAATTTCCTTTTTTCAGTTGTTCCTTACTGGTGTATAGAAACACAACTGATTTTTATGTGTTGATCTTATACCCTGCCACTTCACTGAATTCATTTATTAACTCTAGTAACTTCCTTGTGAATTTTGGGGGATTTTTTTTTTCCCGCTTTTTTTTTTTCTTGTGCTTTAAGTGTAAGTTTACAATTCAAGTCAGTTTCTAATACAAAAATTTATACACATATTGTTATGTGACCCTAGTTGCTTTCCCTATAATGTGACAGCATACTTCTCCTCTCCACCCCGTATGTCCTGTGTCCGTTCCACAAGCTCCTGTCACCCTCTGCCTTCGCATCCTGCCTACGGACAAGAGCTACCCATGTAGTTTCATGTGTCTGCTTGAGCTAAGAAGCACATTCCTCACCAGTATCATTTTATGTCTTATAGTTCAGTCTAATCTTTGTCTGAAGAGTTGGCTTCGGGAATGGTTTTAGTTTTGGGCTAACAGAGAGTCCAGGTGCTATGTCTCCTGGGTCCCTCCAGTCTCAGTCAGACCATTAAGTCTGGTCTTATTACTAGAATTTGAATTCTGCATCCTGCTTTTCTCCTGCTCCATCAGGGACTCTCTATTGTGTTCCCTGTCTGAGCAGTCGGTGGTAGCCGGGTACCATCTAGTTCTTCTGGTCTCAGGCTGATGGAGTCTCTGGTTTATGTGGCCCTTTCTGTCTTGGGCTCTTATTTTCCTGTGTCTTTGGTGTTCTTCATTCTCCTTTGCTCCAGGAGGGTTGAGACCAATTGATGCATCTTAGATGGCCACTTCTTAGCTTTTAAGACCCCAGACGCCACTCATCAAAGTGGGATGCAGAACATTTTCTTAATAAACTTTGTTATGCCAATTGACCTAGATGTTCCCTGAAATCATGATCCGCAGACCTCTGCCCCTGCTACTCTGTCCCTTAAAGTGTTTGGTTGTGTTCAGGAAACTTCTCAGCTTTTGGTTTAGTCCAGTTGTGCTGACTTGCCCTGTATTGTATGTTGTCCTTCCCTTCACGTAAAATAATTCTTCTTTGCTAATTAGTGAATACCCTTTTTCCCTCCCTCCCCACCCGCGTAACCATCAAAGAATGTTTTCGTCTGTGTTTAAACCTTTTCTTGAGTTCTTACAATAGTGGTCTCATATAACATTTGTCCTTTTGTGACTAATTTCACTCAGTGTAATACCTTCCAGATTCAGCCATATTATGAGATGTTTCATGGATTCATCGCTGTTCTCTATTGATGCGTGGTATTCCATTGTGTGAATATACCGTAATTTGTTTATTCATTCATCTGTTGATGGGCACATTGGTTGTTTCCATCTTTTTGCTATTGTAAACAGTGCTGCTATGAGTGTAGGTATGTATATATCTACTGGTGTGAGGGCTCTTATTTCTCTAGGATATATTCCAAGCCGTGGGATTGCTGGATCATATGGTAGTTCTATTTCTAGTTTTTTAAGGAAGCGCCAAATTGATTTCGAAAGTCGTCGTACCATTTTACATTCCTACCAGCAGTGTATAAGTGTTTTCGGTCTCTCCACAACCTCTCCAACATTTATTATTTTGTGTTTTTCTATTAATGCTAGTGTTGTTGGGGTGAGATGGTATCTCATCGTGGTTTTGATTTGCGTTTCTCTAACGGCTAATGACTGTGAGCATTTCCTCATGTATCTGTTAGCCACCTGAATGTCGTCTTAGTGAAGCACCTGTTCATATCCTTTGCCCATTTTTTAATTGGGTTGTCTTTTTGTTGTTGAGGTTTTGCAGTATCTTGCAGATTTTAGAGATTAGACAATAATTGGATTTGTCATAGCAAAACATTTTTTCCCAGTCTGTAGGTTGTCGTTTTACTGTTTTGGTGCAGTCTTTGGATGAGCATTAAGTATTTGATTTTTAGGAGCTCCCAGTTATCTAGTTTCTCTTCAGGTGTTTGTGCATTGTTAGTAATATAATTTTGTGTACTGTTTATTCCATGTCTTAGGGCTCCTAGAGTTGTCTCTGTTTTTTCTTTCATGATCTTTATCGTTTTAGATTTTATATTTAGGCCTTTGATCCATTTTGAGTTAGTTTTTGTGCATGGTGTGAGGTATGGGTCTTGTTTCTTTTTTTTTGCAGATGGATTGCCAGTTATGCCAGCACCGTTTGTTAAAAGAGACTGTCTTTTCTGCAATTGGTGGACTTTGGGCCTTCGTTGAGTATCTGCTGCTCATAAGTGGATGAATTTATGTCTGGATTCTCAATTCTGTTCCATTGATCTTTGTATCTGTTGTTGTATCAGTGTCAGCCTGTTTTGACTACTGTGGTGGTATAATAGGTTTTAAATCAGGTAGTGTGAGGCCTCCCACTTTGTTCTTCTTTTTCAGTAATTCTTTACTTATCCAGGGCTTCTTCCCTTTCCATATGAAGTTGGTGATTTGTTTCTCCATCTCATTAAAAAATGCCATTGGAATTTGGATTGGGATTACAGTGTGTCTGTAGATCACTTTGGGTAGAATAGACATTTTCACAGTGTTGGGTCTTCCTATCCATGAGCAAGGTATGTTCTTCTACTTATGTAGGTCTCTTTTGGTTTCTTGCAGTAGTACCTTGTAGTTTTCTTCGCATAGGCCCTTTACATCTCTGGTTAGGTTTATCCTTAATTATTTTATCTTTTTGGGGGCTATTGTAAATGGTATTCATTTGGTGATTTCCTCTTTGATGATCTTTTCGTTTGGTGTAGAGGAACCCAACTGATTTTTGTATGTTTATTTTGTATCCTGATACTTTGCTGAACTATTAGTTCTAGTAGTTTTCTTGTGGACTCTTCAGGGTTTTTTGTGTATAAGGTTATATCATCTGTAAATATGCTTTTACTTCTTCCTTACCAATTTGGATGCTCTTTATTTCTTTTTCTAGCCTGATTGCTCTGGCTAGGACCTCCAACTCAGTGTTGAATAAGAGTGGTGATAAAGGGCAGCCTTGTCTGGTTCCTGATCTCAAGGGGAATGCTTTCAGACTCTCTCCATTTAGGATGATGTTGGCTTTGTATAAATGCCCTTTATTATGTTGAGGAATTTCCTTTCTATTCCTGTTTTGCTGAGAGTTTTTATCATGAAGTTTTTTGGACTTTGTCAAATGCCTTTTCTGTGTTTATTGATAAGATCATGTGGTTCTTGTCTTTTGTTTTACTTATGTGAGGGATTACACTCATTGTTTTTCTAATGTTAAACCATCCCTGCATACCTGGTATGAATCCCACTTGGTCATAGTAAATTATTTTTTTGATATGTTGTTGAATTCTATTGGCCAGAATTTTGTTGAGGATTTTTGTGTCCATGTTCATGAGGCATATTGGTCTGTAATTTCCTTTTTTTGTGGTGTCTTTACCTGGGTTTGGTATCAGGGTTATGCTGGCTTCATAGAATGGGTTTGGGAGTATTCCATCCTTTTCTATGCTCTGAAATACCTTTAGTAGTAGTGGTGTTAACTTGTCTCTGAAGGTTTGGTAGAATTCTCCAGTGAAGCTGTCAGGGCCAGGGCTTTTTTTTTGTTGGGAGTCTTTAAATTACCTTTTCAATTTCTTCTTTTGTTATAGATCTATGTAGTTATTCTACCTCTGTTTGTGTTAGTTTAGGTAGATAGTGAGTTTCTGGAAATTTGTTCATTTCTTCTAAGTTTTCAAATTTGTCATGGTACAGTTTTTCGTGGTATTCTGTTATGATTCTTTTAATTGTAGTTGGGTCTTTTGTGATATTGTCCATCTCATTTCTTATTTGGGTTACTTGCTTCCTCTCCTGTTTTTCTTTTTTTCAGTTTGGCCAGTGGTTTATTGATTTTGTTGATCTTTTCAAAGAATTAGCTTTGTTTTTTTTTTTTTAACTCTTCCAATTGCTTTTCTGTTCTCTATTTCATTTAATTTTGCTTTAATTTTTATTATTTGTTTTCTTCTTATGCCTGAGGGCTTCTTTTGCTGCTCTGTAGTTGTTCCAGTTGTAGGGATAATTCTTTGATTTTGGTCCTTTCTTCTTTTTGGATGTGTGTTATAAATTGACCTCTGAGCACTGCTTTTGCTGTGTCCCAAAGGAAGTGTTTCATTCTTATTTGATTCTATGATTCTGTCCTTAATTTCTTCTATAACCCAGTAGTTTTTGAGCAAGGTGTTGTTCAGTTTCCATGTGTTAGGTGTTTTCTCCGTGCTTCTTCTCTTATTGATGTCTACTTTTGTGCCTTTATGTTCAGAGAAGATGCTTTGTAATATTTCGAAGTTTTGGCTTCTTTTAAGGCTTGCTTTATGGCCTAATATGTGGTGTATTCTGGAGAATGTTCCTTGTGCATTGGAAAAAAAAGTATACTTGGTTGCTGTTGGGTAGAGTGTTCTGTATATGGTCTATGAGGTAAAGTTGGTTAATTGTGGCATTTAGATCTTCCGTGTCTTTATTGGCCCTCTTTCTGGATGTCCTGTCCTTCGCTGAAAGTGGTGTGTTGAAGTCTCCTACTATTATTGTGGAGCTGTCTGTCTCTCTTTTCAATGTGCTTAGAGTTTGTTTTAAGTATTTTGGAGCCCTGTCGTTGGGTGTGTAAATATTTATTATGGTTACATCTTTCTGGTATATTGACCTTTTAGTCATTATATAGTGTCCTTTCTTATCCTTTTTGGTGGATTTTTTGTTTTTTAAGTCCATTTTGTCAGGAATTAATATTGCCACTCCAGGTGTTTTTTGATTGTTGTTTGCTTGATATATATATTTTTTCCATCCTTTGAGTTTTAGTTTATGTCTTTAAGTCTAAGGTGTGTCTCTTGTAGGCAGCATATAGATGGATCATGTTTTTTTATCCATTCTGCCACTCTCTGTCTCTTTATTGGTATATTTAGTTCATTTACATTCAGCATAATTATTGGTAGGTATGAGTTTAGTGCTGTCATTTTGATGTCTTTTTTTGTGTGTGTTGTTGACAGTTTCTTTTTTCCACTTAATTTTCTGTGCTGAGTCATTTTTCTTTATTTTCATCTTTTTCATTGTTGTTGCTTTTGTATTTGCTGAGTCTTTTATGTTTTTCGTGTTTTTTATTTTGATATGTAGGATTGTTAGTTTCCTTTGTGGTTACCTTAATACTTACCCCTATTTTTCTGAGTTTAAACCAGTCTTTTATTTCTTTATATCACGTTCACTTCCTCTCCATATGAAAGATCTATGACTACATTTTTTTAGTCCCTCCGTTTTGTTATAATGTTGTCATCTTTTAGATAATGATGTCTCTGTTTCACTGTTTTAAGCATTTTAGCCGGGATTTATTTAATTTCCCTAACTGGCTTGATATCTGGTTGTTCTGTGTTCTGGTCTTGGGTTGTTATCTGATGTTACTGATTTTCTAACTGGAGGACTTCCTTTAGTTTTTCTTGTAATTTTGGTTTCCTTTCTGAAAATTCCCTCAACTTCTGTTTATCTGGAACTGTCCTAATTTCGCCTTCGTATTTGAGAGACAGTTTTGCTGGATATATAATTCTTGGCTGGCAATTTTTTTCCTTCAGGGCTTTATCTATGTCATCCCATTGCCGCCTTGCCTGCATGGGTTCTGCAGAGTAGTTTGAGCCTAGTCTCATTAACTGTCCTTTGTAGGTGTCTTTTTTTTTTTTTTTAATCCCTTGCCACTTTTAAAATTCTCTCTTTATCTTTGGTTTTTGCAAGTTTGATTATGATATGTCTTGGTGACTTCCTTTTGGGATCTGTCTTGTGTGGGGTTTGATGAGAATCTTGGATAGATAGCTTCTCATCTTTCATGATATCAGGGAAGTTTTCTGATAACAAATCTTCAACAATTCTCTCTGTATTTTCCGTTATCCCTTACCACCCCCACTCTGGTACTCCAATCGCTCATAGGTTATTTCTCTTGATAGAGTCCCACATAATTCCTAAGGTTTCTTCATTTTTTTAAGTTTTTTGTTTTTTTTAATTTTTCCTCAGGTATGTTGTCAAGTGCTATATCTTAAATCTCACTAGTTCTGACTTCCTTTTTTTCATTTCTGCTTCTATGACTTTCTACTGAGTTGTCTGGTTCTGAAATTTTATTGTTAATCTTCTGGATTTCTGTTTGTTGTCTCTCTGTGGATTCTTGTAGACTATTAGATTTGTCACTGTACTCTACTCCAGTCTTCCAAAGTTCCGCTAATGCTTGTCTGTGTGCTGCTTGACTTGTTGTATATTTTGTCTGATCTCCTTCCTGATCTCTTGAAGAGTTCTGTATATTAATCTTTTGTATTCTACTTCTGGTCATTCCAGGAAGTTGTCTTCATTGGAAGATTTCTTGATTATTTGTTTTTGGAGCTTGCTAAAGCAATCATGGCCTGCCTCTTTATGTGATTTGATATTTTTTGTTGTCTCCAAGCCATCAATAAGATATTTTATTAATTTATTTTATATCTACTTACCGTGTCCTAGCTTCTTATTTTGTTTCATTTTGATATACCCAAATAGACTGCTCGAGGGAGCTAGTTTGATTATTGGCGCCTTTGAAGCTCTAACGTCGTGTCTCCAGGTCGTTAGAGCTGCTACTAGGTTTATGAGTCCAGGAGTCTGTTTTACTTTTTTTCTATGTATTCAGCTTAGGTGTCCAGGTAGTTGGTCACCAAGTGTGTGGTGAAGGCTCTCACCTACAGCCTTAGATGAGCAGGGGTGATTGGTGTATGCACAAGTGCCTGGCTGTAGTAAGGGGTCATGTGCTGAGCAAGGCAGAGGACTGACACCCACCCCTGAGAGTGTGTGAGGAAAGCGTGTCCCTTTCCCTAGAGCATGTAGGTGGGTGGGTTTTGCAGCTGGACTATGGGCACCCAATGCTGTTCGTTGTAAGGACTGGGAGGCTCGACTTACCCTTGGACCCGTGTTGTGGATGGCTACATGGCATGGGTGGAGCTACCAGTCCTCAGGCCCCTCATGTGGGTAGGCGAGGACCCAGCTTAATAGGCAGAGCAGTGTCAAATGTCACTAACCTGCCTCTCCACCACATAGTCAAAAGTTTAAGTTAGACTTCAGGTATATACCCTGTTGTACTGTGCTACTGAGGGCCTGTGCTGTTGAAATGGGCCCACACATGCCCATGCAGAGGTGAAAGGTATTCAAAGTCCGTGGACTCCTTATGCCTGTGCCTAGGCAAAGGAGCTGTTTCTGCCCTGAGTTCCTGGCTTTGGGGAGCCGGCAGATTGTTTTTTTTCTGTTTGTTAATATGTTCCCTGTCCAAGGCCAGGAGAATGGCTCAGGGCCCACAACAGGCCCTACTTCCAGTCCAGGGAAAGTGGCTATCACTGAAGCTGACTTGGGACCCAGTGCAGAGCGGAGAGAAGTCAGGTAAATGGGAGAGAGTTTTTTTTACCAACCTTGCTCTGCACGGTAGATCAGACTCAAGTACCCATCTTTTGCCGATTCCGTGCTGGCTTTTGCTGATTCTGGAGGCGTGAGCGGACTCTCTGCTGCTCGGTCTCTCCTGTTGTGGAAAATGCGCCCCAGAAGCCACTGCTCGCCTCACTGCACTTGTATCAGCAGATCTGGCCTGCGGAGCATCAGGCCTGCCAACTCCTCACTGCATCTGAACCGTCTCTCCCTCCCTTTGCTGCTCAGTTCAATTCCTCAACTTTGCCTTTGATGTTCTGGGCTCCTAGATTGTCATATATAATCGATTCACTTGTTTTTTGGGTGTTTGTTGTAAGAGGGATCACAGGAAGCATCTGACTACTCCATTATCTTGGCTCTGCCTCTCTTTGGGATTTTCTAGATATAGAATCGTGTCATTTGAGAATAGAGATAGTTTTACTTCTTCCTTTACAATTTAGATGCCTTTTATTTCTTTTTCTTGCCTCATTGCTCTGGCTGGAACTCCGAGTACAATGCCGAATAGCAATGATGAAAGCAGGCATCCTTGTCTTGTTCTTAATCTTCAGGGAAAGCTTTCAGTCTTTCATTCAGTATGATGTTAGCTGTAGGTTTTTCATAAATGTCCTTCATCATGTTGAGGAATTTCCCTACTATTTCTAGTTCGTTGAGTATTTTCATCATGAAAGGGTACTGGATTTTGTCAGATGCCTTTTCTGCATCAGTTGACATGATCATGTGGTTCTTTTCCTTCATGGAGACAGATTTATAAGTCACTCTGGATCACAGTCTTAGAACCTGGGTCTGATGAAGGAGTTCCTGAAAACGTTATGTCCCAGCCCAGTCCCATCTCTGCCCCCATCCCTGGGGGACTGAATGAGGTTTCCAGTCACCCTTGCTCTGGTAGTCTTTCCACACCTCTGCTCACCTCATTTCCATGGGAACTGCAAAGAAGGTTGTTCTTGGTCCCTCTGTCTCACGTGGGTCAGTAGAAGCCTGTGTACCAGCTGGAAAGGAGAAGATTAAGTCCTGGAGGCACCAGATCTACCCCTAGAGGATCAAAACCCCTCTTCCCTCAAGACCTTAGCCTTGCCCTCAGGAGGATAAGATAGGCCAAGAAGCCACATCCTTCTATTGCTCAGCTTCTAGATCCTCAGCTAGGTGGCAAGGGTTTGCTGGATCATATTCTTCCATCAAGAAAGCATCCTAGAGGAATGAAAAGGTGTTCTCTACAAGGACTCAACAAGGGAGAAAGTGGGAAGGGAGGCTGTGGAAAAAGAGGGAACCTGGGAGAGATAAGCAAGGAGCTCCAAAGACGGGTCTCGGGAGCAGATAGCACCTCAGGGTCTCACCAGTGGTTTGGGTGCTTCCTTCACCAGAAACCTTTTCCAGAGGCTAGGGAAAAAAAGAGAAGGTGTCACTCAGGCACGTCTGTATTTACTTTATTGATTTTATGTTGAATTACTCTGGGTAGATTTTGAGGCAGGATACGGAGCATCATCAGCTGCTGCTCTGACACAGACTCTAGCTGACTCCTCAGACACCCACTCGCTTTCTCAATGGGAGTCCAAGCCAACCCAAAGAAAACCGTTCAGAAACAGGGAAGGGAGGTAGGGAGGCAGCCATTAGGGAGTCCCCCATCAGTGTAGTCACAGAATGCACGGCACACACAGCCCTTCCCAGTCAGGGGAGGAGGGCTTATATGGGCCTGCTTAGCCTGGCAGAAGGCTGGCACTTCTTGGAGGGAGGAATAGGAGTGGTGGTTAAGGATATATCAATTTCACTGTGTCATGACTCTCAGTGGTTTGGCAGTTACGTAATGATGTAACCATTTCCATGATTAGATCTGATATAGTCTCCTCCATGATGAGATCTGCTCTGAGCAGCCAGTTAATTGAAAGGGAGTTTCCTTGGGGATATGGCCTGCATCCAATATACATGGACTTTCTGTCAAAGCTTGCTGGATTTTGCTCACTCTTGATCCTGCATCCTACTCATCATCATCTGACCTCCGATTCTTGGGACTTGAGCTAGCAGCCTGCTGTCTGACCTGTCGATCTATGGTTCATCAGCCCCTGCAAGTACATGAGTCGAAGAAGCCTCTAGTCTGACACCTGACCCATGGACTTAGGATTTGCCATCCTCTACAAACACATGAGTCATTTCCTTGAGATAAATCCCCCCCTTTGTCTTTCTCTCTCTATGTGTGTATGTGTGTACACACACATACATACATACATAAACACATTTCACTGGTTTTGCATCTCTATAGAGAACCCAGCCTAAGACATTTGGTACTCGGGGTGGTTCTAGAGAAACAAATTGTAAGGGTGAATTTTCTAAATTGGTTCTCAAGTCTGTCTAGTCTTAAAGATGTTTATGACTCTGCTTCCAGTAGTAAAGAGGGCACTACTAATCCATGGCTTGAGGTTGCAATAGAAATACTCAAAATATCACCGCCAATAGATCAAGTATTGGTGAAAGGTAAGGCCCTGAATGTTGGCATGTTTGATTTTTCTGTACAGTTTTGTCAGGATGAGAAGAATAAGGAAGCTGGTTGGTTACTCCTGCTTTCACTAGGCAAAGTGGTAAAAGAAAGATGAGCTCAGGGCTTCGGAGTCAAAGCTTAAGTGCCAGATAAACGACCTCAAAGTTGCTACTTGTGCCCTAAAAGAAAGTCTTATTTCTTGTAGTAACAGAGCAGATACTGCCAAAAACTAGTCTAAGATTCTTACTGTGAGAGTGGCTGAATTACAACATCAAATGAATTTTCAACCTTGAATGGTGTCAAAAGTTAAAGTGAGGGCATTGATTTGGAAGAAATGGGATCCTGAACCTTGGGATGTGGACATAAGGGCAGATGTCATGGATTGAATTGTGTCTCCCCCAAAATATGTGTCAACTTGGTTAGGCCATGATTCCCAGTATTGTGTGGTTATCCTCCATTTTGTGATTGTAATTTTATGTTGAGAGGATTAGAGTGGGATTCTAACACCACCCTCACTCAGATCACCTCCCTGATCCAAGGTAAAGGGAGTTTCCCTGGGGTGTGGCCTATACCAGCTTTTATTTCTCAAGAGATAAAAGGAAAGAGAAGCAAGCAGAGAGTTGGGGACCTCTTACCCCCAAGAAAGCAGCACCAGGATCAGAGTGCATCCTTTGGACATGGGGTTCCTGCACCTGAGAAGCTCCTAGACCAGGAGAAGCCTTCCTCCATAGCTGACAGAAAGAGGAAGACTTCCCCTGGAGCCAAAGCCCTGAATTTGGACTTGTAACCTACTAGACTGTGAGAAAATAAATTTCTCTTTGTTAAAGCCATCCACTTGTGGTATTTCTTTTATGGCAGCACTAGATGACTATGACAGCAGATAATCAGGAAGCTGGGGACACTGAGCTCTTAAATTCTGTTGACTCAGTCCTGCCAACAGATCCATCAGCCCTTCCACCTCCATCTGATGAGATTAAAGCAGCTGTGTCTGAAGATCTTTGTCTGAGATGCCACCTGCGGAGGTGTCTGAGTCATTACTGGGGCATTGCCTCTGGCAGGTGCCTTACAAGACATTGATGTATGTTCTCAAAACACATCCCCACCACCCATTTTTGCTTGTAGACCTATAAGTCCCAGTGAGTCCCAAAAGGTGAAGTTCAAAATGTTACCCAGGAGGAGGTATACTATACTCCAAAAGAACTGCTTGACTTTGCTAATATGTACAAACAGAAACCTGGGGAATATGTATGGGAATGGCTATTAAGGGTGTGGAATAATGGTGCAAGGAACATAAAGGTGTATCAGTCTGAATTTATTGATATGGGCCCACTAAACATAGGTCCTTCGTTCAGTGTTTCAGCTCGAGAGGTTAGGAAAGAATCAAATAGTTTATTTTGTTAGGTCACCGAAACAAGGAGTACGTGATGGTCTACACTAAATCAAGTTGAAGTACCAGACCTGCCTTGGTATACTATAGAAGAAGGCATCCAAAGGCTTAGGGAAATTGGCTTGTTAAAGTAGATTTATCAGGTTAGACCCACAGATCCACACATGGAATGCCAAGAGGACATACCTTTTACTACAACGGTGAGGAAGACATTTGTGAAGGGAGCCCCAGCATCCTTGAAGACTGCTGTGATTGCCATTTTATGTAAGTCATATTTCACAGTGGGAGCTGCTCTAACTGAATTAAGACACCTAACCATATTGGGGCTGATTGGATCCCACGGTGGTAGGGACCAAGTGGTGGCACTCAATTGACAAAGACAAGGTGGGCATAGTTACCATAAGGGACAACAGAGTCAGAGCAGTAATCAGAATGGTCTGACTCATATGAGCTTATGGCGTTGCCTACTTAGTCGTGGTGTCCCCAGGAGTCAAATAGATGGAAAATCTACTATTTACTTGATCTGTACAAGTGGAAGAATTCTAGGTCAAGTGAACAGCGGTTGAACGCAAATCGCCAAAACAGTGAGTCACAACCTTTTAATCAATTCCCAGATGTGAGCTGGTTTACAGACCCACAACCCCTTGAATGAGGGGGAGTTGGATCCTCTTAAGGAAGGACCCCGCAACACTGCCAAACATTTATACTGTTAGTCTTTCTTCCAGCCTTCCCCCAAAGGGATCTGTGTGGCCTTTTATGACAGTGATTGTTCATTGGGGAAATGGAAATAATCAGACCTTTTGGGGATTACTAGATACTGTCTCTGAATTGACACTAATTCCAGGAAACCCAAAACATCCCTGTGGCCCATCAGTCAGAGTGGAGGTATATGGAGGTCAGGTTCTTAACGGAGTGTTAGTTCCTATCCATCTCACAGTGGGTCCAGTAGGTCCCCAAACCCATCCTGTAGTGATTTCCTTAGTTCCAGAATGCATAATTGGAATAGACATACTCAGCAGACGTCAGATTCCACACATTGGATCTCTGGCATGTGGAGTAAGGTCTATTATAGTAGGAAAAGCTAAGTGAAAGCCATTAGAACTTTCCCTTCCTAGGAAAATAGAAAATCAAAAGCAATACTGCATTCTGGGAGGGACTGCAGAGATTACTGCCAGTCTTAGTTTGAGACCCAGAAGGCTGTGGTTCCACCTTTTGAGACCCCAGAGGTTGTGGCCTTACCGTTTGAGACTGAGGCAGTTCTGCTTCCTGTGCTTCTTGTCTCTTCAGCTTCCGCTTCCTGGTTCCTTGACCTCTCAGCCCTTGTGCCTCTTGGGCCAGCGTGGTGTCTGCCCTGCTTGGGAAAGTGTTCCAAAACTCTTTAGCTCCACTGATAAGTGCCTGGAGATACCCCATTCCGCCAGGAAGCCTCCTGCCTGAACGCACTCAGCTCTCTTGCTCAGTGGGTTGGCTCCTGCGCCACCTTACATTGCTCTCCCAGCTCTGCTTTTGCCAATTCTTTGCTGCTGTTTTTTTTTTTTAATTGTGCTTTAAGCGGAAGTGTACAAATCAAGCTAGTCTCTCATACAAAAAGTTATATACACTTTGCTATATATTCCTACCTGCTCTCCCCCTGTGGAGACAGCACACTCCTCCTCTCCACCCTGTATTCCCTGTGTCCATTCAACTACCTGCTGCCACTTCTTGCCATCTACACTGTCTCTGGTGTTACAGCTCTCCTTACTTCCTTCTCAGCCCTCACCAGCATTCTCTTCTATATCTATAATTCCACTAACAGTCTCTTGAAGGCAGTCTCTTACTGTTGTTAGGTACCGTCAAGTCAGTTCCAAATCATAGCGGCCCTATGTACAACAGAACGAAACACTGCCCAATCCTGCGCCATCCTCACAATCATTGTTGTGTTTGAGCTCACTGTTGGAGCCACTGTGTCAGTCCATCTCATTGAGGATCATCCTCTTTTTCGCTGACCCTCTTCTTTCCAAGCACACTGTCCTTCTCCAGAGACTGGTCCCTTCTGATAACATGTCCAAAGTATGTGAGAGGAAGTCTGGAAGTCTTGCCATCCTTTCTTGTAAGGAGCATTCTGGCTGTACTTCTTCCAATACGGATTTATTCGTTCTTCTGGCAGTCCGTGGTATATTTGGTATTCTTCTTCAACACCATTATTCAAAGACATCAGTTCTTCTTCAGTCTTCCTTATTCATTTTCTATCTTTCGCGTGTATTTGAGGCAGTTGAAAGCACCATGGCTTGGGTCAGGCACACCTTAGTCCTTAAAGTGACATGTTTGCTTTTTAAGACTCTAAAGAGGTCTTTTGCAGCAGATTTGCCCGATGCAATATGTCATTTGATTTCTTGACTGCTGTTTCCATGTGCATTGATTATGGAGCCAAGTAAAATGAAATCCTCAGCAACTTCAGACTTTTCTCCATTTATCATGATGTTGCTTTTTGGTCCACTTGTGAGGATTTTTGTTTTCTTTATGTTGAGGTGTAATTCATACTGAAGGCTGCGATCATGGATGTACATCAGTAAGTGCTTCAAGTCCTTTTCATTTTAAGCAAGCACAGTTGTGTCATCTGCGTAACGCAGGTTGTTGATAAGCCTTCTTCCTTCAATCCTGACGCTGCGTTCTTCTCATATAGTTCAGCTTCTCGGGTTATTTGCTCAGCATACAGATTGAATAAGTATGGTGAAAGGCTACAACGCTAACACACACCTTTCCTGATTTTAAACCAGTATCCCCTTGTTCTGTTCAAATGACTGCCGCTTCGTCTAAGTACAGGTTCCTCATGAGCACAATTAAGTGTTCTAGAATTCCCACTCTTTGAAATGTTATCTGTAATTTATGATCCAGTCAAATGCCTTTTCATAGCCAGTAAAACTCAGGTAAACGTCTTTCTGGTATTCTCTGCTTTCAGCTATCTGACATCAGCGATGATATCCTTGGTTACACATCCTGTTCTGAATCCGGTTTGAATTTCTTGCAGTTGCCTGTCCATGTACTGCTGCAACTGCTTTTGAATGATCTTGGGCAAAATTTTACTTGCATGTGATACTGATGATACTGTTTGATAGTTCCCATATTCTGTTGGAACACCTTTCTTTGGAATGAGTACGAATATGGGTCTCTTCCAGTTGGTTGGCCAGGTAGCTGTCTTCCAGATTTCTTGGCATAGATAAGTGAGCACCTCCAGTGCTGCATCCATTTGCTGAAACATCTCAATTGGTGTTCCCCTAATTCCTGGAGCCTTGTTTTTTGCCAGTGCCTTCAGTGTAGCTTGGACCTCTTCCTTCAGTGTCATTAATTCTTGATCATATGCTATCACCTGAAATGGTTGAATGTTGATCACTTCTTTTTGGTACAGTGACTGTGTATTCCTTCCATCTTTTTTTGATGCTTCCTCTGTCGCTTAATATTTTCCCTGTAGAATCCTTCAACATTGTAACCTGAAGCTTGAATTTTTTCTTCAGTTCTTTCAGCTTGAGAAATGCTGAGCATATTCTACCCTTTTGGTTTTTCTATCTTCAAGTCTTTACACATTTCATTATAAATACTTTACTTTGTCTTCTTGAGCCACCCTTTGAAATCTTCTATTCAGCTCTTTTACTTCATCATTTCTTCCTTTCTCTGTAGCTACTCTATGTTCAAGAGTAAGTTTCCGAGTCTCTTCTGATGTCATTTTGGTCTTTTCTTTCCTTCCTGTCTTTTTAATGACCTCCTGCTTTCTTTATGTATGATGCACATCTTCTCTGGCCTTTGGTCATTATTGTTCAATGCATTAAATCTATCCTTGAAATGATCTCTAAATTCAGGTGGATGTACTCAAGGTTATGCTTTGGCTCTAGTGGACTTGTTCTAATTTTCTTGTTTCAGCTTGAACTTGCATGTGAGCAGTTGATGATCTTTTCCACAGTCGGCCCCTGGCCATGTTATAACTGATGATATCAAACTTGTCCATCGTCTTTTTCCACAGATGTAGTCGATTTGATTCCTGTGCATTCCATCTGGCAAGGTCCACATGTATAGTCACTGTCTATGTTCTTGAAAAAAGGTATTTTCAAAGAAGAAGTCGTTGGTCTTGCAGAATTCTGTCTTGCGATCTCTGTCACACAAGGCCGTATTTTCCCATGACTGATCCTTTCGTTCTGTTTCCAACTTTTGCATTCTAGTCAGTAGTAATTATCAGTGCATCTTGATCACGTGTTTGATCAATTTCAGACTGCAGAAGTTGGTAAAAACTTCAGTTTCTTCATCTTTGGCCTTGGTGGTTGGTGCATAAATTTGAATAATAGTTGTATTAACTGGTCTTCCATGTAGGCGTATAGATATTATTCTATCACTGACAGCATTGTACTTCAGGATGGATCTTGAAATGTTCTTTTTGATAATGAATGTGATGCCGTTCCTCTTCAATTTATTATTGCTGTCGTAGTATGAGTCGGAATCGATTTGACAGCAGTGGGTTTAGTAGACCATATGATTGTCTGATTGAAAATGGCCAATACCAGTCTATTTCAGCTCAGTAATGCCTCACTTGTCAATCTTTATGCGTTCCATTTCATTTTTGATGACTTCCAATTTTCCTAGATTCATACTTCATATATTCCACATTCGGATTATTAATGGATGTTTGCCACATCAGCAAATGAAGGTCCTGAAAGCTTGACTCCATCCATGTCATTAAGGTTGACTGTACTTTGAGGAGGCAGGTCTTCTTTAGTCGTATTTTAAGTGCCTTCCAACCTGAGGGGCTCATCTTCTGGCACTATGCCAAACAGTGTTCTGTTGCTATTCATAAGATTTTCACTGGCCAGTTTTTCAGAACTTGACAGCCAGTTCCTTCTTCTTAGTCTGTGTTAGTCTGGAAGCTCTGGTGAAGCCTGTCCACCAAGGGTGACCCTGCTGGTATTTGAAATACCAGTGGCAGAGCTTCCAGTATCACAGCAACACACAAGCTACCACAGTATGACAAACTGACAGACACGTCAAGGCAATCTAGGCTTTTACTATTAGGTACTTTAAAACTCTTCCAGCCTCTACCCATTACTCAATTCCAAAACTGCTTTCGGATTATAGGTATCTGTTGGTGCAGCACCCAACTCCAGGTACCAAATTCTATCTTAGCTATTTAGTGCTGCTGTAACAGAAATAACCACGAGTGGATGTCTTTAACAAACAGAAATTTATCCTTTCTCAGCTTGGGAGGCCCCTACAGGCCAGAAGTCCAAATTCAGGGCGCCAGCTCCAGGGGAAGACTTTGTCTCTCTTTAGGCCCTGAGGGAAGGTCCTTGTCATCTATCTTCCCCTGACCTAGGAGCTTCTCAGCCCAGGGATCCTGGGTCCAAAGGATGTGCTCTGTTCTTGGCTCTTATTGCTAGGTGGTAATGAGATCTCTCTTCTCTCTGTTCACTTCTCTCTGTTCACTTCTCTCTTTTATAACTCAAAAGAAGTTGCCTCAAGATATAACCCAATCCTGTAGATCATTGATGGATGTTGAAGAATGACAGTAGATTATCGAAAACTTAACCAGGTGATAGCTCCAATTACAGCTGCTGTTCTCGATGTGGTTTCATTGCCTTAGCAAGTTAATATATATCCAGGTACCTGGTCTGCAGCTGTTGATCTGGCTAATGCCTTATTCTCCTTACCTGTTTTGAAGGACCACCAGAAGCAGTTTGCCTTCATCTGGCAAGGCTAGCAGGATGCCTTCACTGTCCTACGTCAGAGGTACATCAACTCCTCAGCCCTAGGACATAATTTAATTTGTAGGAATCTCGATCACCTTTCCCTTTCACGAGATGTCACACTGGTCCATTACATTGATGACATTATGCCTATTGGACCTGGTGAGAAAGAAGTGTTGATGACTCTGGAATTAGTAGTAAAATGTTTGTGTGCTAGAGAGTGGGAAATAAATTGGGCGAAGAATTCAGTCCCTTTCCACCTCAGTGAAATTTCTGGGAGTCTAGTGGTGTGGGGCATGTTGAGATATTCCTTCTAAAGTGAAGGATGAGTTATTGCATCTGGCCCCTCCCACAACTAAAAAGGAGGCACAATCTCTAAAGGCCTCTTTGGATTTTGGAGGCAACATATTCCTCATTTGGGTGGGCTACTCTGCAGTATTTTTCAAGTGACTTGAAAAGCTACTAGTTTTGAGTGGGGCCCAGAACAAGAGAAGGCTTTGCAGTAGGTTTGGGTTGCCCCTCTGTCAATTGGGCTATATGATCCAGCTGATCCAACAGTGCTTGAAGTGTCCATGGTAGACAGAGATGCTGTTTGGAGTCTTTGGCAGGTCCTGATTAGTAAATCACAGTGCAGGCCCTTAGGATTTTGGAGCAAAGCCCTGCCATCCTCTGAAGATAACTACTCTCCTTTTGAGTAACAGCCTTTGGCTTGCTGCTGGACATTAGTGAAGACTGAATGCTTAACCAGGAGCCACCAGGTCACCATATGGCCTGAGCTGCCCATCATGAACTGAGTGTTGTCTGACCCACAGATCCTTAAAATTGGATATGCACAGCAGCACTCCATCACTAAATGGAAGTGGTATATACCAGATCGGGCCTGAGCAGGACCTGAAGACACCGGGAAGTTGCATGAGGAAGTGGCCCAAATGCCCATGGTCTCCACTCCTGTCACATTACCTTTGATCTCCCAGTCTGCACCTATGGCCTCATGGAGAGTTCCTTATGATCAGTTGACTGAGGAAGAGAATACTCACGACTGGTTTACAGATGGCTCTGCATGTTTTTTTTTTTTTTTTTTTTTCTGCATGATATGCAAGCACCACTTGAAAATTGGCAGCAGTAGCATGACAGCTTCTTTCTAGGACCTCCTGAGGACAGTGGTGAGTGGAATTCCTCCCAGTGGGCAGAACTTCAAGTAGTGCTCCTGGTTGTTCATTTTGCTTAGAAGGAGAAATGGTCATGTGTGTAATTGTGTACTGATTCATGGGCTGTAGCCAATGGTTTGGCTGGATGGTCAGGGGCTCAGAAGGATTATGATTGGAAAATTGGAGACAAGGAGGTACTGGGAGGAGGTATGTGGATAGACCTCTCTGAATAGGCCAAAGAAGTGAACATACTTGTGTCTCATGTAAATGCTCACCAAAAGGTGACCTTAGCAGGGCAGGTTTTTTTTTCAATAATTTATTAATTACATATTTGAGTACCTCATATGCTTGCACACCCATGAAGTTGTCCCTGCTTACATTCTAAGTGGAGCCCTGGTGGCGCAGTGGTTAAGTGTTCAGCTGCTAACCACAGGTGAGCAGTTAGAATTCACCAACTGCTCCTTGGAAACCCTGTGGGGAAGTTCTCCTCTGTCCTGTAGTGTTGCTGAGTCAGAATCAACTTGACAGCAATGGGTTTGGTTTGGTTTCCGGTTAACTGAAAGACTAGGAGCCCTGTTGGCATAGTGGTTAAGCACTTGGCTTCTAACCAAAAGGTCTGTGTCTTGAACCCACCACCTGCTCCTCGGGAGAAACTTGTGGCAGTCTGTTCCGTAAATATTACAGCCTTGGAAACCCTATGAGGCAGTTCTACTCTGTCCTGTAGGGGTGCTGTGAGTCAAAATCCACGCAACGTTCGGTTTCATTCATTCGTTGGTTCCATCCACCTTACAAATGATTCCCAGACTCCTTGGAGACTGCCTTGGGGATGAAGTAGTAGGCAAAACTGTCTCTGAGCAAACTTCAAGATAGTCTGTTTTGGAGAAGTTTTTTTTCTTTTTTTTAAATTGTGCTTTAAGTGCAAGTTCACAGTTTACATCAGTTTCTCATACAAAAACTTATGCACACATGGTTATATGACCCTAGTTGCTCCCCCTATAATGTAACAGCACATTCCTCCTCTCCACCCGGTATTTCCCGTGTCCATTCAGCCAGCTGCTGTCCCCCTCTGCTTTCTCCTCTCACCTCTGGACAGGAGCTGCCCACTTAGTCTCGGCAGAGGAGGATTTTAACAAGTAAGTGGATAGGATGATGTACTCTGCAGAAACCAGTCATCCTCTTTCTCTAGTCATTCCTGTCATTGCCCAATGGGCTTGTGAACAAAGGGGCAGTGGTGGCAGGAACGGGGATTATCTATGGCCTCAGCAACATAGACTTCCACTCACCTTAGCTGACCTGGCTACAACTAATGCTGAGTGCCCAGTCTGCCAGCAGCAGATACCAACACTGAATCCCTGATATGGCTCCATTCCTCCAGGTAATCAGCCAGCAACCTGGTGGCAGGTTGATTACATCAGACAGTTGCCATTGTGAATAGAGCAGCGTTTTGTTCTTACTGAGATAGACACTTACTCTGGATACAGATTTGCCTTCCCTGCAGACAGTACTTCTGCCAAAACTACCATCTATGGACTTACAGAATGCCTTATCCGCTGTCATGCTATCTCACATAGCATCGTCTTGGATCAGGGAACTCACTTCACAGCAAATGAGGTGTGACAGTGGGCCCATGCTCATGTAATTCCCTGGTTCCCCATCATCCTGAAGCGGCTAGCTTGATAGAACAGTGGAATGGCCTTCTAAAGACACAATTATGGTGCCAGCTAGGTCGCAGTATCTTGCAAGACTGGGGGAATGTTCTCCAGGAAGCTGTATATGCTCTAAACCAGCATCCAGTATGTGGTGCTCTTTCTTCCATAGCCGGAATTCATGGGTCCAGGAGTCAAGGGGTGGAAATGGGAGTGGCACCACTCACTATTACCCCTGGTGTCTTAGGCTAGGTTCTCTAGAGAAACAAAACCAGTATAAATATATATATATAGAGAGACTTCCATTAAGGAAGTGGCTCACACAGTTGTAGAGAGTAGAATATGGATCGTGCTGGAGGCTCCTTTTGATTCATGCAGCTACAGGGGCTAGCGAACCCAAGATCGGCAAGTCAGGCAGCAGGGCTCTGGCAGACAGGCTGTGAAACCAACGAATCTCAAGATTGGCAGGCAAGACGGGAGGTAAGCTGCTAGCTAGCTCAGGTTCCAAGAACTGGCGTAGGTCCGCTGCAGGATCCAGTGAAAGCAAAAGCCAACAAGCCTTGCCAGAAAGTCCACTAGTATTTATGCAAGCCGCACCCCCAATGAAACTCCCTTTCAACTGATTGGCTCCTCACAGCAGATGCCATCGTGGGAGTGATCACATTGTATCAGATTTCCTTACGGAAGTGATGACATCATCATATGACTGCCAAACTGCATCATAACTGCCAAACTACTAAGAATCTTGGCCCAGACGAGTTGACACACAACCTTAACGATCATACCTAGTAACCCATTTGCAAAACTTTTCCTTCCTCTCCCTGTAACCCTGTGATCTTCTGGTCTAGCGGTCTTAGTTCCAAATGGAGGAATGCTTCCACCTGGAGACATATCACTGATTTCATTGAACTGGAAGTTAAGAATGCCACCTGGTCACTTTGGGCTCCTTATGCCTCTGGATCAGCAGGGAAAAAAGGAGTTAGTCTATTGGTTGGTGTGGTTGATCCTGATTACCAAGAGGAAATCCGATTGATTTTACATAATGGAGGTAAAGAGGTATATGTCTGAAATACAGGAGATTCCTTAGAACATCTGTTAGTACTGCCATGCCCTGTGATTAAAGTCAATGGAAAAGTACAGCAACCCAATTCTGACATGAATACTAATGGCCCAGACCCTTGAGGAATGAAGGTTTAGGGTCACCCCCCTAGGCAAAGAACCATGACCAGCCGAGGTGCTTGCTGAGGGTAAAAGCAATATGGAATATTTTACATCTAACTTTGTTGAGAAGCATCTGAGGTCTTAAATGCTTGCCAGTGGCCATCTAAGATATATGTATTGGGCCCAGCATGTTCAGAGTAAAGGAGAATGAAGAAGACAAAAGACACAAGGAAACTATTAGTCCAAAGGACTAACGGACCACATGAACCACAGCCTTCACCGGCCTGAGCCCAGAAAAACTAGATGGTGCCTGGCCATCAACACAGATTGCCCTGACGGGGATTGCAATAGAGGGTCCTGGACAGAGTGGGAGAAAAATGTAGAGCAAAATTCAGATTCACAGAAAATGTACCAGACTTACACGGCTGACAGAGACTGGGAGAATCCCTGAGACTGTGGCCCCCAGACGCCCTGCTAACTCAGAACTGTAGCTGCTCCTGAAGTCCACATTTCAACTAATTAGGCCTATAAAACAAACAGTAACACATGTGAAGAATGTGTTTTCTTAGTTCAATCAAGTATAGGAGACCAAATGGGCAACACCTGCCCAAAAGCAAAGGGGAGAAGGCAAGAAGGGACAGGAAACAATGAATGAATGGATGGGGGGAAACCCAGGGCATAAAGGAAAAGGCCGAGAGTGCTGACACATGCTGGGGATTGGATCCAATGTCGCGAAATGATTTGTGTAGAGATTTTTCAATGAGAAATGAATTTGCACTGTAAATTTTTAACTAAAGCATGGTAAAATTTTTAAAAATGTATATTACTGAATACATTTGATTAAAACTCACTGATGATAAAAAAGCGATAGTTTATAACAATACCTGAAGAAAGGGGAAAAACAAAACAAAATTCACTAGACACCATTGAAGGTGGAACAACAATAACTCATTAATATGAAACTTGATAGTTAAAGGGCGGTAATAAATATTTATCCTGCCTTTCCAACACAAACATTACTTCAGGGAAAATAACTCTAATGGGTGTGGGAAAATTCTCCTTTACAGAACTCTAGCTCTTAAATACAGAAGAAACAGTAGAATTAGAAAATCATCATGTTCCAAACCCCAATAAAGTACCTGTTTCAGACAGTGGTTGTCAGAGGATGGTAAAGTCATTAGGTAAAATATTGATGGGCAGTTTTCCAATGGAGACATCAGGCTGTTACCATCTGAACTTGCTGATTAATTTTAACATCACTATAAAGTGAGAATCAGATATGAACCCCCTAAAGCACTGCAATGTGAAGAAAACTGTATCATCTAGAAAGTAATCTAGCCAAAACTGATGACAGTAGTAAATTATATCTAATCAAGCTGTAGAGCTAACTTGCAGTGTAAAGGAACTATGGGGGATAGAAGATCAAGTTAAATGCCACCATAAAGAAGCAACACTTCTTTACAGGACATCTGACCTGGTTTGACCTGGTTTCCATTATCAAGTCAAAGTCGTGGAAAAAATAAAAGTAATGGGTCTGATGTAGATTTAATGAGATTTAGAAGAGACTTAAGAGAAATGACAACCAAATGTAATGAGTTGACCCTGTTTCGATCCTGATTTGGACAAAACAACCATAAAAAGATATCTTTGAGACAATTGGTGAAATTTGACTTAGTCGATAATAAATTATTGTCAATTTTGTTAGTTTGATAATAGCATTGTATCTGCATAAGAAAACGTCCTTTTTTTGGGGGTGCACACTCAAGTATTTAAGGGTGAAATGACATGATACTTGGGATTGGCCTTAAAAGACTAGCAAAAAAAGGTGAAGAGATAGATGAAACAAGTGTGGCAAAATGGTGATGTTGAAGCTTGGTGACGAGTTTGTAGGGGTTCATTGTACTCTCTACTTCTATGTATGTTTGGAATTGTTCATAATAAAAAGTTAAATATACCCAGTATCATGGATTGAATTGTGTCCCCCAAAAATGTCTGTCAACTTGGCTAGGCCACGATTCCCACTACTGTGTGACTGTCCACCACTTTGTCATCTGATGTGATTTTCCTATGTGTTGTAAATCCTACGTCTATGAAGTTAATGAGGCAGGATTGGAGGCAGTTATGTTAATGAGGCAGGATTCAATCTATAAGATTAGGTTATATCTTAAGTCAATATCTTTTGAGACGTAAAAGAGAGAAGCAAGCAGGCAGACGGGGCCCTCATACCACCAAGAAACAAGAGCAAGGAGAATAGCTCATCCTTTGGACTAGGGGTCCCTGCGCTGAGAAGCTCCTTGACTGGGAAAGATTGATGACAGGGACCTTCCCCCACAGCCGGCACACAGAAAGCCTTCCTCTGGAGCTGGCACCCTGAATTTGAACTTTTAGCCCCCTAGACTGTGAGAGAATAAATTTCTATTTGTTAAAGCCATGAAGTTGTGGTGTTTCTGTTACAGCAGCACTAGATGACTAAGACACCCAGAATATGAGCACTTCCTATCACCCCACTGCTCACCCTGGTCTAACTACCTCACCTCTCACCTGGACTCTTGCAAAGGCCTCTTAGCTTATTTCCCTCCTTCTGCCTTGGTGTCCTTCAGTCTAATCTTAGCAGGGCAGCCAGAGTGATTCTATAAAATGTTGAACAGATCTTAGCCCCTCTCTACTCAAAATCTTCCAATGGCTCCCAGCTTACTTCGGAAGGGCTGAATTCCCCAGTGAAGCCCCATGTGACCTTGTGCGCACATCGCCTGTGCCCTTTCCCTCACTCAGTCCACTTCAGCCTCACTGGCCTCCTTGCAAGACTGGGAACCTTCGGGCCTTTGCACCTTCTGTTCCCTCTGCTTAACATGCTCTTCTCCCAGGTGTTGGCCGCCTTCTCTCAGATGTCACCTCCTCAGAGGGCCCGCCCTGGCCACCCTCCCTAGATTGCAGCCCGCACTCTTCCTGTTCCCTTTCCTGCTTTATATTTCTCCTTAATACTTATCACTGTCAGACTTACCGTGCACATTACCTGTTCATCTCACTGATTGCCTTCCACGAAGAAGATAAGCCCCACAAGAGGAGGTTCACTGTACTTGAAGCATTTTCTAGCACAGAGTAGGAAATTAATAAATACTTGTGGAATGAGTATTGCTATGAGTCGGAATTGACTCGACAGCACTGGGTTTAGTTTTTTTAGTTTTGTGGAATGAGTGAATGAATGGGAGGAAGTGAAGACAGCGAGTATAGACACCTTTTTCAAGGTAATAAATCAAAATCAAACCCGTTGCTGTTGAGTCAATTCTGACTCATAGTGACCCTCTAGGACAGAGTAGAACTGCCACATAGGGTTTCCAGAGAGTGGCTGGTAGATTCAACTGCTGACCTTTTGGTTAGCAGCCTAGCTGTTAACCGTTGCGTCACTAGGGCTCCCAAGGTAATAAAAGAGAGTAGAAAAATAGGTGGTAGCAGGAGGGGTGTGGGGGTAGAGGGAACTTGTGTATGTATTTACCAAAAACCAAACCTGCGATTCTAACTTATAGCGACCCTACAGGACAGAGTAGAACTGCACCATGGAGTTTCCAAGGACCAGCTGGTGGATTTGAACTGCCAGGCTTTTGGTTAGCAGCCAAGCTCTTAACTACTGTGCCTCCAGGGCTCCATATAAATATTTAGACAGCAGGTATTAGAGCATGTTTGTATGCATCTCCAGCTGAGAGGAGGTAACTCAGCAGCAAAGACCTTGAAAGGAAAGAGGGAGGAAATAGGGCCCGGCAGGTTTTCTATGTGGAGGGCTGCACACAGACATAGGGAGGTTGACAGAAATGGTGGTAGGGTTCCCTTTTGATTGCTTCTCTTTTCTCAGTGAAATAAGAATCAGGTTTATCAGCTAAGTAGAGAGAAGGTGTGGAAGTAGAATGCAGAAGTTTGATCTGGGTGAGTCGCTGTTAGGTGCCATTGAGTTGGTTCCTACTCATAGGGACCCTGTGTACAACAGAACAAAACACTGCCTGGTCCTGCGCCATCATCACAATCATTGTTACGCTTAAGCCCATCATTGCAGCCACTGTGTCATCCATCTTGTTGAGGGTCTTCCTCTTTTTCTCTGACCCTCTACCAAGCATGATGTCCTTCTCAAGGGACTGATCCCTCCTGACAGCATTCTCTGGGAGAGAGAAGAATGGATTGTTGAGGAATAAGCAGTAGGAACCTGTCACAGGAAGTGATTACAGTGATAAACCATGTCATCTGAGCTGGGTGAAAGGAAAGCAAGGGCGTGGCGGGCTGGGGTGGGACAGAATGGATAATAGAAGGGTAGAGTCAGGTATTTGCAGGGCGGTGAAAAAGTGTCAGGGTCTGGAGGGCCATGGTGCCAGAGAGTGGAGTTGAAGAACTAGAGGCACAAACAGGAAAAAATGGGAGGAGGAGGTCAGAGAGTACGGGGCTTGAAATTGTCATTTGGGGGATGTAGTGTCAGTGGTAATGATGAGGTCTAAGGAGTGCCCTGGAGTCCTTGGGGGGTGCAAACAGTTAACACACTCAGCTGGTAACCAAAAGGTTGGAGGTTCGTGGCTACCCAGAGGCACTTGTGAAAAATCAGCCATTGAAAACTCAGTGGAGTACCGTTCTATCCGACACACATGGGGTCACCATGACTCAGAATTGACTAGTTGGCAACTGTTTTGTTTTTTTCCTGGAGGGAGTGCCTTGGGAAGTAGGGAGCTGAGGTGATGGGGGGTAGCTGTTGGTCCCTTTCTCAGAGTTCTCTGAGTATATTTTTCTATGGTTTGCTTTTATCATTTCACATGTTTAAAAAATATGTCCCAGGGTGGCCCGTGTAGCTCTAGTGATGAATTTTGGCTGTTATATAATATTCCTTTATTTGAATCTACCCCAGTATGTTTGCCTGCCAGTAGACATAAGATGCCTTGTTTGAACCATATGAAATTACTGGTATTTTACTATTTTTTTAATCTGCAAAAACATCAATTTCACTTGCTTCAAATGAGTATTTTCCAAGTTTTTGCCACTCCAGACAGCTTCAGTGAACCAACTTGTACATGTGTATGTGCGTGAGAATGTCTCTAGGGCTTATACCCAGGTGTGGGGTCACAAGGCCCCCCAGCACACACATCTTCAGCGTGATCAGTAGTTGCCAGATTGCTCTCAAAGAGGCAGCAACGTAAAAGTTCCCGTAGCCTCACCAGTACTTGGTGTTGTCCGACTGCTGAAGTGATGCCAGTTGTGTGGGTGTGAAATTGTTTGGCATGTAGGTGACCTCAGTAGCCTCCTACCTGTCTGGCACAAAGTCAGCACTTCATAAATGTTCTTGCCATAACGAATAGCAGGCTCTGGAACCCTTAAACGATGTTGGTGATGATTGCTCAAAAGGGACATATTGTTAAGTGACGTAGGCTTTGGAGCAGAAGGTATGGCACGATCCCATGATCTTTATGGTAGATGTGTAGTGCTCACGTTTTGGCGGTAAGATTATGAGCGGTACTTCTCTTTTGCTTACCTGCACTTTTTAAAAATACATGTTTTTACAATAAAAAGTTAATGCTTTTGTAATTTAAAAAATCCTAGTAAGTTATTTTCATTTTTCAAAAGATGTAAAAGATTCCCTGTGGGGCATGAGCAATTTCAACTTAATGTACCGAGCCTCTTGTCAAAGCTGTAATGGGTCAAAAATGTCTTAAATAAACAAATTAACCTATTAAGAGGCAGAAGAGTGTTGCAATTAGGACATGCCTTCAGATTTTAGGAATTCCTAATGATAACTCTCAAGAGTAATGCCATCTGCTGATGGGATGACCTCATGGATAAGATTGGTTGGAGTAGGTTCCATGGCGAAAAGATGTTGGCAATGATTTTGTATTGGGGGGGTGAGGTGGGTGGAGGGTGTCCTTCCCTCCTGTCATCCTCAAGTACATTTTCTGAAAACTAGTGTTTTCTGAATCAGCTTGATACTATGTACCAGAAATTTTTGACCTTAGCCGCCCGTTAAAATCATCTGGGGAGCTTTAAAACAATATTGATGCTTTAGTCTCATCCCCAGAGATCCTGATTTTATTCATCTGGGGTAGGTCAGTAAATGAATAATTTATTTTATAGGGATCAGCACAAAGTTGGTTCCTATGAGACGGAGGTTTAATACGTCCAAATTTCTCAAACTGCTGTTCCACTCTGTCATCTCTAACATCAACTGTTCCCCCTCCTCTCAGTACTCCTTCTCCCGTCTTTGGGTTCGGTAATTCGCTGCAACGTCTCACAGAACTCTCAAACAGTATCAAGGAAGTGGCTCACGTGATTGTGGAAGCTGGCAAGTCCCAAATCCATGGGTCAAGCATAGGCTTCTTCTGACTGATGGGGCCACAGGGGCCAATGAACCCAAATCGGCAGGCCTGACGACAAGCTGCCAGCTCACAAGGCTGCGGAAGCTGTTGAATCAGGTCAGATGATAGGCTGTCAGCCCACGGGGCTGCAGAAGCTGCTGAATCCTGGAATCGGCAGGTCAGATGGCAGGCCACTGGCTCAAAGCCCAAGAACTGGAGGTCAGACAATGACCAGCTGGGCACAGGATCCAGATGCAGAGAGAGAAAGCCCTGTCAGAGCACCCACATATATACATTGGACGTAGGCCACACCCCAGGAAGGCCATAACTTGAGTAAGGGTGGAACTTGAGTCACAGCTCTCCTGCAAGGCTGTGACTCGAGACATACCCTACACTAATCCTGCCTCATTAACATACAGAGGTTAGGATTTACAACACATAAAATGGAGGATAATTAGGATAATTACATCAGATCACAAAGTGGAGGACAGCCACACAATACTGGAATCATCGCCTAGCCAAGCCAACACACGACACCAACCACCACACTGTGTTAGGGTTCTATGTACCTATGTACTATGGCTAGAAGGGCCATATAAGTAATTCGCTGCACTGTAGACAGGGCATTGCATTGATAGTTAAAAAACAACAACAAAAAAAACCAGCAACTCTCCAGCTGAATCTCACTTGCAACCAGAGT
This sequence comes from Elephas maximus indicus, assembly GCF_024166365.1. Lineage (NCBI taxonomy): Eukaryota > Metazoa > Chordata > Mammalia > Proboscidea > Elephantidae > Elephas > Elephas maximus. Next base: position 192,342,175 of record NC_064821.1, read on the forward strand.
TGGGAAATTGAGACCCATTGCTGTAGATCAAGAGTCTGTACACTCTTTCAGTAAAGGGTCAGATAGTGACTATTTTGGGCTTCGTGGGCCTTGTGGTCTCTGTTGCAACCATTCTGCCATTGTAGCGTGAAAGCTGCCATAAGCAGTATGTGAACAGATGTGCACGGCTGTGTTCAAAAAACTTTATGAAAAAGGTAGGGGGCTGGATTTGACCAAAGCTGTAATTTACTGACCCCTGCTATACCAGCTGCCATCAAGTTGACTCCAACTCGTGGTGACCGCGTGAGTCTTAGAGTAGAACTATGCTCCATAGGGTTTTCAATGGCTGATTTTTAAGAAGTGGATTACCAGGCATTTCTTCTGAGGTACCTTGAAGCAGACAGAACCCTCCAACCTTTCAGTTACAGTTGAGCACGTTAACCATTTGTACCACCCAGAGACTCCACCCACCCCACTGTAGAAGATACAAAAATATTATTTTCCTATTTTGCTATAATAATGGTAAATTTTGAGTAGAAAACTATGATGTTACATGATATAATGAAAAAAAAAAGTAGGATTTGAAGGAATTAGAAGTCCTGGGTTCAAATCCTCACCCTTTAAGTTGTCTGTAATCTTAGAGAAGTCACTTAACCTCTCTGATCCTTATTTTATGCCTCTGTACGTTGGGAACAAAAATAATGTGTACTTCACAGGGTGGTTATAAAGATCAAATAGAATAACTTATGTGAAAGTGCTTCATAGACTGAAAATGCTAAGCACGTGTTACTTGTTCTCACAAATTGCTTGTTGCTCAGCATCTTGTAGATTCATGTGTAATAAACATTAAATATTCAAAAGTAAAGCAAATTAGAAAATTTGAATTTAAATGTAATATAAACATGAAGACTGAGAAAAATGAGTTATATACATAATGCATTTTTACTTTCCTAGGCCAACAAAAGTGACTTTAAATTAGTAGAAACTGCCTTTAAACGAAGATGGTATAAATACACATTTTTCCAAAGTAGACTTTTCTAAGGAAGAATTTGTTTTCATCATGGTTGTGAAATTTTACAACCTCATGTGTTTGTGGGGACGCGAAGGCAGGAGAAAGCACAGAGAGATGCAGGTAGCAGTTGAAAGAGCAGAGGCCTGAGGAAAAGGTATCTATCCCAGTGGCAGCTCGGAGTGTATCTGTGACCTTCAGGAAGCATTTTCAGTGGGGACAGGAACAGAAGCCAAAGGCAGGCAGCCAGACGGCAGTGGGCGGAGGGGAAGTGGAGGCATTTGGCCAGATGGCTCTTTCTACAGGTTTGACAGAAAAGAGAAAAATAGGGCGGAGCTCAAAAGGGCATCAGGCTTCTGTAGAAGTTATCTCAAAGCAGGGGAGGACGCACATGTGTGGAGACAGGAGCCCACGCCAGCAGAGCAGGGTCAGGAAGGAGCGGGACAGGTCCATGGTGAGGGAGCCAGCCTAGGGGAAGGGGAGGAGCAGGAATTGAGAATGGGTATGGAAAAAATGTCCAGAGAGGGGGAAGGTGACCATATCCCTGGACGGTGGAAGCTAGGCTACTACTGAGAAACTGTGGGGAGGGGAGACTTGCAAAGAACGCCTGGCAGACGTGATCAGTGGATAGGAGGCTGACAAGAGACAGTCATAAGACTGAGTCAGCATGGGCAGGCAAACCAGTTGCCGTTGAGCGGGTTCCCACTCACAGGTGTTGCAGAGTAGAACTGCACTCCACAGCGTTTTCAGGTCTGTGACCTTTCAGAAAGAGGATCGCCAAGCCTTTCTTCCAAGGCTCATCTAGGTGAGTTTGAACCACAAACCTTTCACTTAATTGTGTGTGCCACCTAGACGCTCGTCCAGAGTAGGTTTGGTTAAAGCAAGCCTGCGGCTGCGCCCAAGCAGTGATGAAAAGGTGACAAGAGGTAGCCCAGATAGCTAGTAGATTAAAAGTCACCTCTTCCTGGAAGCCCACCCTGACCACCTCCCTTCCCTTCAAATCTGGATTAGATAACCATACTCTAGAGTTGTCTGTACTTCCTCATTGCAGTATTTCTCGCTGTGAAGAACTGGCCTGTTTACCTGATTGTCTTGTCTGTATCCCCACTCGACAGCTGAGCTTTATTGAAGGCAGGGGTTGTATCTTTCCTGCATGTCTTTATATTTCCAGCATCCAGCACAAAACCTGGCACACATGGCAGGTAATAGATTCTCATTAATTATATGTTAAATTTAGTACAGATCAGCTGTCTGGGGACTTAAAACGTTGAGAACTGGTTGTAAATTATGTCTCTCAGCTTATCTCTCATTTACACTTTGTCCCTGTAGGAGGAAATTCTGAATCTTCTAAAGGACTTCAGCCCTCTCCATGTCCACAAAATCCAGAATGGCTACAAATGGTAATGACTGTTCTTCCTTTGTTTTCTTTGGGAAGCAACTCCTTTCCTCTTGGTGGGTTTTGCTGATGTACTCACTGATGGTGTGGACCAGCCCAACGCCTCCCAAGTCCACACCTACCGATTTGGCAAAGTGATGCTTGGGAAACCCCCTTTCCATATTTAACCCTCTGACTAGGCAGCTAACACTGTCTGGTCAATACAATCCTGGTTTAGAAGTACTGAGACTGGGGTTTATTTTTGGTTACCGTCCTGCTCTGTTTTCTGACTTTGGGTGAGTTACCACACCTCCCTCAGCCTTTAGTTGCCCCTGAAAATGGACTTACTTAGTTACCACACCTACTTATATTTTCTCTTTCTTATTTTCAAGGCAGTAAAAGTGCTTTGAACTTTTGCGGGGAGTAGTGTTAAAGAGAGGGGCTTTGGGAGTTCAGTGGTAGAATTCTCGCTTTCCATGCAGGAGACCTGGGTTCAATTCCCGGCTGTTGAAGCCACCACCCATCTGTCAGTGGAGGCTTGCATGCTGCTTATGATACTGAAAGGTTTCAGCGGAGCTATCAGACTAAGACAGACTAGGAAAAAAGGCCTGGGGATCTACTTCCAAAAAATCAGCCAGTGAAAACTCGATGGATCACAAGGATCCCATTGCACATGGGGCTGCAGTAAGTTAGGAGCAGCTACCTTCAAGAGTGTTAAAGAAACCCAAAGCTGTAGACACATGGTCTGTAGTGATAGCGCCCACTCATTCCTTCTGATTCCTGGAGTCCCTGGGCAGGCTCTCTCACTGCCCAGCCCATCCCAAGTGTGGCATAATTTTGGCTTGTTTGTGCTTTGGAATGGCCCCCATCCCATGGCGGCAGAAGAGAGAGAGGAGCCTGCCTACCGCTCAGGCCTGGTGCCCTCCCTGTAGCTCAGCTCTTCGGAGAATGCTCATGGCGGCCTCTCTCCTTTTCAGCTTTGCGTTTGTAGATCTGGGCTCTGTGCAGAAAGTGGCACTTGCCGTTCAGGAGCTGAATGGGATGCCCTTCCACCAACGAAAATTGTACGTGAATTCAAACAAAAAGCTTCCCAGAAGGACCTCTGGCCTGTCTGACGGTCGCTGGGAGCTGCCGGTATGTCGCCTGCCCTCTTCAGGCTCTGGGTCGCTTTGTTTTCATACTTCAGAGCCTGGCCCTTTGCTTTCAGTTCTGTCATCCTCCTCAGTCTCAGCCTCGGGATGGAGAAGGCAGGGGCTTGCATGGAATTAGGGACTGCTCAACAGTCAGGAGTAAGGTCGGGTGCAGAAAACTGAATTTTTAAATAAAGGGAAGACTGTATTCTTGGCAAGGGTGAAAACGGTCATTAGGCAATTCCGAGGGAGCTTTTCCCACCTGGGAGATTAAAATTCAGATTTTTTACTTGTTTAATTTAGCAAACGTTGAGTGTCTATTGTATGCATAGCCTTGTTCTCTGCTAGTGTGAGGTGTAAGACAAAGGTGAGTAAAATCTCATCCTTCCGGGCAAGAAGACAAATATGGCCAAATCTGAGCTGTGGAGAGGGGGAGGTTAATGGTGGGTAGTGGATGGTGGGGAGCTGCCTTGATGGGCAGAGAAGGGAAGGGCTGTAAGTACCAGAGCCACACCCAGGAGCCTCCCTTAGGAGAGGTGGGCCCGTTCTCCTGAGGTGGAGGGCTGTGTCCACAGCCGGTATTGTTAGGGCTTGACTTGGCTGCACATACAAGGAAATCTGAACAATGGTGGCTTAAGCAAGTTGGCTATTCGTTTTTCTTTCCAGTGGAAGAAGTCAGGAGGTAGGGAGTCCAAGGTTGGTATGGGGAATTAGTGATGTTATCAGGATTCCAGGCAGGAAGAAGGGGAGAGACAAAGGACAGAAGGGGCCTGTGTTCTCTTAAAAAGTACATTGTTAAAAGCCCCACCAACAATTCTGTCTGCATTTCATTGGATGGAACTGAAACACGTGACCTTGCTGAAGTGTTTGCAAAGGAGGCTGAAAAGTGTCATTTTTTAAGCAAGGCACACTGTCACTAAAATTGAGGCTCTGACAGCAAAGAGGAGTCCTGCACAGTGCAAATGGTTAACATGCTCGGCTGCTAACCAAAAGATTGGAGGTTAGAGTCCACCCAGAGGCACCTGGGAAGAAAGCCTTAGTGATTTACTTTCAAAAAATGAGCCATTGAAAACCCTGTGGAGCACTGTCCTACTCTGACACACATGGGGCTGCCGTGAGTAGGAATCAACTCAATGGCAACTGGTTGGTCAGTAAAAAAAAAAAAAAGGAGAAAATGCATATCGATGGTCAATTAGCAGCCTCAGCCACAAAGCTGGGAGAGTTGCAGATGGGAGCCAAGAGAGGGGTTGGAATTACCACAATGAGATCGTCAGAGGTGGCTCCCGTTGCTAGTTCCAGTTTCTCTTCCTTCCTCATGAAAAAACCTTAGGCCTTTGGAAGGGCAAGCTGTCAGATTATACTATTTTTGTTTCTTCCCTTTTTTGAGATAAAACTGGTTTTATATAATTTTACAAAATGAAACAAACTAGGTGAATGTAGCCATGTTTGTTTTATTTGATATTGTAGCAGTTTAAAAATATAACTGGGCCAGGAAAACCTAAATCCATTCCTCAAATAAAATAAGAAGAAAATGTGCAGGTGTATTAAAAATTCACTGAGGTTTTTCATTATGGTTTTAAAATAGGTGTTAAAAAGTTCTGTGTGACCTTTTACGGTATCTGACAGACTCAGAATGTGGCCGTAGGAAGCCTCCTTTGGGAAAAAAATCCCTGAAGAAATTTAGGCCACCTATAATTTACCTTCTAAGATTTTTAAAAATGTTTTTCTTTTTGTGATTAAAAAACGGAGGCCTGGTGGTACAGTGGTTAAAGCGCTCAGCTGATAACTGGAGGGTTGGCAGTTCAAGCCTACTAGCTGCTCCACAGAGAGAAAGATTGACAATCTGTTTCCATAAAGATTACAGCCTCAGAAACCTTATGGGGCAGTTCGATTCTGTCCTCTAGGGTGACTATGAGTTGGAATTGACGACGGCAGTGGGTTTTTGGTTTGGATATGTAACAAAATTTGCCCTTTCAGCTGTTCGTAGGTGTACGATTCAGGGACATTAGTAACATGTTAATATAATTAATAATAGAATTAAGAATAAACCAGGGACGGCAAACTTTTTTGTAAAGGGCCACATAGTAAATGATTTAGTGTTTGCAGCCATACGCCCTCTATCACAATTACTCAACTCAGCTAATACAGCAACAAAGCAGCCACGGACAATGCATAAATAAATGGGCGTGGGTATGCTCCAGTAAAACTTTACTTAAAAAAACAGGCAGCAGGCCACCTCGTGGAGGAGACTAATAGAATAGATCAGAAAGTCTAGCAATAGTCCCACAGTTTATAAGGATGATTTTGAGCAGAGGGGCTAAAGAATTCAGTGGTGGAAAAAGCCCTGTATGTCTTTTCAACAAGTGGTACAACAACAACTAGATAACTTTACAGATAGATGAACCTTGGCTCCTTCTTTAAACCAAGAAAGCCAAGCCACACCCTTTGCCATCAAGGTGACTCTGACTCATAGCAACCCTATAGAACAGAATAGAACTGCCCCGTAGGGTTTCTAAGACTGTAGTCTCTTCCGAAGCAGATTGCCCCATCTTCCTCCCCCACACAGCGGCTGTCGGGTTTGAACTGCTGACCGAACATTTAACCACTGTGCCACCAGGGCTCCTACTTCAAACCATGTGCAAAAATTAATTAGAAATAAATCACATATCAAAGTGTAAAAGCAAAAATTATAATTCTATTACAAGAAAATGTTGGTGAAAACCTTTGTTTCCTTGGGGCTAGGCAGATTTCTTAGAAGACATAAAGTACTAACCAAGCAAACCTCACACTGTGGCCAAAATTTTGCATTACCCCACATAGAAACTCTATACCCATTGGGAAATAATTCCCCATCACCCCTCCTTCAGTCCCGTTCACCTCCAGTCTTCTTTCTGTCTCTATGAACTTGCCTGTTCTAGATATTTCATGTAAGTGGGATCGTACAATATTTGTCCTTTTGTGTCTGACTTATTTCCCTTAGTATGTTTGAAGGTTCATTCATGTTGTAGCATGTATCAGTTCTTCGTGTCTTCTTATAGCTGCATAATACTCCATTGTATGGATATACCATATTTTGCTTACCCATTTGTCTGCTGATGGATACTTGGGTGGGTTCCAGCTTTTAGCTATTGGAATTGATGTACACGTATGTGAGTCCTTGCTTTCAATTCTTTTGGCTGTATATCAACAAAAGGTCAGTGTGGGGTGAATAATAAGGTAACCACAAAGGAGACAAACTATCCTACACAGCAAAATAAAATACAAGAAAAAGGTGAGTGTGGCCTGTCTGGGGAAAATTACCCAACTTTATTGAAAGTCGTTAAGAAAGACCTAAAATAAACAGGAAGAGTGTCGTATTTATAGACAAGAAGACACCGTATTGTTTAGAGTCATTGCTCCCTACATTGTTCTATTGATTCAGTAAAATTCCAATAAAAATTCCCCAGGTTTTCACAAGCAGGCTGATTTTAAAATTTATATGAAAACCAAAAGCCTAAGACTATTTAAGATACTTCTTCCTGAAAAGGAAGGTGGGAGGACTTGTCCTACTAGAAGATACTGTAGTATTAGCTTAGGGATAAACAGTCTGACCAATAAAATGTAATAGAGAACCTGGAAAGAGGCTCATACATATGCAGAAACTACTTGTCATTCAAGTAGCACTGGAGCTCTCTGAGAAAGGATGGGTGTCTTAGGCTGGGTTCTCTAGAGGAACAAAACCAGTGAAATGTATGTATATGCTTATGTGTGTATGTATATATATATGCACACATATGTATACATATATGTTGTTGTTGTTAGGTGCCGTCGAATCAGTTCCGACTCATGGCAACCCTGTGCACAACAGAACGAAACACTGCCCGGTCCGGTGCCATCCTTACAATCATTGTTGTGCTTGAGCTCATTGTTGCAGCCACTGTGTCTGTCCACCTCATTGAGGGTCTTCTTCTTTTCTGCTGACCCTGTACTTTGCCAAGCATGATGTCCTTCTCCAGGGACTGATCCCTCCTGATAACGTGTTCAAAGTATGTAAGATGCAGTCTCGCCATCCTTGCTTCTAAGGAGCATTCTGTTTGTACTTCTTCCAAGACAGATTTGTTCGTTCTTTTGGCAGTCCATGGTTTATTCAATATTCTTCGCCAACACCGCAATTCAAAGGCGTCAGTTCTTCTTCAGCCTTTCTTATTCACTGTCCAGCTTTTGCACGCATATGAGGCAATTGAAAACACCATGGCTTGGTTCAGGCACACCCTAGTCCTCAAGGTGACACCTTTGCTTTTCAACACTTTCAAGAGGTCTTTTGCAGCTGATTTCCCCAATGCAATGCATCTGTTGATTTCTTGACTTTTGCTTCCATGGCTGTTGATTGTGGATCCAAGTAAAATGAAATCTTGACAACCTCAATCTTTTCTCCATTTATCTTGATGTTGCTTATTGGTCCAGTCGTGAGGATTTTCGTTTTCTTTATGTTGAGGTGTAACCTGTACTGAAGGCTGTGGTCTTTGATCTTCATCAGTAAGTGCTTCAAGTCCTCTTCACTTTCAGCAATGCAAGGTTGTGTTGTCTGTATAATGCAGGTTGTTAATGAATCTTCCTCCAATCCTGATGTCCCGTTCTTCATATGGTCCAGTTTCTCAGATTATTTGCTCAGCATACAGATTGAATAGGTATGGTGAAAGGATACAATCCTGACGCTCACCTTTCCTGACTTTAAACCGTGCAGTGTCCCCTCATTCTGTTTGAACGACTTCCTCTTGATCCATGTACAGATTCCTCATGAGCACAATTAAGTGTTCTGGAATTCCTGTTCTTTGCAATGTTATCCATAATTTGTTACGATTAACACAGTCGAATGTCTTAGCATAGTCAATAAAGCACAGGTAAACATCTTTTTGGTATTCTCTGCTTTCAGCCAGGATCCATCTGACATCAGCAGTGATATCCCTGCTTCCATGTCCTTTTCTAAATCCGGCTTGGATTTCTGGCAGTTTCCTGTTGATATACTGCTGCATCCGCTTTTGAATGATCTTCAGCAAAATTTTGCTTGCATGTGATAATAATGATATTTTTCGATAATTTCCACATTCGGTCAGATCACCTTTCTTGGGAATAGGCGTAAATATGGATCTCTTCCAGTCACTTGGACAGGTAGCTGTCTTCCAAATTTCTTTGCATAGACAAGTGAGCACTTCCAGTGCTGCATCCATTTATTGAAACATCTCAGCTGGTATTCTATCAATTCCTAGAGCCTTGTTTTTCAACAATGCCTTCAGTGCAGCTTGGGCGTCTTCTTCAGTAGCATCAGTTCCTGATCATAAGTTACCTCCTGAAACGATTGAACGTCAACCAATTTTTTGGTATAGTGTCTCCGTGTATTCCTTTCATCTTCTTTTGATGCTTTCTGCATTGTTTAATATTTTCTCCATAGAATCCTTCAATATTGCAACTCGAGGCTTGAATTTTTTCTTCAGTTCTTTCAGCTTGAGAAATGCTGTGCGTGTTCTTCCCTTTTGGTTTTCTGTTGCCACGTCTTTGCACATATCACCATAATACTTTGTCTTCTTGAGCTGCCCTTTGAAATCTTCTGTTCAGCTTTTACTTCATTTTTTCCCCTTTGCTTTAGTTACTTGATGTTCAAGAGCAAGTTTCAGAGTCTCTTCTGACATCCATTTAGGTCTTTTCTTTCTCTCCTGTCTTTTTGATGACCTCTTGCTTTCTTCATGTATGATGTCCTTGAAGTCATTCCACAACTCATCTGGTCTTCGCTGATTAGTGTTCAATGTGTCAAATCTATTCTTGAGATGGTCTATAAATTCAGGTAAGATATACTCAAGGTCGTACTCTGGCTGTCATGTACTTGTTCTAATTTTCTTCAGTTTCAGCTTCAACTTGCATATGATGTGCTCCACAGTCAGCCCCTGGCCTTGTTCTGACTGATGATATTGAGCTTTTCCATAGTCTCTTTCCACAAATATAGTTGATTTGATTCCTGTGTATTCCATCTGGCAAGGCCCACATGTGTAGTTGACATTTATGTTGGTGAAAAAAGTATTTGCAGTGAAGTCGTTGATCTTGCAAAATTCTGTGATGTGATCTGAGGCATCATTTTTATCACAAGGCCATGTTTTCCAACTACCGATCCTTCTTCGCTTCCAACTTTTGCATTCCAATCACCAGTAATTATCAGTGCATCCTGATTGCATGTTCGATCAATTTCAGACTGCAGAAGTTGGCAAACATCTTCAGTTTCTTTGTCTTTGGCCTTGGTATGTAAATTTGAATAATAGTCATATTAACTGGTCTTCCATGTAGGTGTGTGGGTATTATCACTGACAGTGTTGTACTTCAGGATAGATCTTGAAATGTTCTTTTTGACAGTGAACGCAACGCTATTCCTTTTCAAGTTGTCATTCCCCACATAGTAGACAGTATGATTATCCAATTCAAAACGACCAATACCAGCCCATTTCAGCTTACTTAGCCAAGGATACCTATGGTCACGTGTTCCATTTCATTTTTGACGACTTCCGATTTTCCTAGATTCATACCTTGTACATTCCAGGTTCTGATTATTAAATGGATGTTTGCAGCTGTTTCTTCTCATTTTGAGTCATGGCACATCAGCAAATGAAAAACGACTCCATCCATGTCATTAAGGTCAACTCTACTTTGAAGAGGCAGCTCTTCCCCAGTCATATTTCGAATGCCTTCTGACTTGAGGGGCTCATCTTCCAGCACTATATCAGGCAATGTTCCACCTATCCATAAGGTTTGCACTGGCTAATTCTTTTCAGAAGTAGACTGCTGGGTCCTTCTTCCTAGTCTCTTAGCCTGGAAGCTCGGCTGAAACCTACCATGGGTGACCCTGCTCGTATGTGCATACCGGTGGCAGAGCTTCCAACATCACAGCAACGTGCAAGCCCCCACAGTACGCACACTGACAAACACGTGGGGGAAAGACACTATAAAGGAAGATAAATTCAAGCCAAAAACTGGGAGAAGATATTTGCAACAGTATAACCAACAAAGGATTAGGAAAGTGGTCTGCAAATTTGGGCCAGTATTTCAAATTTGGCCCACCGCATGTTTTTAATTTTTTTGTTAATTACAATTTTTATTTTGATGTAGATTCACATATAGTTGTGTGAAATAATACAGAGAGATTTTGTGTACCCTTTAGCAAGTTTCCCCAGTGTTACCATTTTGTAAAACAGTATCACAACCAGGGTATTAACGTTGATAAAGTCGAGTTATAGAACATTTCCATCACACAAGGATGTCTGAAGTTGCCCTTTTATAGCCATACCTACTTCCCTCCTGTCCCACTCCCTCCTTAATCCATAGCAATTACTAATTTGTTTTCCATCTCTATAATTATGTCATTTAAAGAATGTAATATAAATGGAATCATAACAGTATATAACTTCTTGGGATTGGTTTTTTTTACTCAGTATAATTCTGCAAAGATTCATCCAGGCTGTATCGTTCTTTTTTATTTCTGCATAGTATCCCAAGGTATGAATATACCAGTTTGTTTAACCATTTACCCATTCAAGGTCATCCAGATTGTTTTCATTTGGCTATTATGAGTAGAGTTGCTGTAACCATTCGTGCACAGGTGTTTTGTGTTTCTCTAAGATAAATGCCCAGAAGTGCAATTACTAGGTCATGTGGAAGTTGTGGGTAACCCTGGTGGCGTAGTGGTGAAGTGCTATGGCTACTAACCAAAAGGTCGGCAGTTCGAATCTGCCAGGTGCTTCTTGGAAACTCTGTGGGGCAGTTCTACTCTGTCCTGTAGGATCGCTATGAGTCGGAATCGACTTGATGGCAGTGGGTTTGGTTTTGGTTTTTTGATGGTAGTTTTGAAACCCGATGGCGCAGTGGTTGAGAGCTACAGCTGGTAACCAAAAAGGTCAACAGTTTGAATCCACCAGCTGCTCCTTGGAAACCCTATGGGTTGGTTCTACTCTGTCTTATAGGGTCGCTATGAGTGGGAATCGACTTGATGGCAATGTAATTTTTTTTTTTTTTTAGTGGTAGTTGCATGTTTAGTTTTTAAGAAATTGCTTAAGTGGTTTCCAGGGTGGCTGTACCATTTTATGTCATCACCAGCAATATATGAGTGTTCAGTTTCTCCAAATCGTTACCAGCATTTGATACTATCATTATTATTATTTTTTAGCCATTCTGATAGATACGTAGTGATAGCTCATTGTGGCTTTTTTTTTAATGGCTAACGATGTTGAACATCTTTCCATGTACTTATTTGCCATCTGTATATCCTTTTGGGTGAAACATCTCTTCATGCCTTTTCCCGTTTTCTTATTGGGTTTTTTTTTTTTGCTCTTGAGTTTTGAGAGTTCTTATTATATTCTAGATACTAGTCTTTTATTGGTTATATGGCCTATAGATGTGTTCTTTCAGGTTGTAGCTTATCTTTTCATCCTCTCAATAGTATCTTTCACAGAGCAGAAGTTAATTTTGATGAAGTTCAATTTATCAATTTTTCCTTTTGTGGACCGTACTTTTGGCATCAAGTTTAAGAATGCTATTCCTAGCCCTTCTCCTGTTTTGTTTTCATGAAAGTTTTGTAGTTCTGTGTTACACATTTATGCCTGTGATCCATTTTGAATTAATTTTTTTAATAAAGTGTGAGACTTAGATTAAGATTCTTTTTTTTGCTGTAGATGTCCCGTTACTCCAGCATCATTTTTTGAAAAGGCTATATTTCCTTCGTCAGATTACTTTTGCACCATTATCGAAAATCAGTTGGGCATATTTGTGTGGGTCTATATCTGAGTTCTCTGTTCTGTTCCATTGATCTGTGTGTCTGTCCCTCTGCTGATGCTACACAGTCTTGATTACTGTTGCTGTATCGTAACTCTTGAAATTGGGTAGACTGATATACCTCCCACTTTATTCTTTTTTTTTTTTTTAATGACTGTTTTTTAAAATATTGTGATTTATGGAGAAAATTTATGTAGCCAATTAGGTTTTCATTTAATAATTTCTATACATATTATTCAGTGACATTGGTTACACTTTTCAGAATGTGTCAGCATTCTTATTATTTCCATTTTGGTTGTTCTGTTTCCATTAATCTAGCTTTCTTGTCCCCCTCCCCCCACCCCGCCCTCTTACCTTCTCACCTTTAGGGTAAATGTTGACCATGAGGTCTCATTTAGATAATTGTTTAGAGGAGCATAGTACTCATGGGTAATATTATTTATCTTATGAGTCATTCTCCCACTTTATTCTTTATCAGAATTGTTTTAAGTATTCTAGTTCCTTTGCTTTTCCAGATAAATTATAGAATAATCTGTATCTACAAAAAAATTCGCTGGGGTTTTGATAGGAATTAAATTAAACTTGTTTATCAATTTTGGGGGAATTGGCCTCTTCACCATGCTGATGAGATCAAAGACTATAACCTTCAGTATGGATTACATCTCGACATAAAGAAAACAAGGTCCTCACAACTGGGCCAATAAGCAACATCATAATAAATGGAGGACAGATTGAAGTTATCAAGGATTTCATTTTACTTGGATCCACAATCAATGACCATGGAAGTAGCAGACAAGAAATCAAACGATGTTTTGCATTGGGCAAGTGTACTGCGAAAGACTTCTTTAAAGTGTTCAGAAGCTAAGATGTCACCTTGAGCACTAAGGTGTGCCTGACCCAAGCCATGGTATTTTCGATGACCTCATAAATACAAGCAAGAGCTGGACAATGAATAAGGAAGACTGAAGAGGAATTGGTACCTTTGAATTACGGTGTTGGCAAAGAATATTGAAAATACCATGGACTGCCAGAAGAATAAATAAATTTGTCTTGGAAGTACAGCCAGAGTGCTTCTTAGAAGCAGGGATAGTGAGACTTTGTCTCACTTACTTTGGACGTGTTATCAGGAGGGGCCAGTCCCTAGAGAAGGGCATCATGCTTGGTAAAGTAGAGGATCAGTGAAAAAGAGGAAGACCCTGAATGAGATGGATTGACACAGTGATGAGCTCAAACATAGCAATGATTGTGAGGATGGTGCAGGACCAGGCAGTGTTTTGTTCTGTTGTGCATGGGGTCACTATGAGTTGGAACTGACTCAGTGTTACCTAACGACAACTACAACAGCAACACTATGCTGAGTATCCCAGTCCAAGAACATGGTATGTATCTCCATTTCTTTATATCTTCTTCGATTTCTTTTATCCGCCTTGTGTCGTTTTCAGCATACAAGTCCTATACTTGTTAGATTTACATCTATTTACTTTTTTTTGAGTGATTGTAAATGATATTATATTTTTAATTTTGGTATACGTGCGTTCATTGTTAGTTTCTAGAAATATAATTGGTTTTTGTGTTTATCTTGTATCTTGCAACCTTCCTGAGCTCACTTACCAGTTCTAGAAGGTCTTTTTTTGTAGATTTATTGGGATTTTCTATGTAGACAGTCACATCATTTGTAAATAGGAAGAGCTTTATTTCTTCCTTTTCAATGTTTGTCTTTTATTTCTTTTTCTTGCCTTATAGCATTGGCTAGAGCTTCTAGCACTATCTAGTATAAGAATGAATATCCTTGCCTTGTTTTCAGTCTTAGGAAACTATTCAGTCTTTCATCCTTAAGTATAATGTTAGCTGTAGGCATTTTGTAGATGGCCTGTATCAAGTCGAAGAAGTTCCTTCTATTCCTATTTTTCTGAGAGTTTTTATCATGAATGAGTATTAAATTTTATGAAGTACTTTTTCTGCATTGATTGTTATGATCATGTGATCTTCTTTAGCTTATTAATACAGTGATTATGTTGATTTTTTAATATAGAACCAACCATGCATCCCTAGAATAAATTCCATTTGATAGTGGTAAATAATCCTCCTTAAATATTGCTGAACTCTATTAGTTGATACAATGTGAAGGACCTTTGCTTCTATATTCGTGAAGGGTATTGATCTATAGTGTTCACTTTTTGTACCGTCTTTGTCTGGTTTTGGTATCAGGGTAACAGTAGCTTCACAAAATCAATTGAGAAGTATTCTCTCGTCTTCTATTTTCTAGAAGAGATTGTATAGAGTTTGTGTTAATTCTTTAAATGTCTAGTAAAATTCTCTGGTGAAACCATCTAGGCCTGGAGATTTTTGTGAAGGAGAGGTTTTAAATTATGAATTCAATTTTTTAAAAAAGTTATGGGGCTATTGAAATTTATTTCATACTGCGTGAGTTGTGGTAATTTGTTTTTTTTTTTTTTTTTTGAGGAAGTGCTCCATTTTGTCCAACTGTCAAATTTATGTGTGCAGAGTTCTTAATATTCCCTTATTGTCATTTTTATTTCTGCAGTGTCTGTAGTGATGTCCCCTGTTTAATTCCTGATACTAGTAATTTGTGTCTTCTCTCTCTGTATATTTTATGTCAGTCTTGTTTAGAGGTTTGTCAGTTTTATCAGTCTTTTCAAAGCACCAACTCTGTTTCGTTAAATTTCATTTATTTCTGCTCTTATCTTTATCATTTCTTTTTCTGCTTTCTTTGAGCTTACTTTGCCCTTAAAAAACTTACATACAGCCAAATTCCTCGTAGGATTTGGTTTCTTGGTTTGGAGGTTCAGAGTCATGATTTCATGGGACATCCCAGTTCATTGGCCTAATATTTTTTCAGTACTTCTGTTTGACCTCCTAGTTTTTTACGTAGTGCCTGGGGATGGCAATTGGCCACCCAAGTACAAAAATTGATCTTATTCATCTGGAGCAAGAGAGGAAGAAGGAAAATCAGGAATAGGAGGAAGAAATGGAATGTATGATTAATTGCCTCCGTGAACAACTGCCTCCTTTGCCATGAGGCCAGAAAAACTGGATGGTGCTCAGCTACCAATAGTGAACATTTTAATCAAAGATTCTATAGAAAAATCATGATCAAAAGGGAGAAAATGCAGAACAGAATTTCAAGTTCCCGTAGAATCCAGGATTTCTGGAGCCATGGAGGCTGAATGAATCCCCAAAACCATTGCCCTGAGATAACCTTTAAACCTTAAGCCAAAAATATCCCCTGAAGTCTTCTTAACACTGAACAATAGTTTAGCTTAACTAGTAAAGAATGTCTGCCTTGACCATTGTGTTCTTTTAAGAACTATCTATGGGATCAAAACGACAGCAACTTGAAAGATTAGATAGGAACCTTAGGAGGCAGTGAGTTTATGTTAATGGGGAGCAACAATTCAAAAGAGGAGGGTGAGAATGGCTGTACAACTTGAAGGATGTAATCAATGTCACTCAGTTATAATGTAGATTTTTTTGAATTGGCGTATGTTTTGCTGTGTATATTTTCAACAACAACAAAAAAACAAAATTATTAAAAAAGGGTTTTTAAGGTAGATGGTAAGGTTATTGATTTGAGACCATTCTTATTTTCTAATGTAGGCTTTTAGTACTATAAATTTCCTCTAGGTACTGCATTATCTACAACTCACAAATTTTGATAAGTTGTTTTTTCATTTTCATTCAGTTCAAAATACTTTCTAATCTCCCTTGTGATTTTTTCTTTGTTCTATGGGTGGTTTTAAAGTGTGTTATTTAATTTCAAACATTTGGGAATTTTCTACATATTTTCTGTTACTGATTTCTGATTTAATTCCATTTTGACCAGAGACCATAATTCACATGAATTGAATCCTTTTACATTTATTGAGGTTTACTTCATGTCCCAGGATTTTATCTATCTTGGTATATGTTTTGTGGGTACTTGAAAAAATTTGTATTCTGCTATTGTTGGGTAGAGTGCGTTACATGTGTTGATTAGATCCTGTTGGTTGATGGTGTTGCTAACTTCAAGTTTTCTGTCTAGTTGTTCTATCAGTTGTTTTGAGAGGGGTGTTAACGTCTTCAGCTATAATTGCAGATTTGTGTATTTCTCCTTTCAGTTCTATCAGTCTTCACGTATTTTGCAGCTCTGTTGTTTGGTACATGCACAATTACGGTTACTATGTCTTCTTGGCAACGTGACACTTTTATGATTATATAATGTTGTCTATGTCTCTGGTTTTTTTTTTTTTTTAAGTTCAAGCCATTCCTGCTTTCTTTTGGGGGGACACAATTCAGTCCATAATAGAGGGTGTCTTAATCATCTAGTGCTGCTGGAACAGAAATATCACAAGTAGATGGCTTTAACAAAGAGAAATTTAATTCTTCACAGTAAAGTACGCTAAAAGTCCAAATTCAGGGCGTCAGCTCCAGGGGAAGGCTTTCTCTCTCTGTTGGCTCTGAAGGAATGTCCTTCTCATCAATCTTCCCCTGGACTAGGAGCTTCTCCATGCAAGAAGTCCAGGTCTGAAGGGTACGCTCTGTTCCCAGCACTGCTTTCTTGGTGGTGTGAGATCCCTCTGTCGCTTCTGTCTTTTATGTCTCAAAAAAAACCGGCTTAAGGCACAGTCCAATTCCATAGATTGAGTCCTGTCTCATCAACCCAACTGCCACCCATCCCCTCTCATTAACATCATAGAGGCAGGATTTACAGCACATAGAAAAATCACATCAGATGACAAAATGGTAGATAATCACACAATACCGGGAATCACGGCCCAGCAAAATTGATACACACATTTTTGGGGGACACAATTCAATCCATGAGAGAGGGTGTGAGAAAACTTAGAGATTCGAGGAAATGGAAGAGGGAAAAAAGAAACAGTTGATTATTGGAGAAAAGGTTGTGTAAGAATAAAAATAATCATAATATGTAACTTGATTTAGCAGTGAACAGTATTTATATAGTGACATGAGAACACTGGAGCTTTTGAGCAGGGAGTGACATAACCAGATTTAACCAATTTACGTTTAAAAAAAATCAACTTTACTGAGGTAGTAAACATACTTACTGAAGTGCAATTTACATAAAATAAAACACACCCTTTTTTAAAATAATTTTTATTGTGCCTTAAGTGAAAGTTTACAAATCAAGTCAGTCTGTCACATGTAAGCTTATATACACCTTACTACATACTCCCATTTACTTTCCCTGTAAAGAGTCAGCCCTCTCCCTTCTTCCAGTCTCTCCTATCGTGACCATTTTTGCCAGTTTCTAACCCTCTCTACCCTCCCATCTCCCCTCCAGACAGGAGATGCCAATACAGTCTCAAGTGTCCACCTGATACAAGTAGCTCACTCTTCATCAGCATCTCTCTCCAACCCATTGTCCAGTCCCTTCCATGTCTGATGAGTAGTCTTCGGGACTGGTTCCTGTCCTGGGCCAACAGAAGGTTTGGGGACCGTGACCGCCGGGATTCTTCTAGTCTCAGTCAGACCATTAAGTCTGGTCTTTTTATGAGAATTTGGGGTCTGCATCCCACTGTTCTCCTGCTCCCTCAGGGGTTGTCTGTTGTGCTCCCTGTCAGGGCAGTCATCGGTTGTGGCCGGGCACCATCTGGTTCTTCTGGTCTCAGGATGATGTAAGTCTCTAGTTCATGTGGCCCTTTCTGTCTCTTGGGCTCATAATTATCTTGTGACCTTGGTGTTCTTCCTTCTCCTTTGATCCAGGTGGGTTGAGACCAATTGATGCATCTTAGACAGCAGCTTGTTAGCATTTAAGACCCCAGATGCCACACTTCAAAGTGGGATGCAGAATGTTTTCATAATAGAGTTTATTATGCCAATTCACTTAGAAGTCCCCTTAAGCCATAGTCCCTAAACGCCCGCCCTTGCTCCACTGACCTTCGAAGCATTCAGTTTATCCAGGAAACTTCTTTGCTTTTGGTCCAGTCCAGTTGAGCTGACCTTCCCTGTACTGAGTATTGTCCTTCCCTTCACCTAATTTTTTTCTCACCTGAAGTAGTTCTTATCTACTAACTAATCAGTAAATAACCCTCTCCCACCCTCCCTCCCTCTCCCCCTCTGGTAACCACAAAAGAATGTGTTCTTCTCGGTTTATACTATTTCTCAAGAACTTACAATAGTGGTCTTATACAGTATTTGTCCCTTTGCCTCTGACTAATTTCACTCAGCATAATGCCTTCCAGGTTCCTCCATTTTGTGAAATGTTTCACAGATTTGTCACTGTTCTTTATCAATGCGTAGTATTCCATTGTGTGAATGTACCATAATTTATTTAACCATTCATCTATTGATGGACACCTTGGTTGCTTCCAGCTTTTTGCTATTGTAAACAGTGCTGCAGTAAAACATGGGTGTGCATATATCCATTCGTGTAAAGGCTCTTACTTCTCTAGGGTATATTCCGAGGAGTGGGATTTCTGGGTTGTATGGTAGTTCTACTTCTAACTTTTTAAGAAAACGCCAGATAGATTTCCAAAGTGGTTGTACCATTTGACATTCCCACCAGCAGTGTATAAGAGTTGCAGTCTCTCCGCAGCCCCTCCAACATTTATTATTTTGTGTTTTTTGGATTAATGCCAGCCTTGTTGGAGTGAGATGGAATCTCATCGTAGTTTTAATTTGCATTTCTCTAATGACTAATGATTGAGAGCATTTTCTCATGTGTCTGTTAGCCGCCTGAATATCTTCTTTAGTGAAGTGCGTGTTCATATCCTTTGCCCACTTTTTGATTGGGTTGTTTGTCTTTTTGTGGTTGAGTTTTAACAGAATCATATAGATTTTAGAGATCAGGCACTGGTCAGAGATGTCATAGCTGAAAATTTTTTCCCAATCTGTAGGTGGTCTTTTTACTCTTTTGGTGAAGTCTTTAGATGAGCATAGGTGTTTGAATTTGAGGAGCTCCTAGTTATCTGGTTTCTCTTCATCATTTTTAGTAATGTTTTGTATTCTGTTTATGCCTTGTATTAGGGCTTCTAATGTTGTCCCTATTTTTTCTTCCATGATCTTTATTGTTTTAGTCTTTGATCCACTTGGAGTTAGTTTTTGTGCGTGGTGTGAGGTATGGGTCCTGTTTCCTTTTTTTGCAAATGGATATCCAGTTATGCCAGCACCATTTGTTAAAAAGACTATCTTCTCCCCAGTTAACTGACACTGGGCCTTTGTCAAATATCAGCTGCTTATATGTGGATGGATTTATATCTGGGTTCTCAATTCTGTTCCATTGGTCTATGTGCCTGTTGTTGTACCAATACCAGGCTGTTTTGACTACTGTAGCTGTATAATATGTTCTAAAATCAGGTAGAGTGAGGCCTCCCACTTTCTTCTTCTTTTTCAGTAATGCTTTACTTATCTGGGGCTTCTTTCCCTTCCATATGAAGTTGGTGATTTGTTTCTCCATCACTTTAAAAAAATGTCATTGGAATTTGGATCAGAAGTGCATAGTATGTATAGATGGCTTTTGGTAGAACAGATATTTTTACTCTGTTAAGTCTTCCTATCCATGAGCAAGGCATGTTTTTCCACTTATGTAGGTCCCTTTTAGTTTCTTGCACTAGTACTTTGTAGTTTTCTTTGTATAGGTCTTTTACATCTTTGGTAAGATTTATTCCTAAGTATTTTATCTTCTTGGAGGCTACTGTGAATGGTATTGATTTGGTGATTTCCTCTTCGATGTTCTTTTCGTAGAGGTAGAGGAATCCAAGTGATTTTTGTATGTTTATCTTGTAACCTGAGACTCTGCCGAACTCTTCTATTAGTTTCAGTAGTTTTCTGGAGGATTCCTGAGGGTTTTCTGTGTATAAGATCATGTCATCTGCAAATAGAGATAATTTTACTTCTTCCTTGCCGATCCGGATGCCCTTCATTTCTTTGTCTAGCCTAATTGCTCTGCACAATGTTGAATAAGAGCGGTGATAAAGGGCATCCTTGTCTGGTTCCCGTTCTCAAGGGAAATGCTTTCAGGCTCTCCCCATTTAGAGTGATGTTGGCTGTTGGCTTTATAGATGCCCTTTATTATGTTGAGGAATTTTCCTTCAATTTCTATTTTGCTGAGAGTTTTTATCATGAATGGGTGTTGGACTTTGTCGAATGCCTTTTCTGCATCAATTGATGAGATCATGTGGTTTTTGTCTTTTGTTTTATTTATATGGTAGATTACATTAATAGTTTTTCTAATATTAAACCAACCTTGCATACCTGGTATAAATCCCACTTGGTAATCGTGGTGGATTATTTTTCTGATATGTTGTTGAATTCTATTGGCTAGAATTTTGTTGAGGATTTTTGCATCTATGTAAATGAGGGATACAGGTCTGTAATTTTCTTTTTTTTGTGGTATCTTTACCTGGTTTTGGTATCAGGGATATGGTGGCTTCATAGAATGAATTAGGTAGTGTTCCATCATTTTCTATCCTTTGAGATACCTTTAGTAGTAGTGGTGTTAACTCTTCTCTGAAAGTTTGGTAGAACTCTGCAGTGAAGCCATCCGGGCCAGGGCTTTTTTTTGTTGGGAGTTTTTCGATTACCTTATCAATCTCTTTTTTTGTTATGGGTCTTTTTAGTTGTTCTACTTCTGATTGCGTTAGTTTAGGTAGGTAGTGTTTTTCTAGGAATTCATTAATTTCTTCTAGGTTTGCAAATTTGTTAGAGTACAATTTTTCATAATAATCTGATATAATTCTTTTAATTTCAGTTGGGTCTGTTGTGATGTGGCCCATCTCGTCTCTTATTTGGGTTATTTGTTTCCTTTCCTGTATTTCTTTAGTCAGTCTGGCCAATGGTTTATCAAATTTTGTTAATTTTTTCAAAGAACCAGCTTTTGACTTTGTTAATTCTTTCAGTTGTTTTTCTGTTCTCTATTTCATTTAGTTCAGCTCTAATTTTTATTATTTGTTTTCTCCTGGTGCCTGATGGATTCTTTTGTTGCTCACTTTCTATTTGTTCAAGTTGTAGGGACAGTTCTCTGATTTTGGCTCTTTCTTCTTTTTGTATGTGTGCATTTATCGATATAAATTGACCTCTGAGCACTGCTTTTGCTGTGTCCCAGAGGTTTTGATAGGAAGTGTTTTCATTCTCGTTGCATTCTATGAATTTCTTTATTCCCTCCTTTATGTCTTCTATAACCCAGTCTTTTTTGAACAGGGTATTGTTCAGTTTCCAAGTATTTGATTTCTTTTCCCTAATTTTTCTGTTATTGATTTCCACTTTCATGGCCTTGTAAAACACACCCATTTTTAAGTATACCATTTGATGGACCTTGACAAATGTATACAGCCATTTAACATATATTACAATCAAGACATAGAACATTTCAATCACCGTAGAAGGCTCCCTTGCCACCCTTCGTAGTCAAGCAGTAATTACCCCCTTCATGACCCCAAGCAGCCACTGATCAGATCTGCTTTTTATTACTATAGAGGAGATTGGTCCTTTCTAGAGTTTCATGTACATCCAGTTGTCATGGATTGAATTGTGTCCCCCAAAATATGTGTCAACTTGGCTAGGCCATGATTCCCAGTATCATCTACCATTTTGTCATGGGATGTGATTTTCCTGTGTTGTAAATCTTACCTCTATGATGTTAATGAGGCAGGATTAAAGGCACTTATGTTAATGAGGCAGGACTCAATTTATAAGATTAGGTTATGTCTTACATCAGTCTCTTTTGAGGTATGAAAGGGAGAATCAAGTAGAGATGAGGGATCTTATAGCACCAAGAAAGCAGCGCCGGGAGCAGAGTGCATCCTTTGGACATGGAGTTCCCTCACTGAGAAGCTGCTAGAGCAGGGCTCGATTGATGACAAGGACCTTCCTCCAGAGCCGACAGACAGAAAGCCTTCCCCTGGAGCTGGTGCCCCGAATTGGAACTTCTAGCCTCCTACACTGTGAGACAATAAATGTCTGTTATAGCCTCAAGACTCAGCAGCACTAGATGAATAAGAGCAATCATGCAGTATGTGCTCTTTTCATTCTGGCTTCTTTGACTTAAAATATTGAGATTCACCCATGTGGTTGCACCATCAGCATCTTTTCCTTTTTTTATGCTAAGAATAGTGTTTTGTGTGGATGTGCCACTATTTGTTGATCTGTTCACCTGGATTTAAGTTTTAAAGGAATCCTCTAGAACAGAAACTAGGGGGTCAGAGTGAATGCAGGAAGGTCTGTCTCAGGTAGTCCAGGCCAGAGATGACAGTGTCCTGTTACATCATCCACAATGCTGTTCCCCAAGCACTGTCCCACCTTAGGGCCCCTGGACCTGCCCTTCCTCAGCCTGGAACACTGTTCTCCCAGATGTCTGTGGCATTTGCCATCTCACTTCATTTAGATCTCTGTTCCTCTGTCACCTCCTCAGAAAGACTTCCTGGGTCACTCATCACCCCTCTCCTGGCCTTGTGTCCTTATTGCCACCTGGCATTATACCTCTCTGTGTATTTCTTGTTTGCTGCCCTCAGCAGAATGTAAGCTTCATGATGGTAGTGTCTGCAGCATCGGCATTGTATAAATATTTGTGAAGTGACTAAATGTGGGAAGAGGGTCTGTGCCTTTTGTCTTTGTGACTTTGTGCCTGGCACATACTAGAAGTCCAAAGTATACATTACCTTAGATGATTAAAGTATAATTAGAGGGTCAAGGGCTAAAGCTGTAAACTCTAAATTTCTACCAGGATATACTCTTCAGGTAGCCCAAGGTGCAGTTCCCCAGGTAGAGACAGGGGGCCTTAAAAAGAGATGGCCCAAAATATATAGAGACAGAAGTTTATTAGTGGTTACCAGGAGCTGAAGGGAACAAGAATTAGAGCTCAAACAGTACTGAGTTTCTGTTTAGGGTGATGCAAATTCTTGTAAATAGATAGTGTGATGGTTGCACAATATGATGAATGTCATTAATGTCACTGAACTGTATGCCTCAAAATGGTTAAAATGGCAAATTTTTTGTTTTATAAATTTTTTTATTGAGATAAAATATATATAACAAAAAGTTTGCCAGAAACTCAGCACCCTTTCAGCAATAACACTCAATCCATTCTCCCCCCAACCCCTAGTAACACTGATAAACTTTTTTGTTTTGCTTTGTTTTGTAAATTTTATCATGAGAAAATATACATAACAAAAAATCGCCATTTTAACTATTTTTAAGCATACCCATTAAAAAACTCATTGCTGTTGAGTCAATTCCAACTCATAATAACGCTATAGGACAGAGTAGAACTGCCCCACAGAGTTGCCAAGGAGTGCCTGGGTAGAGTCAAACTGCCGACCTTTTTGTTAGCAGCCATAGCTCTCAACCACTATGCCACCAGGATTTACTTTAAGTGTATAGTTCTGTGATATTAATTACATTCACCACAAATAAATTTCTGTTTGTTAAAGCTGTCCACTTGTGGTATTTCTGTTGTAGCAGCACCAGACAACTAAGGCAGAAATTGGTACCAAGAGTGGGGTGCTGCTCTTTAACAGGTGCCCAAAATGTGGAAGAGTTTTTAGGTGACTAATAGTTAAAGCCTAGATGGCCTTGAAGAGACTGTTGGTGGAATTATGGACATCAAAGACAATTCTGGTAAGGATTAAGAAGGAAGTGAGGAGAACTGTAACAGAAGACAGTACAGACAGTGAGAAGCAGCAGCAGAGAAACAGCAGCAAAAGAACCAGGAGACTGGTGTGAGACAGTGCAGGAGCAGACCCACAGAGCGAGAGAGCTGAGTGTCTTCCAGCCAAGGTTTACTGGCGGAGTGGGCTGCCTCCAGGTACTTATCAGTAGAGCTGGAGAGCTTTGGAACACCTGCAGGGCAGATCCTGGGCCAGCCCAAGAGGCCTAAGAGGTCCAGAGCTCAAGGGCCCAAGAGGCCAAGGAACCAAGGAACCAGGAAGCAGAAGCAGAAGCTGAAGAGACAAGGAACACAGGAAGCAGGCTGCCTCATTCTCAAAGGGTAAGGCCAGAACCTCTTGAGTCTCAAGGGGTAGAACCATGGCCTGCTGGATCTCAAAGGCTAGGGCTATGGCCTCCTAGGTTTCAAAGAGTCATCTCTTCACCAACTTGGTTCTGGAGTGTGGGGCTGCCTTTCATGAGTGCCAGTGGGATGGGGCTGGGTCCACAGCCCAAAGCTGAGGTGACAGGGCTGCCATGCCCAAATGGCAGAAGAATGAGGCCTCTTGGGCCAAGGAGGCAGTCATCACTGATGACTAGGAGAATGTGGCCACCCAAAGCAAAGGGAACAGAGTTGCCATTCTAGTGAGCCTGGAAGGCAGAGCTGGAGCCCAGGGCTGAGGCGTCTCTACCCAGAACCCAGAGAGGATGACCATCACCTAGAATCTGGAGAGCAGGAGCATTGCTTAAATGGTCTCAGAGAACAGAGATCATTTTCAAGCCTTGAGAGCTAATGTAATGTGTTCTGCTAACCTGCTTGGTGCCTTTTATCCCTTCTTTACCTCCAGTTTCTCTCATTTGTGATAGTGGTATTGTGTAATGGTGCTTGTTCCACCATTGTACTTTGGAAGCAAATAACTTGTATCTTAGATTCACAGATGAAGATAATTTTGCCCCAGGAGATTTTGGAGTTGGAGTTGATTTAAGACTTTTGCTATGACATGATGGAGTGAATGTGTTTTACATGTGGCAAGGACATGAATTTTTGGGGGGCCAAAGGGTGAATGTTAGGAATTGAATTATATCCCCCCAAAATGTGTGTCAGCTTGGCTAGGCCATGATTCCCAGTATTATATGGTTGTCTACCATTTCCTGATCTGATGTGATTATCCTATGTGTTGTAAATTCTAACCTCTATGATGCTAATGAGGCAGTTATGTTAATGAGGCAGGACTCAATCTACAGGATTAGGTTGTAACTTGAGTCACCCTCTCTTGAGATATAAAAGAGAGAAGAGAGTGGAGAGGGGGACCTCATACCACTAAGAAAGAAGCACCAGGAGCAGAGTGCATCCTTTGAACCTGCGGTCCCTGTGCTGAGGACCTCCTAGGCAATAGAAAGATTGATGACAAGGACCTTCCCCCAGAGCCAGCAGAGAGAGAAAGCCTTCCTTTGGAGCTAACACCTGAATTTGAATTTTGGAGCTAGCCTCCTAGACTGTGAGAGAATAAATTTCTATTTGTGAAAGCCATCTACTTGTGGTATTTCTGTTACAGCAACACTAGATAACAAAGATATTGTACAACTATCACCACTATCCATTGACAAATGTTTTCTATCACCGTAAAAAGAAACTCAGTATCCCTTAAGCAGTAACTCTGTTTTCCCCTACCCCCAGTCCCTGGCTGGTAACCACTAATAATCTTTTGTCTATAAATTCGCCTGTCTAAACCAAAAAAACCCAAACCCATTGCCATTGAGCCAATTCTGACTCATAGCGACCCTATAGGACAGAGTAGAACTGCACAAGGAGCGCCTGGTGGATTCGAACTGCTGACCCTTTGGTTAGCAGCCATGGCTCTTAACCACCATGCCACCAGGGTTTCCAAACAGCTGCCATCAAGTTGATTCTGACTCATGACAACCCCATGTGCAACAGATTAGAACTGTGCTCTACAGGGTTTTCACTGGCTGTGACCTTTCAGAATTAGGTTGTCAGAGCCAAGATGCCTCTGGGTCGGTTTGAACTTTCAACTTTTTGGTTAGCAGTCAAATGCTTAACCATCTGAGTCACCCAGGGACTCTTGCCTGTTCTAGGTATTTTATATAAATGGGATCATATGTGTCCTTTTGTATCTGACTAATTTTCACTTGGTATAATGTTCTCCAGGTTTATCCATGTGCTAGCATGTATTGAAACTTCTTTTAAAGGGTGAATGCTATTCCATTATAAGTATGTACAACATTTCATTTATCCATTCATCTGTTAATGGATACTTGGATTGTTTCCAGCTTTTGGCAATTGTGAATAATGCTGCAGTGAACGTCGGTGTACATGTATGCTATATATATAATATATTACCATAACAAAATTAAAAGAGAGATGACAGGGGGACGAGCAGTGGTCCAGGGCTGCAGGGCGGCGGGGACAGGAGGGCAGTCTCAGAGGCTGCAGGTTGGAAAACAGCCACTGCTCTGAGTGTTTCGTGAGGCCTCCATCCTTGCATAGTGGTGGTGCAAGAACCTCTCTGAAGCCTTCTGGCTACTGCCCTTTGGGTGCCCTGTTCTCTCCCACCACCTAGACTCATGAGCATAAATCTGGAGCAAGCATACCTCTTCCAACACTTGACTTGCTGGAAGAAATGTCCCAGAACATGGATTAAATGCATCAATCAAGAGACTAGAGAGCAACAGAATGGATAAAAAAAACATGACCTATCAATATGTTGCTTATAAGAAACATACCTTAAACACAAAGATAAAAATAAGCTAAAAATCAAAGGATGGAAAAATATATATCAAGCAAACAGTAATCAAAAAAGAGCAGTAGTGGCAATATTAATCTCTGATAAAATAGACTTTAAAGGAAAATCCAACATAAAGACAAGGAAGGGCACTATATAATGATTAAAGGGTCAGTCCCTCAAGAGGATATAACTATAATAAATATTTGCATCCTCAACGACAGAGCTCCAAAACACATAAAACAAATTCTAACAATACTGAAAAGAGAACTAATTCCATAATAATAACAGGAGACTTTAACATGCCCCTTTTCAGGAAGGACAGAGCGACTAGAAAGGAACTCAACAAAGATACAGAAGATCTAAATATCACAACCAAGCAACTTGACCTCATAGACATATACAGAATACACCACTCAACAGCAGCACGGTACATATTCTTCTCCAACTCACATGGATCATTCTCCAGAATAGATGACATTCTAGGTCACAAAGCAAGCCTCAGTAATTTCAAAAGTATCCAGAGTACAAAGCATCTCAGATCACAAACTATAAAATTAGAAGTCAGTAACAGGAAGAACAAAATAAAAAGTCAAATACATGGAAATTGAATAACACCTTGCTTAAAAACCACTGGCTAATAGAGGAAATTAAAATGAAATAAAAAAATTTTAAGAATGAAAACACAACATACCAAAACCTTTGCAACACAGAAAAAGCAGTGCCCAGAGGTCAATTTATAGCAATAAACACATCAAAAAAGAAGAAAGGGCCAAAATCAACACCTTAACCCTACAACTGAAACAAATAGAAAAAGAACAGCAAAAGAAGCCGACAGCCACCATAAGAAAGGAAATAATAAAGATTAGAGCAGAAATAAATGAATCAGAAAACAAAAACAATCAAAAGAATAAACAAGACTAGAAGTTGGCTCTTGGAAAAGTTTAATAAAATCGATAAACCCGTGGCCACATTGACAGAAGAAAAGCAGAAGATGCAAATAACCCAAATAAGAAATGAGATGGGTGACATTACAATAGGCTCAATTGAAATAAAAATGACTGTAGCAGAATATTATGAAAAATTATACTCCAACAAATTTGAAAACATGGAAAAAATGGACGAATTTTTAGAAACACACGACCTGTCCAAACTAACACAAATTGGCGTATAAAATCTGAACAGACCTATAACAAAAGAAGAAATTGAAGAGGTCATAAAAAATTCCCAACAAAAAAAAAGCCCAGGCCGAGACAGCTTCAGTGGAGAATTCTACCAAACATTCAGAGAAGAGTTGACACCAATACTACTCAAACTATTCCAGGACATATAAATGGAAGGAATACTCCAAATTTATTCCATGAAGCCAGTATAACTCTGATCCCAAAACCAGGGAAAGACACCACTAAAAAAGAAAATTATAGACCAATATTCTTCATCAGTCAACTCGACAGCACTGGGTTTACTGGGTATCCTTCATCAATATAGATGCAAAACTTCTCAACAAAATTCTAGCCAAGAGAATAAAAGAGCATATCAAAAAAAAAATTACATCATGACCAAGTGGGATTCATACCAGGCATGCCAGGATGGCTCAACATTAGAAAATCAACCAGTATAGCCCACCATATAAATAAAACAAAGAACAGGAACCATATGAGCATTTCAATCGATGCAGGAAAGTCATTTGATAAAGTTTAACACTTCATTCTTGATAAAAACTCTCAGCAGAATAGGAATTGAAGAGAAATTCTCAACATAATTAAGGGCATATATACAAAACCACCAACAGACATTATTTTCAACGGGAAGGAATAGCATTTCCCTTGAGAATGGGAAACAGGTAAGGATGCCCTTTATCACTACTCCTATTCGGTATTGTACTAAAAGTCCTAGCTAGAGCCGTAAAGCAAGAAAGGGAAATAAAGGGCATACAAATTGGTAAGGAAGAAGTAAAACTATCCCTGTTTGCAGATGATATGATCATATACATCGAAAATCCCAGAGACTCCACAAGAAAGCTACTTGAACTAATAGAAGAATTTAGCAAAGTGGAAAAGTGCAAGATCAGCATACAAAAATCAGTTGCGTTCCTCTAGACCAACAAAGAGAACTCTGAAAAGGAAATCAGGAAACCAATACCATTTACAATAACCCTCAAAAAGATAAAATACTTAGGAATAAATCTAACTAGAGACATAAGTGACTTATACAAAGAAAACTACGAATCACTACTTTAAGAAACCAAAAGAGACCTACATTAATGGAAAAACGTACCATGCTCATGGACAGGAGAGTTAACATTGATCTTGTATCTTCAAAAAAAACAAAAAACAAATTTTTTTTTTTTTTAAAGATACAAGATCTTTACACTTTACTAAATTCGTTAGCTCTAGTAGCTCTCTTCTGGATTTTTCAGGATTTTATATATAAAGAATTAAGTCATGTGCAAATAGAGATAGTTTTACATTTCTTCTTTTTTGGCCTTGGTTGGTGCATAAATTTGAATAATAGTCATATTAACTCATCTTCTTTGTGTTATTGTTGTTAGCTGCCGTCAAGTTGGTTCTGACTTGTAGTGACCCTGTGTACCACAGAGCGAAATACTACCTGGTCCTGTGCCATGCTCACAGTCATTGTTATGCTGGAGCCCATTGTTGCAGCCACTGTCTCAGTCCTTCTTGTTGAGGGTCTTCCTTTTTTTCCTCTGACCCTGTACTTCAGCAAGCATGATGTCCTTCTCCAGGGACTAATCCCTCCTGACAGCGTGTCCAAAGTATATAAGACTCAGTCTCGCCGTTCTTGCTTCTAAGGAGCATTCTGGTTGTACTTCTTTCCAAGACAGATTTGTTCATTCTTTTGGCAGTCCGTAGTATATTCAATATTCTTTGCCAACATCACAATTCAAAGGTGTCAATTCTTTTTCGGTCTTCCTTATTCATTGTCCAGCTTTTACGTGCATATGAGGCGATGGAAGATACCATGGCTTTGGTCTGGCATGCCTTAGTCTTCAAGGTGACGTCTTTGCTTTTTCTATACTTTAAAGAGGTCCTTTGCAGCAGATTTGCCCAGTGCATCATATTGTTTGATTTCTTGACTGCTGCTTCCATGGGTGCTGATTGTGGATCCAAGTAAACTGAAATCCTTGACAACCTCAGTCTTTTCTCTGTTTATCATGGTGTTGCTTGTTGGTCCAGTTGTGAGGATTTTTGTTTTTTTTATGTTGAGGTGTAATCCATACTGAAGGCTGTGGTCTTTGATCTTCATCAGTAAATGCTTATAGTCCTCTTCACTTTCATTAAGCAAAGTTGTGTCATCTGCATAATGCAGATTGTTAATGAATCTTCCTCCAATCCTGCTGCCCCGTTCTTCTTCATATAGTCCAGGTTCTCGGATTATTTGCTCAGCATACAGTTTGAGTAGGTATGGTGAAAGGATACAACCGTGACACACACCTTTCCTGACTTTAAACCATGTAGTATCCCCTTGTTCTGTATGAACAACTGCCTCTTGACCTATGTACAGGTTCCCCATGAGCACAATTAAGTGTTCTGGAATTCTCATTCTGTTCTTCCTTGTAGGCATCTGGATATTATCCTATCACTGACAGCATTGTACTTCAGGATAGATCTTGAAATGCTAAGGGCCCTAATATGTGCGTAAATAGAATACCAAACATAACTAAAAATGCACAAACAGTGGAAGATAAACTAGATAACTGGGATCTCCTAAAAATTAAACACTTGTGCTCATCAAAGACTTCACCAAAAGATAAAGAGAACCTACAGACTGAGAACACATAAACATCCATATCCTAGGCATTGGTGAGCTGAAATGGACTGGTATTGGCCATTTTGAATCAGACAATCATATGGCCTACTATGCTGGAAACGACAAAGTGAAAAGAAATGGTGTTGCATTCATCATCAAAAAGAACATTTCAGGATCTATCCTGAAGTACAGTGCTGTTAGTGATAGGGTAATATCCATAAGCCTACAACGAGGACCAGTTAATATGACTATTATTCAAATTTATGCACAACATGAAGGCCAAAGATGAAGAAATTGAAGACTTTTACTGACTTCAGCAGGCTGAAATTGATCGAACATGCAGTCAAGACACATTGATAATTACTGGTGATTGGAATGCGAAAGTTGGAAACAAAGAAGGATCGGTAGTTAGAAAATAATAGCTTTGGTGACGAAAATGATGCTGGAGATCACATGATGAAATTTTGCAAGACCAATGATGTCTTCATTGCAAATACCTCTTTTCAACAACATAAACGGCAACTGTACTCATGGACCTTGCCAGACGGAATACACAGGAATCAAATCGACTACATCTGTGGAAAGACAGAATGGAAAAGCTCAATATCATTAGTCAGAACAAGGCCAAGGCACAACTGCAGAACAGACCATAAAATGCTCATATGCAAGTTCAAGTTGAAGACGAAGAAAATTACAACAAGTCAGAGCCAAAGTATGACCTTGAGTACATTCCACCTGAATTTAGAGACCGTCTCAAGAGTAGATTTGAATCACTAAACACTAATGACCAAAGACCAGACAGGCTATGGAAGGACATCATACATGAAGAAAGCAAGGAGTCATTAAAAGAAAGCGATGAAAGAAAAGACCAATATGGATGTCAGAAGAGACTCTGAAACTTGCTCTTGAATGTCAAGTAGCTAAAGCAAAGGAAGAAATAATGAAGTAGAAGAGCCAAACAGAAGCTTTCAAAAGGCAGCTTGAGAAGACAAAATAGAGTATTATAATTAAATGTGAAAAGACCTGGAGTTAGAAAACCAAAAAGGAAGAACACACTTGGCATTTCTCAAGCTGAAAGAACTGAAGAAAAATTTCAGGCCTACAATATTGAAGGGCTCTGTGGGGGAAAATATTAAACGATGCACGAAGCATTAAGTGAAGATGGAAAGAATACACAGAGTCGCTGTATCAAAAAAATTAGTCAACGTTCATCCATTTCAGGAGGTGGTATGATCAAGAACCTATGGTAGTGAAGGAAGAAGTCCAAGCTGCACTGAAAGTACTGGTGAAAAACAAGGTTCCAGGAATTGACAGAGTACCAACTGAGATGTTTCAGCAAGTGGATAGCGCACTGGAACCGCTCACTATGCCAAGAAATTTGGAAGACAGCTACCTGGCCTACCTACTGGAAGAGATCCATACTTGTGCCCATTCTATAGAAAGGTGATCCAACAGAAAGCGAGAATTACCCAACAATATCATTAGTATCACACAAAAGTAAAATTTTGCTGAAGATCATTCCAAAGTGACTGAAGCAGTACATTGACAGGGAACTGCCAGAAATCCAAGCCAGATTCAGAAGAGAACATGGAACCAGGGCTATCATTGCTGATGGCAAGATGAATCTTGGCTGAAAGCAGAAAATGCCAGAAAGATATTTACCTGTGTTTTATTGGCTATGCAAATGCATTTGATTGTGTGGATCATAACAAATTATGGATAACATTGGGAAGAATGGGAATTCCAAAACACTTCATTGTGCTCCTGAGGAACCTGTACTTAGGCTCAGAGGCAGTTGTTCGAACAGAACAAGGAAATACTGCATGGTTTAAAGTTAGGAAAGATGTGCGTCAGGTTTGTATCCTTTCACCATACTTATTCAGTCTCTATGTTGCACAAATAATCTGAGAAAGCTGAACTATGTGAAGAAGAACTCAACATCAGGATTGGAGGAAGACTCATTAACAGCCTGTGATATGCAGATGACGCAACCTTGCTTGCTGAAAATGAAGAGGACTTGAATCACTTACTGATGTAGATCCAAGGCTACAGCCTTCAGTATGGATTATACCTCAAATAAAGAAAACAAAAATCCTCACAACTGGACCAGTAAACAACATCATGATCTATGGAGAAAAGATTGAAGTTGTCAAGGATTTCATTTTACTTGGCTCTACAATCAGTGCCCATGGAAGCAGCTAGTCAGGTGACACATTTCACTGGGCCTGTGTGCTGCAAAAGACCTCTTTAAAGTGTTAAAAAGCAAAGATGTCACTTCAAGGACTAAGGTGCGCCTTACCCAGGCCATGATGTTTTCAATCACCTCATATGCATGTGAAAGCTGGAGGGTGAATAAAGACTGAAGAAGTATTGATGACTTTGAATTATGGTGTTGGCGAAGTATATTGAATATACCATGGACTGCCAGAAAAACAAATCTATCTTGAGAGTAGTACAGCCAGAATGCTCCTTAGAAGCAAGGATGGTGAGAGTTCTTACATACTTTGAACATGTTATCAGGAGGGACCAGTCCTTGGAGAAGGACATCATTCTTGGTAAAGTAGACAGTCAGTGAAAGAGAGGAAGACCTTCAATAAAATGGTGTGATACAATGGTTGCAACAATGGACTCAAGCATAACAATTATTGTGAGGATGGCACAGGACCAGACAGTGTTGTTCTATTGTATATAGGGGTCATTGTGAGTCAGAAACGACTCGACAGCACTTAACAACAACAGACTAGGAAAAAACTTTTAGCTACAACATATCCAACCAGAGTGTAATCTCTAAAATTTATGGAAAACTTCAACACCTCAACAACAAAAAGACAAATAACCCAATTAAAAAATGAGCAAAGGACATGAACAGACACTTCACCAAAGAAGACATTTGGGCAGCTAACAAACGCATTAAGAGATGCTCTCGATCATTAGCTGTTAAACCTGTTGCCATTGAGTTGATTAGCCATTAGAGAGATGAAACTCAAAACTACAGTGAGATAGACAGCCCCATAAAATAAACAATAATACATGTAGCTCAACCATGTATATGAGACTAAGTGGGCACACCAGCCGAGGGGCAAGGACAAGAAGGCAGGAGAGGACAGGAAAGGTGGACGAATGGAAATGGGGAGCCCCAGGTCAAGAAGGGGAGAGTGTTGGCATGTCACAGGGTTGGCAACCAGTGTCACAAAACAATATGTGTATTGTTTCATGAGAAACTAATTTGCTCTGTAAACCTTCATCTAAAGCACAGTTAAAAAAAAAAAAAAACTACAATGAAATAGGGAAGACACTGAAAGGTACCTAAGAATAAAAGGCAACGAAGGTAAATACTATAACACACAATCCTGCAGCAACAGCAGTAACGAACAATAATTTATGAGTAGATACATAGGTAGGTATCTATGCTGAAGAGATGTGGGAGGTGTATGGGAGTATACCCATGTGCGTATATAGGTTTGGCTGTGGGTATTGCTATGTATTTGTGTTGTATGTAAATTCATATATATGTAGTAGAGCATATGGGGCACAGCCATGGAAACAGCCTAGACATATTCATATACCTTGTGGGATTGATTTACTGAGCTTGAAGGCTAAGGACCATGGTCTCAGAGAACACCTATATCAATTGGTATAACAGTTCATAGAGAAAACACTCTACATCCTCCTTTGGTGAGTAGTGTCTTGAGTCTTAAAAGCTTGCAAGCAGCCATCTAAGATAAAACTATTGGTCTCTTTCTGTCTGGTGCAAAGGAGAGTGAAGAAAAACAAAGACTCAGGAAACAGTCCAAAGAACTAATGGACTACAGGAACCACAGCCTCCACCAACCTGAGACCAGAACTAGATGGTGCCCAGCTACTGCTACCGGCCACTCTGACCAGGATCACAATAGAAGGTCCCAGTTAGAGCCGGGGAGGGGGGGGGAATGTAGAATGAAATTCAAATTCATAAGAAAGATCACATTTGTTGGGCAGAGAGAGACTGGGAACCCCTGAGACTATAGATATCTATAGACTGTAGATATTAGGCACCCTTCTAACTTGAAAATGAAGCCATTCTCAGAGATCACCTATGTGCCAAATAATAGACAGACCTGTTAATAAACAATAATGCATGTGAGGAAAGTGCTCCTCAGAACAGTCATCTACATGAAACCAAAAGGACAACAAAGATGAGAATGCAGGAAGGGGCAAGAAAACCAGACGAATGGAAATGGAGAACTCAGGGTGGTAATGGGAAGAATGCTGACAGGTTGTGGGGATTACAACCAATGTCATGGAACAATGTGTGTATAAACTGTGGAACGGGAAACTAATTTGCTCTGTAAACCTTCTCCAAAAGCACAATAATAAGAAACTTAGAAAAAAGAAACGTCCTAGAACAAAGTAAAGGGCTAATTACCAGCTGCTGATTGATTTGGGCAAGAGGGTTCCTGTGTTTGTAGCAACAAGAGAACTTAATTAAAATAGTTGGTTTGACAGCACTGAGATGCTGTCTTGATTTCCATAGCTTCTGTGTCGCCACTTCAGTGTTACAGACACATCCTGAAATTTAAGGTATGTTTGTGGCTGATGTACTTGATGTGGCATTTGGATGATAATTATGTAGATTTTCCTTTGAAACTTAATTTCACAAACTGTCAAAACGGGCTCGTTATATCTCTGAAATCATTAGGGAATAATAATTAAAACAAAAATGGTTTAAAATGTTTCTCTATTAATAATTATTTTTAGCTAGAAACTGTTGCTGATAATTGGTTCTTGGGGTCTGTATTTAGAATTGTCTTACCAAATCCTTTGCTGTGGAGTCTATTGCAACTCATAGCAACCCTAAAGGACAGAGGAACTGCCCCTAAGTTTTCCAAGGCTGTAATCTTCACAGAAGCAGACTGCCACATTGTTCTCCTGTGGAGCAGCTGGTGGGTTCAAATCACTGGCCTTTTGGTTAGCAGCTGAGTGCTTAACCACTGCACTACCAGGGTTCAGTGTTTTTGTTAGATACCATCCAGTCAATTCCAACTCATAGTGACCCTATGTACAACAGAATGAAACACTGCCCAGTCCTGCACCATTCTTAAAATCATTGCCATGTTTGAGCTTATTGTTGCAGCCACTGTGTCAGTCCATGTCTTTGAGGGTCTTCTCTTTCTCTGACCCTTTTACTTTATCAAGCATGATGTCCATCTCCAGAGACTGCTCCCTCCTGATAATACGTCCAAAGTACATGAGACGAAATCTCGCCATCCTTGCTTCTAAGGAGCATTCTGGTTGTACTTCTTCCAAGACAGATTTGTTCGTTCTTCTGGCAGTCCATGGTATATTCAGTATTCTTCACCAACACCATAATTTCAAAGGCATCAATTCTTGGGTCCTCCTTTTCATCGTCCAGCTTTCGCATGCATATGAGGTGATTGAATATACCATGGCTTGAGTCAGGCGTACCTTAGTCCTTAAAGTGACATCCTTGCTTTTTAACACTTTGAAGAGGTCTTACGTAGCGTATATGCCCAATGCAATCTGTCATTTGATTTCTTGACTGCTGCTTCCATGGGCATTGATTGTGGATCCAAGTAAAATGAAATCCTTGATGACTTCAGTATTTTCTCTGTTTATTATGATGTTGCTTATTGATCCAGTTGTGAGGATTTTTGTTTTATTTGTGTTGAGGCGTAATCCATACTGAAGGTTGTAGTCTTTAATCTTCAGCAGTAAGTGCTTCAAGTATTCTTCACTTTCAGCAAGCAAGCTCGTGTCACTGCATATCACAGGTTGTAATGAGTCTTCTTCTAATCCTTGATGCCACATTCTTCTTCCTATAATCTGGCTTCTCAGATTATTTGCTCAGCATACAGATTGAATAAGTATGGTGAAAGAATACGACAACCCTGACATACACTTTTCTTGATTTTAAACCACGCAGCATCCCCTTGTTCTGTTTGAATGGCTGCCTCTTGGTCTATGTACAGGTTCCTCATGAGCACAGTTAAGTGTTCCGAAACTCCCTTTCTTCACAATGTTATCCATAATTTGTTATGATCCACACAATCGAATGCCTTTGCATAGCAAATAAAACACAGATGAGCATCTTTCTGGTATTCCGTGCTTTCTGCCAAGATCCATCTGGCAACAGCAATGATATCTCTCGTTCCACATCCTCTTCTGAATTCTGCTTGAATTTCTGGCAGCTCCCTGTCAGTGTACTGCTGCAGCCACTTTTGAATGATCTTCACAAAATTTTACTTGTGTGTGATGTTAATGATATTGTTTGATAATTTCTGCCTTGTGTTGGGTCACCTTTCTTTGGAAGAAGCACAAACATGAATCTCTTCCAGTAGGTAGACCAGGTAGCTGTCTTCCAAACTTCTTGGCATAGACAAGTGAGTGCTTCCAGCATTGTATCTCTTTGTTGAAACCTCATTTAGTATTACATCAATTCCTGGAGGCTTGCTTTTTGCCAACGCCTTCAGTGCAGTTTGGACTTGAAGGAAGAAGTCCAAGCTGCACTGAAGGCGTTGGTGAGAAACAAGGGTCCAGGATTGACAGAATACCAATTGAGGGCTGGATAGAAATCTCTCAACCCCCTGCCTGCAAGTTTATTCTGACTCATAGTGACCCTATAGGACAGAGTAGAACTGCCCCATAGGGTTTCCAAGGCTGTATATCTTTATGGGGAAGTTCTAGGTGAGAACATTGGAGAGAGGAAAACGTGTGGGTTTGGAGCCTGTAGAATTACAGTGATGCGCAAGGCACCCAGGCCTTACTGTCTCCACCACAGCCCATGTGCTTTCTACCCAGCCTTAATTCCAACATAACCATTTCCTCCTCTTCTTCCTTCTAGAAGTGCCTCAGGGATCTGCCAGGCCAAGCAGACCCAGATCCGCCCCTTGTCTGGGGAGGGCTGTGTGTACAGCGCAGTCTGTGACTACACGTGGTGGAGGACTCCCTGATGGCCGCCTCCCAACCTCCCTTCCCCGTTTCTGAATGGTTTTCTTTGGGTTGGCTCGGGCTCCCAGTGAGAAAGCGGGTGAAAGTCAGCTAGAGTCCGTGTCAGAGCAGGGGCTGCTGATGCTCTCTGTCCTGCTTTGAAATCTACCTGGAGTGATTCAGTGTAAACTCAATAAAGTAAATACAGTTGTGCCTGAGTGACGACTTTTCTTTTTCTCCTTAGGCTCTGGAGCAGGTTTCTGGTGAAGGAAGTACCCAAAACACTGGTGAGACCCTGAGCTGCCACCAGCTCCCAAGACCCGTCTTTCATCTCTTTGCTTTCCTCTCCCTGTCCCACCCAGGTTTCTACTTCTTTTACAGCCTTCCTCTCTGCTTTCTTCTGTGTTGACTCCTTCTTGTAGAAGACACCCCTTTTGATTCCTTCAGGACCCTTTCTTGATTAAAGAATATGATCCAGCAAACCCTTGCCACCTAGCTGAGGATCTATTTAGAAGCTGAGAAATAGAAGGATGTGGCTTCTTGGCCCATCTTATCCTCCTGAGGGCAAGGCTAACGTCTCGAGGGGAGAGGGGTTTTGATCCTCTAGGGGTAGATCTGGTGCCTCCAGGACTTAATCTTCTCCTTTCCAGCTGGTTCACAGGCTTCTACTGACCCACGTGAGATAGAGAGACCGAGAACAACCTTTGCAGTGCCCATGGAAATGAGGTGAGCAGAAGTGCAGAAAGACCACCATGGCAAAGAGCGACTGGAAACCTCATTCAGTCTCCCAGGGGTGGCGGCAGGGATAGGACTGGGCTGGGAGATAATGTTTTCAGGAACTCCTTCATCAGACCCAGGTTCTAAGACTGTGATCCAGAGTGACTTATAAATCTGTTTCCACAAAGGAAAAGAACCACATGATCATGCCAACTGATGCAGAAAAGGCATTTGACAAAATCCAGTACCCTTTCGTGATGAAAATACTGAACAAACTAGGAAGAGAAGGGAAATTCCTCAACATGATGAAGGACATTTGTGAAAAACCCACCGCTAATGTCAATGTCATACAGAATGAAAGACTGAAGGCTTTCTCTGAAGATCAAAATCAAGACAAGGATGCCTGTTTTCATCATTGTACTGGGAGTTCCAACCAGAGCAATTAGGCAAGAAAAAGAAATAAAAGACA
Source organism: Elephas maximus indicus (assembly GCF_024166365.1). Taxonomy (NCBI): domain Eukaryota; kingdom Metazoa; phylum Chordata; class Mammalia; order Proboscidea; family Elephantidae; genus Elephas; species Elephas maximus. Next base: position 192,380,687 of record NC_064821.1, read on the forward strand.
TCCAATTGGAAAGGAAGAAGTAAAACTATCTCTATTTGCAGATGACATGGTCCTATATATAGAAAATCCTGAAAAATCCAGAAGAAAGTTACTACAGCTAATGAATGTAGTAAAGCATCAAGGTACAAGGTCAACATACAAAAATCAGTTTTGCTTCTATATACCAACAATAAACAACCTGAAAAGGAAATTAAGAAAACAATTTAATTTACAAAAGCATCCAAAAGAATAAAGACCTAGGAATAAATTTAACCAGAGAGGTAAAAGACTTGTATGCTGAAAACTGTGAAACATTGCTGAAAGAAATTAAAGAAGACCTAAATAAATGGCAAGGCATACCGTGTTCACGGACTAGAAGACTCAGTATTGTCAAGATGACAGTACTACCCAAAGTGACCTACAGAATCAACTCAGTCCCTATCAAAATTTCAACAACCTTTTGTGCATCAACAGACATTATCAAGAAAGTGAAAAGACCACCAACAGAATGGGAGAAAATATCTGGAAACTGTATCAGATAAAGGTTTAATATCCTACAACTCAAGAACAAAAAGACAACCCAATTAAAAAGTGGGCAAAGGTCTTGAATAGACATTTCTCCAAAGAAGATAAACAAATGGCCAATAAACATATAAAAAGTTGTTCAGAATTAGTCATTAGTTGTGCAGTGTGGGTCCAGCTTCGTTCTTGTATATGTGAAAATCCTGTTTTCCCAGCACCACTGGTTGAAGAGGCTATTCTTTCCCTGTTGAATGGACTTGGCACCCTTGTTGAAAATCAGTTGGTCATTGATGTATTAGTTTATTTCTCAATTCTGTTCCATTGGTCTGTATGTCCATGTTATACCAGTACCACACTATTTTGATTACTGTGGCTTTGTGATAGGGAAATGCAAATCAAAACCACAATGAGATACTACTTCACACCCCCTAGGATGGCTACTGGAGTCCTGGTTGTGCAGCAGTTAAGTGCTCAACTACTAACTATAAGGTTGGCAGTTTGAACCCACCGGCTGCTCCATGGGAGAAAGATCTGGCAGTCAGCTTCCATAAAGATTACAGCCTTGAAACCCTAGGGCGCACTTCTGCCCTGTCCTGTAGGGCTGGTATGAGTTAGAATTGACTTGACAGCAACGAGTTAGGATGGCTGTTACCAGAAAACCGAAAATTAAGTGTTGGTGAGTATGTGGAAAAATTGGTATGCTTATCCATTGCTGGCGGGAATGTAAAGTGATTCAGCCTCGTGAGAAACCATTTAGCAGTTTCTCAAAAAGTTAAACATGGAATTATCATACGACCAACATTTCCACTCTTATGTATATACCCAAGAGGCTTGAAAGCAGAGACTCAAACAGTACGCCAATGTTCATAGTGGCATTATTCACAGTAGCTAAAAGGTGGAAACAACCCAAGTGCTTTCAACAGATGAATGGGTAAAGTAAGTGTGGTCTAGTCATACAATGGAATATTATTCAGCTATACCAGACACAAAGGACATTTGTCCCTTATATGATCCCACTTACACGACATGTCTAGAGTAGTCAAATGCATACAAACAAGAAGATTAGTGGTTAGCAGGGGCTGGGGGAAGTTACGGCAAAAAAAAAAAAAAAAATGCAGATAAAGGTAAAAAAAAAAAAAAGTAATATAAATCAAGAAGCAGTATAAGCATTCTAGGGATTTGAAGTAAATGCTAAAAGAATTAGCTAGAAGGGTATAAAGTGGTTGTCTCGGGGGGAGTGAGGTTAGGAGACTTAACTTTTTGAAATGGCTGATTTTGCTCATTAAACTATGCTAATTTTTTTTTTAATATATATATATTTTTTAATATGTAACTTTAATAACAATTTAAAATAAATAAAACCATTAGGAGAATTTTAAAACTGAAAAATACCTGTTTTTTTTTTTTTTTCTTTTTAAAGTACGGTATCCTGGGGTATGTTCAGTTCTGAGGATGCCCTGTATCCCCTTTGCCAGCACCCAGCAATCTCCTTCATAACACTTATCCCAGTTGGAATTAATAAATTAACTATGTAATCTTAAATGCCTAAAAAACAAAATCCATTTCCAGTCATGTACAGTGAAGGCCTGTGACTGTTCCCTACGCCGGATGCCATGAGATAATCGTGCCCACCACCCCTTCTGCTTTTCTTTAACACCGGACACCACTCTTAGTGTCCGAGATGCCAGAATCCTCTTTTTGAATTGAAATGTGATAGGATGAGTGGCTTTTGTTTTATTTTTAAAAGCAGCAGGTTCGCCTTGCTAACCACATGTTACTTAGCCAGGTAAGAAAATTAGTAGAGGGATGTGCTTAAGCACTGGGAGGAGTTATTTTGGGATTTAAAACATATGCTGGATTGTGGACAGTCTGCATTTTCATCCTCCAGAGGCTGATGAATCACTTTAACCAAAAAAAAAAAAAAAAGAAAGAAACCAAACCTATTGCCTCAATTTCAACTCATAGCAACTCTATAGGACAGAGTAGAACTGCCCCATAGAGTTTCCAAGGAGCGTCTGGTGGATTTAAACTGCCGACCTTTTGGTTAGCAGCCGTAGCACTTAACCACTATGGCACCAGGGTTTCCATGAATCACTTCAGCAGGTTCCATCGAAAGCAGCCCAGCCAGGGCTTTTGCCCATGTCTCTCAATGGAGTTCCCTGATGTGGTTTTGTTTCTCTCTGCTGCATGCCCCCTCCAAACTCGCCAACCCCAGTTCCCTGGCGTGGTGCTTCATTTCCTCCCCTGTGCGTTATGATTATTGTGTGCTTGTCCGGCACCACCCCCGGCCTTGGCGGAGGTACGCACGATTCTCTGCTTACGGTGACTCTCGTGCCTATGGCCAGCCCAGCATCCCACAGGACGGGTCTTGGGTGAGTTCACTCACTCACGCCCATCCCCTTCCCCTTGCTTTCCTTGTAGAGGATCCTTCCTGGTGCTGCTGCTGAGGGATTGCTTCCAGGACCTGAGCTGGCTGGCCACTGTCCACCACCTCTGTGGGGAGGTGGGGCTGCTGGTGACCAGTGTCATCCCTCAGACCCCATTCTTCTGGGCCATGCCTGTCACTGAGGTACCCTTGGTGCCCTTGGGCTTCTGTGCTTTCTCTGGGGGCCTTCCTGGGAGGAACGTGGTGATGGGGCCAGTTGGTGCTAGACATCCAGAATGACCGCAGCCTGGGCCCCGGTTTCAGCGTCCTTCTCCCTCCCACCTCGTGCTTTTGGTTCCTTTGGGACAGGTTAGCGGGACTGACGTAACAGGTGGCAGTGGTAGAGACAGGTGTGTGGTGTGATGCAGGCGGCAAGGCCGGTGTGTTTGTGCAACCTTCAGAACTTGCAGCAGAACATGGAGGTGCTGTTCAGCGCCCTGGCCGAGGCGGAGGAGCAGCAGCCCTACCTGGATGCCTCAGCTGTGCAGCGCGGGACCCGCTGTCTGGCTGAGTACCACCTGGGCGACTACGGATGGGCCTGGAACAGGTGTGAACCCGAGCAGGGGTGGAAGGAGGGCATGGGAGAGGCCCGCAGGCAAAGCTGCCCTTTGCTTCTGTGCTTCTCCCTCCTTTGGACCCTGGTTCCTTTCCTGCTGCTTCCTCTCAAGATTGTCTCCGCTTATTATCACCTCCCCACCAGGAAGGCGGAAGGCAAAAGACACTCGCTGCTCCTCCTTTAGCCTTGCCCTTCCAGCCCTCCTTGTTGGTGACCACTGTAGATGGAGCAGCGTCCTCTCTGCCTCTCCCCCGCCCCTGGCCAGGTGCTGGGTGATCGACCGGGTGGACGCCTGGGCGGTGGTGATGTTCATCGACTTTGGCCAGTCTGCCACCATCCCGGTGCAGTCCCTGCGCAGCCTGGACAGCGACGACTTTTGGGCCATCCCACCTCTGACTCAGCCCTTCATGCTGGAGAAAGGTAAGATGGCTCCCGCCTCCCTGGCTAGGGTTTCAGAGACAGAGATGTGGTCCCTGCTTCTGGGCCGTCTGTGGAGAATGGTATGGTGAGCAGCTGAGGCACTTGGGGCTCCCTTCACCCTCTGTTCTTCTGCTCTAACCCCAGTTTTCAGCATCTGCCCCCAGCAAAGCTGCCTCTTGAGTAGTGGTTTTCACACCTGGGCTCTTTGATTCCAGGATCCCAAGAGGGACGTCAGGTGCTGCCCAAAGGCTGGGTTTCTGGATGGGAGGAGGGAGGGCAGGCCTCCCACCCTGCTTCTGCTAGAGCCACTCAGTACATATCTGTTTCACATATACCAAGTTTTATGTGGAAACCCTGGTGGCGTCTTTAAGATTTCATTTAAAAAGATTCTGCAGTAGAAGAAAACTAGAATTTGAAAACCAGTGGTAGAGGTTAGAGCTCTGGACTTGGGGTCTTCTAATTTGCCGTTACTTTAGGTCTAGATGCCTGTTGGGGCCTCAGTTTCCACATCTGTGAAATGGAGAGGCTGGTCTTTACCCTTTCCCCTCTGAAGACTGAGGTTAGGCGAAATGTAAAAGGATGTAAGAATGCTTTGGAAGGTCAGGAGCGGTGGCAGAAGTAAAGCTGGTGAGACACACACACCTGCCTACCTACCTTCCTACTCATGAAGTAATGTGGAAAGGTATCTCCCAAAACTGCTGGGTCCTGGCCCCCTGGGAGGCTGATGGGCTCTCTGGTGCTTTTGTGCCCAGTGGTCAGGGAGCACCACCCAGAGGTCATCTTGGGTCACTGCATGTGAGGAGGGCCACTGCACAGGGAGTAACAGGGTAGCTAGGGGTCCTGAGCTTTGGGCAGGCACTGAGAAGAGGAGCCCCCTACCCTGAAGAGCAGTTCCCCAGCCTGCTGGAAAAGGTCAGAGGATCCAGGCCAGACATGGCCCTCTGTCAGAAGTGTGCACGCCTCTTGCTTGGACTTTGAGACAGCCCTGCGGGATACGTCAGACAGGCGTATCATTTCCTCCTTTTATGGAGGAGGAGGAAAGTAACTCTGAAAGTGAAAGGACCTTCCTCATGTTTCATAGCAAGAAACAGCACAGCCAGGGATTGACCCTAGGGCTGACTGCTCATATGACAGACAGTCCCAGATTTGGGGGGTGTGGCCAGACACGGGGAGGACTTCCGGGCAGCTCCCTGACCTCCCTGGTTCCAGCGTGTGAGAATGCGCGCCCTCATGGTGCAGCCCCCTCTCTCTCTTAGAAGAGGCACCCTTGGAGCCGAGTTGAGGGAACACAATTTTCCATCCCCAGTAGACTTTCTCGTTAGAGAATGTAAGGTCTCAGATCCCCTGTAATTATTTTAACAACAGTAATAATGCCACCTCCTTTCATGTGCTCATACTTTGTCCTCCCCCTCTCACCTCTTCCATGCTTATTATCTCATTTTACCCTTGCATGGAGGAGTCAGCACTAACCGGCAGGGACTTGTTGGTGGGAGCTGACCAGGCAGCCAGAGCACCTCTGTGCAGCTCAGGCTTCTCCCCGCCCTTGCAGCTCTTGCCCAATCAAGCACCACTGAGATTTTGTTGTCTGGTTTTGTTTTGTAGACATTCTGAGTTCCTATCAGGTTATCCATCGCATCCTGAAAGGGAAAATCACTGGCGCTTTGAACTTGGAGGTAACCGCCCCTGTATCTAAATTGGCTGGCCCCTCTCCCCTGCCAGCCTGGAGTTTTGGCTGCAGGTCAGTGCCCAGGCCTGGGGACCATGGCTTTATCTGCCACTCCCCTAGACAGCACAGACCGAGGTGATCTGGGGCAGCAGGTGGGCTGGCTGTGGACACGCCTCCCTTCACCAGGACTTTCTCTTTCTCTTCCAGTTGCACATCCTGAAGTTTCAAGAGTTTAAATAGCAGGGCTACAATCAGCTTGTCACCTCTTCTGTCCGCCTCAGGTCCAGAGCCGGCCTCGCTCGGCCCCTTTGTATCCCTTTAGCGCTTGAGGCCCCGGGGATGAAAAAGGCCAAACTGGTGCCCCAGATGGATTTGATTCTCATTTGTCTTCATCTTTAGCTCACCACTCAAGGAGAGGGTGAAGTCTTAATTTATCAGCTTCCCCAATTCAGCATGGACGCTTGAACTAAACGTAGGGAGCTCCCATTAGGCTGAAAGCCTCACAGCCCCTGTGTTCCTCCCTGCATCACTCATTGGCACCCCAGAGCACAATCTAAGCTGCCCTAATGGATTCTGGATGGCACAGGAGCCCACTGCCTAGTTTTCCTGGTGTTGAACGTAGAACCAAGTAGAGAGCATTAACCAGTGAGCCATCACCTTGGCAAATAAACGGTGTGTTTCACCAGTTTGGGGTGACTGATACCTCTTTCTGGACCCTCGTCTGCATCCCTGCCCTCTAAAACCCCTGCAGGGAGATTGAGAAGCTGTTGTCTGCTTCATCTGCTCATTCAGCTCCCAGGCTGTGGGCTCTGGGCCAGGCACGCCCCGCCTGGGCTAGAGATGCACTCCCGAGGTGTTGGGTAACGACTCTGCTTCATCTCTCTTTGCCCTCTCAGTGGAGAGAAGAAAATAGGTTCACGGCAACAATATGGCCTTGATTCTTCTTTTATGCTTTGCAACTTTATTATAACTTTAAACTTAAGGTCATAAAAGGGAGTATTTGACAAGAAAAATGGAGGGTTCTCTTGTTGGCGTTAGCTCGAGCTCGCAGGAGCTAGCATTTTCCTTCACGTCAAGTGAATGTGAACCCAATTATTTCTTTAAATAATTTTATTAGAAGCCAGACTATTTAAATAATTTTATTTGTTTCATCCTTTGGTAGATGAGAAAAATACATTACAAAATACATTATACAGAGGACAGCTCACAGTACACACTACTAAAAACACAATCTGCATTCCAGCCAGGGCTGGTGATAAGTTCAGAAGGAAGCCAGAGACCTTGAAAACCAGATCTCGGCTCCAGGGAATGAATTCTCCCCTTGTGTCCCTTCTTTATCCCAACCTCAGCATATATTAGCGCTCCGAATCTGGTGGGTGTGGATAGAGCAGCATTGAGGGGGACTGGCGAACCCTCTGTCCGCCAGCAATAGCAAGACGTCCCTATCTCTCAAAAAAAAGGGTGGCGGGGGGTGGGTAGGGAATGACCAATGTTAAAACGGCTGTGCTCAAAGCATGGCAGGACTCCAGACAGCTGGGCCAAGTCTGGGGCTTCTATAACCAGGTCGTCACTTAGCCATCCCTGGCCTCTGCCAACCCATTCATCATCCAGTCTCTAGGCATAGACTCTACTGAGAGGCTGCCTCAGCTCCAAAGCCAGCCTACTGACAAGGAGGCGCAGGCAGCTGCACCTGCTCTAAGCAGAAGCCAGGCCCACACTTTGACATCAGCAGGTACAGCCAACACAGCACCAACAGTGCTCTCTCAGAGCAGACGCCCCACCTCACTTACCCCTCACATTCCCAGAGCCTGGGATGAGGACACAACCTCTTCCCCCAAGCTAACACTTTCCAGTTGGACTTGCCTTGTGGGAGTGGCTTGAGAGAATCACACAGTTCTCCAAGCCGAACAACCCCCTTCACACCTATGCCAGTGTCCTCTTTTAACAAGATCAAATGAAGCAAAGGAGGGAGGTGAGCCAAGTCATCACCGACAGTCACCACTCAGTGCTAGCTAGGGCTGCTTTCTGCACCAGAGGGGGCAGTGAAGACCCAGCTACCCAGCACCTTGCCGCCATCAGAAAAGCCACATACACACGTAGCAGACTGCCCCCACTCCCGTTCAGTTCATTTGAAACCAATTCTATGAAGCAGCCTCTTAAGCCTCATTTTCTTTTTCCTAGAAGCCTGAAAACATCTCAGCGACTAGAAAAGTAGTCCTAGGAATTTAGATCACGTCTCAGCCCACTGCATGGTGGTTTAGCAGGCCAGGTGCTGCATTCCAAGGGGAACAGGTGCTAGTTGCTCCAGAGGCCTTCAGGAGAAATCTAGACCAAGGGTGACCAAGGTGTGTGCTTCAGCTCCACCGTTCTCTTGCTTCAGCAGTGAGGGGCAGCCTCTGTCATTTCTGCAAACCCATGGTGGGCTTGGCACCCCTCCCCCACCTCCCAAGTAGTTCAGGGGATGGGGGTGGGGTGGGATGTGGGAATAAAAAGATGAGTCAAGACTAGCATCTTCAAATTAACAAACTGTAATTGTTTTCCCAAAGATACATTTTTTTCATACACATCCATCATACACTGTAACCAAAAAAAGCAGTGTACATGAAATAAGAGAAAATAAATTAAAAATCCATAGCATAGGTAAGGAGGCTCTAGTCTGGAGCACAGCTGAGTTCCAGCAATATAAGGAGGCTGAAAGTTTCTCTTATAAGAATGCCTGCTAGCAAGGGTTCCAGCAAGGTGGTTGGTTGGTCTGTAAGTCAGTCTTGAGTATTTGAAACAGTTCTGTGTGTTTTTTTCCTTAGCGTTTAGAATAGCCATCACTGTCCTGCAATAGGCAGAGCTATCACGTCCAGGAAAAATGAGGGAGGGAACCACAGAGGCAGCGTGAGATCCAAATACAGCATTCAAAGGTAATTGGTCCAGTGGTGCCTGGGGAAGGAAGATGAGGAGGACTCTCCAGGGTTAGCCATCTTCCTTCGGGGGTGTGTACCAGCCTGCAAACAAACAGAACAAAACCCAGTCAGGGAGGTGGGGACCGAAGTCTGCCCCGACCATTCATCACTAAGGATACCTCCCATATTTCAGATGAAAAGATCCTAGGAGGGCTGCCCGATGCGGAGGGGGCAGGGGGTGAGGTGGTGCATGGGACGCCGAGAAACCACCTACCTGGAGAGCATAAAGCAAGGGAGAATGGTGTGCCCAACCTGGGATGATGAAGTTAGATGAGCCTTTTCAGAGGGTGGCAGGAGGAGGGGCAGCACCAAATCTACACAGGATATGCCCATCGGTGCTTTTCTGGGAGAAGAGGCTGTGGATGTTAGCCACCTCCAGCCCTTCTTTGGAGAACAGGGCAGGTGCTGTGATTTGATATGGTTGGTAAGGCTCAGAAACCAAAGGAAAGCGTTCTCGCTATTTGGCTGGAAGTGAAAAAACCTCTGGCCTGGCAAGTGTCCGAATCCCTGAGTTCTGGCTCCAGCCTCACCGTTTTTTTCGTGGATCTGCACCAAGGACTTGTAGGACTGCTGTGCTCTTGTCAGACTGTATTGAGACTGGGGAGAGGAAGCCACCACGTCAGGTCATGGCCAGCTGCCCTCACATTCCATAGACTGCCACCCAGAGACCCAGCAGTCCTGGCTCCCAACACTGTGCTCTCTTGGCACGCTAGCAGCCTCCACTTGGGGGGTCCCTTTGGGGCACAGTCCCACAGCCTTGGTTTCCCAGACCTGTGCCCTCCCCAAGTCTTAGACTGCCCCTGTTGCATTGTGGGCATCCCAGGCCCCCTCATGCAGTGCCACCAGCCCAGGGCCTTATTGTCTCAGTCCCTCAGAGGTCAACGTTGGCTGACCAGTGGCCTGTGTTGTACTCGGCCAGCCCCAGCAGCCCAGTCCAAGCTCCTTACTTTGTTGGCTCCAAACTGCACCCGTGCTTTCCCCTTGACCAGCGTGGCACTGATCTGCATGATCACAGACTCTATCGAATAGGCACTGCTCCAGCCCTAGTAATGGAGGTACAGAAGCAAACCAGTCAGGACAGTTTCCAGAGGAAGCTTACACCTGTTTCCCAGGCAAGCAAGCGCGCATCTCTAGAAGGACCCTTGCCCTTTATCGCAGCACAGCTGTCACATGTGCCCAGGTCAGTGGTTGCAGGCCCTGCCTGGCAGAATCACAGGGCCACATTATGCCCCTCACCCAGCCCCTGGGGGTGTGGATGTAGTAAAGCTCAACCTGGCCCTGCCCAACTCAGCCAGAAGCCAGAAACAGGCTCACCTGTTTGGTGAGAAGTTCCATGCAGATGGCACCTCCGCCCAGAACATACCTGAAGAAGAAAGGTTAGTCAGCTGCACCTGACAAAAGCTCCAAGTTCCTTCCTCACCCTCTGCAACAGAAGCTGCCCTCTCTCCCCTTTCCCAACCACTCACCCTCCAGAGAGGACTGGAGACACTACCCTGACAAATGGTGGGTCAAAGGGAAAGTTATCCTGAGAGAGAGAGAGAGACAACAATCAGAGGCGGGAGGCCACTGCCTCCCCAGGACACTTAAGGCAGAGGAAAGACAAGGCCAGGGAGGGGTGGACTGGAAAGAAAGATGGTCTTACTTTAAAGGAAAAGTTGAGTAGGATGAAGTCAGCTCCTTCTTTCTCTTTGAGGATCTGGAGATCGTTGTGCAAAGCGCTGTCCTGGTCAACTCTATGAAGCAAGGAGTCTGGGCTCAGGCTGCTGGTCCCAGCCCAGGAGCCTCATGACGGCCCCCACTTCTGTGGGCGAGCAGTAGATGGACAAACCACTACCCACACCCACTCCCAGAACACCCTGTAACCGACATGTTGGATGGGACTGCCCTAGGGACTCCCACCACAGTAGCTCCACTCACACCACTCCTCAACTTCCTTTCTAATCCCAGAATCCCCACTCACTTGAGGAGTTTGACATTCCAATCATACAGACTGTCATTCACAAGTTCGACTGCATAGTTCCCTGGAAGAAGGGAAGAAGACATGTTACTGGGAGTGGTCCAGGAGGTAAACAACCCTCATGCAGATCCCTTTCCCAGGCTGAGAGAAAAAGACCAAAAGTGCCAGGTTCACCCCAGATAGACAAGCCACTGGCCTGAGGAGTTCCATTCTTAGCCTGAAAACTTTACAAGCACCTGTGTATTCCAGAACCTCCTGAGGCCCCTCCCCATCACGATATCCTCCTCCATGAGAAACCTCTCTTCAGGCCCCCTCTGAGATGAACTCACCGCCTTTGAAACTCTGTGATCGGTATATATCCCTGAGCTCCTTCATCAGCCGGTCAGTGGCCTGCACCGAGCCAGACACCGCACCCTGCAAGGTAGGGACAAGAGGAACAGCCCATGGTCACATGGTCTGGGACATACGTACTTGACTCTAGGGGGCAGTCTGGCAGCTTACCCGGGATTTAGGGAAGGATTAGGCACACTCATAATCCGTATCTGCTCCCCATACTGATAAGGGATGGCCTACTACCTCCCAGCTGGTACCCACCAACCACTTTGCCCAGCCTCTCTAGAAGGCACGTACATTTAAGTAATCTTGCCTCTGGTTCTTTTTAATTTTCTCTAGTATGGCCAAGTTTTCTTTTCCAATGCCATCATCTTCAGACTTCTTGCCCTCAGCTGGCTCTTCTTCTTTCATCTCATAGTGATCTAGGTCTTCTGTGTCCTGGGAGAGGTGTGGGGTAGAACAGAAGAGGAAAGAAACCAACACAGGCTGTGAAGGCGGTCATCACCTTCCCAATCCCACATGGCCTAGACCCACAAGTTAAGGAGGCGGCAGTCCCTCCAGCAGCCTGTGAACACAACACCTTTTTCATTTCTGGGATAATTCCCAGCCTTGCTCTACAACCTAAAAGAACAAGGCAAATTTTTTCTTACTAAGCTCTCAAAAGCTACAGTAGGGACCTGGGGAAAGTAGGCAGGGACTTAGTCCTCTTGTTCCTCAGACCGACCTGCTCCAGCCATCCCTAAACTCTTCCTTGGCAGCAGAATCCCTTCCCTAATTCCAGCAGCATGACTTTGGCCTGAGGCCTGACACAGACTCGGAGCTCCTATTTCACTAGGTGACTATGGTACTCAGGAGTTCTCAGGACCTCAGGTCTGAAAGAGAAACCTAATAAATCTCCTCCCTTACCTCCAAGTACAGGCCCTGAATCAGGTAGGTAGAGACTCCACTGCCAAGATGGAAATGAGAAAGGAGCTCCAGAAAGGGAAGTGGTGGTCAAGAACCGAGCCCCTTATTCACCTGCTCTAAATTTTTTTTAAGGGAGTAAGCAGCTCATTGTGCATGTGGCGGAGGGAGGGAAGAAGCCCATGTCCAGGGTCCAAGCCCTCTCTATGAGGTGTTGGGGGCGAGGCGCGCGCAGAGCGTTGTTACCCTGGAGAAATGAGTTTCATGTATCCCCACACCTAAGACCCTTACAAAGTTACAAAAGTTGCAGTTCCTGAGACATTAATCCAATGCTGGGAAACAAAGTGACCTCCTTGCCCTGGCAGGAGGTGATAATGCTTACCTCCTAATTGTTACATTGATTGCAAACATTACTGAATGTTTATTATATATCAGGTACTGTACTAGGTGCTATACACACTAAAGACAAATATTTAATTCTTAGAACCACCATATCATTAGCCTATCATTATTCCCATTTTACAGATGAGGAAGGTCTAGTGAGGATAATTATCATGTCCAAAGTCATGCAACTCTTGGCAGAGCTAAGACTTGAATCAAGTTTTGCCCGGCTCTGAAATTCAAATTCTTAACCATTAAATTATATCCTCCAAAATTATTTTATAAAGAATATATAAGTTATTTAGAACTTATCATCTACTACACAAGGCATTTTACGTGCAATGCCTCATTCAATCTTTAGGACAAACTGAAGGCAAGAGATATTAAAGTCCCATTTTATAGATAAAGAAAACTGCATCTTGGTGAGATTAGGTACTATCTCCCAATTAACACAACGAGGAGATCTGCGACGCAAACTCAGGTCTGTGCAACCCGTCAAGTACTTGGTTTGAACAGATTTGCACCTGCTGATACTCTGAGCGGTCTTCAGTGGTTGAATGTGGGTGCTCTGTCTCCTCCCCTACACTTGGTGTTCCTCCAGGTCAGGAAGTCTGTCTTTATGCCTTTGCTATTTTTCTCTCCCCAGTTCTAGTCTGAAGCTCTGTATCTATACAGTGGGCGATCCATCCTGCTTACTGAAAGAACTTTCCACCAATGCTAGTGCTTCTGCCACCTCAGGGAACAAGCCTACCTCTGGCATCTCCTCATCTTCATCTTCTGAAGACACGTCTTCCTGTGTGCACTGCAGTAGGAGGGGAAGATGGAGCTCAGAGCCCCAGCGGTTTCCTAGAATGCAGCCCCTGCCCTCCTCCCAAGCCTTCAGGTCTGCTGCCAGCCTCTCCACCAGCCAGAGTGGAAGCAACAGCCCAGGGAGTGACTCTGCTACCGGCCCATTCTTCTTCTACCGTATGCCAAAGAATTCAAGAGAAGGAAAATGGCGGTTTCTGTCATCTACCACACAAATCCCACTTTAATTTTCCCAAAACCCCTCCTTTACTTGATTTTTCTCTAGACTTGCATTCTTCGTTCTAAACGAGGGGCCTGGGTCCCCAATGGCCACCAGCTGCCACTGCTAAGAGAATGGTAAAAACTCCCCCTCCCTCTCAACATGAGAGACTGCCCGTGAGAGTGAATTTTGCTAGGAGATATGAAGCTACTAGCACCCCATTTAGCTAGATTCCCATCTGGAGCAGAAAGAGGCTGAATGTTCGGACATGTCTATGTGTTTGGAGTGGGTGGGGGTGGAGAGAAACTACTGCAGAGTCTTCTCAATTAACAGGTGTTCATACTGAGGCTTGTCAGTGTGGCGACTCTGTACCACAGGGCCCAGAGACCTACGGATGCTCACCTGCTCTGCTGGCAGGGGCTGATCCAGCATCTCCACATCTGGGTGCTGAGGGAGGTTATAGAGTTTACACAGGTCGGAGATGATCCTCTTCAGATGCTGCAACAGCTGGGGGCAGGGGACCACAGTGACATCAAATACTCCTTCCCCTCTTCAATCTGAACACATACATGGCTGAGCTAAGAGCTCACGCCCCAAACTGGTAACTAGTTCTCTAAACCTTATGGACCACATGACTGTGGGAATGAGGCTACTGGAGGACCAATCCTGGGGCTGGTGCAGGATCTCTCTTTGCCTTCAGCAACCAACTCCCCTAAGGAGACTGCCCCAAAGTGTCCAGCCCATTAACCATCTACCTCCAGATACATCTCCCTTCCACATGACATGGCCTCATTGGAATAAACGTTACCCCCTGCCCCCACAAACACCCTGGCCCCTCACCAGAGTATTCCCTTTCTTTATGTCCACCAGCCTCTCCAAGACAGCGGCCAAGTTAGGGTCATCGGACTCCACCGACCAGATGGGGGGCACAGCAGGGTATGACTCCTGAGGGAGGAGCAGGGAGAGCAGTGAGAATGGGGGACTCTGGGAAAAGCCAGATTTTGCCTGTGTGCCTGCCCACCCACCCTCCCCACAAACACACACAGAAAAGTCCAGCTCAGTAGGTCAGTACCTAACCAAGCAACTTCCCAACAAATCCTAGTCTGGGAGAAAATGTCCCTGGGAGGACCTTTTCCAAGAAGCAGCCTAAAACCTTTTTCTTTCCTTGAGAGTAAGAATCAGGGAGAGCAGCACAGCTGAACTCTACTGTTAGTGAGGGAGGCCTCCTGGTCTGCTGTGCAGCCTACACAAGTTCCAGACTTGCGGTTCTCTCCACACCCAAGACAGAGTCTTCCAACCCTTCTGCTTTTCAAACCCCAGAGCCAGTTGACGAAAGGATCATCTCATCACAATCACACAGATGTCAAAAAAGCACAAAGACTGCGGCTCACTTTAACTACTTGGGGAAGAAGGGGCAAAAACCAGATTGTATCTCCAGAACTTAAGAGTAAAGGGCTATCAGGAGCTCTTTTCCTGGCAGAGCCCCTCCTTTCCCTGGCGGAGCCCCTCAAAGACCAATTCCCCCAAACTCTTCCTTGGAAACCTGCCACCCTCTCAGTCCAAGCGTGGGCTCTAGGGCTCCACATGGCAGGCAGGGAGAAAGAAGCCTACGCTGTTGACATTCCCAGCATTCCTGAGCCACGATGCCAAACTGACATTCCCAGCAGCCTGACCAGACTCCCCCACTACCCAAACCAAAGGGGCCAGTTGAGGCCAAGTTTCACTTACAGGGGCCAGAGGAAGTCTGACGGAGGACCCTTTCTATAAACTAACTTCCTGCCAAGGAGAAAGAATAGATGGCCTCTGTCCACTGAAAGGGGAGCTAGATGGTGACAATCTTGCCCTTATGGAACTGGAAACAATTCAGAAACCAAAGAACTCTTGAGGTTTCCACACATGCCAAGGGAATCTACCCACTTCTACTGGGAATCTGAGCTGTGCCATGCCTCTAATCCTCAATGCTGTAGGAAAAAGCAATCAAAGATGCTCAATCTTCACCTGACTAAGCCCTCCTAGCCTCTGAATTTTTTAGTTAAAACAAAGAGAGGCAGGGGAGGGAACAGGACATGAATTCTGTTGGGGCACCATCCCACCCAAGCTGAGGCTTGGCTCATGACCTGGCATGTCCAGGTTTGATTGAGGAAACCTAAAACCTGAGGAAAGAGACAGAAAACAAGAACCATGTACCTTGGATTCAGGCCCCCAAATACCAGAGAATTCACAAGTCTCTCTGTCCCTAGAGTACTCCCGTTAGCAGTCAGCCTGCCTGGATAAAGTGCTTTCCCCTGGCTCCCTAGCTACTGCTCCCGGCAGGGAGAACACCACCACAGCAAGTAGTATCAACCAATATAGGTGCTGTACCACGCAGTATCAGACAGTCCCACATTCCCAAAAGCCAACCTTCTTCAAGAGATGTTTGAGAGCAGACTAGGTGGGAGACATATAAGGTGTCTAGTCTAGCGTGCCTAGATGCTCACTAGGGAGAAATGCAACTGTTACTGCTCACAATAAATGGGGTGGCCCTTGCACATCACCATCATTACCAGGAAAGGCAACAACCCAGGGCAACTGGAGATATCCACTGGGAACAGGGAGGGGAGTGGCAGAATTGCTACCAGCTGGGGCAGGAAGAGGAGAGTTAGAGGTTACACCAGGAAAAAAAAAAAAGGAATCTAAAGGAGGGAAAGAAGAGTCAATGAACTGCCAACTCCACTTGGTGAAATTCAGAGACCAAAATGGGGCTGCTGGAGGTCTGCCTGGGCAGGGATCCCACAGGTGGCAACATTCTAAGTCAAAGAACTACTGAGAAGGGGGCCAGGTCCTTCCAGCTGGGTCAGTGCAGAGGCCTGGAACCTTGAGATGTGTGTCGGGGGAGAAAGGGGCATTCTTAGGTGGGAAGGTAAAGTGGTGGAGTAGCAGCCAAAAAGAGCCAAAATCAGGAATCTTGGGATGTGGGTGGGTGGGTTGGCGGAAAGGGGTAGTTGGGGCGCCGTATGTCGGGGTGTCTCTCGCTATCAGGAGACAGTGGTAGAGATTATAGGTGCACGACAGGACCTCAAGCAGTAAAAACAACTGTATGTAACCTGTGGGAAGGTGCCGAACCCTGACAGGGGCTTTGGCCTCCCAGGTCCTTCGAGAGCAAAAAGCTGTATGGGATGATCCCTGACAAGGGGCCCCGAGAGAGGCGCACGCATGGGGGATCCTCACCGTGATGTTGCAGTGTATACGGACGGGATCCCCAGGCACCGACCCCCGTGGGGGGAGATGCGGTCCGGGCGCGGCCCCCGCCCCGGCCCCTCCGGCCCCAGCCAGCAGGAACTCGCAGCTCAGCTCGTCCAGGCAGGCGCTGGCAATGCGGAAGCGCTCGTGGCCGCGGTGGAAGATGGACTCGAGCAGCTTCAGCTCCCGCCTCAGGCAGGGCCCCGGCCCCGGGCCCCCCCCCGGGCCGCCCCCGGCCCCCGGCGCCGCCCCCTGGCCCCCCAGCTGCTGCCCCGGCCCCGGCTGCTGCTGCCCCTGCGGCTGCGGCTGCTGCATCCTCCGCTCCGCTCCGCTCCGGGGCCGGCGGGCCGGGCGCCTCCGGCCTCCGCTCCGGGCTCCGCCGCCGCCGCCGCCGCCGCCGCGGTCCGCACTTCCTGATCCCCCCTTCGCCAAGATGGCGCCGCCGCCACCTCCGGGACAGGGCCCCCCCCTCCGCTCGCCGGCCCCCCCAGCCGCCGGAAGCGCGCGCCCCTCCTCCTCGTCCGCCTTCCCCTCCGCGGCGGCCCCGCCCCCGTCCCCCCTCACGTGATCTCCCTGGGCCGGCCCCTTTCACGTGACCGCTCCGCCTTTCCCGCCCCCTGGCTCTCGCCAGCCACCCCCTACATGTGACCAGGGCTTCGGGCTCCCCTCCTTCGGCGCCTCGGTGCGTATTTACATACGTCGTGCGTGCGTCGTGGGTGCATGCGCACGCCGGCCCTTCGGCGGCTCTCCTCGCTCACGTGACCCGGCGCCGCGTGCTCCCAGGGGCTCTCCGCGCGGGATCGTGTTTTCTGCCCTGGGTCTCTAATTCCCCGCTCTCAGTCAGCGGCGAGGGCGCCGGGACCTTGGTGGGCAGACGAGGAAGAACGAGAAGTACGGTCATTGCCGTATCGCCTTTATCCTGCTCCCCCACCCTGGTCTGCGGCGCAAGGGCCGAGGGTCCCCCAATCTCTGCCCACCGTGGGAATGATCGTGCTGTGTCTCCACACCGAATGAGGGGGTTGTGGTCGGTGAAGGGACTAGGGTCTTGGATACAAGAGGCTTGGATTCTTGTCCTGGCCTTGCGGCTAATTCGCTGTGTGACCTTGGGCTAGCCACTTTTCCTATGAGCCTCATTGTTCTCATCTGTACAGTGGCTCTGATAAGGATAATGGCTGCTTTACCTACTCCCGATGATTCGATGCGAGGAAACCATGAAGTGTCGTGTGATAGATCGCCGATCGATAATGTATGAGGGGTAGTCGATCATCAACCCTTTGCGCTTTTCAGATCCCACAGGCATGGACTAGTTTGGGGAAGGGCGACGTGGGCTTCCTGTACGGAGTCATGGAAGGAATATATCACTAGTCTTAAACCATTAGCGTGGCAGTAAGATGGAAGGAGACAAATTCCGGCGGAACCCATTCCCCGACCTAAGCCTAAACAGCGAGGGCTGTCGCAGTGGTCCCGGTGACTGCCAGAAGTAGGCAGCAATGCCTCCAGGCCCTCGCTAGGTGGCACTATGGCAAAAGACAAAGATAGCTGAGGTTTCCCTGCCAAAGGCATGTGTTACCTTTGGTAGGGCCGGGGGAATTGAGCAAGGCCAACCCAGCGCTTGAGCCACTGGCCAGATTGCCACTGTCCTCTCCTGGACTAAAATAAGTCAGCTTTTGTTGGAAGCTGACTGCTCACGGTCAGTACTGGTGTTGGGCTTCTCATTTATCTGTTCGACAGGCTTTGTAGAAGGCCTTCTTTGGTCAGGTTGGGCTGTGGGTATTTAAAGATGACTGAAACACGTTCTTGGTCTACCTGGGGCCGTTTATGTCCTTTGGGGGACCTGAACAGTTAGTTGCATATCACCTTTGTGTCTGTGTGTGCAAGCTGGTAGTATAAAAGGGTATGGAAAGAATTCCCATTTAATTAAGCCCTTCCTGAGCCAGGGTATATTGCGAACATTTCTAAACCTCCCAACAGCATTGCAAGGTAAGCGTTTTTATTCCTGTTTTACAAGTGGGGAAAAGGAGTGACTGCCCAAGGCTATACAGCTAATAAACAGTTCCTGGGCATACCTCCAAAGTCCGTGCCCTCCTCCCCTTCTCTGCCTTCCGCTGGCGCTTTCTCAAGAGGTTTTTACATGTTGCTTTACTCCACTCCTTACCCAAGAAACTTACAAAATGCAGCCATTTAGAAGCTTCTGAGTTATGTAGGGTTTTAATTAGAAAAACAACACGATGTGACAGTCTCATAATGTTAAACACAGACTGTCCAAGTATCTCAGTGAGGAAATGCAATGTTATGGCCACTAAGGTGAGACGTGTCTCTTGGATTTCTGCTGGTCTGCTCAGCATCTCAGCTCTCTGGCTGGGAGAGCCTTCTGGCATCTAGAAGCCTAGTGTGGTGTCTTATCTGGTGTCCTGCTGAGATGTGGCGGGCAGGGGTATTAGAAAAAGAAAGAGAGTGGTGGGTATATACATTCAGTGAATACCTGGGGGTTAGGAGCTCTGGTGGCACAGCGGTTGAGCACTCAGCTGCTAACCAAAAGGTTGGTGTTTCAAACCCACCCAGAGGCTCCGCAGGACAAAGCCTTGGTGATCTGCTGGCATAAAGATTACAGCCTAGGAAACCACACGGGGCAGTTTTATTCTGTCACATTGGGTCAGTATGAGTCAGAATTGACAGCACCTAACAATGTAACAGCAACTGCTGTGATTACTGTGACTACTACAGAGTCGAGGTACTCTCCATTCAGTAAACATTTACGAGGATCTTCCATGTGCCAACAGGAGTTCCTGGGTGGCACAAACAGTTAAGTGATAGACTACTAGCTGAAAGATTAGTGGTTCAAACCCACCCAGAGACACCTCAGAAGGCAGGCCTGGCGGTCTGCTAACAAAAGGCCACAGCCTTGAAAACCTTGTGGAGCAATTGTACTCTGCACACATAGGATTGCTTCCATGAGTCAGAATTGACTCAACAGCAACTAACAACAACAACCACGTGCCAGATGCTGGTCTAGGTATGAGTATATAGCAGTAGATGAGACAGGAAAGATCCTTGCTCTCTTGGTACTTCCATTCTAGTTGAAGGAGTCAGGCAATAAACAAATGCATAAATAATGAGAAGACTATCAGACTGGTAAGTGGATGCAAGGAATTAAAGTGGACCATGTGGTAGAGAGTGACTGGGTTAGTTTAAGTCCAGTAGGCAGGGAAGGTTTCCTCAGGTGATGCTTGAGCTGAGATTTGATGAAGAAGAGGAGGCCTGAGATGGACTGGGAAAGAACATTCTAGGTAGAGGTAGTGTGTAGGACAAAGAACTCCATTTGGCCTCCTGTCTTTAGTTCCTGAAAATAGCCCTTGGAATTTCCCAGCAATGCAAGGTGTTTTTGTTCTTCTTAAAACAGTGTAAATGAGGTAGGAGCCCAAGGACCACACCTGGTAGATATACATTGAGACCCCAATAACTGTTCTAAAGGACCCTGACCTTAGAGCTTCCTTTTGAGCCTCTGGATTGATGATGCAGTGGAAGGACCAGCACACCCCTGGGAACATGAAACTCCCTGCCGAACGCTCCTCCCAGACCTCGTCTATGCATCTCTTCTTGTATGTCCTTTTGTGGTTACATTGAAAAGGTGATAGTGAATACACTCCTTTCTATGAGTTCTGTGAGTCATTCTAGTGAATTATTGAACCCACTGGGGGCAGTGAGGGCCAGCAGAGCCTGGTGTCTCCCTCTTTGGTCGTTGATTAAAAAGACAAGAGTCCTAACTTGTGAAGACCCCAGCTTTGGGAAACGGATGTACAGAAGAGGGCTGTACAGGCAGTTGTTCTGTAAAGACCTAAAAAAAAGACCTAACTCTGGGTAGTTAGTGTAATAGAGAAAACACTACATAGTTAGCTGGTGACAGAGGTAGACAAGGCAAACAATGGGGATATGAATTATCTTCACATTTTGAGACTCAGCCTTGTGTCGATTATTATTAACGCAGGAAGCTACAACCTCAAAAACCCTGAGTGAGACTGAAGGTGTGCTTTCTTCCAGTCAGAAACTAATAGTTCACTGGCTAAGAGCATGGGCTTTGTGTGCCAGATCTGCGAACTATTAATGGTGTGACCTTAGACAAGTTACTTAGTCTGTCCATGCTTTAGTATCTGTATGTGTAAGATGGAGATCATACTCAATGTTGTAAAAATGTCCGTTCTACCAAAAGCAATCTATAGATAAAATGCAATTCCAATCCAAATTCCAATGACATTTTTTAATGAGATGGAGAAACAAATCACCAACATCACATGGAAGGCAAAGAGGCCCCAGATAAATAAAGCATTACTGAAAAAGACGAACAAAGTGGGAGGCCTCACACTACCTGATTTTTGAACCTATTATACCTCCATAGAAGTCAAAACAGCCTGATACTGGTACAACAATGATACATAGACCAATGGAACAGAATTGAGAATCCAGACATAAATCCATCCACATATGAACAGCTGATATTTGACAAAGGCACAAAGTCAGTTAAATGGGGAAAAGACAGTCTCTTTAATAAATGGTGCTGGCATAACTGGATATCCATCTTGAAAAAAATGAAATAAGACCTGTACCTCACACCATGCATGAAAACTAACTCAAAATGTATCAAAGACCTAAGTATAAAATCTAAAATGATAAAGATACGGAAGAAAAAATAGGGACAATGCCAGGAGCCCTAATACATGGCATAAACAGTATACAAAACATTACTAACAGCGTACAAATACTGGAAGAGAAGCTAGATGACTGGGAGCTCCTAAAAATCAAGTACCTATGCTCATCCAAAGACTTCGCCAAAAGAGTAAAAAGATTACCTACAGACTGGGAAAACTTTTTACCTATGACTTTTCTGATCAGCATCTGATCCCTAAAATCTACGTGATATTGCAAAAACTCAACAACAAAAAGACAACCCAATTAAAAAATGAGCAAAGGATATGAACAGGCACTTCACTAAAGAAGACATTCAGATAGCTAACACATACATGAGGAAATGCTCAGGATCATTAGCCATTAGAGAAATGCAAATCAAAACTACGATGAGATTCCATCTCACTCCAACAAGGCTGGCGTTAATCCAAAAAACACAAACTAATAAATTGGAGAGGTTGTGGAGAGATTGGAACACTTATACACTGCTGGTGGGAATGTAAAATCGTACAACCACTTTGGAAATTGATATGGCGCCTCCTTAAAAAGCAATCTCACTCTTGGAATATATCCTAGAGAAATAAGAGCCTTTACACGAACAGACATATGCACACCCATGTTCATAACCCTGTTTACAATAGAAAAAAGATGGAAGCAACCAAGGTGCCCATCAGTGGATGAATGGATAAATAAATTATGGTATATTCACATAATGGAATACTACGCATCGATAAAGAACAATGATGAATCTGTGAAACAGTTCATAACATGGAAGAACGTGGAAGGCATTATGCTGAGTGAAATTAGTTGCAAAAGGACAAATATTGTATGAGACCACTGTTATAAGAACTCAAGAAATAGTTTAAACAGAAGGAAATATCCTTTGATGATTATGAGAGTGGGGAGGGAGGGAGGAAGAGGGGTATTCACTAATTCGATAGTAGACAAGAACAATTTTAGGTGAAGGGAAAGACAACACATAATACAGGAGAGGTCAGCACAACTGGACTAAACCAAAGGCAAAGAAGTTCCCTGAATAAACCAAATGCTTCAAGGGCTAGCATAGCAGGGCAGGGGTTTGGGGACCATGGTTTCAGGGGACATCTAGGTCAATTGGCATAATAAAATCTATTAAAAAAACATTCTGCATCCCACTTTGGAGAGTGGCATCTGGGGTCTTAAATGCTAGCAAGTAGCCATCTAAGATGCATCAATTGGTCTCAGCCCACCTGGATCAAAGGAGAATGAAGAACACCGACGACACAAGGTAATTATGAGCCCAAGAGACAGAAAGGGCCGCATAAATCAGAGACTGCATCAGCCTGAGACCAGAAGGACTAGATGGTGCCCGACTACAACTGATGACTGTCCTGACAGGGAACACAACAGAGAACCCCTGAGGGAGCAGGAGAGCAGTGGGATGCAGACCCCAAATTCTCATAAAAAGACCAGATTTAATGGTCTGACTGAGACTAGAAGGACCTTGGAGGTCATGGTCCCCAGACCTTCTGTTAGCCCAAGACAGGAACCATTCCCAAGGCCAACTCTTCATATAGGATTGGACTGGGCTATAAGATAGAAAATGATACTGGTGAGGAGTGAGATTCTTGGATCAAGTAGACACATGAGACTATGTGGGCAGCTTCTGACTGGAGGGGAGATGAGAGGGCAGAGGGAGTCAGAAGCTGACTGAATGGACACAGAAACAGAGGGTGGAGAGAAGGAGTGTACTGTCTCATTAGGGGGAGAGCAACTAGGAATATATAGCAAGGGGTATATAAATTTTTGAGAGACTGACTTGATTTGTAAGCTTTCAGTTAAAGCACAATAAAAATTAAAAAAAAAAAAAAAGATGGAGCTTATAATAGCACCTACCTCAGAGGGTTATTACGAGGGTTACATGAGGTAACATGTAAAGTACTTAGAATAGTGCACATAGTAAGAGCTCAGTAAGTGTTTCTTAAAAAAACAGAATCAGTATGACTTGAGTCTAGTGAGAGAAAAAGAAGAATAGGAGATTAGGTCAGTGCAGAAAGCAGGAGCTGAGTTAAGGAGGCCACAATAACTTGCTTGGGTTTTATTCCAAGTGCGGTGGGAAACCACTGGAAGATTCCAAACAGGGAGTGGCTCGATCTGATTTAGAATTTTCAAAGATCACCCTGGATGCTCTTAGGAA
Organism: Elephas maximus indicus; assembly: GCF_024166365.1. Classification (NCBI taxonomy): domain Eukaryota; kingdom Metazoa; phylum Chordata; class Mammalia; order Proboscidea; family Elephantidae; genus Elephas; species Elephas maximus. The sequence continues at coordinate 192,403,864 of NC_064821.1, forward strand.
AGTGAGTTGTAGGGTTTTTGTTTTGGCAATATTTGGCAGTATATGGTCTACTGCTATGCTCTTGTACATAGGCAAGCATCTGGCACATGGTTGTTGTTGTTACTTGTGTTTTTGGTGAAGGTTTACACAGCAGTTTAGGTTCGCATTTAACAATTTCTACACAAATTGTTCAGCGACATTGGTTACGTTTTTCACAATGCGTAAGCATTCACTTTATTTCTGTTCTGGTTGTTCCGAGTTGTAGGGTTTTTTTTTTCCCCCCAAATGGCCACGTGTTATCAGTGAGCTGGTGGGCTTGTTTGGGGCAGGGTGGGCAGCCTTGTCCTTGGTCTAGGTCCCAGAAGCATAGCTTTCTGTCATTGACTCAACTAACATGTCTTGAGCATTCGCTCCTTGCTGGGAACTGTCCTGGACCCTGGGAATGCAGAGACAAGCAAGACAGTCCCTGTGGAAGCACTTAGCATGATGTTTTGCGTGGAGGAGGGGCTGCTTACATGACAGCTGCTACTCATTCGATCATTTCTGTTGTATTTATTATTCCTGCCCTCAGGGAGTACATAGTACAATGGACAAACTGGAGTCAGACATAATCGACTGTAATACAATGTGACAAACACAATAATAGGGATTAAGAAGAGCGAAGGCCTTGAAGGGTGATATTAGTCAGGGTTAACTCCCAAGAAAGAGTGGGAAAGATGAGTAGAGTTACTTAGGTGGAGATGAGGGACATTCTAAAAGAACTGGGCCCAAGCATACAAAGGGGTTGGGAAGAAGGGCCTAACACAAAGGAGGAATGACTTAGGAGGAGAAGGGAATGAGGAGGGGGCCCCACACGGGCAAGAATTGTAGAGCAGTTGGCCATTGACGTTGTAGCCTGAGGCCCCAGGATAACCCTGATAGCATCAGCTGTTCTGGAGACCAATTTAGCAGTACATCAAATAATTTAAAAACATGAAAACCTTTGACCAGACCCATAACAAAAGAAGAAGAGGTCATTAAAAAAAAAAATCCCAACAACAACAAAAAAGTCCTGACCTAGACAGCTTCACTGGAGAATTCTACCAAACATTCAGAGAACAGCTGACAACAATTCTACTCAAACTATTCCAGAACATAGAAAAGGATGGAATACTCCCAAATTCATTCTATGAAGCAAGCATAATCCTGATATCAATGCCAGGCAAAGACACCACTGAAAAAGAAAATAATAGACCAAAATCCTTCATAATACAGATGCAAAAATTCTCAACAAAATCCTAGCCAATAGAACCCAACGCCATATTAAAAAAAATCATTTCCAAGTGGAATTCATACCAAGTATGCAAGGATGAATCCACTTTAGAAAATCGATCAACATAATACACCACAAAAACAGAGGAAAAGAATCTCACGATCAGATCAAGCAGTGCAGAAAAGGCATTTGGTAAAATTGAACGCCCATTCCTGATAAAAATGCTCCGCAAAGTAGGAATAGAAAGGAAATTCGCCAACATAATTAAGGGCATATATACAAACCAACAGCCAAGATTATTCTCAATGGGGAGACTGAAAGCATTCCCCTTGAGAGTGAGAACCAGACAAGGATGCCCTTTATCACTGTTCTTATTCAATATTTACTGGAAGTCCTAGCCGGAGCAATAAGGCACGAAAGGGAAATAGAAGTCATCCAATTTGGTAAGGAAGAAATAAAATTTTCCCCATTTGCAGATGATATGATCCTATATAGAAAATTCCAGAGATTCTCCAAGAAAGCTATTGAAACTAATAGAAGGATTCAGCAAAGTGGCAGGGTACAAGATCACACAAAAATCTGTCAGATTTCTCTACACTAACAAAGAGAACCCCCAAAAGGAAACAATACCTATTACAATAGTTCCCCCAAAGATAAAATACTTAGGAATAAACCTAACCGGGGATATAAAAGATTTATACAAAGAAAGCTACAAAACATTGCAAGAAACCTACAAAAATGGAAGAACATAACATGCTCATGGATAGGAAGACTTAACAATGTGAAAATGTCACTACTACTCAAAGTGATCTATAGATATAATGCAATCCCAATCCAGATTCCATCAACATTCTTTAAAGAGATGGAAAAACTAATCACCAACTTTATATGGAAAGGAAAGAGACCCCAGATTAGCAGAGCACTGCTGAAGAAGAACAAAGTTGGAGGCCTCACGCTTCCCAATCTCAGAATCTACTATACAGCCACAGGAGTCAAAACAGTCTAGTACTGGTGTGATGACAGACACATAGACCAATGGAACATAATTTAGAACCCAGAAGTGAATCCATCCAGCTATGTATGGTTGATCTTTGACAAAGGGCTGAAATCTTAAACGGGGAAGAGAGAGTATCTTTAACAAATGGTGCTGGCAAAACTGGATATCCATTTGCAGAAAAATGAAACACGATCCATACTTCACACCATAAACAAAAACTAAATCAAGGTGGACCAAAGACCTAAATATAAAATCTAAAACTATAAAGATCATGGAAGAAAAAATAGGGACAATGCCTAATATATGGCATAAATAGACTATCAAACATAACTAAAAATGCACAAACAACAGAAAATAAACTAGATGATTGAGAGCTCCTAAAAATTACACACTTAATGCACATCAAAATACTTCTCCAAAAGAATAAAAAGAGAACCTACAGACTGGGAAAAAACTGTTGGCAATGACATATCTGACAAAGGACTAATCTCTAAAAATTATAAAAAACTTCAACAACAAAAAGATAAAAAATCCAATTGAAAAATGGGCAAAGGACATGAACAGATACCTCACCAAAGGAGACATTCAGGCAACGAACAAATACGTGAAGAGTTGCTCATGATCATTAGCCATTGCCAAAAACCCAAACCCACTGCCATTGAGTGGATTCCTACTCATAGCAACCCTTTAGGACAGAGTAGAACTGCCCCATATGATTTCCAAGGAGCTGCTGGTAGATTTGAACCGCTGACCTTTTGGTTAGCAGCTTGAGCTCTTAACCACTGTGCCACCAGGGCTCCTATTAGCCATTAGAGAGCTGCAAATCAAAACAACAATGAGATACCATTTCACCCTGGCAATAATAGCAATGATAAAAAAAGCAGAAACAACAAATAGCTAGCAAGGGTGTAGGGAGATTGGAACTCTTACACACTGCTGGTGAGACTGTAAAATGGTACAACCACTGTTGAAAACAGTATGGTGCTTCCTTAAAAAGTTAGAGATACCATCTGATCCAACAATCCCACTATTAGGTATGTACCCTAGAGAAATAAGAGCCATGACATGAATAGATATATGCACACCCATGTTCACTGCAGCATTATTCACAGTAGCAAAATATGGAAACAGAGTAAGTACACATCAATGGATGAATGGATAAACAAGCTGTGGTACATACACACAATGGAATACTATGCAACGTCAAAGAAGAACAGTGAATCTTCAAACATCTTAGAACATGGATGCACCTAGAGGACATTATGCTCGTGAAATAAGTCAGTCACAAAAGGACAAATATTATATGACCTCACTTAATTAAATGACAAGAAAAGGCAAATGTATAGAAAACAAAGTTTATTAGCAGTTACAGGGGGAGGGGAATGGGGCTTAACAGTGATGGAAAAATCACAATGATTTAAGGGTAGGGTTGCACAACCAATTATTGTGATTGTTGTTAGTAAGTTGAACACTTTAAAAAGTTGAATTGGCAAAAGTTCTGTGATAGATGTATCTATGACAGCAACAAAAATAAAGCGTAGCTACTGAGGCTGCTTATGTACAACCAAACACCTCATGGGATTTGGTTCCTTGGTTTGGGGCTTAGGGTCATGGTTTCATAGGACATCCCAGTTAAATTGGCCTAATAACGTGTTAGTGCTTCTGTTCTACCTCCTAGTTCATTGCATAGTGTCAGGGATCTTAAAAGCTTGCAAACGGCCATCCAAGGCACAACAATTGGTCTCTAGTCACCTGGAGCAACAGAAGAAGAAGCAGAGTCAGGAAGAAGAGGAGGATATGGAATGTGTGGCTAATTGCCTCCATGAACAACTGCCTCCTTTGCAATGAGACCCAAAAAACTGGATGGTGCCTGGCTACCATTACTGAACATTTTGATCAAAGATTCCATGGAAGGATCCTCATCAAAAGGGGGAAATGCAGAACAGAATTTCAAATTCTCATGAACTCTAAACTTTCTGGAGCCATGGAGGGTGGATGAACTCCTGAAATTATTGCCCTGAGATAATCTTTAAACCTTAAACCAAAAATATCCCCTAAAGTCATCTTCAAACCAAATAGTTTAGCTTAACTAGTAAAAAATGTCTACCCTGAAAATTATGTTCTTTTAAGAACTATATAAATGGGATCAAATTGACAACAGCAACTTGAAAGATTAGATAGGAAACTTAGGGGGCAGTGGGTTTATGTTAATGAGGGAGGAACAACCTAGAAAGGGAAGGTGAGAATTGTTGCACAACTCGAAGAATGTAATCAATGTCACGAAATGGTACATGTAGACACTGTTGAATTGGTGTATGTTTTGCTGTGTATGCTCTCAACAACAACAAAATAAATGAACTTTAGAAAAAAAAGAACTCATGTAACAGCTGGAACAGAATTAATAAGATGCTGACACACTGTGAAAAATGTAATATGTCACTGAATAATTTATGTAGAAATTGTTAAATGGGAACCTAATCTGCTGTGTAAACTCACCAAAAGCACAATAAAATATTGTTAAAAAAACAAAAAGCCTTTGACCCAGTGATTTCACTTGGAAGTTTTTAAAGTATGTGCAAATATTTGCCTATTCAGCTGTTAAAATAGTTATCAAACAATATTTATTGGCATTGAGAGATATTTGAGAAATATTAAATGATAAAGAAGGTTAGAAAGTTATACTGTGCTCCTTTTTTTATAGATAAAAATGTATATAATTCAGTTACATACTCAACAGAAGTGCATACATTTGTGCATCAAAGACAGGAACAAAAATATTTACAGATAGTATTATTTTTTAATAGCCCCAAATAGGAAACAACCCAAATATCCATCAACAGTGGAATTAATAAATGGTATATTTATAAAATAATTATATATTTTTTATTTTATGGAATGGAATACACTACAGCAATGACCTTGAGCATACCCCACCTGAATTTAGAGACCATCTCAACAATAGATTTGACATGTTGAACACTAATGACCAAAGACCAGACAAGTTGTGGAATGACATCAAAGACATCATACATGAAGAAAGCAAGAGGCCATTAAAAAGATAGGAAAGAAAGAAAAGACCAAAATGGATGTCAAAAGAGACTCAGGAATTTGCTCTTGAGCAGCTAAAGCGAAAGGAAGAGATGATGAAGTAAAAGAGCTGAACAGAAGATTTCAAAGGATGGCTCAAGAAGACAAAGTAAAGTATTATAATGACATGTGCAGAGACCTGGAGGTAGAAAGCCAAAAGAGAAGAACATGCTCAGCATTCCTCAAGCCGAAAGAACTGAAGAAAAAATTCAAGCCTCGAGTTGCAATATTGAAGAATTCTACAGGAAAAATATTAAATGGCACAGGAAGCATCAAAAAAAGATGGAAAGAATACAGTCACTATACCAAAAAGAATTGCTCAATGTTCAACCATTTCAGGAGGTAACATGACCAGGAATTGATGGTACTGAAGGAAGAAGACCAAGCTGCACTGAAGGTATTTGTGAAAAACAAGGCTCCAGGAATTGACAGACTACCAGTTGAGATGTTTCAACCAATGGATGTAGCACTGGAAGTGCTCACTCGTGTATGCAAAGAAATTTGGAAGACGGCTACCTGACCAACTGACTGGAAGAGACCCATATTTATGCCTATTCCCAAGAAAGGTGGTCCAACTGAATGTGGAAATTATCAAACAATATCGTTAATATCACATGCAAGTAAAATTTTGCTGAAGATCATTCAAAATTGGCTGCAGCAGTATATCAACAGGAAACTGCCAGAAATTCAGGCCAGATTCAGAAGAGGCCGTGGAACCAGGGATATCATTGCAGGTGTCAGATAGATCCTGGCTGAAAGTAGAGAATACCAGAAAGATGTTTATCTGTATTTTATTGACTATGCAAAGGCATTTGACTGTGTGGATCATAATAAATTATGGATAACATTGTGAAGAATTCTACAGGGAATTCCAGAACACTTAATTGTTCTCCTGAAGAACTTGTCCGTAGATCAAGAGGCAGTTGTTTCAAACAGAACAAGGGGATACCGCATGTGGTGTGCATCAGGGTTGTATCCTTTCACCAAACCTATTCAGTCTCTATGCTGAGCAAATAATACAAGAAGCTACACTCTATGAAGAACAGGGCATCAGAATTGGAGGAAGACATTAACAACCTGCTTATGTAGATGACACAACCTTGCTTGCTGAAAGTGAAGGGGACGTGAAGTGCTTACTGATAAAGATCAAAGACCACAGCCTTCAGTATGTATTACACCTAATGTCCTGGTCATCTAGTGCTGCTATAACAGAAATACCACAAGTGGATGGCATTAACAAAGAAATTTATTTTCTCACAGTCTAGTGGTTTTTTTTTTTTTTTTTTTTTTTAAGTAGGCTATAAGTCCAAATTCAGGGCCTCAGCTCCAGGGGAAGGCATTCCCTCTCTGTCGGCTCTGGAGGAAGGTCTTTCTCGCCAATCTTCCCCTGGACTAGGAGCTTCTCTGCACAGGAACCCAGGGTCTAAAAGACACGCTCTGCTCCAAGTGCTTCTTTCTTGCTATTATTAGGTCCCCACTCTAGCTTCCCTTTCCCTTTATCTGTTGAGAGATAAAAGGTGGAACAGGCCACGCCCCAGGGAAACTCCCTTTACATTGGATCAGGGATGTGACCTAGTAAAAAAGATGTTAAAATACCACCCTAATCCTCTTTAACATAAAATTACCATCACAAAATGGAGGAAAACCACAGAATACTGGAAATCATGGCCTAACCAAGTTAATATACATATTTTGGGGGGAACATAATTCAATCCATGACATCTCAACATAAAGAAAACAAAAATCTTCACAACTGGACCAATAAGCAACATCATGATAAGTGGAGAAAAGATTGAAGTTGTCAAGGATTTCATATTACTTGGACCCACAGTCAACACCCACAGAAGCAGCAGTCAAGACATCAAAAGACGCATTGCATGGGGCAAATCTGCTGCAAAAGACCTCTTTAAAGTGTCCAAAGCAAAGATGTCACCTTGAAGACTAAGGTGCGCCTGGCCCAAGCCATGGTGTTTTCAGTTGCCTTATATGCATATGAAAGGTGGACAATGAATAAGGAAGTTGGAAAAATTGACGCCTTTGAATTGGTGTTGGCAGAGAATATTGAATATACTATGGACTGCGAAAAGAACGCACAAATCTGTCTTGAAAGAAGTACAACCAGAATGCTCCTTAGAAGCAAGGATGGTGAGACTACATCTCACATACTTTGAACATGTTAGCAGGAAAGATCAGTCCCTGGAGAAGGAAATCATGCTTGGTAAAGTAGAGAGCCAGAGAAAAATAAGACCTTCAATGAGCTGGACTGACACAGTGGCTGCAACAAGGAGCTGAAGCATAACAATGACTGACGATGGCGCAGGACCAGGCAGTGTTTCCTTCTGTTGCACATAGGGTCACTATGAGTCAGAACCGACTCATGGCACCTAACAACAACATGTTGACACAGTGGCTGCAACAGTGGGCTCAAGCATAGCAATGATTTGTGAGGATGGTACAGGACAGGGCAGCATTTCATTCTGTTGTACATAGATAGGGTCACTATGAGTCAGAACCCGCAACAATATGTTATAAAAATTCGTCTGGCTGTATACTTACAATTTATAGATAATTTATAGATAAAAATGCTCATATATATAACTCATATATAGATGTACTCTTCTGTATATTATATCTAAGTGTTATTAGATAGATAAATTTGAGGATGTATGTATAAAGTGCTGTTTTTTTTCCCTAGGAAGTGGAATTATGAATCCATTTGGTACATGTTTTGCTAATTTGTGTTTTCCGTTTGGTCTTCATGAGCATATATTAATTTGGTAATGAAAAATTTTAATTATAACATCTTAAATAAAGGAAAATAACAGTGATTGTCATGCTTTTCAAGAGAAAATATTCCTTACTATAAAAAGCAACGGGAGTGTCCCACTAAACCGTGCCCAGTCACTGTTTTGCTTTGAGGCTGATACTTCTGTCTCCATCACCCTGCCTAGTTTTGGATCTGTCCTGTCTCCCTGGCTGCCCTTCTTCCTGGGGGTTATTAGAGAGTGTATGGGGGTGGGAGAGATGAGGAAAGAGAGTGTTCCAGCTCTCCTTGGCCACTGGGCAATTGTGCTCAGAACACTTACTCCCTGCCAGCCTGGAACTGGAGAATTAAACGTGAAGTAAAAGCTGGGAAACTTGAGAAGAGATGGTAGAGGCCAAGGTGAACAGGCTGGCTGGTCTGGCCTGAAGGAGCGTGCAGGGAACAGTCAAGGGCTTTAAGCAAGGAAATGACCCCCAACCCATCATCCCAGAGATGAGCAACCACTCCAGAGATTTTCATAAGAGAAGACTTCCACAGCCTTCCTCAGTCACCCTACATCCACCATAAGAAAGCAGTAAGTCTTGACCCTCCCTTTCAAGAATTTGGAATGCCTTTAGGCCATCCTTGACCTTATTGCCCTTCTCATCCTTCCAATCTCAATTTTCATCCCCAACCCCGCCCCGCTGCCGCCCAGGTCCTCAGGAACTGTTAACCTCTTCCTCTTCTGTGCTTCTGTAGCACCTCATTTATATTTCTACTACAGCAGCCATCTCATTATATAATAATTTTTATTGTCTGTTTTTGCTGTCAAACTATGATCTTCTTAATAGCTGAGACTAAGTCTTTTTGTTCACTGCATCCTCAACACCTATACAACTCCTGCAAGACAGTAGATATTCAACGACTTTTGATCTGAGTTGTTGAAGGTGGCTCTTCTTCCCACACTTGGCCCTTTCCCCATAACATTCCTTTTCTTGAAAGCTTTTATTCTCCACCCCTTCCCTTGGTTCCAACATTTCTTTCATTCTTAAGAGGTTATTACATGTTTGCACATGCATGTGCCACTGAGCTAGTGGGTGCAGATTTATGCTCATTTCCATGTGCATTATAGAGTCTGTGGTCATCCCACTTTCCCTCCAGTCCTTTTGTGGCACTTGTCCCATATTCCTCCACCCCCTCTCCCCCACCGCCCAGTGCCAGGAACAGGAGTAGGGGAGATGCAGTCCAATGGATCAGTTTCATATGGCCTTTCTCATGCTATGGTCTTTTAACTTCCACCAAATGATTTGGTGGGCTTATGCAAATAAGGTGCTTGTGGCCCATCAAGGGGATTGGACAGCTTGTTACTAATGCAAATAAGGTGCATGGCATGCTTGTGGAGGTGGGACTAATTAAATATGGTGTATGGAGCCCTAATAAGGGGATTGGTCAGTTTTGCCATCTGGCTAGGCTTTTAATGAGCCATCCCAAAGGTGGAAATGGGGGACCTCACTACCATCAAGAAGAAGAAATGGGAGCAGAGTGTATCCTTTGAACCTGAGTCCCTTTACTGAGAACTTCCTAGACCCAAGAGACGGAGAGAGCTGTAACACTGGAGATGGTGCAAGATGGCAAGAAGCAGTGGCAGAGAAGTGGTAGCAGCAGAACAAGAAAACTTGCATGAGACAGCAGAGTGAGCTTCCTAGCTCACGGAGTAAGGTGGTTACAGTGGGTGTGCCGACACATGGAGCAAGAGAGATGAGCACTTTTATTCAGGAGGCTTCCTGGTGGAGTGGGGTACCACCAGGCACTTGTCGGTGGAGCTAGGCTTGCCAATCCACGGAGTGAGAGAGCGGAGCACCTTTGGGCCGAGGCTTTGTGGCAGAGTGGAGCACACCCAGGCACTTATTGGTGGAGCTAAAAAGCTTTTAACACTTGCCTGAGCAGGAAAGAGGCTGGGCTGAAGGACCAAGAGGCTGAGGGCAAGAAATAGGCCTGCCTGTGCTGAGAAGAGGCTATCCTGATGAAAGAACTGTATCCTGAGTCATCCCTGATCCTGAATTATAACCTGTTACTTCTCTAATGGAAACCCTGGTGGTGTAGTGGTTAAGAGCTACAGCTGCTAACCAAAAGCTTGGCAGTTTGAATCCAGCAGGCACTCCTTGGAAACCATATGGGGCAGTTCTACTCTGTCCTGTAGGGTTGCTATGAGTTGGAATCGACTCAACAGCAACAGGTTTGGTTTTGATTTTTGGTACTTCCCTAATAAACCCTATGATTGTGAGTATGGTCTGTTGAGTTCTGTGTGGGCACTGCAACGAATTATTAAACTCAGCAGAGAAGTAGAGAGTGCCATGGGACAGAAGGCTGGTGCCAGAATTAGTAAAAAAAAAAAAAAGTTGGAGCGAGGGTGTATGTCTGACCTTTGCCTCATAGGAATTAGCCTTAGGGTGTTGATCCTGATTCTCTTTCCCCCTTGTGAAGTTAGAGGAGGTCAGACACCCCCTTGCCCCCCCCACACACCATTTTTACAGGTGGAGTCAGAAGCAGGATTCGTTGCAATGGCTGCAGACTCACAGAAGCATAAGACTTTGTAAAAGAAAGAATAAAGGGGTGTGGGAAGTGAAACTTTCGACTTCTGGAATGGTTACTTTGGCTGCTGTTTTCTATAATGACTCAAAGAAAAGTATTAAATGTTATGCTGCAACTGAGTAGAGAAAAGCTGCATCTGGAGTGGCTTGGGGCAACAGCCAGGCCAGTTAAACAAGACAATCGATGCAGGCCAGGGTCTTCTAGTTCCACCCAGCTAGAGGCCCAAGGCCATATGTATATGATGGGAAGGTAGTTGTCATGGTTTGAATTATGCCCCCCAGCAGAATGTGTGTATCAACTTGGTTAGACCACGATTCCCAGTATTCTGTCATTGTCCTCCATTTTGTGATTGTAATTTTATGTTAAGAGGATTAGGGTGGGATTGTAACACCACCTTTACTCAGGTCACCTCAAGAGATAAAAGGACAGGGAGGCAAGCAGAAAGTTGGGGACCTCCTACCACCAAGAAAGCAGCACCAGAAGCAGAGCATGTCCTTTGGCCACGGGGTCCCTGCACCTGAGAAGCTCCTCGACCAGGGAAAGATTGAGGACAAGGACCTTCCTCCAGAGTTGACAGAGAGAGAAAGCCTTCCCCTGGAGCCGACACCCTGAATTTGGACTTATAACCTGCTAGGCTGTGAGAAAATAAATTTCTCTTTGTTAAAGCCATCCACTTGTGGTATTTCTGTTATAGCATCACTAGATGACTAAGACAATAGTCAAGGTATAAAGAAGATAAAACTAGAATGTTTTAAAAAGGGGTATGTGTATTTATTTGAATATTGAGTGTTTTTACTCCTTAGTGTTGTAAAACAGACCTGCATGGTGGAAATGAATATTGGGTATTCTAGATTACAGAGAGCATGTAACTCTGCCTTCAGCCAATACTTGATTGGATATGCTAAAAGGGGAACTAGGACTTGCCCAAAAGAAACACAGGCTGTTGGTCTGAATGCAGTAGTCCTGTGTATAGAGTATGGGGGCTTAGGTCAAAAATCTGAGCCCCACCTAGAACCTTCAGAGTCAGGAAATTTGCATTTGAAAAGACATGCTGACCCACTCAGAACTGCTGGGAGAGTAGGAAATTTGCATTTGAAGGAAGGACTTGCAGAAAAAAAAAAAGGCTGTTTTGCTTTTTGAATTTTGAGCAAGCCGTTTGCCATTGGATGCATAGAGGCAGAAAAAGTCAGTGCCCATCAGAAGAATCCTCTTCCAGGATTGGAGATTCAAGGGAACTGTTGAGCAGACAGCCTGGTATGCTCACCTCAGGTGACCATGTAGGTCCACTCAATGAGTGGAAGTCAGGGAGGTGCAGCAATGAAGAAATGGGCTGAGTTTAGACATATTCCATTGGTACCCATTGACCTAAACCATGGGGAGTAAGGATGAGAGAGAGAAGGGGCTGGGTGGTTTGAAGTACAGGCAGTTGTGTGGACTCCTGAGCCTACAGGTAGCGCTGGTTGACTTAGCCCATAGGAGTTAGGGACAAGATAGAAGGGACTGGTTGGTCTGAAGTGCAGAGAGGTGTGGGGACTCCCAACCATACTCATTGACCTAGCTTGGATGGCTAGGGATGAACTGACCAGGACCTGACCGAATGAAGAGAAAGGTGTTTGACACCATGAGCTGGTGTAGATTGCTACAATTTGATGGCTTGACTTTGCTTATGGATGACTGGACTTTGCTTATAGATGCAGATGCTCAAATTTCCAATCAGAAGAGAAGATTCCTCAGACGAAGTAACATGCTTGTCTCCTCAGGGTACTGGTTTGATAGGGATGGGCAATTTAAACATTGGTTATCTAAAATGGGGTGAGATAAAGGCATGAAGTGTCTGGCTTACATGCTTTCATGAGTGTGCTTACATTAAATGAGGGAGACAAGGAAGGATCCCCACTGAATGGATTCCTCTTTTCCTGATGGGTCTGGGGAAGAGAGGGTAGGGGAAGATTTTGATAGGATTATTTGATTCAGTTGTGAGTGTTGATGTTATCAGGGTTAATTGTGATTGTAAAAACAGTAATTGTAGGAGCAGTAACTATAAAAGAGTGGACTAAGGGAGAGGCACTGCTAGACTGGAGTACAGTGGCTGAACCTAAAGTCTCTTAAAGGTTTTGCTATGCTCATACTTTGTGAGGCTCGGAGCAAGGGCATAATCTTCCCTCAGTTAAATTTTATCAGAGGCCAGAAAGACTTTTGGAGAATCTGACCAGATCAGATGGATACTTGCAGCAGACCTGAATGGCTGGTACCTGAGTAACCTCACCCTTAGGACTCTTTGCCCTTCTGAAGTACTACTTGTTAATGACTGTTTTGGACTGGTAAAATAATTGGGAAGGGGAAGTTATCCTCCCTGTATGAAAGAACCGTGGCTAGAAAAGCCAGGTGGTAGCCTGCAATGCAATGAATCACTTTTATATGGCCTTTCTCATGCCATGGTCTTGTAACTCCCACCAAATGATTGGATGGGACTGTGCAAATAAAGTGCTCATGGCCCACCAAGGGAATTGGACAGTTTGTTCATAATGCAAATAAGGTGCACAGCACACTTGTGGGGTTGGGACCATGCAAATAAGGTGTATGGAACCCTAACAAGGGGATCTGTCAGTTTTGCTATCCCACTAGGCTTAAAATGAACCATCCCACAGGTGGAAAGGGGGTACTTCACTACCACCAAGAAGAAGAGATGGGAGCAGATCACATCCTTTGGACCTGGGGTCCCCATGCTGAGAACTTCCTAGACCCGGGTGACAGAGAGAGAGAGCTGTTAACACTGGAGACAGCACAAGATGGTGAGAAGCAGTGGTAGAGAAGTGGTGGCATCAGAATGAGGAGACCTGCACGAGACAGTGCAGTGAACTTCCCGGCCCAGAGAGTAAGGTGGTTACAGTGGGTGGTGTGCTGACCCACAGAGAGAGAGCTGAGCGCCTTTGTGCAGGAGGCTTCCTGGCGGAGTGTGGTGCTTCTGGGCACTTGTTGGTGGAGCTAAGCTTGCAACCCACAGAGCAAGAGAGCTGAGCACCTTTGGGCTGAGACTTGCTGGGGGAGTGGGTGCCTCCAGACACTTATTGGCAGAGCTAAAGAGATTTGTAACACCTGCCAGAGCAGGGCAAAGGCTGGGCTGAGGGGCTGAGAGTCTGAGACCGAGAGAGAGGCCTGCCTGCGGGCACAGCTGAGAATAGGCTGTCCTGATGGAAGAACTGTATCCTGAGTTGTCCCTGATCCTGAATTATAACCTGTTACTTCCCTAATAAACCCCACAACTGTAAGTATGGTCAGTGAGTTCTGCGTGGCTATTGGAATGAATTATCAAACCCAACAGAGAAATAGAAAGTGCCGTGGGAGAGACAGCTGGTGCGAGAATTGGTAAAAAGGTCGGAGTGAGGCAGTATGTCTGACTTCTTCCTCATAGGAATCAGCCTTGGACTGTTGGTCTTGATTCTCCCTCCCCCTTGTGAAGTTAGAGAAGAACAAATGCCCCCAACCACACTATTTTTACAGGGGGACATATTGAATAAATTGCTTTTAGCTGAGCTTTTACAGAGGAATGTTTCCCTGCAAATTAAGAGATGCCAGTCCCGTACTAACCCTTTTCCTTATCTGTTCAGCTCCCATGACATGCTTGGCACTGGGCTGTTTCATGGTCTAGCAGGGAAGGCAGCTCTCTGAATTGCCTCCAGTAGTTTGTTTATTTGGAACTTTATAACAAAGCTTATTATAAAAGGCTACTTTGAGCCAGGGACTGCACTCAGTGCTGGGGATAGAGTAGGGTGCAAATAGACATGGTCCCTGCCCTCATGGTGCTTCTGGTACTAGCAGGGGCAATAAACACAAAACAAGTAGTATGATAAGGTGATGAGGGAATGCTCTAGAAACATATAGCAAGGCACCTCACCCGGTCCTGGGTCAGGCACGGTTTTCTTAGGAACTGATATTTTCACCAAATGCTCAAAGTTAGTAGAAGGTGGTTGGGAGAAACCCACCCAGGGCCGTCGAGTTGATTCCGACTCATAGCGACCCTATAGGACAGAGTGGAATTGCCCCATAGAGTTTCCAAGGAGTGCCTGGCGGATTTGAACTGCCGTTGGGAGACAACAGGATGATAAAAGAGCCAAAAGAAACTCAGTCTTTAAAAGGCCCTTAAGTGTGGAGGAGCTGTGGGAGGAAAAGAATGTTCAAGGAATTTAAAGACATTGCCAATGGCTGGAGCGTGGGCAAGAGTGGCCCAGGTGAGGTTGGAGAAGTAGACATGGATGGGACAAAACAGAGCCTTTTTGTATGATAAGGCTGTTTTAGTTGGGAATCTTTTGGTTGAAAGTGACAAAAACCCAATTCAAACCTGCTTTAGATTAAAAAAAAAAAAGGGAGGGGGCGGGAGGGGGCCTCAGTAGCTAAAAGATCAAAGATGTAATCAAGTTTCGACACGTCTCTCCCTTTCAGCTTTGCTCATTTGTGTTAGCTTTATTCTGCAGGGGCCTCCGTGAAATGGTCTCCTGATCCCCGTAGTCATATGGAGGTCAAGGACTGGAGTAGAAGGGAATGGAGGTGAGAGCTGCTAATTGATAAGGGTCACTTATCCTCCCATTCGTCAAAACCTTCAAGGTTACCTTTTTTTCAGGCACAGTCCAGACCTCCCCACCTTAGACCCCCCTGGGGGAAGGCAGTAAGATTACCCTCTTAGGAGTTTATAAAGGTAGAGAAGAGAACAGGCGAGGGGGCGCCTAATGTCGTTCTCTAAGGACCTAAAATGCATTATCTCTGCTGTATCATCAACCGTCCCGGGAAGCAGAATCATTTGGATTTGGTATGGAAAAAAAAAAGGCAGAGAACCCCAAAAGACCCTCGCGACTCTCGCCCCTCATTCTGGCCCTCCGCAGCCCTGTACTAAGTGGGCCTGACTCACTTGCTTACTCGCGCTGCTTCTTCCCGCTCGACCTCTTGCCTCTTCTCAAACCCCTCCAGGCCCTCCCAGGACTACGGGCCTTAGACCTCTGCCGTCCCGTGCACCGCACTTCTTCGGTCTCATACACACCCTAACTGGGCAGGACCAGCCAAAGAACACTTAGCCCAGAGACCCCCTTTTTTTTCTGGGACCCGGCGCTTCCGCCTCCGGGGCGGAGACTCCTCCCCCTCACTGTCCCAATCGTATTCCCCAGAAGAGAAGCCGGAAAACGCTCCGCCCGCTCAGACCGGGATAAGCGAGAGCCTGGTTCCTCCTTGTAACCCGTCTCTTGAGCCCCCGAAATCGCCAGGGCGGCGGCCGGCCACAGCAGCACCAAGGGCTGCGAGCACCAACCTGGGCCCAACTCCAGCCGGGCGCTGGGGGCGCGGGTGAAGCTTCAGCACCACGGACAGCGCCCCCCCGCTCGCGGAGCGCTTGAGAGCTCTGGGCGAGGCAGCGAGCTATGCCCACAGCATGGCCGGGCGCTGCGGCCCCATGGCGCTGCTTCTCAGCTTTGGCCTCCTCGGGCTGTGCCCAGGTAAGGACGGGCACTGGCCAGGTCCGCCTACCCCAGCCAGTGGCTCAGGATTCGCCGCTCTCTGTTTCGCCCCGACCAGGCCGGAAGATGGGATGGAGGGATCCCTCAGGGATAGGGGAGCCTGTTAGAGATTAGCGGAGAGATCCCAGGGGACTGGAGGGAGCGCCTAGGCACCGAACTGGGGGGAGTAGATATATAAAGGAGTAAGTGATGCAAAGGAGAGATGGAAACCTGGGCAGTGGCTTTGGGACATGTGTGGGCACAGAGAAGAAGGAGGGAGAAGAGCTCCCCAGGCTTTCTGGAGTGGCAGGAGGGCAGACTCTGACCACAGCTGAGTTGCCATTTGGCTTCTTGTGAAACACTGTCTCAAGAAATCTGCCTGGTCCAGTGCTCCTCCCTTGGCTAGTCATCATTTTCTCTCCCCTGCTTTGAGCTCCCAAGTCTGACCACCCCCCAGGGGAAGGGAGAAAACTGACTTCTTGGCCCTCTTGTAGGGTGGGACAGGAGACCTTGAAGAGACAGAGCTCTGCCAGGCTGAGGGCCAGGAAGCAGTGATCGGAAGGGTGGGGGTATGTGCAAGTGCAGAGTTGCAGATGGGGATAGTGTGTGGAGGGGCAGGTACAAAGGGAAGGTACAACTGAATGGCTTTCCACAGTCCCGAGCCATCTCATGGAGGCTGGGCTTCTGTGTGTGTGTGGAACTTGGGGTAGATAAAATGCCCTGACTCAGAGCTCGGGCAACTCAAATAGCCTGCTTAAACCCAACGCTTTTTTTAGGGGCGGGGGGTTGTGGCCACAATCACATGTGGTAGCAAAAAATGTTACCTGCATATATAGAGGGGCACTGGGGAGAAAAGGTGTCAGGTGGGACACTAGTAACTGTTCCTGCTTTTTTTTTTTTTTTTTTTTATCTGCTGGAGGAATTCACAGAAGCAGAAATCTCAAGCCTTTGAATCCACCCTCTGAGGTCTTAGAGGAAGAGTAGGTCTCTGCTAATTCTTACAGAGTGGGTTCTTAGTCTGGAGGTATCTCCATGGGCTCTGTCTGGGCTCCTTGGTCAGTGATCTCAGAGAGGGGCTTCTCTATGAGGATCTTGGTCTAGGGCTCCATGGGTACCGTTAGGTATGGAAGAGTGGGAAGTTATAGCCTCTTGGTTGAGCCTGGGTTGTTCTGCTTGCCTGGATAGAGTGAGATCCTGGGTGGACCCTGCCTGCCTACTTACTTACCTCCTGCCCTCTCCTGCCCAGGGGCCAGGGGTACAGATACCGAAGAGCGGCTGGTGGAGCATCTCCTGGACCCTTCTCGCTACAACAAGCTCATCCGTCCCGCTACCAATGGCTCTGAGCTGGTGACGGTACAGCTCATGGTATCATTGGCCCAACTTATCAGTGTGGTGAGTGGGGGCCCCAATCTCTGCCCAGGTACTAAAGTCAGCATAGTTGCAATTTGTGCATGTTTGTGCTGACTCCTCTGGAGTTCCCAAGGCTTGGGAAGGTACAGGAGGGACATAGGGGGCAGTGAGTTCACAGGCTAGGGGCCTGCTCAGCAGCTTCTCTTCTCCATAGCATGAGCGGGAGCAGATCATGACCACCAATGTCTGGCTGACCCAGGTTAGTGTTCCTTCCACCCACAGCCCTGGCCTACCTTTTCTTCCTTCTTTGTTGCATGTGCTTTTGAGGTCAAGGACAGGGACAAGAGGGACCACATCTTGTTTGAGGAAGCTTTCACTCCCCACAGTGACTTCTCTGCCCTTTCAGCCTCCCCAAGAGCAGCAGAAAGGTATAGACTTTGCAATCTTAAATAACTGGATTTAAATCCTGGTTCTGCCACTTCCCAGCTCCGTGCCTTTGAACATGTTAAACTCTCCAAGACTCATCTTCTCATTTTTAAATGTAGATTCTAATATCTTGGCTTAGCTATGCAAATTAACTTAGAAAATAGAGAAGCCACTGTGGGGAGGAGCTGGCTTTTGGAAGCTTCCTCAAGCCAGATGTGGCCCCTCGATCTCAAGCCCCTCCCAGAGCAGAAAGTGGTGCTGCTTCTCTCTCTCCCTCCCCAGGAGTGGGAGGATTATCGCCTCACCTGGAAGCCTGAAGAGTTTGACAACATGAAGAAAGTTCGGCTCCCATCTAAGCACATCTGGCTCCCAGATGTGGTCCTGTACAACAAGTAGGTGACCCTGGGGCAATGAGGAGTCTGGGGGAAACCATGGAAGTGTTCAGGGAGGGGAGGAAAAGTAAGTAAGAGAAATTAGCACATGCTGGGGAGGGGAAGGGACTTTTCATGGACAGATACGCAGACAGTCACTATTCAGACAGGCAGCTAGAGCCACGGCCAGCCTCCTCCCGTGAATTAGGACTCCTAGCATTTGCAGCTGTGGCAGTATAAGGGGGTACAAACAAGGATTGACAGGCCCCAGTGTTTAAAGTGGTTCAAGAATAGGCTTTCCTGGAAGGCTAGGAGGGATCAAAGAACCTTAAGGTCTCAGTTTTCTCTTCCAAGTTCCATGCCCTCTCCTGCAATAATCCCTCTCACCTCCAAGATACAAAACTACCTTCCTCCACTGATGGGGCCACCCCTTGATCCCACCTGCTGGAGTACTCCTCCATGGCCTGGGGCTCCTCATTCTGGCCTCCTAGGCTTCCCCAATCTCTCCATCCTCATATGAAGCAACCAGCTTACATAATGCGTGAAGAGCAGCCCTCCCCCACCCTGTCTGCTCTCTTCTCCTGACCAGGACACCTCTTCTCCCCACCATCCCACTTCCATTCCCTTCTTGCTCAATCCAGTGCCACCTCCCTATACTCCTGAATGGTTACCAGTCCCCTCAGACCTGGGTCTCCCCATATCTCCCTCTGGCTTTCCTCTCCTCCCACCCGTGGCTAGGTTGATGCGTGGGGATGGGGGAACGCTCAGGCCAGGGCTGACTGTGCCCATCCCTTGGCAGTGCTGACGGCATGTACGAGGTGTCCTTCTATTCCAACGCTGTGGTCTCCTATGACGGTAGCATCTTCTGGCTGCCACCCGCCATCTATAAGAGCGCATGCAAGATCGAGGTAAAGCACTTCCCATTTGACCAGCAGAACTGCACCATGAAGTTCCGCTCCTGGACCTACGACCGCACCGAGATCGACCTGGTGCTCAAAAGTGACGTGGCCAGCCTGGACGACTTCACACCCAGCGGTGAGTGGGACATCGTGGCACTGCCGGGCCGGCGCAACGAGAACCCCGATGACTCCACCTACGTGGACATCACGTATGACTTCATCATCCGCCGCAAGCCGCTCTTCTACACCATCAACCTCATCATCCCCTGCGTGCTCATCACCTCACTGGCCATCCTGGTCTTCTACCTGCCGTCCGACTGCGGTGAGAAGATGACGCTGTGCATCTCCGTGCTGCTGGCGCTCACCGTTTTCCTGCTGCTCATCTCCAAGATCGTGCCGCCCACCTCCCTCGACGTGCCGCTGGTCGGCAAGTACCTCATGTTCACCATGGTGCTCGTCACCTTCTCCATCGTCACCAGCGTGTGCGTGCTCAACGTGCACCACCGCTCCCCCACCACGCACACCATGGCGCCCTGGGTCAAGGTCGTCTTCCTGGAGAAGCTGCCGGCGCTGCTCTTCATGCAGCAGCCACGCCACCACTGCGCCCGCCAGCGCCTGCGCCTGCGGCGGCGCCAGCGTGAGCGCGAGGGCGCAGAAGCCTCCTTCTTCTTCCGCGAAGTCCCCGGGGCCGACTCATGTACGTGCTTCGTCAATCGCGCGTCGGTCCAGGGCCTGGCCGGGGCCTTCGGGGCTGAGCCCCCGCAGGTGGCCGGCCCCGGGGGCCCGTGCGGCTGCGGCCTTCGGGAGGCGGTGGACGGCGTGCGCTTCATTGCGGACCACATGCGGAGTGAGGACGAGGACCAGAGTGTGAGTGCGGGCTGCGGGGACACAGGGGATGGGGAGTGGGGAGTGGGGAGGAGGGGGATAGGGCTTCAGGCTGTCAGGGCCCCAGTATCTGGACAGCAGCCACCTTCCTGCCTTAGACGCGAGCTCAGGACCCGGGAGGGCGAGTCAGGGCTGAGGCTGGGGGCCGGGGGGTGGGGGTGGGAACTTGGCTTGGATTCTCGGTTGGCTTCCGGGAGGCGGTGCTGCAGAAGTAGGAGTCCGTACAGGACGACCTTGCGGCTTCCGGAGGACTAGTATTTTGGGAAAAATGCCTCAGCTGGTGCCCTGTGAGTGTTGGGAGGGCGGCGGCATCGGGACTACAAGAGCAGTGACCCAGGGCTTGATTCGCAAGTTCTCGGGCTTGCAGTTCCCAGGACAAACGGAGATGAGTCCTTGGTGTGCCCCGCGGGGAGGAAATTGAGGGCAGTGGAAAGAGTGTATGTGTGTGTGGCGGGGGAGTTTAAGAGGTTCCACGAGACTACTCTGCACTGAGAGGACAGAGTCCCAAATCAGTATCCCGTTGCTGCTCTTCCAGGCCCCAGGGGACGGCCTGGTGAAATGTTTATGGAGGTGGGGCAGGTGGAGGCAAGGGCTCCTTGGACCCACCCGCGGCTTTTTGCAAACCCAACTCTTCCTGCAGAGGCTCCAGGAAAGGGGACTGCTTGAGCACTGGGCCTGGGGCCAGAGGGGAGTGTGTGATTTTTTGAGAGCCCCCCACTATAATAGCCCTGCCTTTTTCTGTGGTCAGTCACAGGATACCTGGGTGTTTCCAGGCCAAGGCTCAGTTATTGTCATGGAGACTGACCAGGTTTCCACTGGGAGGCTGCCATTCCAGCTTAGGGCCGGCTCTTGAGCTGTTTGTGGACTGGGGCTTAAAAGCCTGGTATTTCTGGCCTCCTGGAGGGCAGGAGATGGGACAGGGGCTTTGGCCAGGGAGTTCTTTACCATCCAGAGAGCGGAAGAGGCTTGGGGCCTGAGTCTGGAGGAGAGGGAAGTGGGGGCCCCGGAGCCCTAAGGCCAAGTCTGAGGTGTTGGGGTGCAGCCCACTCGTGCAGGGTGCATTTCGTGAGCTAGGTGCTGAGGCTGCAGTGACCTACTTGGATGGTTCACAGGCATTTCACAATCACATTTCCAAAACAGATCACGAGCTCTGCATCCCCCTCACTAGCTTGCTGTCCCCCAGTTTCCCCTATCTTTTAGTGAATATCATCACCACCCACTCAGTGGTCCATCCTCTTCTCACCAACTCCACCCTGCTTCCAGGCCACCATCAGCGCTTGCCTGGATCAGAGCAGGGTCTCCTAATAGACTCCCTGTTTTAGCTCCTGCGCTCCTCCAGCCAAATACACACAGTGTCTTCCCACCTCATCTTGCGCCTCCTCCCCTTTGCTTTTGTCCCTGACCTGTCTGCACCACTCAGAGCCTTTGCACATATGGGTCCCTCTGCCTGGGATGTTTCTCTCCTTTTCCTTAAAAAAAATTGACTATTCTTATTTTTTGCTCTACTATTTGAGAGTAAGTTGCAGACATCGTGGTCCTTTATCCCAAATACTTCAGTGTCTGTCTCCTAAGAACAGAGGCATGCCGCTGCATAACACTGGGTCAATGATCAAATTCAGCATCCCTACAATACCCTTATCTAATATGCAGTCCATAATCAAATTTTGCCAGTTGTCCCAGGATTGTGCTTCAGAGCATTTTCCCCTTACTTCCCTCCAGCTTCTCAAATTACATTTAGTTGTCACGTCTCTTTAGTTTCCATCATTCTGGAACAGTTCTTCAGCTTTGTCTTTTGTGGCATAAACAGTTTTGAAGGGTACAGGTGTTTGAATGTCCCTCAGTTGGGTTTGTTTGTTTCCCTCTCCAGCTAATTCCTGACAGAGCTGGCTGCTTCTCACTCATCACGTTGGAGCCTAAATGTCATCTTCTCTAAGAGGCCTTCCCAGACCACACTCTATAAAATTTCTTTTTCCCTCCATTTCTTTATCTCAGTCCTTTCATTCCGTAGAAGCACCTACCAGTGTGTAAAGAGTTTAGTCCTTGCCGTTTCTGTGTCTGTCTCCCTCAGTAGCATGTACATGGCAGGATATGTCTGTCTTGCTCTAGTTGTGTCTAGCCTAGCACAGTACCAGGTATACAGCAGGCACAGTTGTGACGTGAATGCGTGATTAGTCAGCTGCCGACTAAATGAAGGTGTGCAGGTGCCTCCTGCCACCTTTGAGCTAGCTGGGCTCCAGTGTAATGTGCATCTGAGGGCCCGGACTCAGGCCAGAGCAGAGCAGCTCTGAGAGACTGGTCCTTCATGTGGGCACTGCTGCGGCTGGCTCTCAACCCTTCAGAGCCGTTATCTTTCTGACTGATTTGTACACATCTGGGACTCAGTCCTTGCCCCCTGGGGCCTTCATGCCTGAAGGGGTGCTGTTGGATGGGGTTTCCTGTATAGTCATATAAAGAGCAAGGCCTGCCGAGGAAGCCAGTTATCTACTAATTCAACACGCCATTTACTGGACGCATTGTGTCCCAGATGCCAGGGTCACAAAGATGAACCAGACAGGGTCCCTGTGGTTCAGGAGTTCAGAGCTTAGTGGGGGGGGGGTGGGGGGGAGCCCTGCATATTGAAATGAAAATACAGCACAGCATTAGTACTGCCACGGGGCTGTGTACACAGTGCCGAGGAAACCCATTCTGATCAGGTCAGGGAAGCCTTCATAGAGGAGGTGACATTTGATTTGGGCTTTGAGAATGTGTAGCGAAAGGGAGGACAGGAATTCTAGACACAAAGAAAATCCAAAGACAGGAACTCGAGAGGACTCATTGAGGTTTGGTAAGTCTGAGTAATGGGGTGGGAGAGGATAGGAGACATATAGGTCCTGCTTGCTGTGGGTGGGACCTGACTCCAGACTTGGGAGTTTGGATAGGTCCTGAGGGCAGTGGGACCACTGCAAGCTTTTAAGTAGGCCAAATCAGAACCATGCCTTAGCTAGGTCAGTCTAGGGTCACTAAGGGAGAGAAGCCAGGGGTGTGTGTGGTGGGAACTGTATATACCCATTCCACTCCCACCCTGAATCATGTGACTGAAACCTGGGCCTCCTCCTCCATCCAGGTGAGTGAGGACTGGAAGTATGTCGCCATGGTGATTGATCGCCTGTTCCTCTGGATCTTTGTCTTCGTCTGTGTCTTTGGCACCATCGGCATGTTCCTGCAGCCTCTCTTCCAGAACTATACCACCACCACCTTCCTCCACCCAGACCACTCGGCTCCCAGCTCCAAGTGAGGCCTTCCTCAGCTCCATGCTCCTTCACCCCTTTCCTGTCTGTTGTACAAAAGTGTTGGGTGGAGAAGGGACAAGTGAGCTACCAGGAAGAGGGGCACTGCCCCGACAGATCCATCCATTTACTTCACCTGGAGCCCTCCCACGAACACGCCTCCACCCACACAGCCAGTTCCCACCTGGAGGCTGGACCAGTTGCATCATGTCCAGGCCACTCTCCTCCTCTTGTACCAAGCCAGGCAATAGTGGTGACGGTGGAAGATGAAGGCTAAGAAGTGGAGACGGACATTGGAGCCTTCCACCCTGAGGAAAATGTGATTGGGAGGAGCCAAGAAAGGGACAGATTCATCTGCTGCCTCCAAGTCATGGGAGGAGGGCAAGTTGGATTGCGAGAAGGACAGGGACTTGGACTCTCTGCTGGGCTGGCCTGACACAATAGGTAGTTCAGAAGGGAGGAGCAAGAGGAGAGAGGCCTGCATGGGACTTGGTGTCCACCCTGCTTGAGTGGACAGCAGCTGGGCTGGGTGCACCTCAGTGGGCAGAGGTTCCTGCACAGAGGGCTTAGCCAGGTGCCGAGGGCACAGGTTCCTGGGGCAGGCTTCCACCCCAACCTTGCTTCTAAGGGGCCCAGAGCCCAAGCCCCAGGCCCCCTCCTGGTCCAATGAAGAATTCTCTGTACCCCCTAGACTTTCCTTTCTTGCTCAGGCTCAGTGTGTGGTGGACACAGTTGGGTATTAGGAGGGCCTCTGAATGCTGAGCCTGGGTGACCTGCTTGGAGCCTGAGGTCCAAGGACTTCAACTGTGTGAGTAGTGCAGCTTCACAGAGATCACAGAGCTGGAAGAATCTTTCTCAGTTATTGGTTCTGCTGACATGAGCCATATTATGGATGAGGAAACACACCCAGAGGGGAAGACAACTTGCTTGGGTCTCTGACCTTCCACCTGCCCTGAAATCCATCTGGAGTGAGTGTCCTGCTCTTCTGCCCACTCTGAACTGACTGGTTGTTTGAAAGAAGTAAAGTAAGGATTTCAGCTTTAAGCAGACTCAGCCTTTTTGCCTGCAGCGGAGCCAGACTGGGCAGGAGGGAGCAGCTGTGGAGGTCTGCAGAGGCCAGCTGCACTGCTCCTCTTGTTACTTGTATTCGGGGTTCCATCCTTCCTGCTCTGGCTCCTCCACTTCCCTCTCCCAACCAAACCTGACCAGCTTTGAAGCAGAACTTTGGAAGGACAGGTGGACAGGCCTGCTATTGCCAGGGGCTCCCCAGAAAGCACAGCCTGACTGTCCATCCTGTGGGTCTCTGGAGGCTGTATGCTGACACGGCTCCCAGGGGCCAGCTGGAGGCCGCCTGGCTGGTTACGCCAACAGGCCTCCCAAGGGATCTCCTGCCCATCCCTTTCCCTCCCACTCACACTTGACTGGCTCTGATTTGTGGTTCCAGCCTGTGCTCAGTGTGGGGATGGCAGATGGCAGGTCATAGAGGGGTCAGTCTGCCAAGTGCACGCCAGGGGCCTGGCCCAACACAGGCCATTCTGTTCTCTGGAGCCCAGCTGGGCCTCCTGCTCTCCAAGCACAGTGGAGGTGGGGAGCTGGTGCTGATAGTGAGAGCAGACACACAGCAAACTCGAAGAACACTGGGTGGGATCGCGGAGTAGAGGATTTGAAGGAGGGCTCCATTGCATGGGCAAGGTCTTACCACCCTTAAGCACAGTTGGACACTCTGGGGAACCACAGTCTCTTTCACTCCCAGTCCTCTGTCCTTCCCTTGGTGCTGTCAGGGAAGCTCCCAGCCCACTTTCCATGTTGGGGCTGTCTTTGGAGAGAATGAGGTGCCCAGCTCAGCAGTGGGTGTGGCCGTGACACTGGAGAGGGAGGCAGAGAGACAGGGTTGAATCCTGGAGTGAGGCGGTCCAGGATGGCAGTGAGGACGTGAGTCGGGATTATCTCCATCAGATCTGGCAGGGCTACAGGCGAGCTAATAGCCATTCCTCTCTGAAAAGAGTCACGCCCAGGCCCTCCGCTCCTGATGATTGGCAGTGCAGGAGGGAGGCAGCTTCCTGGTAGCAGGTGTCTAGGACTGGAACAGCTGTGCCAAGTTAGTGAAAATAAAAAAGCAAACAAGACCTGGGCAGCCCCGGATGGAGTTTTCTGCAGAGGAAGGCTGTCTGCGTTGGGAGGGCAAGATGATTTCCCTCTCAGGGAATAGAGAAGGCTCTTTGGAGGGTTTGGGCGTTCGGGCCCGTGTCCTGCCCCCTCCCAACCACAGTTCTAGTTGGTGTTTACCAAGGGTCTGCGCTGAGCCAGTTTCTTCAGATGCCCTGTCTGTGGTCCTTACAACAATCCTGTAGGGAAGGGATCCCCGTTTTATAGAAGAGAAAATGGATCTCAGAGAAGCCAAGTGACACAGCTGGTGACCCCAAAGTCCATGCTTTTGCTGTGGTCTCCGAGGCAGGGAGGAAGAAAGCTTCTGGGGAGGGAAGCGAGGGACATCCAGGGTCTTCTCTGACGTCACTCCCAAAACCAGAGTGGACTGGGTTTCAGCTAGTCATCCCCTGCTTCTATGCAGATTGGGCTGGTCGCGGCACCTCTCACACCCCGACTGCTGCTGACCAGCCTCCCACTCGTGAACCTGACTGGACAGAGAACGGGGACCACCTTTTAATATTCATCCCAATAGGCCCAAGAGGCCAATGTGATTATCACGTGGTCCCTAAGGCACCGTAGGTCTAGGAATCATTAGGACACTTCACTCACTCACCCACCCTTGGTGCCCCCACATCCCTCACACTGGCCTTGGCCCCCTTTGTCTACACTCCTGGAATACTTGCACTGGTCTAGGCCAGCCCAGGCCAAACTCATCAGGAACTCAAGCTTCTTGTAAAGAAGGTTGTTTGCAAAGATGTCTTGTCGCTCTGTTGTTTGTGGGGACGAGGGGGAACCATCCCAGGCTGGGGTTGGCAAATAGGAGGAAAGCGAGAGTAGTGGTGAAATTGGACTCATGAGAGGTTAGATATTACAAGAATCTAAAGGAAAGGTGAGCAGTAACAGCCTGCTGTTGAATTATTGTGATTTGTTGACTCACAAGTCCGTCCGATGGCCTGAAGTAGACAGAGCCCAGCAGGGGAGAGGACCTGCCCCATGGAGGCAGGGATGGCCTGGACATCAAGGCTGCAGTCCACGTGGAGGCCAGACCTGGCCCCGGAACACTAGTTTGATGTGGGTCCAAATTCCGGCAACAGTATTAAATTGTGGCCCCACGGATGAAAGAAGAGTGAAGAGCAGCAGAAACGATAAGCTCAAGAAAATCCTCGTGTGCCCCACAGGGCAGTCCTGCCTCCCTGAGGAGGCGTGGTGGGCAGGGCAGTCTGGGCATTTGCGTTAGGTATCAAGGGAACTGGCCACTTCCTAAAAGACCCGGATTCTGTGTTCCCCTCTAGGCGGAACTACTTGCTGCCTGAGAAGAGAGGGCAAAAACACTGAGGCTCATGGGACATCATGGCAGAGACAATATTCAGTTCACCCAGCACTTTTTTCAGCAGACTATGAAAGACACCCACGCAGTTATGGGCCTGACTCCATGTGCCCCCAAACGTGCTGCCAGCTCTCCTGGCCTCAGTTGTTCCATCTATATGATGGGAGGATTCTAGATGAGGGGAGGCTTGATGTTGACTTACGGTAGCCTCATATTAGGTACTTTGTACTCACTGGTAAAATTTTTAAAAGGTCAAGGATAAATCTTATAGAAATTCTGTACTAAATTACATTGTGAAGAGTGGTGTGTTCTTTCAGGATGGAGAGGGATTCTGGGTAAAATTCAAGTGGCCTGTCCCCTTAAGACTGCGGCCAAGCCAGTCCTGGTCCAGGGAATATGCATATTTCTGCAGGCAAAGCAGCTGGCAGGTGGGGTAGAAAAACACCCCTCAGGGACAGCTAACTGAGAACCCAATGCCTTTGACTGGATTCCGACTCATAGGGACCATATAGGACAGAGAACTGCCCTATAGGGTTTCTAAAGCTGCAATCTTTACAGAAGCATACTGCTATATCTTTCTCCCTTGGAGCCGTTTGTGGGTTCCAACTGCCAACCTTTTGGTTAGCGGCTGAGCGCTAACCACTGCACCACCAGGGCTCCTTCAGGGAGACCTAGGTCTGTGAACGTACTTTGTGATGTCTCAAGGGATGTTTTCCTATTCTGGGCCTTGAAATCTTGCATACCAAGTCCCTGGGACAAGACATTTAATGGTGGGCTCTGATGGAGCTAGCAAAGTAGTTTCGGAGTGCCTGACACACCTCCCGCCCAGGACGGACGAGCTCACTGGCCCAGGGAAGCCCTTAGTGCAGGCTGAGGGTGCCCTCTCCATCCCCGAGTCAGTGCAGCTGGAGCTGTACCAGAACTCCCAGTCCTACAGGTTCCCCGTCTACCCCGTCTTCACCCCCAGTAACCAAGACTCGAGGCTTCCTAACAATTGTCTTCTTTTTTTATTCATGAGAGGAATGTATATTGTTAGTCACTGATATCAAGAGACACATAAAGCAGAATTATAAAACTGGACCGCAGCCATCATGGCACCCAAGTCTACACTTGGGCTCTTCCCTATGCTGCTCTTGGAGTCACTACCAAGACCCCAAAAACCAACAAAGACCCTTCCACGTGAATAAAGGAAATAGCTTCAAGCAGCGACAATTCTTACAAGTGATTATTCAAAGAATGCACAAGAGCCACAGTTCAGACCAATCAACTACAAAGATCGTTAAAAAAAAGAGGGGGGGAGGGCCTGCTTTTTAAAAACAAAGATTTGACAGAAGAGTGAGCAGAGCCCTTTGGGTGGATCTCTGCCTCCTCAGTGTGACTTGGGCGCAGTGGGTGGGGGGAACGTGGGGGTGCAGGGCCTGGCACAGGCTCACTTCCAGTGGACACGTAGGGTTCAGGGGTGCCTTGTTCTCTTCCTACAGCAGACACAGAATACTGGACGTTTGCTAGGTAAGACCTTGGGGGCAAGTGGGGCTCTGATCTTTTGAGAGCTCCTGTGCTCCCAGTTAAAGAGACGGTAGCTGGTCAGAGGTCTGCAGGTGATGCTGGTGCCCAAGACAACTGGAGGGATCAACCATTCCGAGGACCCAGTAGGTGAGAGCCCTCCAGTCTGCAGACTGAGGGGACGAGCTTTCTTGGAGTGGGTGGGAACCACAAGACCTCTGTGCCCCAGATGTGGGGGTCAGGACTGATGTGCCTTCAGCAGAGCACACGACCAGGGAGCAGGCCCCTTCCGTCTAGAAGACAGACACTGTTTCCCTACTGGGTCCTTGGGACACTTTGGTGTTCTGCAAGGACATCCCTAGTGTGTTCTAAAAACTTGGGTCTTCTTATATTGGTCAATTTTTGGCCAAAGGAACAGAGTGTATAGCCACGAAGAATAAAAGCGCACATGTGGACGTATCTACTGTTGAGGAGGTGGGACAGTAGTTTGCAGAGGGTCAGTGGGATGGGGAGGGCTGGAAAACCATCTGAGGGCGGGTGCATGGCTCAGCATGTTCACAGGTGAAGATACGCCATCTAGAGGAGAGAGGCAAGTCAGGTCCTGGAGGTAGCAGAGCCTCTGAAGTTCTCTTGAATGTGTCTGGCTGACTTGGGCCCAGAGCCAGACTCCACAGAGAGGCCGAAGGCTCTGACCATGAGTCAACATCCGGTTGAGGTGTGGACAAAGGGCTTCACCTTACAGAGTTTGAGGACAACCTACCTGCCCTTTTACCTACAACTACTGCTTTGTCATATGCCAAGCCTAGAAAGATTCCCTAACAGGCAGGGCAGAAGACCCTCAGTCTGTGCCCTGCCCATGTACCAACTTCAGAATGTGGCAAAATGAAAGCACTTGGATAAATGGAAACATGTAAATTTTCAATCTGTGCAATTACAGTTATCTATATAGCGGGCAAGAATCAACATCTACCGCGTTCTTTCAAACACTCCTAATTTATGCATGACTTAGCAGTCGATTTCCCTTGGGTCACTCAGGACAAACATGACAGGTGGAACAGTGATCTGACCGGACGTGATTTTCTCCCCTCTTTTCTTGCCAAGTCCTGATTATCTGAGTGGAGGTGATTTGCCCTCTAGTTCTGTCCTGGGTTTTTTCTGCCAGTTGGTGGGTCTGTGGCCCTACTCCCCTCACTGGCCAGGCAAATTCCAAGGAATGATTTAGGCAGGGGAGCAGCTGGGAACTTGGCAATAGTCCAAGCAAAATCTGTGCTCCCTGGGAAGTGGGGTGTGCCATCCCTGCAGGGGAACCTCAGCTGCTGCTCAGGCAGTTCCTGTGGCCCAGTCTGGCTGGTTCTGGGCATGCTTGTTGCCTGGGGAAGGGGTACATTTCCTGAGCAGCAGGTTTCCCTGCCTCTCGGCCCCTCCCAGCTGGCTAAAGTGCAAGATCCAAAGACCATGGAGCAGTCATCTGCAGATTCCCATCACACACCTCCACTGGCCAGGAATCAACTGGCTGTAGTTTTCAACTCCTGCCCTTGTGAACGTTTCACCAAAGACTTTAAGTTCACTTCTTTACCCTCTCAGGTAGAAAAAAAGAAACTTAATGGTCACAAGGAAGGAATCTCTGAAGGGGAGGAGGGATGGAGAGGGGGCTGCACAGTCCACCAATGAAACCATCGGTCCTGACATGATTCGCATAGACATGACTGGAACCTAATCAAGACCACAAGAGGTCAGTGTAGCAAACACAAGCTTAGAGGAAATGGGCGGGCGGGGGGGGGGGGGGCGTGGGGAGGGAACCATAGGAGGAAAGGGCTACAGATGTCCAGTGACTGCTTATGGTTTGGGTGAAAAGATAACCCCTTTTCTCTCCCCTTAGGTCTTTGTCCCTGTGCTTGGGAGAACAGAAGGGGGCCTGGCCAGACTCAGCCAGCAATCCCAAAGAAAGCGGGATAAACAGGAACCTAAAGTTCTCAGTATTAGCACTCTTGGTTCCATTAAAAAAGGGCGGGGGGCGGTGGTGGAGCAAAAAACCTTGACCAATGTGGAGGAATGCTACAACCTGCCTCTCTCATCCCAGTATAAACGCCCCCAACCAGTCAGTCCCGTATCATACTATACTGGGCAGAGATAAAAGTTCTTTTCTTCCTGGGGTTTGCTTATCCAATTCCCATAGCCCATGTCCTTCAGGCTTTTTTTGAAGTAGTTCTTGGCCGTCTCGTAGTCACGGGCAGCTTTCTTGGCCTCACCATAGGAAAGTCTAAGTAGGTCCCTGCGGTAACGGAAGGAGCAGAGCCTCTTAAATAGAAGAAAAATATTCTTTTTGGAGACCCGTGATAATTCATTCCGTGGCCTGGAGAAATAAAAGCACTCATTATTCCCCTGAGACTATGAAAGAGGGGAGCCCGAGGCAGAGAAATCACGGTCGGGTAGGTAGCTGGTAAGTTCTGGAGACCCTGGCGAGTCGGGGCAGGAAGGATGGCTCTGCTTTTCTCCTTACCCATCCACGGTGCCTCTGGTTCCATCCAGGATCTCCAGGTCATAGCCGTCAGCCAAACACCAGTTGACACTTGTCTCCTTAGTCTTCCCAGATTGCCTTTTGGAATCATATACACTGACTCGGCCAACCTAGAGACCCCAAGGAGAAAGACGGAATCCTTTCAGAGTGAGATTCAGGTGTAGGGACTTAAGACCCATAGGAAGCAAGGAGGGTGGGGTCTCGATCTCTCCCCCTTATTTAGTATCCTGTTAGCTAAGACTAAGCAGAATCTAGACTACTAACCCCACCTCTATTCAACTGAACTCCAGACTCAGAGAAGGAAAGCTCTCGGGACACCAGCCAAGGCTCCCCTTGCCCACGGTATACCTGTGTGCTCTGCTGACAGGACTGCATGAAAATGTGAAAAAGGTCAAGGGAAAAACGGCTGGGGTTACAGTACCTTGGGGTGGTTGACAATAAAGGGATGTCGTAGCCCATCCTCAAATGCCTTCCCGTCTCTTGTCACACGACAGCAAATAGCACGGGTCAGATGCCCTTGGCTGAAAAGGTAACCTGAGTACAAAAACGTATATACCTGTGCTTGTATCATGCGCTATTAAGAGGCAGAGGTGTGGGGTGGTTTGAAGGTACAAAATAGGGTTATGGGGACAGACACACGGCTCTGTTGTTAGGAAGCACCTTCTGACTGTGGCTACCTAAGATCTGTATGGGATCATCGAGTATTCAGGCACAACACATAAGGGTCCGCGTCAGGCCAAGGACCGTGGAGAACACGGACACTAAGACGCTGCAGTTTCAAGCTGCTGGGTTTAACTCACCTTGAAATGCCCTGCCTGCCATGGCTTTACTTAGGCTTGCTACCTAAACTGGTCTTCCTGCCACCGCAGACTGGGCAGTCAGAGTCAATTACTGACCGCTGAGTCAAGCACACTCAGAAAAGGGGAGACGTCAAGTTAACGCCTGGCAACGAAGCATGTAGTTTGCTGTGATTTGGGTACTAGAAGGACAAACCAGTTTCAGCTCCCAAGGCATTCCATGTCCCTTACCCAGTGTGACAGATTTGAGATACACAGGCTGCAGGAAGTGGGTCAACAGTGCCCCTTGCAGGCCGAGCACATTCCAGCGGAGAATTTTGTCGCTACAGGACATGGTACGGAGTCTCTCCCCGAGGCGAATGCCGTCCCATGTAGGCACGATGTCACTGGACTCCACTGGGATGGTACCTTCCCCTGTGTTAGAGACTTGGGTCAGACAGAGGTCACTGGGCCAGACCACACCTTGCTGGACCATTTAAACTCCTCAGACTTGGGCCACAGGCTACTCGTTCATTCATTCTGCCGATATTCCAGAACACCTACTACGTGCTAGGCACTGTGCTTGGTACTGGGAAGCAACAGTGAGCAAAGACAAATGGAACAGACGCGAAACAAGTAAACCAATACGTATACAAGGATTCTAAATAGAACAGTGCTCTGAAGGCTTCGAGGGAGCTATGGTGGAGGATGGCAGGGGAACCTCCTGGGATACAGCAGGCAGGGGAGCTAAGACATGAAGGAGAAGGAGCAGCTGTAGTGCAAGCGTTCGGGACAGGGAAACAGCAAAAGCAAAGGCCCTGGGGCAGCAAGGGGGAACTGACAAAAGACCAGGCATGAGTGATGGCAGAGCGGCACGGATGACGCTGGGCCTGGGTGCTTACCACAGGCTTTGCTTTTACGTGAAGTGCAGTGGGAAGCCACTACAGGCTTGGTTGGTTTCTTTGTTTCTTTTCAATAAATCTTTATTAATATATAAGTTACATACCGTACAATTCATCATTGAAAGTGTACAACTGAAATGATTTTTAGAATATTCAGAGTTGTGTAACCATCATCACAATCAATTTTAGAATGTTGCATCACCCCAAAAAGAAACCTGATACCCACTAGCAGTTACCCCCCACTCCTCCCTAACTCCCCCAGCCTCCAACGCCTGGCAACCACTAATCTACTTTCTGTCTTTATGGATTTGCCTATTCTGGACATTTCATATGAACGGAATCATACAATATGTGACCTTTTGTGTCTGGCTTCTTTCACTTAGCGTGATATCCATGTTGTAGCATGTATCAGTACCTCAGTCCTTTTATGACTAGTAGTCCACTGGATGGATATGCCACAGTTTGTTTATCCATTCATCAGTTAATGGACACTGGGGTTGCTACCACTTTCTGGCTATTATGAATAATGTTGCCATGGACATTCGTGTACCAGTTTTTTTGTGGACATATGTCTTTAGTTCTCTTGGGCATGTATCTAGGAGTGAAATGCTGGGTCATATGGTAACTCTGTGTTCACACTACAGGGTTTCGAGCAGGGGAGGGACATGACCTATGTTGGAGGATGACGCTGATGACTGTTGAAGAATGGCCGGAAGGGAATAGGAGTGGACGTGAGGAGACAGTAAGGAGGCCTGAGAGGACAGTGGAGGGGAAGGAGCTAGTGGACAAGGAGTAGCATCAGCAGCCAACCAAATGGGGTGGACCGGGCACTTAGGGTCCTTATCTGCCCACTCCTCAGGCCTTGGTTCTGCATCGCTTCCTTTTCATGTTCTCCCCACCTCCCACCACTGGGTGATCCCATCCACTCCCAGGGCTGTAAAGCCCATCGATGGGAGGATGACCCTGCAATTTTTATTCCCAGCCAGGCTCTCCCCTCTGAGCTCCACAGGGGGTACCATGTCTGCTGATGTGAAGATCTCCCAGGTCTTCCAAATGAACAAATTCCTAACGGAATCTTAATCTTCCTACAGACCTGTCCCCTACAGATGTTCCCTCTCCCTGTAAATAGCACTCTTGTATTCCAGCAACTAATGGCAAAAACCCAGCAGTAGTGCCCTGGTCCCTGTGACCGGCCTGGGGCCTTGCAGAGCCCTTTGGTGGGAGGGAGGACGTGTGGCACTCACCGTTCTCCACCTTTGTGCGGAGCTTGCCTTGTTTGGGATTCTCAAAGACAGGGTAGTGGCGGGAATCAGTGCTCTCCACAGCACGGTCGCTGCAGGACTTGTCAAAGAGGGCACCATCTCCACACGGGGCCGTGCTGCAGGAGGGACATCTGTTAAAACTCACTTGTACAGACATTCCCTCCAGTCTCCCGGTGGAAAATACAGTCATGTGTGGGAGAACCAAGGGACTTTTTCTGAAACCTTCCATGGGATGCTGGAGGTCTTGGAAGAAGTGTACGTTGAGTCATTCTACACCGGGGTATACCCGTTGCCGTTGAGTTGATTCCGAATCATAGCAACCCTGTAGGATACAACAGAGTAGAACTGCCCCATAGGGCTTCCAAGGAAGGGCTGGTGGATTCAAACTGCCGACCTCTTGGTTAGCAGCCAAACTCTTAATCACTCTGGCTCCACCAGGATACGTACTTCAAACACAGGGTTGAGTGTGGCCTATCGAATAAGGTTGGATTTTTGGGTGAAGAGAGCAATCATATACCCAACCCTGGGGGTCTGAAGCCAGCGCTGGCACAGCGAGACAGTACAGACCTGATATAGAGATGGAAAGACACTGTCTTTTTTATTTGGAACTTTTCTCCTCCCTTAGCAAGCTCGAATATACTATCCTTCGCAGTCTGGGGGTTGTATTTCATTAACTCGCTGTAGAGAAACCTACAAAAACAAAGTCTGGTTAAGAAGGCAGGTTCAGTTCCAGGCGCAGCAGTTTCTTCTATAACCTGATCTCTATCTGACCTAAAGGAAAGGCCTCTCACGGTTTCTCAGGTTGAAAGAAGTACAGACAGGGTGGTGGGAAGTTCTCCATGGGAGACCTCAGGTTTCACAAAGAGAAGCTAGCCTTTCAGGTCAGTTTTGTTTCTGCCCAGGGCGCCTCGCTATGGCGGCTACAGGGATTCCAGGGCAGAACAAACGGACTCAAGGGCTACAGGAGGCTCCTGCTTCTCCCCAAGCCTCTCCTTTCATAAATTAAAGACAAGGTGAAGTGGAGGAGAAAGCTGGCAGGGGCAGCGGGGCTGCTGACAGGTCCTCAAGTGGAGAAGGAAGGGTGCCTCCTCCCCAGGGCCCTGCGGGCCAAGAGGTCGTTCTGAGTTTTTTAAAAAGGGCATGAAGCAGAGCCTGCTGGAGCACACTTAGGAACAGGCTGAGCAGGTGGAGGCAGCCCGGTCACAGAGAGGATCGACTCCACAAGCCTGGTTCAAATGGAGGGGCTGAAGGCAAAGGCCAGCTCTGTGAGATCGATGACCTGCCAGCTCTGGTGGGGCTTCAGAGAGAGGCCCTTGGCAGCCGAGGGACCCTGGGTGGCAGGAGAGGTGGGACAGAGAGGCAGGCGGCTCGTTCACCTGATGAAGCCTCTCCGGGAGATGATTTCCGCATGGCAGTCGTTGACGGTTTCTCCCTTTAGGCTTAGAGAATCTCCCTTCACACAGCGATTACCTGGGAGAGGGGTTACAGCAGATGTAAAATCTCCAGAGGAAATTCAAGGAACGGGGTAAAGGCTGTCTGTTCTTAAGGCTTGAAGGCAGACACAGCCTCAAATTTTCAGCTTTTTGACGCTCACATTCTCTTTCCTAGGAAATGAGAACTCATCCCGCACTCCGAATTAACTGTAGCAAGAATACAAAAAATACAAGATTTTTTTCTCCCCCACCTTCGACTTGCTCACACAGAATGTCAGGAGAGAATGAGAAGGGCCCGCTTCCAGGCCCTGGGGTGACCGCTGACTGGGGGAGCGGGTTTCAGAGCCTCACCTACCTGTGCCCAAGCTGACCACGACACCCAGGTCTTCTGGGTCTTTCTTCATGATGATGGCAGCTAGGATCTTGCGGCCGAGCAAGGAGGGCTGGAAACTGTTAGTGAGAGCATTGAAGCACCGATGGCTCAGCATAGCTATCTGGTCATGGAAGGTGCTGCCAGTGAGAGGAAGCTGTGGGGACAGGAGGCTACGTCAGGACCACACAGCCCCATCTATGTCCACCGTACATAGTAGTGGGCAGGGAGGTCATGCTCTACTTGACTTGTGGGTCATCTTTTCCCCTCTCACAGCTAGTCCCATTTTACGTTCTATTGAGGCTAACACGAAAGCCTGGGAATAATTCACGACAGCAAGAGCTGACTTCACCCAGAGGGGAGTTAGCAGGAACCCCAAAAAAAGAGCACCAAAAGTAGACGTCTTAACTGTCTTTGGCTGTGCTTCTGGGGACCTTGAGAGGAGAAGCATAGTTCTTCTGAGACTGGCCCCTGTCACTGGGGTTACCTCTGTGAAACCCATGCGTTCTGCCTTCTCGTTCTCCCCAATCAAGACGCGGAGAGCCGCATCTGCTGCTTCCTGCTTGCCTTGCTTCTTGCTGTGGGCGCAGACGGCTGGGAACCAGCGACCCCCAACTTTGGCTTGGTAAACGAACCTTTGGGATGAGAGAGAGGGGATAAAGACAAGCACCAGAGCTGGACAGCTGCTCCAGGGAAGGGCCAGGTTGGCTTAACAAGTGGTCAGTCTTGCAAACAAATGGACCCTTCACTCTCCACAGCTCTGTTTGTGATGTCATTCGTGAATCACAAGATGATTTGTGCTAGATCCAGATACTGCCTGCACTGTTACCATTTTTCTTTAAACGGATTCTTTTAAAATGTAAACACATTTAAAAAGAAACTTTACGTCACTCTGTAAGTGGAAAACATAAATTGAAGGTGACTGGAAAACTGAGTATGATAAACTCACATTACTAAATTCTAACTAGATAGTGTTCCCTGCAAAGGCTCTGAGGATTATCTTTATTATAAAGGAAGATTAGCAAGTACTAGGGAGGTTTAAAGAAATACTAGCACCAACCTTGGACTTTTTTCTTAACTTCAGCAGAAATGAGACGGGAATAACTTTCTCCCTATGCGAGTCAATGTTATTTAATGCCCTGCCTGATTTTTCAAGTTCCTGATTCCATTTCCTCATTTATTTCCTGACTTGATCAAAAGGACTTAACCTGGAGGGGCCAGAATGTCAAGGTCTGTCCCAGACCAGAAAACCGAACTTTCACAAGGAGGTGGTTTTCAGTTCCTGGAAGCCTCGCCACGGATGTGGGGGATGTCCTGGGCACAGGAGCCCTGCTGATGGGAGAGGGAGTGGCGGCACAGGGGGTGGGCAGTGCCACAGGCTGGGTCCCCGCCCTCATGGCTGGGAATGTCCACAAGCCGAGAAACAGTGTGATGGGGCAAAGCGGCTTGGACATCTTCTCCCAGATGAGGTTTCAAGAATTTTAGCTTTCAACCAGATCCTAGTTGGGGGGCTGGGGAATCCAGCTTTGAATAATCCAGCTACCTGTAACTGAGGCTTCAGTATCAAGATTTATCGGCTTAGGCAATAAAACGAATGACTCTTTATGTCCAACTACACCAAGCTTCTCACTGTTCCTTGACTATCCTGAAGCTGAATGCCTTCACTCCTGCCTCTGCCCAAGCTGCCTGTCTGTGCAGACCAGTGGCTGCCATTCAGTAAGGAGAGGGAGGGGGCATTCATAGAGGCCGAGAGGGGCTGGGGGCCAGACTGTGCAGGATCTTTGCCTGGGGGAATCCAGGACAATTTCATGGGTTTGAAAAAGTATGTACTCTTGTGTAAAAAAATTTATATATATATACCTCTATACACGTGTACAGGAAACCCTGGTGTCGTAGTGGTTAAGAGCTACGGCTGCTAACCCAAAGGTCTGTTGTTCAAATCCACCAGGTGCTCCTTGGAAACTCTATGGGGCAGTTCTGCTCTGTCCTACAGGGTCAGTATGAGTTGGAGTCGACTCATTGGCAATGGGTTTGGTTTGGTATATATGTCTGTGTATCTATCACACACATATGATGAAGTTTGTTAGTTATACAATCTGAATCCTTTAGATTCTACCATGCTGTCCAATATGGTAGCCACTAGCCATATGAGGCTATTAAATATAAAATAGTTAAAATTAAATACAATCATTAATTCCGTTCCTCAGTTGCACCAGCCACATTTCTAGTGCTCAATAACAACATATGGGTAGTGGTTACTGTACTGGACAGAGCAGATACAGAACATTTCCATCATCACAGGAAGTTCCATGGTACAAGCTGCTCTAGACTATGGAATCTATATACAAGGATGTCTTAGTCTCAGCACTATTGACATTTTAAGCAAGATAACTCTTTGCTGCGGGGCGCTGTCTTGTGCACTGCAGGACATTCAGATGCCAGTAGCACTCCCCAGCTGAGACGACTAAAAATGTCTCCACACCAAAGAGTCGATTCTAACTCACAGCAACCCTACAGGCCCTACAGGCCAGAGCAGAACTGCCCCATAGGATCTCTAAGGCTGTAATCTTTATGGCAGTAGGCTGCCACATCTTTCTCCCACAGAGCAGCTGGTGGGTTCAAACTGCCGAACTTTCAGTTAGCAGCCAAGTGCTTAACTGCTGCGCCACCAGGGCTCCTATGAAGTTTGGTTTTGATCTGGGGTCTTAAAAACTTGCAAGTGGCCATCTAAGATACAACTATTGTTCTCTACTTGTATGGAGCAAAAGAGAAAGAAGGAAACCAAAGACTCAAAGAAGAAACTAGTCTATAGGACAGTCTACATCTACCCTGAGACCAGAAGAACTAGATGGTGCCCAGCCACCACTACCTACCGTTCTAATCAGGGCCACAACAGATGGAACCTGATATAGTGGAAGACGTATGGAACAGAACCTCAAATTCCTAAAAAAAAAAAAAAACACCCAGACCTACTGGACTGGTTGAGACTGGAGGACTTCATGAGACTATTGCCCCGAGATACTCTTTGAACCTTGAACCAAAACTAACTCAAGGTCATCTTGTAGCTAAATAACTAATTGGCTCAAAAAACAATGAATTATCACCTGTGAATACTATGCTCCTTTAAAAAATCACATATTTGAAACCAAACGGCCAACAATGACTTTAAAACAAAGATAAGAATGTAAGGGGGCAGGGAAACTAGATTAATGGAAATGTAACAGCCAGAACAGAAATAAAGATAATGTCCACGCATTGTGAGGAATGTCACCAATGTCACTGGACAATGGTTGTAAAAACTGAACGGAACCTAAACTGCTGTATAAACCTTTGCCAAAAACACAATATTAAAAAAAAAAAAAAAAAAAAGGTTCTCCTTCCCCAGAAGCAAACACTGTTACAGTTCTTTTTCATTCTTTAATATCTTGTGCATTTAAGTTGTTGTTAGGTGCTGTCCAGTCACATCAGCCCTATGTACAAGAGAATGAAACCCTGCCTAGTCCTGCGCCATCCTCACAATCATTATTACGTTTCAGCTCACTGTTGCAGCCACTGTGTCAGTCCAGCTCATTGAAGGTCTTCCTCTTTTCTGATGACCCTCTACTTTACCAAGCATGATGTTCTTCTCCAGGCACTGGCCCCTCCTAATAAGAGGTCCAAAGCATGTGAGACAAAGTTTCACCATTCTCACTTCTAAGGAGCATTCCGGCTGTACTTCTTCCAAAACAGATGTGTTCGTTCTTCTGGCCATCCACAGTATATTCAATATTCTTTGCCAACACAATAACTCAAAGGCATCAATTCTTTTTCAGTCTTCCTTATTCATTGTCCAGCTTTCACATGCATATGAGGTGATTAAAAACATGATGGCTTTGGTCAGACATACCTTAGTCCTCAAAGTGACATCTTTGCTTTTTAACACTTTTAAAGAGCTCTTTTGCAGGTCTATTGCCCAATGCAATATATCATTTTATTTCTTGACTGCTGCTTCCATGGCTGTTGATTATGGGTCCAAGTAAAATGAAATCCTTGACAACCTCAATCTTTTCTTCATTTATAATGCTGTTGCTTATTGGTCCATTTGTGAGGATTTCTGTTTTCTTTATGCTGAGGTGTAATTCCTACTGAAGGCTGCAGTCTTTGATCTTCATTAGTAAGTGCTTCAAGTCCTCTTCACTTTCAGCAAGCAAGGTTGTGTCATCTGCATAATGCAGGTTGTTAATGAGTTTTCCTCCAATCCTGACGCCTCATTCTTCATCAGACAACGACCTGCTGCTATTCATAAGGTTTTCACTGCCCAATTTCTTTAGAAGTAGATTACCAGATCCTTCTTCCTTGTCTGTCTTAGTCTGGAAGCTCCACTGAAACGCGTGTACCATGGGTGACCCTGCTGGTATTTGAAATACTGCTGGCATAGCTTCCAGCATCCAAGCAGCACGTAAGCCACCACAGTATGACCAGTTGATGAATGAGTGATGGGTGCACATATATGCACGTTATTTATAATCTCTCCCTCTACTTTGTTGTCGTTAATTGCCATCGAGTCAGCCCGACTCACAGTAACGCCATGCACAACAGAACGAAACGTGGCCTGTCACCCCATGATCGGTTGTGGATCTGACAGTTGTGATCCACAGAGTTTTCACTGGGCGATTTTTAGGGGTAGATTGTTAGGCCTTTCTTCCTAATCCATCTTAGTCTGGAAGCTCTGCTGCCAACCTGTTCAGCATGATAGCAACAAGCAAGCCTCCACTGACAGCCAGGTGGCGGCTGCTCATGAGGTGTACTGGCCAGGAACTGAACCCAGGTCTCCAGCGTGGAAGGAGAAAATTCTACCACTGAACCACCAATGCCCTTTCTTCCTCTTTACACTTTGCTTTTTCACTTAGCAATATACCTCAGAGATCATTTCATACAGATGTATCTTCTTCTTTCTAACAGCTACGTAGCATTCCTTCCTGTGGATGTACAATTTACTTAATTAGTCTGCAAATGCTGTGTGCGTGTGTGTGTGTGTGTGTGTGTGTTTGTGGATTCCTAGAGGTGGCGTTGCTGGGTTGAGGACATCGCTCTCCACCCTTGGCTGTACTGTAGCTGCTGAATTACATCACTGCTGTTTTAAGTTCACTGTTAAAATGTTAACTTATTTACAAAGGTTGAGAACTTTTTATTAGTAATTTATTGTATTTCTTTTGCTGTGATAGTTCATATACTTTGCCTATTTTCTATCAGATCTGAAAAGAACCCCTTTTCTATGAAAGAAATTAGCCCCTGGGCTGCTGTATATTGCAAATGTTTTTTTTTCTCAGGTGGTCAATTACCACATACAACTTTTTCATATGGTCAAATTTCCCAGTTTTTATCTTTTACGATTTATGGATTAAATTGTGTCACCCAAAAACATGTGTTGCAAATCCTAACCCCTATACCTGTAGATATAATCCCACTTGGGTTTCTCTGTTATGTTAATGAGGCCATCTAAGTGTAGAAGCAAGGAAGCGCAGATGGGGGAAGACAGGTTCATGTCACATGAAGACTGTCAAGGAACCACGGATAGAGAGAGAAAGCCTTCCCCTAGAGCCAGTACCCTGAATTTGGACTTGTAACCTCCTGAACTGTGAGAGAATAAGCCACCCATTTGTCGTATTTCTCTTGTTGCAGCACCAGGTAACTAAGACAATGACTTTATGTTTTGTGTCTTGACTGGCAAGGCTTTTGCTGCTCCAAGATTCTGAAAGTTTCGACTTTTCAGCTAGTGATTTTCTGATTTCATTTATTTTACATTTAAATCCGGAATCCATTGGAATTTGGGTGTTGGGGAGGAGGCAGATACCCAGCTTTAGTTAGTTACATGAACAGTCAGGTGTCCCAACACCATTACTGAATAGCCCACCACCTCCCCACTGACCTGAAACCTCATCTACGTTGTTCATATCTGCACCTGCTTTTAGGTGCTCCGTTCCGGCCCACTGACTTGCTTTTCTATCCATATGGCAGGACAACACTGTTTTAAAATCTGTTAGGATCAATACCCCTTCTTACTCTTCTTTTTCAGAATTTTCCTAGCTATCCTTGCATGTTCGTTTTTCATCTGAACTTCAGAATTCAGCTTTCTAGTTCCAAAATAAATCCTATTTGTGTTTTTACTAGGATCACACTGAGTGTATAGATGAATCTGAGCACAGTAGCTTTCTTTAAAACAGACTTTTACAAATCTAATAACAGTCCCCTCCCCCCCCCCCCATTTAATCAAGTTTTCCTTTATATCCTTTGCTAGTATTTCAGGACAGTCCTATTAGGACTGTGCCTACGTTATCTTTTAGTTGCTCCTTTAAACAGTGTTTTATTTTCTTCCATTACATTTTCTAACTGCTTACTGCTGTACACACAGAAGCTCTCGGTTCTTCTACATTATTTTGTAATCTCCCACTTTCCTAAGATCTCCTTTGTCTCTAATATGTCTTCAGGATTCCAGGCACACAGTCATATCATCTGCAAATGATACCTTCACTTCCTCTTTCCTCTTTTGATACTTATTTCTTCTCTTGGCTGATTACATTGCTAGAAATTCCAGAATAATGTTAAGCAGTGATGACACTGGTATCCTCATCTTCTTCCAGACTTGAATGGGAACACGTTCTAGGTTAACCATTAAGTAAGCTGCTGGCTTTTGACTTCAGACCTGTTATTTCTATCATGCTAGGTGGTGTACAATAATTTCTATTTTATTAGCAGTTTGGTTTCGTAATCTGAATATACACTGAATTTTACTAAATGTCTTTTTGGATTTTCTGGAGATGATCGTGTGGTTTTTCTCCTTTGATCTTGTAATATGGTAAATAGTAAGTATCCAAATGTAGACTCAGCTTGGCACTGTGCTGAGATATATCTTTTCACATTTTAGAATGGAAAAGAAAAACATTTTGATAGGATATAGGGGTAGAGTCATTCTTATATATTGTTGGTGGAAGCATAAACTTCTGCACTTCCACTGGAGAAAAACCAGACAATATTTACCGTAATTTTAAATGCACATAAACATGTTATTCATTTGCAGCACTGTTTATAACAGCAAAGGTTTGGAAATAATCCAACTGTTCATCACTAGTGACTGGTTAAATAAATCACAACAAACCCATGCACTGGGACACTATACAGCTACACAAAAAGAATATAAAGTGATAGGTAAAGCTCTCCAAGATAATACTGTTAACTGAAAAAAAGCAAGCTATTGATCAATACACGTATTATGTATCTTCTACGTAAAAAACGGAAACCCGGGTGGCGTTTGGCTGCCAACCAAAAGGCTGGCAGTTCGAATCTACCAGGTGCTCCTTGGAAACCCTGTGGGGCAGTTCTACTTTGTCCTATGGGGTCGCTATGAATCCGAGTCAACTCAACAGCAACGGGTTTGGGTTTTTTGGTGTAAAAAATGGGAGCAAAGACACTTGCTTGTATTTATATAAAGACACTCTGGAAGGAGATATAATAAATGATGTAAAGTTATTTGCATGCTTATTTGTGTGTGTGTGGAGATGAGAGCTAGGTCAAAGGGAGATTGAGTATGAGCTATTTATATTTTTTATTTTTAAACTGTTAGTCTATTACCTATGTAAAAAATTTCAAAACTTTAAAAAAGTGTATATAACCCATGGCCCGGAAATTTTACTCTGAAAATTTATACCACAGACAATGTTGCACACGTAAGCAAAGACATACAGTACAAGGAGACTCACAGCTGGAGTGTTTCTAATAACCAAACCCAAAACCAAACCTGTTGCTGTCGAGTTGATTCTGACTCATAGTGACCCTACAGGACAGAGAACTGTCCGGGGGCAGCTGGTGGATTGAACTGCCAACCTTTTGGTTAGCAGCCAAGCTCTTAACCAGTGTGCCACCAGGGCTCCTGTTTCTAATAGCAAGACCAAAAACAACCTAAATGTCACTGGAAGTATTTTAATAAATTATGAAAAGTGGGGATGTTAAAAGAAAATGGTGACATTCTATTTCTTAAACTAGGTTGTGGGCACATGGGTGTCCATTTTAGCAAAGGTCTCTTATACCTGTTTACTAAAAACAATTTTAAAATTGTAAGTCTCCATTCAATGGAACACATAGCTGTGCAAAATAATCTAGTAGGTATATATGTGCTGCTGTGTAATGATCTCTAAGACGTGCTGGTAAGCACAAGGGTCAAGGTGTAGAGTAGAAGATATATACTTATTTTTGTTAAAAAAAAAAAAAAACAAAGAAATGAAAATGTGTTAGTATAGGCATGGAAATTTCTAGGAGGACTCAGGAAGCTGGTACCAGTACACAGATCTGGGAAAGTAGAAATCTAGGGTAGGAATGAGATTTTTCATTGTATACTTTCTC
The DNA here is from genome assembly GCF_024166365.1 of Elephas maximus indicus. Taxonomy (NCBI): domain Eukaryota; kingdom Metazoa; phylum Chordata; class Mammalia; order Proboscidea; family Elephantidae; genus Elephas; species Elephas maximus. Next base: position 192,447,806 of record NC_064821.1, read on the forward strand.
AATTACCTTGAATGATTTTCCACATAGATTCCTTTTAAAATTAAAATTAGTGAAAAAAAATTAGAAAGGCTTATGTTCACTGAAAGAGGGGCTGTATTCTCAAGGTGGCTGATCTAGTATCTTCAGGGAGGCCACGGAGACAGGGCTGAGCTTGTTTCCTTGAACTTGGCCCTCCTGTCATTCACAGCTAACGCACATCCTTCCTTTCCCCGGGTTGACGGGACGTCCCGCCCTGTGACACACAGCTGAAGTCAAGACTAGGGCACTCACTTGGGCTCATGAGGCGGTCCAGACTGATCGACCAACTTGAACTCAGCAGCAAAGCCATGGGAGCGGGCGTACTCTAACAGGCCACCCACAGGGTTGGTGTTCAGGTATCTGACGAGCTCGCCAATCCTCCTGACCTTGTTGGGCATTATAGATTCCAAGTTATCAAATGATTCTGTGTTCGTACCTCCGGGCTGAAGGAGAATTAGCCAAACAAAGAGGAACCATAAATAACTCAAGGAAACTCTGAGGGGACTAGACCTCAGACTCACGAGAAAGCCTAAGCCACTCAGTTGCTAAAAACGACCTACATCTTTTGAGCAGGAAAATGACCCCACCTGGTCATCAGAAGGTGTCGAGTTGGTTGCCTCCCCATGGAGGGCCTTCATGGCTTCCTCTGCGGCCATCTGCTTTGCCACTTTCTTGCTAGGGGCACTAGCAGTGGGGAAAGTATGGGGTCCCATTGCAACACAGTATTGGAACCTAACAGGAGGTGAAGGGCAACAGAAGCATTAGAATGGTTTTGAGAAGACGTTAACCTAGCCTTGGTCAGCTTGTCATCCTTCACCTCTTGTAATTTCCTTGCACACATCACCTCTGTGCCCTGGCTCATACAGTCACATCTGCCCCTCCACCCACCTCCCACTTCCTGTCTCTCTTGACCAAGCTAACCCCAATTCAACATTTAAGTATCAGCCTCATTTCAATCCATCCAGGAACCCTTCTCTGGAACATGTAACTCTGCAGAGCCTCAGGGTAGAGAGCTTCTCGGGTACGCCCAGGTCTTTGTAACCTCCAAGCTGTGTACCTCTCTGTGCTTGGTCCCTGCTTCGCCCTTTGAATTTCCAGACCCAGATTCTCGGCCCCACGGCAGCAACCATGTCCCCAAGGCCCCCTCTTTTCCCACACTGAAAAACACTGAAGTAATTTGCCATCTCTGAAGAGGCAGGGAGGAAAGTGTGCTTCTCTCTCTCTCTCTCTCTCTCGTTTTTGAGAAAACCACAGCAGAGACATACTTGGGGTCATGTGCAGGGCCTTCCCTGGACAGGAGGCGGAATTCACAGGAGCTCCCCAGTTTGTGCACACACTCAAGCAATGTAGTGACGGGGTTCTTCCCGGAAAAAAAGGATGTCGCTGAAGGGGTGGTGGGCTGGGACTCAGCAGTCTAGAGAAAATGAGAGACAAGAAGGAAAAAGACAAAAGCAAAAACCTAAGAACAGATAGGCCAGCCCACCACAGAGTGGACGGGATGGGAGAATTTCTTTCGGCCAACTACATGTTAGGGGTTGGCTTTTCAAAGGAAGAGTGGCTGCTGGGTATTTTCCAGTCATTGCAGGAAAAGGCAAGTTATCTAAATTTTCCAGGTCTCACTTCTTACCTCAGAAGGAAGACTGAACTTGATAATCTTTAAGGTCCCTTCCAACTCTGAAATTCTTGAATTCCAACTAGGCTGGGGGGGGGGGGGGGTTGGGGAAAGGGAGAGCTGGGTATGAGAAGAGGAAAGGTGAGCCAATGAGGTGGAGTAGAGGGAAGATAGGAAGCTGACCCCAGGTACCTCAAAAGTTATTTAAACCCTGTAGGCCAGTGGAGAACTGCCCCATAGGGTTTCCAAGGAGTGGCTGGTGGATTTGAAATGTCAACCTTTTGGTTAGCACTCTGAAGCTCTTAAGAGCTCTTAACCACTGCGCCACCAGGGCTCCTATATAGGCCAGTTAAAATCCTGATACTTCACAGACATCGAAAGCCAACTGAAATTCTCCCAGAGGGCAGGACACCTACCTTCTCGGATTCTTTCTCTGGGGAATAGTAGTAAGATTCCTCTGATCTCCCACAGTCCTTGGCTTTAGCTTCCTCAAGCAGAATGGACATGGCCTTTGTAGCTGCATCCTGTTTGGCTACTTTCTTGCTGCCCGCTTCAGCAGGGGGAAACTCTCGGCCACTGATGACAACTTGGAATTTAAATCTTGATGGAAAGTGATTAGATGTGTGAACATTAGTCTAGGCTATCCCTCCTCCCGTTCTCTAAAGAGATCTTCACCCTGGAATTTTCTGCTGTGCCAAGGGGCGTCTGACTTATTGAGGAGATAAAGCGTAGGTCAAACGCCTCCTTTCTTTTTGGAGGCTCAGCCTGTCCCTTCTCGGGAAACAAAGCATGCAGTGGGTCTCTCCCTATGGCCCATCAGAACAAACATAGCCACAGATGATGGCACAGGGGAACCCACGATCTCTTAGCAAGGAATTAAGATAAAGTATGTACAAAAAAAAAAAAGCCAAGCCAAAGTCACCATTACAATATTGTTAACAAACAAAAGGCCTTCGTCCTTACACAACTGTGGTCACCTCAAGGGAAGTTCTAAAATGAAAGGGAAGGTTTCTTATGGCCCAGTCTCACACTTCCCAGATCAGACAGATGCCTGCCACCTACCAGGGGCCTGTTTTTGTCCCCAGCCTACCCTCAGAGATAGACCACTCTTATCCTTTGTTTTGAGTCATTCTATAGCTCTCTTTGTCCCAAGCCTGAGATGAAAGAAATTCCCTCTTGTTATTTAGAAAACCAAAAAGCATTTATTTGCTCCAGGTTTCTCGACTTGTAGGACTTCTCTGTTCAAGCTTTCAAATTTGTCCAGCTTCTAGCTCAATCTGGGGTTTCATTTAGAAAAGCAGGTCAAATTCTTCATTTTCTATGTCTTCTGAAATATTTGAACATGGTACCAATGTTTCTTATAGCTGGAGTCCATTAACCACAAACTCCACCACTTTCCCTCAACTCTGGGGAGGTGGATGGAAGGAAAGAAAGAGAACGACGGCCAACCCATCTCTCTGCCCTGTCAGCTTTTGGATGCCACCTGCCCAACGGGTCTCCTACAATGCTGTCTTGTGCCACAGCTGGTAATCATTACCCCTAAAGCCAGCTATTATAAAGGCTAGAAGAATTCGTTCCCATCCTCACTGGCTCTCTCTTTAGCTGCTACTTGTAGCCACTCAGCTTCTATGGTTTCAGCTCTCTGCTAGGTCCTTCAGGGCCTCCCCTCTGGGCCCACCTGTCTTCCTCAATCTGTCCACCGGCCTGTAGGGCCCTATGGTACAGGGCCTGGCCAGCTGTCAGGGTGAGGTGATCTCTGATTGCACAGCTCAGGCACAGCAGCAAGTGCTAGCCCGCCCATCTGTGCAGAGGAGGTGTGTAAAATTAGAACCACCACCTTCAACAGGCAGGCGGCCTCGCTTGCGCTACCTCAGCCTTTTCCTAGGGGAGCTGGGGGCTGGGGGCGGGGCCTGTGGCCCTGCTGCTGCCTAGCAGCACAACCCCCCTCATTCCCTGTACGCAGCCTGCCCCAACCTACCTGCTCTTGAACCTCTCTTGGGAGCTTACTTATCCTGGGGGGTGGGGACAGATGGTCCATGGGAAACGGGAAGGAGGGAATCGAGTCATCATTACCTCTGACCTTAGGAAGCAGGCACGTCACTGATGCAGGAAAGGTAATCATTTCTAAAGTAGCCCCTTTTTAGCCATTAGAGCCAACCTCCCCCTTGCTCAGCCAAGACTATGGCTGGTTTGAGGTCTACATTCTAGACTCAACATTTGGAGAAAGAGCCAATCAAAGGTGATTTAGCCAAATGGCAGAAAAGGAAGAGGGGAAAGACAAGGGCCACCCAACAGCACCACTCACCAGCCAGCTGAGACTGTGTCAGGGGCAAGAGCACCTGACCCCAACCCTAGGGGCAGCTCCTGGGTGGTCTCTTACCGAGGTTCATGGGGTGGTCCACTCTGCTCTATCAGGTTGAACTCACAGGTCTGACTAGCGAACTGAGCATACTCTAAGAGCCCACTGATGGGGTTCTTCAGCTGGCACTCAGTCAGTTTCTTGTAGGGTGAACACCGTGGCAAGCCGTGACTGTAGAAGGAGGGCATCTCCATGATGGCTCGGAACTCACCTGGTGCTGAGTGGATACTATTCAAGTCATCTGGGATATCATCAGTGGCCCACTGGCCATTTTCAAAGTCAGCATACCCTGTTCTTGATGGGCCATTGTCATGAACAGGTGGTTTCAGTCTGATTGGTTCTGGTGTGGCCTCTTGCCTATTTTCTAACTTTACCACAGGTTCCTGCCCATTCGTCACTTTTCCTGGGGTGATGTTGTCTGAGGCACCTGAAACAGGTAAGTTACAGGTAGGGAGCTCTACATTTCTTTTGATCTCAGGGGTAGCAGCTGGCATGGTTTCAGGAACACTGTTTGCATTTCTCTTGATTTGCATCCTTTCCCGCTTCTTGTCAGTCAAATACCATATGGGAGGGGTTGCCCCCTGCCTGTAGACATCCCCCTGTCTTTCCAAGTCAATCAGCATGGCATTTACATCTCGGGCCTTGGTCAGGCCGATATTTTTAGCCAAATTCAGGGCAGAAGAGTTGGACACGTTAAACAGGTGGTCGCAGATTTTCTCTTTGATCTCAGCCATGTCAAAAGGATCCGGAGAATCTTCCAAGCTGGATGTGGGGTTTCTATCTTCAGTTTCCAAGCCAGATGTGAGGCTTCTGTCTTCAATCTCCAAACTGGGGTCTGACTTTGGAGCTGCCTGGCTATGGCTGTCTGGTCTCACGACTTGGTCGTGCTGCTTCCTAGCCTGAACCGAGACAGCAATCCTCCACAAAGGGGGTTTTCCTGCCTCTTGATGGAGCTTACCCTCCTTCGCCAGAGAGTATAAAACTCGATTGATTTCCTTCTTCGGGACCCCAAGTTTTCTAGCCAAATCATATGCTGTGGTGGTCTGCCCTTCCCCAAGCTCCTCCAAGAGCTTTAAGATCCTTTCTTCCTGATTCTGGCTGATATTCAGTTCCTGGAAATTTGAGGCAAGCCTATCAACACCTCTCCATGGCAAAGGATGCGGGAACCCTCTCTGGTGCCCCTGACTTCCAAGAGACACAGCCCTGGGGATATCCCAGATTTCCAGTTGCTTGTCTCTGGCAGGTGGTCCTGGAAGCCTTGGGTGGAATCCAGGGAAGAACAGTAGTGGTGGTGGTATCTGCTTTCCAGTCAGGGGCGCTTCTGGGAGCCGTCCCTTGAGAAATTCTATTTGCCGGAGTTGGAAACTATTCGCATAAGATCCTGGGCCTGGCTGCTGGTGTCTGAGCTTGCTGTGCTCATAGCCTTCAGCTGGAGGGGGGAGACAGCTATTGAGGGAACACCCCTGCGGAAAAGGAAGATGGAAAAGAAAGTGAATTAGGCCTGCAGGAGTGAGCCTGGGTGTGCGCCTCTCCCTTCCCCGTGCCTGGAGGAACTACACCTGACTCCTAATGGGATGAGGATGAGTGAGATGGGCTTCTAGCCCAGCTGGGGTGCTTGCCCACCTCCTAAGTACTGCCTGCCAAAGAGGAAACAGAGCAGGGAGCAGGGGGCAAGGACAAGGCAGGGAAAAAAAGATTAAAACGCAGGTACTGATGTCAAAATGCTCCCTCAAACGTAGAGCTTCCAGGAGGATGCAAGGGTTCTGATACCTCAGTATGGCCTCTCTGGCAACCTAACTTACTCCTTTCTCTTGGACAAAATTTTAGGGAGGTTGAGAACAAACCTCTCCACTCACCAAAAACTTACTCTTTTAAAGTCAGAAAAACAATTGTTATTCTGTTTTAACAAATAAAAACAGGATAGCCTGTTATTCCAAGAGAGCTAGGGGAACCCAGAATGGACAAGCTCACACCACACAACCCTTTGTCTCTAGAATCTACCAACTGGATGACTATGACAAAAAAGAAAATATTTGTGAGTAGCCATCTAAGATACTCCACTGGTCTCACCCCCTCAGGAGCAAGGGAGAATGAAGAAAACCAAAGATACAAGGGAAAGATTAGTCCAAAGGACTAATGGACCACAACTACCACAGCCTCCCCTAGACTGAGTCCAGCACAACTAGATGGTGCCCAGCTACCACCACTGACTGCTCTGACAGGGATCACAATAGATAGTCCCAGACAGTGCTGGAAAAAATTGTAGAAAAACTTCTAAGTCACAAAGACCCGGCTTACTGGTCTGACAGAGCCTGGAGAAACCCCGCGAGTACGGTATCCGGACACCCTTTTAATTTAGTACTGAAGTACTCCTGTGGTTCACTTTTCCGCTAAAGATTAGACAGGCCCATAAAACAAACAATAATACACGTAGCTCAACCATGTATATGACACTGGGCATACCAGCCCAGGGGCAAGAATGAAAAGGCAGGAGGGGACAGGAAAGCTGGACGAACGGAAATGGGGAAACCCAAGTTCAAGAACCAGAGAGTCTTGACATGTCATGGGGTTGACAACCAATGTTACAAAACAATATGCATATTAATTGTTTAATGAGGAACTAATATGCCTTGTATACCTTCATCTAAAGCACAATTAAAAAAAAAAAGGAAAAAAAAATTACATCGATTTGATAAAATCAGACCCCAGTCCTCCAAGGTGATGACAGAGAAGAATCTCTATGTGGGGGAAGGCCAAAGCACTTTCTAGATTCCTCTGCTCACCACTGCCTTCCCCGGGGGATCAGAATTTGGTTTTAGGGGAGCTGGAGCGTTTCTTTATTTTAAAAAGGCACATTGTCCTCACTCTTCAAAGCGGTACTCAGGCTTGAAAGGGATACCTGGTACTTTCACCTAAGCCACCCAGGCTTAGGACACCTGGATGTGTGAAGCTGGCAGAATCTATCTCTTGCCATCTCAGTCCCCTCCTCCTGGCCTCTCCAGCTACCACCAAATACATGCTTTCACTATATGTCCTTCTAGGCTACCCCGAATTCTCGCAAATTGTCCTACATTTACTGAAACACTGGGCACCTACCCCCCACATACAAACCAGTGCTCACCCTCTCCCAGGTGCCATTCATGAAGGGTGGTGGAGGTGGGGTGGGGGAGCTTCAGTAAACACCTTGCTTCCTTTCCCCTGGGGTGTTCAGATTTAGGCCGTGGGGAACATCTAGCTTATGTCCCCTCGGAAACCCTGGTGGCATAGTGGTTAAGTGCTACAGCTGCTAAGCAGAAGGCTGGCAGTTCAAATCCACCAAGTGCTCCTTGCAAACTCTATGGGGCAGTTCTACTCTGTCCTTTAGGGTCATTATGAGTCAGAATAGACTCAACGGCAGTGGTTTTTTTTTGTTGTTTGTTTGTTTTTTTTTAATGGCCCCCATCTGGTTCTCCTGAAGAATACAGGCACCGGCAGGCAGCCATCCCCCTTTCTTCAATAACTTCAGCATCACTCCTCAGCCTTCTATTGCCTCACATCCCCTGCCACAATTAGGGGATTTTCAGTCTTACTCCTTGCTCGGAAACCCTGGCGGCATAGTGGTTAAGTGCTACAGCTGCTAACCAAAGGGTCGGCAGTTCAAATCCACCAGGTGCTCCTTGGAAACTTTATGGGGCAGTTCTACTCTGTCCTACAGGGTCACTATGAGTCGGAATTGACTCGACGGCACTGGGTTTGGTTTTGGTTTTGGACTCCTTGCTCTCATGGTATTCCTGCAATAGGGTACCTTAACGTCTAACCCAATGCCCTTTAGCCACACACTTGGCTGGTTCAGCTATTCCTTCAATCCCACTATTACCCTAACCTAGGCCACTACTGGAAGCCCTGTTGGCGCAATGATTAAGTGTTCAGCTGCTAACAGAAAGGTTGGGAGTTTGAACCTACCCAGTATCTCTGCAGGAGAAAAGACCTGGCGATCTGCTCCTATAAAGATCCCAAAACCAAAAAAACTGTACCCATGGCTGTCGAGTTGATTCTGACTCACAGTGACCCTACAGGACACAGTATAATTGTCCCATAAGGTTTCCAAGGCTGTAATCTTTACGGAAGCAGACTGCCGCATCTTTCTCCCACAGAGTGACTGGTGGGTTGGAACACCCGACCTTTTGGTTAGCAGCTGAATGCTTAACCACTGTGCCACCAGGGCTCCTTCTCATAAAGATTATAGCCTAGAAAACCTTATGAGGCAGTTCTACTCTGTCACATGGGGTTGCTATGAGTCAAAATTGACTTGATGGCACCTAAGAACAACAGGCTACCATTAACACTCCAAACCCTGAACTCTTTTCCAAGGATCAGTAACTTTCTCTGTAAAGGGCCAGATAACTCTGCCGTCGTACTGCAAAAGCAGCCACCAAACCAAAACCAAGCCCATTGCCTTCCAGGTGATGGATTTGAACTGCCGACCTTTTGGTTGCAGCCAAGCTCTTAACCACTGCACGACCAGGGCTCCAAAAGCAGCCACAGACAATATGAAAACAAATGGGTTTGGCTATGTTCCAACAAAACTGTATTTACAAAAACAGGTGGAGGGCTGGGTTTGGCCTGTGGGCTACTGTTTGCAGACTCCCGCTCTTTTCCGATGGCAACTTCTACCACTTTATTTCTACCACTTGTACTCCTTACTCTTAACAGAACCTGCGCTTCACATTACCCGACGCTAGCTGCCAGTCAGCCACTCCTAATTCTTCCTCATTCTAGCTTCACGCACCGCCTCACCCAGCTTGGATCTCACAGTCACGTCCCTTCTCTGCCCAAGGCCCACTGTCCTCTTTTCCTGGCCCAAAGCTTCTAAATGGTGCTGGAGAAGGGCAGTGACTCATGCTAAGAGGGCCCATACAAACGATTCCTCTTGACCTCACCTGGGTCTTCACTACAGTTTGGTGATCAATTCAGTTCAGTAAACATTCACTCGCTCACTGCGGACTGAGCCCTCTTTGAAAATTCTCTTCCCAGTGTTTGGTGACATAGCACCAAAGGTCTCCTCTTGCCTCTTTTCCCTTCTGTCTGTCTCTGCCCCTTTTTCTACCCCGTATATATAATCAGACCCAAGGTTTTGTAAGAACTTCTTCCTTAATATTTTATCCGCTAGTTGATTTCATCCACTTCCTCAACCTAAACCAGCCATCTTACGCAACAGCGCTCAGATCTATTATCTCCAGCCACCACCATGCACTGAAGCTTAAGATCTGAACTTCCAACCGCCTGGATCATCTGTCCACTTAGAGATCCTGCCATTGCCTCCATCCCCACATATTCCAGACCAAATTAATCATTCTCCTCAAATCCAGCTCCTTCTCCTGCCGTTCTTATTTCTGTTAATAGCATCATTTTCTTCATGGTTGTTAAGGCTAGAAACCTGAGTCACCTTTGCCATCTGCCTGCCTGCGTCCTCCCTCGTCTCCCACATCTAATCAGGTAGTTGCCCAGCGCCGTCTTGTCTACCACCCCTGCATTATCTCTTACATGTGTCTCTTACTCCCACCTCCCCAGCCCATGGGAGTTCCCTCTTCTTGAACTCCTCCCACTCAGCCCATTACACCACTTAACCTACTTTACCTTTTATCATAGCTCCTGGACTCCAACTCATAGTGACCCTACAGAAACGTATTGCCATTGAGTCGATCCCGACTCACAGCAACCCTGTAGGGAAGAGTAGAACTGCCCCATACAGTACCCAAGGAGCGGCTGGTGGATTTGAAAGGCTGACCTTTTGGTTAGCAACCACAGCTCTTATCCACTGTGCCACCAGGGTTCTATGTGTGTGTGTATATATTATAACCAAAAAATACATATATATATAAAACAAAAAAAACCCAAACTCATTGCCATCGAGTCAATTCCAACTCATAGCAATCCTATAAGACAGAGAAGAACTGCCCCATGGGTTTTCAAAGAGTGACTGGTGGATTCGAACCACCAACCTTTTGGTTAATAGCTGAGCTCTTAACCACTGTGTCACCAGGGCTCCAATATACATGTAAATATGAAACACACACACACACACATATATATATATATATTTTACTTCAAATTATGGCACACATAGATTGCAGTATATCTGAAAGGTGATTAACAATATTGATCCTAGAAATTATACTGAACTCTCTACTCCCAATACATGCAGTACTGATGGGGGGCTGCAATGGACTCCAGAGCGAGCCCTGCAGGGGCAAGGACTATGCTTCCACCACCTTTGCATCTCCAGCACCTGAGAGAACACCTGGTACAAAGTTGATCGTGAACCACCACTAGTGGCTGCATAAGCAGTCACATCTTGCCGCAGGCAGCACACCCCCCCATGACGCTGGGGGCAGAGCTGTGAGTGCGCAGAGTGAGTGCCCGGCTCACAAAGCTGAATTACTGCGACTATAGGGGTCTTCTGACTAGCTCTTTGAGTGGCCCTGGGAAAAAGAACTCTGTTTCAAAGTGTCTACAGTCATTTCTGAGTCGCCCTGGTGACGCAATGGTTAAGTATTTGGCTGCTAATCCAAAGGCTGGTGGTTCAAACTCACCCGTGGCTACAGAGCAGACTGACCTGATGATCTGCTCCTGTGAAGATTACAGCCTAGAAAATCCTACAGGGAAGTTCTACCCGGTAACACATGGAGCCGTTACAAACTGAAAATTGACTCAACAGCACTAAACAATGACAAAGCCAGTTTCTAGCTAATGCTTTCTAGATTTCAACTGGTACCACTTGGCTAAAACCTGGAAATACATGAATGTGCCTCTATAGAAAAGGAGTTGAAAATTATGATACATTCATGCTATGGAAGAGTATTCATGGTTTTTTTTAAGTATGTTAGATCTATTTGTACTAACCTGGAGGAAATTTAGGAATGATATAATGTTAAATGGAACAACAAAAACAGCAAGTTGCAGAGTAACATATATGTTATAACCTCTTTTTTTCTGGTAAAGAAAAGGAAAGAACCCATGAATGTGTGTGTATGTATGTCTCATAATGAACACAAAGAAACAGAAGAGGGGAAGGCACCATGAGTTTGTTAACAGTGGTTGTTTTAGGGAAGTAGGATTAGGGGAAGAGGGAATCATTAATATTTTCTTTACAGCCCCTAAACCCACTGCCACTGAGATGATTCCAACTCACAGCAACCCTGCAGGACAGAGCAGAACTGCCCCATGGAGTTTCCAAGGCTGTAAATCTTTATAGAAGCAGACTGCCACAACTTTCTCTCGCTTATGCCCCCAATACCCCCTAAAAGCCAAGCCAAACCAAACAAACCACCACATGAGAAAAGCCATCTGGATACACAGTGAATGCAGGTGAGAAGAAGAAAGTAGGAAATTCATGGTGATCATTCCTAAAGCTCTCAACAGCTCCCCTCTTCCACTCCACATCTATTTACTACGCAAACTAGGTGACCGTCATTTAACATTCAATGTCCACTCAATTTCACTTTAATTTGGTCTCACATATTTAGGATCAAGAGATGAGCCCCCATGGTTACCACACAGGCTCCAAATGGTATACATGAAGAAATTCTTTTCCTTCAATTTAGGCCCTGGTGGTGCAGTAGTCAGGACTACAGCTGCTAACAAAAAGGCTGGCAGTTTGAATCCACCAGCTACTTCTTGAAAACCCTATGGGGGCAGTTCTACTCTGTCCTATAGGGTCTCTGCCCTATAGGGTCGCTATGAGTCGGAATCGATGGCAATAGGAATTCTTTTAAGGAGTCCCTGGGTGCTGCAAATGGTTCATGCACGTGGCTGCTAACCAAAAAGTTGGGGGTTTGAGTCCACCCAGAGGTGCCTCAGAACAAAGGTCTGGCAATTTACTTCTGAAAAATCAGCCACTGAAAACCCTACGGAGCACTGTTCTACTCTGACATATTGGGTCACCATGAGTCAGCTTTTTAAAAACTATAAGAATAATTTACATACAGTAAAATTGACCTTTTTTAGTGTACAATTCTATGGGTTTTGGTAAGCACCTATAGCCTTAGAGCCACCGCCATAATTAAGACAGAGAACACTTCCATTTTCCCCACTTTGCTGTGGATTCCCTCCCCACCCCGCCCCGCCCCTGGCAACCACTGATCTGTTTTCTGTTCCCATCCCATAGCCAGCTCTGCTTTCTCCAAAACGTCTCGTAAATGGAATCACACAGTATGTAGCCTTTGGAGTCTGGCCCCTTTTGCTTAGCTACGACACTTGAGATTCATCCACGGTGTTGCCAATACAGTAGTCTGTTCCTTTTTATTGCTGAGCAGTACTCCATTTTTGTTTGGATGCTATCCCAGTTTATCACTTCAGCTGGTGAAGGACAATTAGTTTTTCCAGTTTTTAGTAATAATGAATAATGCTGCTATAAACTTTCTCCTACAGAGCTACTTATAATTTCCCCCAAACCCTTCAGGAGGTGGAAAAACAGGCAGGGGCAGCAAAGGGACCTAGAGACAATGAGAAGGGGGTGTTTGCTTTCACGTGACCTCAGGCTGGCTACTCAGACTTGGGCGCATTTTCCACACAAGCGCTCCTCCGCACTTCGCTCAATGCAGCAGAGTACTTAGCATGGTACAAATTCCTAGAACGGCAGTTTTACTCAGCAAGAAAAAGAGCAAAATGAAAACACTTTAAAACAACACGCATATGTCATGGACTAAAGCACCAAATTCACGTGATGTTTTAGGGCCAGTCCAAGGCTCCAGAGACAGGGTCCCCTTCTGGAGCGATCCCATGGGTCTGTGTGGCCGGTCGCCGCTCACCTGTCGCCAGATCACCTGTCGCGGGTCCATCACGCCGCCCCAGGCATCCCTTGCCTGCCAGCCGGCAGCACGACCCTCCTCCCCCGGGCTCAGCCTTGCAAACCTCTGGGAGCGGCAGCGGCCCGGGCTCCCAACTGCTGTTTCACGTAAGCAAGGGGCACCTGGGGGCCGTTGGGACAGGAAATACCTCTCGGGGCCAGCCCTGAGAGCAGGGCCGCAACTACGAAAATGGCTCCAGTTCAGTTTCGCTTTCGTTTCCTCAGAAAGACTTCCCCTTCGGAAAGTTTGGCCAAGAGGAGGAGTTTAGGCAAATCTAGTGTGAGCCCTCCGCTTTCACGGCGCCGGCGCCGATTACAGATCTGATCCCTTTCTTGCGTAAGAGTGGGGAACGTATTATTTCTTTAGGAAAACAGCTATAAATACAACTTCACTGAGCTCATAATTCCCCTCACAGCCCTCTCAGGAATACGTGGGATAAAGCAGAAGGAAAACAAAGACACAGTGAAGCCTCAGCACTGGAGAAGCAGCGTGAGGCTCTGCTCGCCGGTCTCCCTGTCGCGGCGTTAATGTGATGATGCCTCTCTCAAGGTAAAAGGGGGCGGGGAGCACAGCTCTTAAATGACTAAATGTCCCGGTCATAGACTATCTATTAACATTCCTAGCGTATTAGAAACTGAGGTAAAGGGATACCAGCCAGTAATAGTAAAAAAAAGTAGCAAGGTAATAATAACAGCAGTGTACAATTTGGGATCTATATTATAAAATTATCTCAGGCCACCAGCACGATTCATCTATTCAGGCAAGAGTTAAGTACTTTACATGCGTTATCGCATTTAGTCCTCACAACAGCTCTACTGGGGAGGCATTATTCCCATCTTACAGATGTGGAAACAGAGGCTTGCCTAAGGCCACACTGCTGTTACGTCCAGGTCAGACTGGGGAAAGCCTACCGTTCACCACCACTCTCCATTCGTCCCAGTTACACCATTGTTTAAAAAACAAAAACAAAAACTAGCGTTTAAATTATTTCAAATTCCATGTCATAATACCCACTTTTGTTTGTTATTTAGAGGAGAAAAATTCAATTTATTTCATGATCAGGTTTATATAACTGCTCTAGTTTGTTCAAGATGTTTAGGAAAAAATTCTACAGACAATCCCAGTTACCTGTGAGAAATTCATTTTTCTGTTTAATCTCAATTTTATCCCCACTGCCTATGAGGTTTACAAGGCAGTTCCTTCACAGCATCATCTGCAGCTGAGCCTTTCTCCACTGCCCTCTCATTCCTTCCACCCTGTTACCAACCAACCAACCAAGCAATCCCCACTGCCGTCTCATTTCATCTACCCAGTTACCAACCAACCAACCAATCTCCACTGCCCTCTCATTCCTTCCACCCTGTTACCAACCAACCAACCAAGCAATCCCCACTGCCGTCTCATTTCATCTACCCAGTTACCAACCAACCAACCAATCTCCACTGCCCTCTCATTCCTTCCACCCTGTTACCAACCAACCAACCAAGCAATCCCCACTGCCCTCTCATTTCATCTACCCAGTTACCAACCAACCAACCAATCTCCACTGCCCTCTCATTCCATCTACCCAGTTACCAACCAACCAATCTCCACTGCCCTCTCGTTCCATCTACCCAGTTATCAACCAACCAACCAATCACCACTGACCTCTCATTCCATCTACCGAGTTACCAACCAGTAGCCATGGAGCCAACCTGGTCTGTGTGGGAGGAGAGCTATGCTCCAGGAGGTTTTCAATGGATGTCATCTTTTGGAAGTGGATCGCCAGGCCTTTCTTCTGAGGTGCCTCTGGGTAGATTGAAACATCCACCTTTCGGTTAGTAGCTGAGCATGTAACCATTTGCACCACCCAGGAATCCAGTCCACCCTGTTAGTCATCCCAAATTTCAAATTTCTCAGTAGGCCATACTCTCTCCCTTTTGTGCCTTTGTCTGCCTGATTCCTTGGACTAGAAAATGTACTCCCTCTACTGCTTCTGGTGAGCTCCTAGTAGTCTTTCAAGACCTGCTTCAACTCTTACCTCCTAGTAAAGCCTTCTCCCCCTCTGGTAGGGGGTTCCTTATGTTGTGCTTCTCTGTTATTCAGCACTTACCCTTAACTAGAGCACCTACATATTCCACTGAAACTGCCTCATTCGATCATTTAACAAAACTTTATCAAGCATTGATGCAGAAAAGGCATTTGACACCCATTCATGATTAAAAGTCTCAGCCAAATAGGAATATAAGGAAAATTCTTCATCATAATAAAGGGCATTTATACAAAGCCAACAGCTAACATCATCCCACATGGAGAGTGTCTGAAAGTATTCCCCTTGAGAACGGGAACCAGAGAAGGATGTCCTTTATTACTACTCTTATTCAACATCGTGCTGTAGGTCCTAACCAGAGCAATTAGGCTAGAAAAAGAAATAAAGGGCACTCAGATTGTAAGGAAGAAGTAAAAGTATCTCTATTTGCAAATGACATGCTCTTATACACAGAAAACCCTAAAGAATCCTCAAGAAAACTACTGAAATAGAAGAGTTCAGCCGAGTATCAGGATATAAGATAAACATACAAAAATCAGTTGGATTCCTCTACACCAACAAAGAGAACATTGAAGAGGAAATCACGAAATCAATACCATTTATAATAGGCCCCAAGAAGATAAAATACTTAGGAATAAATCTAACCGGAGACGTAAAAGACCTATACAAAGAAAACTATTATAAGACACTACCGCAAGAAATCAAGAGACTTTACATAAGCGGAAAAACATACCTTGCTCATGGATAGGAAGACTCAACATGTAAAAATGTCTATTCTACCCAAAGCGATCTATAGATACAATGCAATCCTGATCCAAACACCAGCGACATTTTTTAATGAGATAAGAAACAAATCACCCACTTCAATGGAAGGGAAAGAGGCCCCAGATAACTAAGGCATTACTGAAAAAGAAGAACAAAGTGGGAGGCCTCATGCCACCTGATTTTAGAACATGTTATACCACCACAGTAGTCAAAACAGCCTGGTACTGGTACAACAACAGATACATAGACCAATGGAACAGAATTGAGAATCCAGACGTAAATCCATTCATATATGAACAGCTAATATTTGACAAAGACCCCGAAGTCTAAGTGGATATCCATCTGCAAAAAAATGAAACAAGACCCATACCTCACACCATGCACAAAAACTAACTCAAAATGGATCAAAGACCTAAATATAAAATCTAAAACAATAATGATCATGGAAGAAAACATAGGGACAATGCTAGGAGCCCTAACACATGGCATAAACAGTATACAAAACATTACTAACAATACACAAACACCAGGAGAGAAACTAGGTAACTGGGAGCTCCTAAAAATCCAATGCCTATGCTCATCCAAAGACTTCACCAAAAGAGTAAAAGATTACCTACAGACCGGGAAAAAGTTTTTGGCTATGACAATTCCGATCAGCGTCTGATCTCTAAAATCTACGTGATACTGCAAAAACTCAACAATAAAAAGACAACCCAATTAAAAAATGGGCAAAGGATATGAACAGGCACTTCACCAAAGAAGACATTCAAGCGGCTAACAGACACATGAGGAAATTCTCATGATCGTTAGCCATTAGAGAAATGCAAATCAAAACTACGAGATACCATCTCACCCGTGGCTGACATTAATCCAAAAAACACAAAATAATAAATGTTGGAGAGGTTGTGGAGAGACTGAAAACACTTATACACTGCTGGTGGGAATATGAAATGGTACATCCACTGGAAATTGATCTGGTACTTCCTTAAAAAGCTAGAGCTAGAACTACCATACGATCCAGCAATTCCACTCCTTGGAATATATCCTAGAGAAATAAGAGCCTTCACACAAACAGATATATGCACACCCATGTTCACTGCAGCACTGTTTACAATAGCAAAAAGATGGAAGCAAACAAGGTGCCCATCAACATATGAATGGATAAATAAATTATGGTATATTCACATAATGGAATACTACGCAATGATTAAGAACAATGATGAATCCATGAAACATAACATGGAGGAATCTGGAAGGCATTATGCTGAGTGAAATGTCAATTGCAAAAGGACAAATATTACATGAGACCACTATTATAGGAACTCAAGAAGAAGTTTAAACACAGAAGAAAATATTCTTTGATGGTTACAAGGGTTGGGGGGGCGAGAGAGAGGGGTATTCACTAATTAGATAGACAAGAACTATTTTAAGTGAAGGGAAAGACAACACACAAATACAGGAGAGGTCAGCACAACTGGACTAAACCAAAAGCAAAAGAAGTTTCCTGAATACAACCGAACGCTTTGAAAGCCAGAGCAGCCGGGGCAGGGGTTTGGGGACCAAAGTTTCAGGGGACATCTAGGTCAATTGGCATAATAAAATCTGTTAAGAAAACATTCTGCATCCCACTTCGGTGAGTGGGGTCTGGGGTCTTAAATGCTAGCAAGTGGCCATCTGGGATGCATCAATTGGTCTCAATCCACCTGGAGCAAAGGAGAATGAAGAACACCAAAGGCATAACGTAAAGATGAGCCCAAGAGACAAAAAGGGCCACATAAACCAGAGACTACATCAGCCTGAGACCAGAAGAACTAGATGGTGCCCGGCTACCACGATGATTGCCCTAACAGGTAACACAACACAGAATTCCTGATGGAGCAGGAGATCAGTGGGATGCAGACCTCAAATTCTCCTAAAAAGACCAGACTTAATAGTCTGACTGAGACTAGAGGGACCCCAGAGGCCATGGTCCCCAGACCTTCTGTTAGCCCAAGACTGGAAACATTCCCAAAGCCAACTCATCAGATAGGGATTGGACTGGACTATAAGACAGAAAATGATACTGGTGAGGAGTGAGCTTCTTGGCTCAAGTAGACACATGAGACTCGGTGGGCAACTCTTGTCTGGAGGTGAGATGAGAAGGCAGAGGGAGACAGGAGCTGGCTGAATGGACATGGGGAATACAGGGTGGAGAGAAGTGTGCTGTCTCATTAGGGGAAAAGCAGCTAGGAGTACATAGCAAGGTGTGTATATAAGTTTTTGAATGAGAGACTGACTTGATTTGTAAACTTTCACTTGAAGTACACACACACACACACACACACACACACAAACTTTATGAAACACCTAATATGCCAGATACCATGTTAAGCACTGAGAATATGACAGAAAAAGGGGCCCAGTCCTTCAGCTAACAGCCAGTCCGATGGAGAAGATGAATGTCTCAGTAATCATCACAATATTATGTATTAGTCTTCTCTCTGGGGCAGGGAATGTGGTTTATACGTCCCCATAGCCCCGCTACGCAATGACCTTCAGAGAGTTGGTTAGCTGAATGAATAACAGTCAACTCAGTAGGGAAAAAATGGACAAAGCAGTTGAACAGGAAGCTCACAAGAGGAATTAAAGATATCAATAAACACAGGGAAAGATGCTCAACCTCACTACTTTAGTGAAATGTGCATTAAAGCCACAGTGAGGTACCACTGCTTATCCACTACATTGCAACATCTAAGCAGACCAGGTGGGAGCAAGGATGCAGAGCAACTCCTAGCCATGCTGGAAGGACAGTGAACCACCTTGGAAACCAGTTTGCCATTATCTAGGAAAGGTGCAGATATATACCCTCTATGATTCAGAATTTCACTCCTAGATCTATACCCCAGAGAAAAGTGCTTAGTACACCAGGATACATGTACAAGAAGCTCATAGTGCATTGTTCATAACAGTCCCAAACTGGAAACAACCCAAATGTCCATCAAAAGTAAAACAGATAAATACATGGTACCATATTCCTACAATGGAATATCATACGGCAACAAAAATGAAAGAACTGTAACCAAACACAATAAGGTAGGTAATGATACAAATAGGATATGGAGTGAAAGAAGCCATATACATATTGTATGACTCTACTTGCCTAAAACCAGGTAAAGCCAAAGCCAGGGCTAAACTAAATTCTGAACCGCATAAAAGATAAGATGGTGGTTACCTCTAGGGAGGAAGGAGAAGGTTTTGGCTGGGAAGGAATATTCTGGGGTGCTGGCAAGGCTCTACTTGTTGACTTGGATGGTGTCTACATGCATGTTTGCTTCCCAATCATTCATTCAGTTATTATGTTTTAAGTACAATTTTAAAAGTTTCAAAAAAAAGAAAAAAAAAATTCCTGTAGCAATTCCAGCCCATCTCCTCCTGTCCTATTCCCCATTTAAACAAAATGAGTTTTGTCTTACCTGTGCCTTCTTCCCTTCAGGCTTAACAATCCCACTGCCTTTAGCCCGTGTTTGGGAATGGTCCAGAAGGTTCTACTCACAGCTACTGTGCAGGGGAGGCTGTACTGCTGCTCTCCCACTCGGCTGATTCTAACGTAGGATGTGATGGAGAAGCAGAAAGGGGAAATTGCTTTCTCACACAGAGGGTCAGTGTATGCCCTGACACAAGAACAACTGCTACTGTCATTTCATTTTAGCAGCTCAAGTAACTGCAGACAGTCTTATTCATAAGCGTTTCATCTCCCCCTCACTAATTGTTTTAACTCCCACAGGGTTGTGAGGTGGTGACGTAAACCTTTTTGCTGTTCTATTGTAGCGACTTGACAGTTAGATGAAGGTCTTTTAAAAATTAACCAAAAGTAATGGGTTTATTGCAGAAAAATTCAGACAGCCAAACACAAGAAAATAAAAATCACCCTTAATCCTTCACTGTTAATTCATTTGTGCCCCCCTTTCCTGTATTTTCCCTATACAGAATGGCACTCCCGAGCACACAGTGGTCCTCTCTGATGCAGGGGTGTTCTTTCTATAAAGAATGGCTGACCTCCCCAGGGGCCTGTGAGTGTCTCCTGATGGGCTGTACAGTAATCCCAAATGCAAACGCCAAAGGCAATCCTTCATGTGTACATACAACCAAGGGCTACTTACTAGTAACCTTCTAAATATTAAGAGTTACCATCTAAAATTAGATATTCATGAACTAGAGTTTACTGAGGCCTCTGACACAGTACGCTCAGAAGTCTGGCTTCCACAAACACTGCCAAGCTCTGGCTCTCTGTGCACCCTCAGGGGGCTGGACTTCCCCAATTATGGGGAAGGATGCATTATCATCAGGGTTACTGAGTTGGTTTTAGTTTCCAATCCCTGTATTCTTGCTTTTTAACCAAAAATAACTGCTAGTCTGGCTTCATAATTATTAATTTGGCTTATGATGGATCTTCTGTTTAATCTTACTATGTGCAGGGATGCATATTCGCAACAACAGTCTTCCAGTGTATCATTTCACTACACATATGGGCTACATCCACTGGGATCGTCTATCTCCCTACTGTAAAGCAGATGTCTGCAAACTGCTTCAATATTTGCTCATAGAGTGATACTGCCACAGAAACGTACTGCCTGTGAACGCAGGCCACTTAAACAATTTGTAACATAATATCAAAGGAAGTAAGAAGGACTGAGTTATTTTTAAGTAGTAGAGCATTATTTTAGAAAACAACATGCACATAAATAAACTCATGTTCTCATTCTAATATCTAGAAAATACATAATAAGCAATTCATTGAGTTGCTAGGCACAAATTTATCGTCCTCGTCCTCCTTTTTTGTTGTCGTTTCTCTTCAATTCTTTAAGAGTTTTTTATTCCACTGAAACAGCTACTGCAATTATCAACATAAATTTTCAAAATTCTTAGGGTCTTCCCACTATAACGTCACTTGCTTTGATGGCCCGTAAGGCCTTTTGTAAGGAGCCCCTGGGTGGCGCAGATGGTTATGCACTGGGCTACTAACTGAAAGGCTGGCAGTCCAGACCACCCGGAGGCGCCTCGGAAGGAAGGCCTGGTGATCTACTTCCAAAAGGTCACGGCCATGAAAACCCTGTGGAACACAGTTCTACCGTGTAACACATGGGAGTCACTGTAAGTCAGAAGTGACTCCAAGGTAACCGTTTTCGTTTTTTTTTTTTTTGTTGTCATTGTTGGTTTAAGGCTTGCTGTAGACAGAGTAGAGAATTGCCCAACTAACTGACTAATGCCCTGAGCCTGTACTTATGCTCATGCACATTTATTAATGGTAATGACTAAAACTGTTTTTTTAAGTTGTGTCAAGTACCCCCAGAAGGAACAGAGGTCACCAGAAGTGATTAAGTGCCTATAACGAACCAACCAAAGTAACCTAGTAAATGAAAGAAGAAAAGTAGAATTTATTAAATATCTATAATGTGCCAGGCATTGTGTTAGTAGGCGTCATCATATAACAATGATATAATATTAGTAATAATGTCAAAACAATACTGACTAAGTATTGGCTAAGAGGCCTGTGCTGAATATTTCGCACACATTTAACCAGTTAATGCAGTCAGTCTCACAGCAATCCTATGACGTGATCTATACAACTATGGCTTTATGCATTACATCTTGACACTTTTAAACTCTTAATATTTCCTAGCCTAGATTGGTCTTACATATAAGCAACTGACTGACTTCTGGTTTGGCCCTACCCAGCACAGAGAGGTTTAGCTATTGGCCAATATTTGGGTTCTGCTGAGTTAAGATCCAAAATGGGGGCCTCTCACCCACTCTCACCTCCTCTTCCCCTGCAAGTGGCTGGGCTCAGTCCCAGCTTCCTGCAAAGCCAACGCCCCCATCTCTGCAGCAAGGAGGAAGCAGAGGGAACAAGGCAGGCTCTAAGGCAGCTCGGCCAGAGTTCTGCAGTGTTTCCAGGGGGAAGCAGCGATTCCACCAACAGCCAATTTGCCAAATGGCCAATTCTCTGAATAACCAATTTACTAAACAACCCATATGCTGAATTTACTTTTTTTCTTTAAGCTCCCTAGTCTTAATTGACCAGTTTTTATTCTGTCATCATAACAGTATTTAAAGGAAATGTACTCTGCCCTGTGCTCTGCTGCTGCAGCACTGAAGACTGAGGGCAGCAGAAGAGACAGGACTGAGGGGCTTCTGGAGAACAGACTTTAGGAGGGCCGATTTTCAGGGAATTGACCTAGACCAGGCTCTACGATCTTCTTCCAAAGATAATTAACAAGGCCTTGATGTTCCTGGCACACCCATCTTTAAAGGCATTAACAAGTTCACAAAAATTTCCATCTCTTCTTACATCACTGCTACTCTAACTATTTCAGAACACAGAAAAGGAAGCAATACTTCCGAATTCATTCTATGAAGCCAGCATAACCCTGACCAAAACCAGGCAATGACACCACAAAAAAAGAAAATTACAGACAAGTATCATGAATATATACGCAAAAATTCTTTCAACAAAATTCTAGCCAGTAGAATTCAGCATCACATCAAAAAAATAACACACTGCGATACAGTAGGATTCATACCAGGTATGCAAGGATGGTTCAACATTAGAAAATTAATCAATATAATCTACCACATAAATAAAAGGATCATATGATCATCTCAATCGACGCAGAAAAGGCATCTGACAGAGTAAAACACCCATTCCTGATAAAAACTCTCAATAACATAGGTATAGAAAGGAAAGTTCTCAACATAATAAAGGGCATCGATGCAAAACCAACAGTCAACATCATAATGGAGAGGCCGAAAATATTCCCCTTGAGAACAGGAACAAGACAAGGGTGGCCTTTATCACCACTCCTATTTAACATCATGCTGGAGGTCCTAGCTAGAGTAATAAGGCAAGAAAAAGAAATAACGGGCATCCAAATTGATAATGAAGAAGTTAAACTGTTCCTGTTTGCAGATGATATGATACTATACATAGAAAACCCAAAAGACTCCACAAGGAAACTAGTGGAACTAATAGATTCAGCAGAATATCAGCATACAAAATCAACATAAAAAAATCAGTCAGAAAACAAAAGGAAATCAGAAAACAATACCATTTATAATAGCCCCTAAAAAAAAAAAAAATACTTAGGAGTAAATCTAACCAGGGTAATAAAAGACCTATACAAAGAAAACTACAAAACACTACTGCAAGAAACCAAAAGAGATCTGCATAAATGGAAAAACATATACCATGCTCATGGATAGACAGAAAACATATACCATGCTCATGGATAGACAGACTCAACATTGTGAAAATGACAACTCTACCCAAAGCAATTTACAAATACAATGCAATCCCAATCCAAATACCAATGACATTTTTTAAAGAGATGGAAAAACTAATCATTAACTTTATATGGAAAGGGAAGAAGCCCTGGATAAGTAATGCTCTACTAAAGAAGAATAAAGTAGGAGGACTCAAACTACCTGACTTCAGGACCTGCTATACAGCTATGGTCATCAGAACAGCCTGGTACTGGTACAATGACAGATATGTTGACCAATGGAACAGAATTGAGAAAAAAAAAAAAAAACCCAGCTGTAAATTCATCCACCTACAGTCACCCAATCTTTGACAAGGGCCCAAAGTTCATCAAATGGGGAAAAGACAGTCTTTTTAACAAATGGTGCTGGCAAAACTGGATGTCCACCTGCAAAAAAAAGAAAAAAGAAATAGGACCCATACCTCACATCATACACAAAAACTAATTCAAAATGGACCAAAAATGTAAATATAAAACCCAAAACTATAAAGTGCATAGAAGAAAAAATAGGATCAACGCGAAAGGCCCTAACACACAGCATTAACAGGATACAGACCATAACCAATAACACACAACCTCTAGAAAATAAGCTAGATAACTGGAATCTTCTAAAAATTAAACACTTAAACGCTCATCAAAAAACTTCACCAAAACAGTGAAAAGAACCTACAGACTTGGAAAAAAAATTTGACTATTACAAATCAGACAAAGGTCTAATCTCTAAAATCTACAGGAAAATTCAACACCTGTACAACAAAAAGACAAATAATTCAATTAAATGGGCAAAGGAAATGAACAGATACTTCACCAAAGACGACATTAAAGTGGATAACAGACAGATAAGGAAATGTTGGCAATCACTAGCCATTAGAGAAATAAAAATCAAAACCACAATGAGATATCATCTTACCCAGACATTACCGGGGACGGAATCAAGAAAACGGGAAATAACAAATGTTGGAGAGGCTTCAGGGAGATTGGTGCTCTTATGCACTGCTGGTGGGAATGCAAAATGATACAACCATTTTGGAAAATGATATGGCACTTCTTAGAAAGCTAGAAATAGAAATACCATATGATCCAGCAAACCCACTCTTAGGAATATATCCTAGAGAAATGAGTCGTCACATGAATAGACATGCACACTCATGTTCACTGCAGCATTGTTCACAATGGCAAAAAAGATGGAAACAACCTAGATGCCCATCAACACATGAGTGGATAAACTATGGTACATACACACAATGGAGTATTACACAATGAGAAAGAATAATGACGAATCTGCGAAACTGCCAAGCATCTCATAACATGGACGAAGCTGGAGGGTGTTATGCTGAGTGAAATAAGTCAATCACAAAAGGACAAATATTGTATGAGACCACTACTGTAAAAACTCATGAAAAGGTTTACACACAAAAAGAAACAATCTTTGACGGTTATGAGGGAGGGAAGGGTTAGGGATGGAAAAACACTTAATAGACAACAGATAAGTGGTAACTTTGGTGAAGGATAAGATGGTACACAATACTGGAGAAGCTAGCACAATGGTCATGGAAGCTCCATAGACACAGCCAAACTCCCTGAGAGACCGAATTACTGGGCTGAAGACTGTGGGGACCATAATCTTGGGGAACATCTAGCTCAACTGGCATAACATAGTTTATAAAGAAAATGTTCTACATTCTCCTTTGGTAAGTAGAGGCTGGGGTCTTAAAAGCCTGTCAGTGGCCATCTAAGATACTCCACTGGTCTCACCCCTTCAGGAGCAAGGGAGAATGAAGAAAACTAAAGATACAAGGGAAAGATTAGTCCAAAGGACTAATGGACCACAACTACCACAGCCTCCACCAGACTAAGTCCAGTACAACTAGATGGTGCCCGGCTACCACCACTGACTGTTCTGACAGGGATCAAAATAGAGGGTCCTAGACAGAGCTGGAGAAATATATAGAACAAAATTCTAACTCACAAAAAAAGACCAGCCTTACTTGCCTGACAGATACTGGAGAAACCCCAAGAGTACAGCCCCCAGACATGCTCTTAGCTCTGTAACGAAGTCACTCCCGAGGTTCACCCATTAGTCAAAGATTAGACAGGCTCATAAAACAAAACGAGCCTGAAGGGGCACACCAGCCCAGGGGCAAGGACTAGAAGGCAGGAGGGGTCAGGAAAGCTTGTAATATGGAACCCAAGGTCAAGAAAGGAGAGTGTTGACATGTCATGGGGTTGTTAACCAATGTCATAAAACAATATGTGTACTGTTTAATGAGAAGCTAGCTCTGTAAACCTTCATCTGAAGTACAAAAAAAAGAAAATCCCCCCCCCCGCCCCGGCAAATTTCCATTTCTTTCTACAACCTGAAAAAAGACCTTACACCACTTTTCCAACAACACCCATAATGCTGATTACCCCCATACCCATTGCTGTTGAGTAGATTCCAACTCAAAGCAACTCTGGCGAACAGATTCGAACTGCCCTGTTGGGTTTCCAAGGTTGTCATCTTTACAGAAGCAGACTACCACATCTTTCTCCTGCAGAGTGGCTAGTGGGTTCAAACCACCAACCTTCTGGTTAGCTGCTGAGTGCTTAACCACTGCGCCAGCAGGGCTCCTTAATTATGATTACAGTACCTTGAACGAAAGACCTCCACAGTCACGGGGAAAAAAATGCCTCCCAGAAAGCCCAACCACGCATGAACTTCTCCCTATCAAACAGTTCTAAAGGTGGGCTTCGCCTGGGCCTCCAATTCAACCAACCAAGCTCCTTATGACCATCCTCTGGGATGCCCATGGATTCTTCGAACATTTCTTGTTCAAAACCTCTCGAAACAATAAACATGATGTAGCCTTCGCCAGAGATGACCTAAGTTGAGGACAAAGGAAAATGGGGTCACGCCAACTTCTCTCTAAGAACCGGGAGAATTCAAGTGCTCCTTGATACAATCCCAGCCTTGACCGCAGTGCTGCCACCACGGATCTTGTGCTGTAACACAGGGATTTCCGCCTTTGTGGCCATCAAGGGGACAGGTTGAAACAGACCAGCTGTGAGGACATATGTACAGCCACATTTTCTACTTCTTCGTTAAGCCAAACCAGCAGAGCCTTCTCATTATCGTTGAGCAGAATTAGAGCTTTTTGTTTTGACCTTTTTTTTTTCTAGGAGAGTGCCATTATGTTTTTAAGACGATGGAAATCAAACCTGTGTGAAGGAACTAATTTCCATGGCAGTTTAATAAAATAAAATGTAGGCAGGCCTTGGCTGTGGTGGTGTATCCTGGGATTATAACCTCCTCCTCCTCACTGGTCTCCCTAAAGGCGTTCTGGTCTCCTTCCTGTTCAGGCGGCTCAACACAGCCCGGTGATCTCTGGAGACCAAAATCTCATCATGTCAGGAAACTCAAGAAAATTATAAACTACCGCCTGGGGAGTGGGAAGGGAGACGGGGGGACAAAGAGGCTTCAGCAATACAGGTCAGGTCTGGTTTGGGGTGAGGTGTTAGGTTCAAGGGTATTTGTTTCATTGCTGTGTTTTAAAGGCTTGCATGTAGGCTGCAAGAATTCTTTCACGTGCATCAAATATTTACATTATGAACAGTGGCTTCCCAACACTTAAGATAAAGGCAACAATGTTTAACACTGTGGCTCAGAGGCCTTGCAGTAGCCTGGCCCCACGTCCCCACGTCCTCACTCCACTCACACTACGTCCCCAAGGTCTTTGTGCCCCAGGTTTCCTGGGGCTTCCTTTCCCTTCCCCCAGATGTTCCCTCCTGCCACATACTGTTCTCTCTCCCTAGATTTTTCTCCTTCCTTTCACTAAAACTATCATTCATGCTTCGGATCTCAGCTCTGTCAACACTTCCTCAGGGACTGCCCAATTACTGGCCCGGCCCCAGCATATGCTTTCCAGCATCCTGTACCTTTCCTCTGGAGGATTTCATACCTGTAACTCTACATGTATTTACGTGAGTCTTTGGTTAAGATCTGTCTCCATTACCCTAAGTTCCATGAGACCAGGGACTTGTGTTTTGCTCATCACCGTGTTGCCAGCACCTCACAGAAAACATAGTAGGTGCTCAAAAATATTTATCGAAAACAATGGAATAGTGCATTTTCCTTGAGAGACAGTCCATAGCTTTCAGATTCCCAGATAGATCTATGTCCCCCAAACAGAGGTGAAGAGCCAATGCTCTAAAGGCTTCGTTCTTTCCACTGGTGCATCTCAATCCGGGCTCATAGCCTCTTGACCTGGCCCACTACTCTTTCTACCCCTTCACTCTTGAGTTCAAGTGGACAATAATGGGAGACTCAGGAGAGGGTAAGAGATCCCAATATGGACCACTCTAAAAAGTCAGACTGTGAAGGATGAATTCTAACATGGCTGCCTAGCTTGCAAACTTGACTCCTACCAAAAACAACTACTAAACCAAAACAAAAACCCATCTGCCATAGAGTTGATCCTGATTCATAGTGATCCCATAGGACAGAGTAGAACTGCCCCATAGCATTTCCAAGGAACACGTGGTGGATTCGAACTGCTGACCTTTCGGTTAGCAGCTGTAGCTCTTAACCGCCACGCCACCAGGGGGGTTTCCAAAAAAACTACTGGGGTCACTATAATCCTGACTGAGATACAGCAAGAGACTGCTTATTGGAAAAACCCACAAAAGTTCTGTTTGATGCTTAGGCAATGCCTAACCCAGATAACACCTGCCAATCAGTAGCATTTAGAACCTTTGATTCCCTAATATGGGATAGAGACTGTATGCAGGTTTTGAAAACCCACCTGATATCTCACTGCTGAGACTGACTCCCAGAGCCTAACCTTTGCTTTGAAGGGGTCTCTGCCGGGCAGTAAAACTTTCACTCAGCATTCAAATGCCTGGCACCAGAATCTGCATTTTCTCTTTAACAAAGGAAATCTGAGGAAGGCAGGAATTATGGGCAGAGGTGGGGTCCTGCATATTCCTGGCCGTGCAGTGGTTAAGAGCTTGGCTGTTAACCAAAAGGTTGGCAGTTCAAATCTACCAGCTGCTCCTTGGAAACTTTGTGTCGCTATGAGTTCAAATCGACTAGATGGCAATGGGTTTTGTTTTGTTTTTTAATTGCCCATCACCTACAAGCTAATCAAACCAACATGAAGCCTCTTTAGACAAGGCGCTGCTCGTCTGAAATAGTCTCAGTGTTTAAGAAATCTGAAAAAAAAAAAAAAGCGGATCTTCAATACAATAAGGACTGACTATCATAAGAGGGGCCCTGGTGGTGCAGTGGCTAAGCGCTCGGCTGCTAACCGGTTTGAACCCAGCAGCTGCTCCGCAGGAGAGGATGGGGCGGTCTGCTTCTGTAAAAACTCATTGCAGATTACAGCCTTGAAAATCCTATGGGGCAGTTCTACTCTGTCCTCTAGGGTCACCATGAGTCGGAATCAGCTCGAAGACACTGGGTTTGGTTTGGTTTGGTCTACCATAAACCATAGCCAATATCATATTTAACAATGGAACACTTAGGCATTCCTATTAAAATGAGAAATAAAATACGGAGGGCCACCGTTACCATCGTTATCTTGTTTCCTTAATTCTGAGATGCACTGTTTTTCACATCCTAACATTTTTGATAGCAGAATGTGAATTACAATATAAATGAACATTTAATATAACCAAAACCAAGCCCACTGCCGTTGAGTCAATTCTGACTCATAAGGACCTATAGGACAGAGGAAAACTACCCCATAGGGTTTCTAAGGCTGTGAATCTTTAAGGAAGCAGACTGCCACATCTTTTTCCCAAGAGCAGCCGGTAGGTTTGAACTGCTGACCTTTTGGTTAGCAGCTGAGTGCGTTAACCACTGCACCACTGGGGCTCCCCAAAAGCTATTATAAAATTATTATTAAATTAATAGCATGCTCTTATGTGCAGTGGTCTTAGAATCAAAGAAATATGGTACTTAACATGGTTTTGAAAAATCTAGCATATTCTATAAGCAAAACAGAAATGAGATAAAACTTAAAAATGAAAGAAAATCAGATTATAAAATAGTAGCCCTGGTTGACCCAAAAATAATCAACTGAAAACCTCTTTGGACCAACACTCAGGAATATGGCTGGATATAAGAGAGACAGGCAAAACACTATAGCTTCCTTATACACAGGAGAAAATACTATAATATTCTTAATAGCAACAAAAGACACTTAAAAAATGGAAAAAAGAAGCATCTGGGAATAACCTTAAGAAATATTAAGGGTCTACATGAAGAAAATTACAAAACTTTGCTGAGGGATGTATGTCTTCAATCGGTGGACATACTAGTCCCCAAATGGGATGGCTCAATAGTTTATGAATGTCAATCCAAATTAAATCAGGGCTTCCTGCAAATTCTAATGAGGTGGGGGACTGTAAGGAGTGGGTATTCTTTAATGATTAAAGTTCAGGTGCAGGAACAAATAGGTAAGATTGACTTAAAATATATATATATATATAAACCCGATGCCGTCGAGTTGATTTTGACTCATAGTGACACTATAGTACAGAGTAGAACTGCCCCATAGGGTTTCCAAGGATTGGCTGGTGGATTCGATCTGCTGACTTTTTGGTTAGCAGCTGAGCTCTTAACCACTGCACCACCAGGACTCCAATATATATATATATGAGTTGGAATTGACTTGACAGCAATGGGTTTGGTTTTATATATATATGTATACATATATTTTTTACAGAGACAGTTACTGATTAAATTAGGGCAGTACTGGCAGAAGAAAAGAAGAGCTGACCTACAGACGAACAGAACAGAACCACGTCCCCCCAGCAGACCCTGGTGTGTGTACAGACCCAATGCATGTTAAGGAGACAAAAGCAGCAGTGAGAAGGAGCAGCGTTACTCAACAGATGGAGCTGGGCCAAGTGGTTGGCTACTTGAAAGAAAGAAAAAAATCTATTTTGAGCCTTGCCTTACATTAATAAACCCAAACAAATTGCAAACAGATTAAAGGATTAGATGTGAACATTTGTAAATAAAAACATTAAAAAAAAAAAGTTAGCGTGTACGACCTGATCATACACAGTGATGGAAGACATCACAAAAAAAAAGACTGAGGTCGATTCACTGCAGAAAAATTTCTGTGCTATAAAAAGGCAACATAATGTTAGAAACTTTTCATAGTAAAAAGGTAAAAAACAAACAAACAAACCATAAATCAATAAAAAAAAAATGTAACAAATGAGGACTCTTAGTTGCACCACATATGCTGGACAAAGAGTTAATATGTGAACGTCTGAGTATAAAGGTCACTCACCTGGATAACAGACCAGTATATGCTTAAAATAAACTGTGGCTTATCTTTTAATCCTTGCAACTGATTTATAATAAGAGAGAGGTACACTATTATTGTCCCCATATTACAGAAGAGGAAGCTGAGGCAGACCTGTTGCCCAAGGTTACACGGCCAATAACTGGCAGAGCCAGGATTCAGACCCAGGCACTCTGGCTCCAGGAGAGTCGCCAAAATAGAAGAGTCAGTGGGAAAATATTCAATCATGCTCATAATTAAAGACATTAAGATGTAATAGGGTTTACATTTTCATTCATAAAATCAGCAAATAAAAAAACGAGATTACTCAATGCTGGCTGAGGACTCCATGGCTGCCTTCACAATCTAATCCTGGACTCAGGAATCCACCCTGGCCCCCTCCAAAATGTTCTCAAATCTGATTGGGTCACTGCCACCTCCCTCTTTAAACCCTTCAGGGGCTACCTGTTGCTCTTTGGACGGAGGCCCAAGTCCGTAACAAGGTCCGCGAGCATGTCCCCACCTCCCCTACTCCGGCACGGCCTACCCTCACCAGACTCCACAAAAGGCATCCTCTATCCTTGTCCAACAGCCACATAGCCCCTCGAAGCCTGGAAAATGCCAACTTACACACTGTTTTCTCCTCCAGTCCTGACCCTATGTCTACCTCTCCTGAGCAGTACTTATCTTGTACTCCCACAACCCAGCGGAGTGCCTTGGAGATAGAAGGTGCTCAACAAATATCTGTCAAATGAATATATGTGTTAATAATTGAACAGAAAAAAGAGGAGAAAGAAAAGGAAAAAATGAGGAAAGGAAGAGAACAAGGCATTCTCCTGTGTGCCTACTAATGGCAAGATAAAACTGAAGGGTTTAACTTTTTAACAAAACAAACAGGCAATGTATGTCAAAAGTCTTAAATATGTTCATAATCTCAGATAATAATTACTACTAATAACGTAATCCTATTATTATATAGGTAATAAATGTAAATAATAGAGTGAATGGGCAGTGCAAGGGGTTAAGTACTCCACTACTAACTGAAAAGTTGGCGGTTCAAGCCCCCTCAGACGCGCCTCGGAGAGAGGCCTGGTGATCTGCTTCCAAAAGGTCACAGCCTCGAAAACCCTATGGAGCAC
This sequence comes from Elephas maximus indicus, assembly GCF_024166365.1. NCBI lineage: Eukaryota > Metazoa > Chordata > Mammalia > Proboscidea > Elephantidae > Elephas > Elephas maximus. The sequence goes on from NC_064821.1 coordinate 192,479,131, forward strand.
ATGAAAGCCCTATGGAGCACATGAAAGCCCTATGGAGCACTTGAAAGCCCTATGGAGCACTTGAAAACCCATGTACACATGGGGTCACCATGAGTAGGAATTGACTTGATGGCAGCTAACAACAACAAATAATAATGCAACTTCTAAAATCTATCTTGAGGGAAATAATTTGAAATCTAGTAGAAGAAGTTATGTTCACTCTAGCATTGTTTAGAGGAGCCCAAGTGGCCTGAGTGGTTTGCGATCAGCTGCTAACCTAAAGGTTGGTGGTTTGAATCCACTCAGCAGCTCCGTGGAAGAAAGGCCTGGTAATCTGCTTCTGTGAAGATTACAGCCAAGAAAACCCTATGGGGTAGTTCTATTCTGCAACACATGGGGTCACCATGAGTCGGGGACTGGCTCCTCAGCAGCTGACAACCTAGCATTGCCTATAATAGCAAAAACTGAAAATAGCTTGAATGGCCAAAACTGGGGGCATGGTCAAGCAAATTCTGGAAGGGTCACAGATTACACCACACATAAAAGTGATGTTTTAAAAAGTTGGGGCAATATGCGATGTTTATTTTCGAATAAGACATAACCTGTTTTATGGCCCTTCACTTTACTGCACTTCACCGGTATTGCGTCTTTTACAAATTGAAGGTTTGTGGCAAGCCTGCATCGACCAAGTCTGTTGGTGTCATTTTTCCAACAGCACATGCTCACTTCATGTCTCTGGGCCACATTTTGGTAATTCTTGTAACATTTCAAATTTTTCATTATTATATCTGTTATGGTGATCTGGGAGCCCTGGTGGCACAGTGGTTAAGAGCTTGGCTGCTAACCAAAAGGTCGGCAGTTCAGATACACCAGCTGCTGCTCCTTGGAAACTCTATGGGGGCAGTTCTACTTTGTCCCTATGGGGTCGCTATAAGTCGGAATCAACTCAATGGCAATGGGTTTGGTTTTTTTTGCTTTGATGGTGATCTGTTATCAGTGATCTTTGCTGTAACTATTATAATTGTTTTGAAGCCCCACAAACTATGCCCATATTAAGACAGTGAGCTTAATCCATAAATGTCATGTGTGTTCTGACTGCTCTACCAACTGGCATTCCCTAGTCCTCTCCCCTCTCCTCGGGCCTTCCTATTCCCTGAGCCATGATAATATTGAAATTAGGCCAATTAATAACCCTACGATGACCTCTAAGTGTTTAAGAGAAAGGAACAGTCGCACATCTGTCACTTTAAATCAAAAGCTAGAAATGACTGACATTAGTGAGGTAGGCACATTGAAAGCCGAGGTAGGCCGAAAGCTAGGCTTCTTGCACCAAACAGTTAGGCATGTCTTGAATGCAAAAGAAATGTTCTTGAAGGAAATTAAAAATGCTACACCAGTGAACACAGAACAAGAAGCAAGTGAAACGGCCTTACTACTTAAGACAAAACCTAAACCAGAACAAGGCCCTCCCTCTATTCAATTCCATGAAGGCTGAGAGAGGTGACGAAGCTGCAAAAGTTTGACGCTAGCAGAAGTTGGTTCATGAGGTTTAAGGAAAGAAGCCGTCTCCGTAAAATGAAAGTGCAAGGCGAGGCGGTAAGTGGTGATGTAAAAGCTGCAGCAAGTTGTCCAGAAGATCTAGCTAGGATAACAGATGAAGGTGATCACACTGAACAACAGATTTTCACTGCAGATGAAACAGCCTTGTATTAGAAGAAGATGCCATGTAGGACTTTCATACCTAGAGAGGAGAAGTCAATGCCTAGCTTCAAAGGACAGGCTGACCCTCTTGTTAGGGGTTAATACAGCTGGTGACTTCTAAGTTGCAGCCAATCCTCATTCACCATTCCAAAAATTCTAGGGCCTTTAAGAATTATGCTAAATCTACTCTGCTTGTGCTCTGGATGACAGCGCATCTGTTTACAACATGGTTTACTAAATATTTTAAGCCCACTGTTGAGACCTACTGCTCAGAAAAAAAGATTCCTTTCAAAATATTATCACTCACTGACCATGCACCTGGTCACCCAAGAGCTCTGATGGAGATGTACTAGGAGATCAATATTGTTTTCGTGCTTGCTAACACAACATCCATTCTGCAGCCCAAGGATCAAGAATAATTTTGACTTTCAAGTCTTATTATTTAAGAAATATATTTCATAAGGCTATACTTGCCATAGATAGTGATTCCTCTGATGGATCTAGGCAAAATAAGTTGAAAACCTTCTGGAAAAGATTCATCATTCCATATGCCATCAAGAACATTCATGATTCATGGGAGGAGGTCAAAATATCAGTGTTAACAGGAGTTTGGAAGAAGTTGATTCCAACCCTCAAAGATGACTTTCCAGAATTCAAGACTTCAGTGGAGGAAGTAACTGTGGATGTGGTAGAAATAGCAAGAGAACTAGAATTAGAAGCGGAGCCTGAGGATGTGACTGAATTGCTGCAATCTCGTGATAAAACTTTAACAGATGAGTTGTTTTCTAAGGATGGGCAAAGAAAGTGGTTTCTTGAGATGGAATCTACTCCTGGTGAAGATGCTGTGGACATTGTTGAAATGACAAAAAAGGATTTAGATTACAGACGCTTAGTGGAAACCCTGGTGGCATAGTGGTTAAGAGCTTGGCTGCTAACCAAAAGGTTGGCAGTTCAAATCCACCAGGCGCTCCTTGGAAACCCTGTGGGTCAGTTCTACCCTGTCCTAGAGGGTCGCTATGAGTCAGAATCCACTCAACGGCAGTAGGTTTTTGGTTTTGGTAATTGATAAAGCAGTGGCAGGGTTTGAGAGGATTGACTCCAATTCTGAAAGAAGTTCTACTGTGGGTAAAATGGTATCAAACAGCATCACATGCTAGTAGAGAAATCTTTCATGAAAGGAAGAGTCAATTGATGTGGCAAACTTCATTGCTGACTTGTTTTAAGTAATTGCCACAGTCACCCCAACCTTCAGCAACTACCACCCTGATCAGTCAGCAGCCATCAACATCCAGGCAGACCCTCCACCAGCAAAAAGATGATGTCTTGCTGAAGGCTCAGATGAGGGTTGGCATTTTCTTAGCAATAAAGTATTTTTAAATTAAGGTATGTACATTGTTTTTTCAGACATAATGTTATTGCACACTTAACAGACTACAGTATAGTGTAAACATAGCTTTTATATGCACTGGGAAACCAAAAAATTCATGTGACTCGCTTAATTGTGATACTTGTTTTATTGTGGTGGTCTGGTACTGAACCTGCAATATCTCTCAAGTATGCCTGAAAAGTGGAAAGAACATAAAATTTTAAGTACAGCACAACCACAGCTTTGAAAAACAATGTACCTAAGTGGCAGATAGTGCTGGCTAACACCTTCTAACTGTTCTTTCCCTCTGAGAGAACCGTTTCTGTAGACGATTCTGTTGACTTTCCTCTGAGAAGGCCAGGGGAGATCCTGATTAGTCTAATCTAACCCAGTCTTCGTAATTCCATTCCTCTTGCCAATGCTCAAAGGAGCCCTGGTGTTGCGGTGGTTAACTGCTTGGCTGCTAACTGAAAGGTCAGGTCGGTGGCTGAACCTCCCAGCTGCTCCATGGGAGAAAGAGGCGACAGCCTTGGAAACCCTATGGGGCAGTTCTACTCTGTCCTACAGGGTTGCTATGACTCGGAATCCATTTGATGGCAGTGGGTTTGGTTATCAATGATCATGTGATACAACCCTGGCCAAAAAGGCAAAACAAGAAGTCTGACAGGGCTTCCCATGAAAAGTGTTCCTTGCTGTGAATACCCTGAGGGTGGCAGAGTAGAGGGCTGGAGCTGTGAAGACGCTGTGGCACTGCTGAATTAACCAGCCCTGGAACTGCCCTATCTGTGTGCTACCAACACAGCCCTGGCAAGAAAGACACCAAAAGGATAACAATGATGTCTAAGAGGTGGGGTTATGAGTTATTCTACTTACTTTTTAATAGTCTGCTAAAATTTTCAAGTTTTATGGAATAAAGCATGTTATCCCTCAAAATAAGAGGAAAATTAATAAGAAAAAAAGGATAACTACATATTGCACGAACCTCACCCTTAGGAAGCTCACAGTCTAGGAACGGAAACAGCTACGTGAATAAATGACTAAAATATGACGTGATAAAACCACAGCGAGATACTACTTCATAACTACCAGAATGGTTAAAATAAAGAGACTCATAATACCTAAAATGTGGAGCAACTAGAGCTCTCATACACCGTTGGGGAAAATGGAAAACGGTATAACCACTTTGGAAAACTGTTTGGCAGTTCCTTTTAAGGTTAAACATACAATTGCCCTATGACCCAGAAAATACATTTCTGGGTACTTACCCAAGAAAAATGAAAACAAATGGCCAAAACAGACTTGTACAAGAATGTTCACAGTACAAACGAAAATGTGTACTATGTTCATAGTATGATCAAGGCACAAAGAATGTGCATAGTGTCAATCCAAACCCAACCCATCGGTGTCAAGTTGATTTCAACTCAGTGACCCTATACAACAGAGTAGAACTGCCCCACAGGGTTTCCAAGGCTGTAATCTTTATGGAAGCTGACGGCCACATCCTCCTCCCGTGGAGTAGCTGGAGGGTTCGAACCGCTGACCTTTCATTTAGTGGCTCAGCACTTTAACCACTGCACCACCAGGGCTCCTTGTGCATATTATAAATAGTCCAAAACAGAGAACAACCCAAATGTCCATCAACTGAAGACTGAACACACAATTTGTTGTATATCCATATACTGGAATACCAACACATGCAACATGGTTGAACTTCATTGAAAGATGCCATACACAAGAGAACGCATTGTATAATTCCATTCATATGAAATTCTATAACAGGCCAAGCTAATCTGTGGTGACAGACATCAGAAACAGTGACAACATTTGGGGGAGTGATGACTAGAAAGGGGAAGAAGGGAACTTTCTGTGTGATGGAAATGTTTTATCGATTTGGGTGGTGATTAAATGGGTATATATATTCGTCAAAATCCATTGGACGGTACACTTAAAATCTGTGCTGTTTATGGTATATAATTACACCCCAGTAAAAAGAGTCTTAGGGAAAAAGTGTAAGAGGCTGAATTCATTCTCTTGGCTACACACTGAGAAGCTGTTTGCAGAACACAGGTGCCTTCTAAACCAGATCAACAGCCACAGATAAACATTGCTTCATGCAGCACTTGATGGAAATGTTAAGAACGTTAAAATAAGAACAATACATGTATTTGAGTCTCAGTTGTGTGGAACAAGCTTTGATATTATGACAAATTATAAAGAAGGAAAAATATAAGTACACGAATGCAAACATTTTAAGACAAAACATAGACCATTATTAATAAACCTTTCATGGCCGAATTATTTTTTGTTAGGAAGTTTTTGAGATATAATGGTTTTCACTGATTGAATGCATGCTAAATCATGGGGTCTTTTAAAATTTTTGTTAGGCGAGATGGGTCTTGATAAATATTATGTGGGACCCTTATGTCCCACTAGACTCTGGTGGTAGGATAGGTGGGGCGAGGCGTGAAATAAATTGTGTTATCTTAGCAATTTCATCAGATTGTGTGAAACTTTTGAACATGTGGGGTAACACATAAAGGCACCCTGCAGCGGCTGCACATGATTGTGGTTCCAGTCTCCTGCTTCTTAGTGCTGTATTGTCTGCATCACCTTCTAGATCGCTTGACAGGTAAATGCTTCCCAACCTGTCCGAGCTGTATGTCGTTTGGTGCCCTGTTTACTCCTGGTTTGTTCCTCACAAGAAAGGAGGGCCTTCCTCTTATTTGGATTTCCTGGCCCACAGTAAGCTGCCTAATGACAGTGAGTCTGAAGGAAAGTTGGTTACATCTCCCCCTGTTGTTGTAGTTCCACACTGTAAAGCTGGTTACAATGCCAAGGTCAATAAGGACGTACAGCAATCGGTGTCACCATGTGAAAGTGCACCTTCCGACTGCGTATTTTTCATGCCTCTGGTCAAAGCAGTCTACTCTGCCCACAATTGTGTTCTATTCTGCAACTGCTCTTGGGCATGGGATTACTGAGGGGGAAGTGTCTTTGTTCTTTCTTTTGACACTAGTGATGTCCTTTGGACTGTGGGACCTGGACAAAAATGTCACAGGTTTATTATCTTGCCACTTTATTGCCGACACACATCCTGTTGTACGAAACAGAAATCCTCCTCGCCGTCATTTCTCTCTCCTCTTCATCATTTCCGGTAGTCCTCTTTCTATTTGCTGGCACGGTGCCTACAGCACACAGTCCCCTCTCGCTGACGGTTTTCATCAAGCCATAGGGAGGAAAAGAAACTGCCAAAGGCAATGAGGCTATGGGAATGGCTGCATGAATGGCATACTCCAAGTACAACACACTCACCGAGGCAGAGAGGTGAGTCACAGTCCACACCTTTTCTTCCGGAACAGATATCAAAGTGACTTACAAAGCCAGTGCGTGAGTCAGCCAAGCACCAAACTTGTACCTGCGCTTGATGGGCTTCATTGGCATGTATTGTTTTATTGAAGAACAGCCCCTGAATGGCACCATGCTTTCATCAACTGCCATGACACCTGACGGCACATACCCTTCTTTCAGGCAGTTATTAAGAGCATTGATATTTGGACACAATTTGTGAAGCCGGTTGTAGCCAGGTTCCCCTTTGTGCACAGCTTTTGAATTGTCATTGCAGCGTATGCTCTCGGTGAGTTTCCTGAATCTTGTTTTAGTCATAAAGTCTGCCACTGAAGTAACACCCAAGGGGCGGTCGCTGGACAAATAATGTCTGAACTCTGGCAAGGCGTGATAACCCATCAGTATATGCACAGCAATGTCTTCATTTCCTCTACGACGGTAGGCTGCCAGCCCTTACTTGGCATTCCAATCTCTAGCCCTCTATGCTGTCCTGTGCATTCCTGGGTTGCATAAAGGTTTGTTTGGCCCTTTATAATTTCTAAAGTCTCTTCCATAAACACAGACAAAAAAATAATCTACTTCTGTATCTTCGTGGGTCAAGTCCAGGTAAACCTGAGCATCTTGCTGAAGTGAGTTTGTTATATTTTCACAGTAGGTGACATCTTCACACCATTTGTCTTTGTTTTCTTTGCTTTCATCACGGACATCATCAACTGGTTCACTCCCTTCTTCTCTTTCTTCGCTGCTCCATCATCCTCTAATACCATGTCAGTGGCATTGTTGTTACCATCTGTCTTAGTTATCTAGTGCTGCTGTAACTGAAATACCACAAGTGGATGGCTTTAACAAATAGAAATTTATTCTCCCACAGTCTAGGAGGCTAGAAGTCCGAATTCAGGGCATCAGCTCCAGGGGAAGGCTTTCTCTCTCTGTCGGCTCTGGGAGACCATCCTTGTCATCAATCTTCACCTGGACTAGATGCTTCTCGGTGCAGGGGCCTGGGTCCAAAAGATGGTCTCCACTCCGAGCTCTTCTTTCTTAGTGGTATGAGGTCCCTCTCCCCTCTGCTCATTTCTCTCTTTTATATTTCAAAGGAGATTGACTCAAGATGCAACCTAATCCTGTTGATTGTGTCCCGCCTCATTAATGCAACTGCCTCTAATCCTGCCTCGTTAACATCATAGAGATTAGGATTTACAACACATAGGACAATCATATCAGATGACAAAATGGTGGATAACCACACAATACTGGGAATCACAGCCTGGACAAGTTGACACATCTTTGGGGGACACAATTCAACCCCTAACGACATCAAAATGACCTTCAGATTCTACAAGACGGGTAAGCTCCTCCGAGGCATCTTCGTCACACTCCTCCTGAGAATCATCCTCATGGTCGGGTAGAGAAAAGAAAGAATCTAAATGTTCTTCATCCTTCAAAGAGCCCATTTCTGACACAGAGGAATTTCTCGGAAAAACGTAATTCCGTGTTCTGCAAAACCAGGATAATACCAGTATCATACCTCCAAACCAACATGGGAATTCACAAGGGGAGATTGCATAATTCCAGCCTCCTGTAAAAATAAAAGCACCAAAAGGAATTGGTGTCGTGGGAAAAGCATTACTACAATGAATTCATTTTTATCACACATAAACTACTTACAGCTCAGAACCCAGAAGAGCTATTGTCGGTTATCACAAGAAACGTACAGTGTATCAAGGACAGTACAACATGTGCTTATAATGTATTGCACCTAAAAATAAATTATTCACTTGAAAATTAAATCACCACAAAACATGCAACTTGCAAACAATGTACAGGAAACCGTAAATATACTTACAAGGCTTATCTTGCTGTACCAAAGCCAAAAGAGACAACAGTTTTACACCATCGCACCTCCGGGACGCACACCTCATACAATAACCTATACCAGTGATTTGGTGCCAATAAATGAACCTTCTGTTTTAACCAATTAGACGTGGCCCTGCCAGGTAGTGGCATATACTATCAGTGGGACACCAGCATCCCAAGAAACCAGAGAGGCAAAAAATACAAGTGGAACTTATATATCCCATAGGTCACGAAAAAGTTATGTAATAGATGCCACAATGAAATAACGTGTGAGGGAAAGCCACACTAGGTGAATTCATTTCAGCTGGAAGGTGTGGGTGGGTCTCACAAAAGTGGGCTATGAGCAGTCCTCTGCAAGCATGTGCACGTGTGCATATACACGCGCCTGCAGTAGTGACCTGCAGTTTGCCTGCTTGGTACCTCGGCGCCTTCCCAGCCCATGTGGCTACAAAGAGGCAGTTTACTCCCAGGATGTAGGCCTGTCCAAGCATGGTATCCGTATACCCCTTTCCACCTTGGTTAGTTTACCACGTTAGAAGAGAGATGTAAGGTTGTAGGCTTTGGACTGCAGGTAGCTAGCTTTTTCATTCCGTGTAGAGAAAGCAGCAGGAGAGAATGAGGCCAAAAAACAAAAAGGAGCAGAGAAAGGCAGGGCCCTCATGATATGATTTGAACCCCAGGATCTAGCCATGCCTGAAGCTTGCCTTTGGACTTCCTAGTTAAATGACCAAAGGGGTTTAAAAAAAAAAAAAAGCCCTTTTTTTGCTTAAGTGAGTTTACATTGGGTTTCTGCCATTTGCAACAAGATTAATATACTCTTTTCTTGGAAAAGAGCTTCATTGTGGGTGGGGAGGGGGAGGGGAGATACATAGGGAAGGGGAGGATGGGGTCAGAAACCTCTCTCCCATTAAGATAAGAGAGAGTGAAAAGGTGGCCTCAAAGCATCTGGGAGAGTATAGAAGCAACAACTAGACTCCTGGGTGGAATATATAAGTCCCCATCTACATGGACAGGTTATACGAACATGGTGAGTTCCTAAGAGTTGATTATACAGCCCTAAGTCATTTTGAAGCAGAGAACCAACATAAAACAGCTGATCAAAACCACCAAGAATATCATCTGTTTAAAACCAGTTTACTGTCTCACATTCATGCACATTGGTCACATCTTTTCCAAATATTTCATTTTAAGACAAACTTAGGATTTTGAACTCTTTATCCCTGATGCCAAATGATCATCCAGCGCTCTCCAGAAAGCTTGACTGAAGCAGCTGTACCCATTATGGCCAAATCCAACAGATGTTACAGCAAAACAAACTGCTGTATCTCAAGAGATTACTACAGAAGCCCAAAAGCTCAGGTTCTGTTGTTCACATATATGAAAACTCTAATCAGCTGGTCACAGATAATAACACCCATCTTGGTCTGAAACACAGCTTCAAGTCTTTAAATCCATCAGAAAGATGCTCATATTACACTGTGTTATGGTATAAAAATAGCTAGCTTAAGGGAGTCTTTGAGTATTAAGCACGGGGCCTCCTTTTGGCAGAAAGAACAATGTCTCAAGATTTTTTCTTCTTCCCACAAGCATTTACCACATACCTACTGTGTACTTATAATCCCAGCAATGTGCGCCCATGAGCCTTTCCTATTTCTCTGGGTAAAAAAGCCAAGTCTCGGCTCACATTTGGACAGCGCTAGGCAAAATGTAAAATAAAAGATTGTGTATCGGGGCAAATTGAGATGTTATTCTTGAAGCAAATGCTGGTGCTGGGAACGCTGTACGTACTTCCCTCGCCTCAGCACATCGCACCCAGTTCACACTACCAGGACACTAGACACTGAACAAGAACAAGATCCAAACCACATCACCTGAAGGCCTGAGCGCAAGTTCCATCCCTGCCATTAGCTAGTGTTTGGACCTTGGCCAAGCCTCACCTTTTGCTTTCCATAAAATGGGAATAAAACCTATTTATTGCACGAGGTTGCTGGAGGGATTAAATGAGTTAGTGTATGTACACTGCTTAGCACAGCGTCAGGCACATAGCAAGTGCTCACTAAAGAGTCCCTGGGTGGTGCAGGTGTTAATGTGCTCAACTGCTAACTGAAAGATTGGCAGTTTGGGTCCACCCAGAGATGCCTCAGAGGAATGGCCTCGCAATCTGCTTCTGAAAATCAACCACTGAAAACCCTATTAAGCACAGTTCTACTTTGACACACATGGGGTCACCATGAGTCGGAATCCACTCCATGGCAACTGGTTTGGTTTTGTTTTATAATTAGTAGAATAAAACCAAGCTTTAGCCTCTTTGAAGTTTTAAAATTCTATGAGGTCTACAGTAGAGACATTATGGGTTTTGAGATTTTTCTCCCAAGCCTGCTTTATCATATCTGGCAGAATAGCAAACAGCCAAGATAGCAAAAAGTTCCCCTGCTTCTCAAGCAGCTGCACCAATGGGAAACCATCAACAAGGAAGCAAGTTCAAGTGCTTGGGTGGTGGGCCCTTACTAATAATAGCTAGACACTTCAACTTCTGACAACAACCCTGTAAGATAGATATAATTATCCTCATTTTGTAGATAAGACCAAGTAGGAGTAGAGAGGTTAAATAACTCAATGTCACACAGCTGGTAAATGACAGACTTGACTCCAAAGTTCAAGCTCCCTTTCCCCTCTATTTCCCTGCCTCCCATACAGCAAGCAATCAACTGTTTCAGTAATGACAAGAATACTTCAGGATCCCTAAAAAAAAAAAAAAAACAGCCAAAAAACCAAAACATGCCCTCTTTTGGAGAGAAAGAAGTTGGCATCATCAGTCTCGCTTGCTTGCCCAACAATTTGATGCTCCTGTATTCTCTGCTCCCAATGACCTGCTCTACCAATCCTGCCTCCCTCACCAGCAACAAGCCACTGTGAAGGCCTGGGTGTGCAAGCCTCATCCCTACTTAGACTCTGCTCCCTCAGTTAACTGCATGCTTGGACAACCCCCTCCCCTATCCACCACCACACACATCATTTTAAATCCAACGACAGGTATCCCTTTTGGAGGCAAGTTTCCTAAACTCTGACACCAACGCTCAACACCTGGGCAGGCTTACCCTCTAGTGGGGCCCAAGAATCAAGCCAAACAGATGGAGGAAGGGGATGTGACGCAACTAGGCCTCCTGCACCAAAGCCTGACAGAGGCAACGCGCGGCAGTCGTGACCCGCAGTGGGCTCTCCACGGTGGGCGCCTACGCCTTCCCAATATAAGGCAAGGCAAGGCAAGGGCGGCGGATATAATCCCAGGAATGAGGCGCCGGTCCTGGCCCTTTATGCAGTTTGGGGGAGAAGACGCAGAAAGGCGGGTACCAAGATGAGTCCCAGGCGCCTGACTCTCCAGTCACTCTCCAAGGCGGGGGAGTTGGCAAGAGGGAAACAAGGGCCTTTGGTACCCAGCTGTTCGGCTCCGGCGGGCGTGAGCGCCAGAGCATCCGTGCGCAGCCTCCACCGCCTACACCCGCGCACACACGGACGCACACACGGGCGCACGCACACGCATGCAACCACACAAGGACCGGCGCCCGCCTCCCCGGGAGGCTGTCCAGCCCAGCCCCTGTCCTCCAACACCCTCATCCCTACCCCGCCCTGCGGCCACCTTCACCCCTCCGGGGCGCCCCTGCGCTTCTCCTTCCATCAGAGCCAGAGACAGGAGAGACCAGATGAGCCGGGCGTTTCGGCCGGGGAAGGTGATGGCGGAGAAGGAGAAAACCTCTTACCGGGTCTTGCAATGCCTTGGGACACAGCCCAACCCCAGAGGTTGCCACTGCCGCGGACACCCCCCCCCCGCCCACCCCCAACGCGTAGCCCTCTCTACCTTCTGTCGGGAATCAATGGCCCGGTCGCGGATTGGTGACATCATTGGCGCGCCGGGCGTGGGAGGGGGTGCCACGTGATTCCTTCCTCTTTTGTTTGCGTCCTGGGAGAGCTGGGGTTTATTGCTCTGTCTTCCGTGGTTTTTTACTGATCTTCAAACATCGTTGTTGTGGCATGGTTGGGAGTTGGTACTTGGGTTTGCGGTGCTGCATGTTTGCTCATGGCCTTGGCTAAACTTTTCAGTCATTCATAACATGATTGGGCTGGAGGGCCTAAGATGGATATGTAGGTACTACAATCTTTTTTTTTTTTTTTAATGGGCTTTAAGTACACACTGGAGCCCTATGTACTCGAGGCCCATTAAAAATAATAACAATAATAATGGACAATGAATAAGGAAGACCCAAGAGGAATTGATGCATTCGAATTATGGTGTTGGCCAAGAATATTGAATATACCATGGACTGCCAGAAGAATGAACAAATCTGTTTTGGAAGAAATACAGCCAGAATGCTCTTTGGAAGTAGGATGGTGAGACCATCTCATGAACTTTGGACATGTTATCAGGAGGGAGGAGTCCCTGGAGAAGGACATCATGCTTGGTAAAGTCAGCAGGTCAGCAGAAAAAGAGGAAGACCCTCAATGAGATGGATTTACAAGTGACTACAACAGTGTGCTCAAACAGCCGACTGTGAGGATGGTGCAGGATGGGCAGTGTTCTTCTGTTGTACATGGGGTCACAATGAGTCAGAACCACTCAAGCAGGGCACCCAAGGAGAAGAAGAAGTACACAGAACTAGTTAATAGTGCACTATAATGTGGGCCTTGGATAGGCTGTTTAAATTTAATTAATCATTTTTTAATAATATAATGAACACCCTCTTTGACTAGCCACCCCACCTAAGACTAAAATATTACCAATAACTTTCATCTGCTTGTAAGAGACTCCTCATCCTCTCCTGCTGCCTCGCCCCAAGAGTAATCCCCATCCAGAATTTGCGTTTGTCATTAAGTTGCTTTAATATTCACATATTTATGGATTACTAAACAGTATATTTTTATCTTTATTTAGTTTTTTGCTTGTTTTTGAAGTTTCATCTAGAGTTCTCGAACTTTTCACAAGTATATAAGACTCATCCTTATGATGAATGAAGTTGCATTTCACTCATTTCCAGTGTTAATTAGTAATCCATTATATGTTGTTAGGTGCCATTGAGTAGACTTTGACTCATAGAGACCCATGTGACGGTAGAACTGTCCCATAGAGTTTTCTAGGCTGTAATCTTTATAGGAGCAGATTGCCAGGTCTTTCTCCTGTGGAATGGGGCTGGGTGGGTTCAAACAGTCAACCTTTCCGTTAGCAGTCAAGCACTTAACTGCTGGGCCAACAGAATTATATGTTTTCCGCCTGTTGAACATGTATATGGTTTCCAGTTTTTCCTCTTATCAACAATATTGCTGTGAACATTGTGTTCTGGTGACCCTGTACAAAAATTTCTGTGGAGTATTTTTATCTAGGAGTGGAATTGATGGATTAGAGCCCTGGTTCTGTAGTGGTTAAATGCTCAGCTGCTAACCAAAAGGTTGGCAGTTCGAATCCATCAGCTGCTCCTTGGAAACCCTATGGGGCAGTTCTACTCTGTCCTTTAGGGTCACTATAAGTCAGAATTTACTCAGCGGCAATAGGTTTGGTTTGGTTTTCTGGGCGTGCCAGTGTTCAACTTCATATGATAATATCCAAATTTTATCCAAAGCATTGTACCAGTTTATACTCCTACCGGCATCCACATCTTCTCTAACACCTCAGACATCTTGATTTTTTCCAGTAAAATGGGAGTTAAATGGTATCTGATCCTGGATTTATTGGCATAGCTCTGAGGTTAACCATCTCTTTTGTATATTTATTGGCAATCTAAAGTTCCTCTTTTGTGAAACTTGTCTTTTATGCATGGTTTTAATGGATTATTTGTCTTTTACTTAGTGATTTGTTGGAGTTCGTTATGTACTCTGGTCACTAATTCTTTGTCAGTTGTATGTGTTGCACATTTCTTCTCCAATTTGTGGCTGTCTTTTCACTTTCTATCTTGATAAATAAATCATGTTAACTTTGAATTTATAAATACCAAGCTTCTCTTTTTTTCCCATGCATATGTTATGGTTAGGTGCCATCAAGTTGGTTCCGATTCATAGCAACCCTATGTACAACAAAATGAAATGCTACCCAGTCCTTCGCCATCCTCACAGTCATTGTTATTCTTGAGCCCATTGTTGCAGTCACTGGGTCAATTCATCTTGTTGAAGGTCTCCTTCTTTTTCGCTGACTTTCTAATTTACCAAGCATGATATCCTTCCCCAGGGATTAATTCCTCCTGATAACATGTCTCAAGTATGTGAGATGAAGTCTTGCCATCCTTGCTTCTAAGAAGCATTCTGGTTATATTTCTTCCAAGACAGGTTTGTTTTTTCTTCTGCAGTCCATGGTACATTCAGTATTCTTCACCAACACTATAATCCAAAGGCGTCAATTCTTCTTCAGTTGTCTTTATTCATTGTCCAGCTTTCACATGCATATTGAGTTGATTGAAAACATCATGGCTTGGGTCAGGTGTACCTTAGTCCTTAAAGTGACATCTTTGCTTACTGAACACTTTAAAGAGGTCTTTTGCAGCAGATTTGCCCATTTGATTTCATGACTGCTGCTTCCATGGTCATTGATTGTGGGTCCAAGTAAAATGAAATCCTTGACAACTTCAGTCTTTTCTCTGTTCATCATGATGTTGCTTATTGATACACTTCTGAGAATTTTTGTTTTCTTTATGTTGAGGTATAATCAATACTGAAGGCTGTGGTCTTTGATTTTCATCACTAAGTGCTTCCAGTCCTCTTCAGCAAGGAAGGTTGTATCGTCTGCATATTGCAAGTTTTTAATGTGTCTTCCTCCTATCCTAATGCCTCATTCTTCTTCATATAGGCCAGCTTCTCAGATTATTTGTCAGAATACAGATTGAATAGATATGGTGAATAGTCTTATTAACTGCTCTTCCTTGTAGGCGTATGGATATTATCCTGTCACTCACAGCGTTGTACTTCAGAATAGATCTTGAAATGTTCTTTTTGACCATGAGTGCAATACCATTCCTCTTCAATTTGTCATTCCTGGCATGGTAGAGCGTATGATTGTCTGATTCAAAATGGCCAATACCAGTCCATTTCAGCTCACGAATACCTAGGATATCAGTCTTTCTGCATTCCATTTCATTTTTTATGATTTCTAATTTTCCTAGTGTTATACTTTGTGCATTCCATGTTTTGATTATTAATGGATGTTTGCAGCTGTTTCTTTTCATTTTGAGTTATGCCACATCAGAAATGAAGGTCCCAAAAGCTTGACTCCATCCACGTCAGTAAGGTTGACTCTACTTTGAGGAGTCAGCTCTTCCCCAGTTGTATTTTGAGTGTCTTCCAACCTGAGGGGCTCATTTTCCAGCACTATATCACACAGTGCTCCACTGCTATTCATAAGGTTTTCGCTGGCCAATTTTTTCAGAAGTAGACTGCCAGGTCCTTCTTCCTAGTCTTAGTCTGGAAGCTCCACTGAAACCTGTTCACCAAGGGTGATCCTGCTGATATTTGAAATACCTGTGGTAAAGCTTCTAGCATCACAGCAACATGCAAGCCACCACAGTATGACAAACTGACAGACACGTGGTGGCCCCTGCATATACTATATATATATGTATATGTGTATATATACCTTCTCACTTATTGACTACCTCGTTATCTGACATTTTGCATTTATGACAATAGTAAAAAAATCTATCAAAACAAACTGCTGTCCCAACTATTTTGCACATTAACAGTGTATACACCTAGCAGTAAGAAATGTTGAGGTGGAAGCCGAGAGTAATGCTGGCTGTGATGGTTAAGGTTATATGTCAACTTGGCTAGGCCATGATTCTCAGTGGTTTGGCAGTTATGTAATGATGTAATTTGGCAGTTATGAAATGATGTAGTCATCTTCCATTTTGTGATCCAATGTGGGCATCCTCCATTTTCATATAATGCCAATTTCCCATAATGACCTGGTCTTTGGAACCTAACCATGTCAATAAGTGAGGAGAGGATATAAATATATATGTATGGAAACCCTGGTGGCATAGTAGTTAAGTGCTACAGCTGCTAACCGAAAGGTCGGCAGTTTGAATCCACCCGGTGTTCCTTGGAAGCCCTATGCAGCAGTTCTACTCTGTCCTATGGGGTCTCTATGAGTTGGAATCGACTCAATGGCAACAGGTTTGGTTTTGGTTTTGGTATATATGTATATATGCGTGTATGTGTGTGTGCATATATATATCTTTTAAAAATATTTTGTTTTTCTTTTGATAATTCTTGCTAGAATTTTTTTTTGGTATGGTGTAAGGTAGGGATCTCATTTTACCTTTTTCAATACAGTGAACCTTCCCCCCAATCCCAAGTTCATTTATTGACTAGCCCCATCTTTCCCAACAGATCTATCATGTCAAGTTTGCCATGTATTAACATTCCATGTAAGTATGGGCCTATTTCTGAACTGTCTATTCTATTCCACTGAAAAATTTGCCTGGGTGCCAACACCACACTATTTAATTTCCATAGCTTTATAAAAGATCTTGAATAATTCTATTATGAAAACATTCTGCATCCCACTTTGAAATGTGGCCTCTGGGGTCTTAAATGCTAACAAGCGGCCATCTAAGATGCATCAATTGGTCTCAACCCACCTGGAGCAAAGGATAATGAAGAACACCAAGGTCACACGACAACTAAGAGCCCAAGAGACAGAAAGGGCCACATGAACCAGAGACCTACATCATCCTGAGACCAGAAGAACTAGTTGGTGCCCAGCCACAATTGATGACTGCCCTGACAGGGAGCACAACAGAGAACCCCTGAGGGAGCAGGAGATCAGTGGGATGCAGACCCCAAATTCTCATAAAAAGACCATACTTAATGGTCTGACTGAGACTAGAGGAATCCCAGCGGCCATGGTCCCCAGACCTTCTGTTGGCACAGGACAGGAACCATCCCCGAAGACAACTCATCAGACATGAAAGGGACTGGACAGTGGGTGGGAGAGAGATGCTGATGAAGAGTGAGCTACTTGTATCAGGTGGACACTTGAGACTGTATTGGCATCTCCTGTCTGGAGGGGGGATGGGAGGGTAGAGAGGGTTGGAAGCCGGCAAAATTGTCACGAGAGGAGAGACTGGAAGGGCTGACTCATTAGGGGGAGAGCAAGTGGGAGTACGGAGTAAGATGTATGTAAACTTATATGTGACTGACTTGATTTGTAAACATTTACTTGAAGCTCAATAAAAGTTAATAATAATAAAAAAAAGATGTTGAAATTTACTAGGGCAAATCTTTATTATTTTTCTTCTTCATTAATGTCTTGACTATCTTGGTCCTTTGTTTTTTCACATTTTAGAATAAGCTCAAATTGCATTAAAAAATCTGCTGGGATTTTAATTGACATCACATTAAATATATAGATCGATTTGGAGAGAATTGACATCTTTATGATGCTGAATTTTCCAATCCATGAACCAGGGATAGCTCTCTTTTTATTAGGTCTTCATTAATGTCACTGGTAAATCCATCTTGTTGAGGGTCTTCCTTTTTTCTGCTGACCAGTACTTTACCAAGCATGATGTCCTTCTCCAGGGACTGATCCCTCCTGACAACTTGTCCAAAGTATATAAAATGCAGTTTCACCATTCTTGCTTCTAAGGAGCATTCTGGTTGTACTTCTTCCAAGATAGATTTTTTCATTCTTTTGGCAGTCCATGGTATATTCAATATTCTTTGCCAACCACCACAATTCAAAGGCATCAATTCTTTGGTCTTCCTTATTCATTTTGCAGCTTTCACATGCTTATGATGCAATTGAAAAATACCATGGCTTGGGTCAGGTGCATCTTAGTCTACAAGGCCACATCTTTGCTTTTCAACACTTTTAAAGAAGTCCTTTGCAGCAGATTTGCCCAATGCAATGCAGCTTTTGATTTCTTGACTGCTGCTTCCGTGGCTGTTGACTGTGGATCCAGATAAAATGAAATCCTTGACAACTTCAATCTTTTCTCCGTTTATCATGATGTTGCTTATTGGTCCAGTTGTGAGGATTTTTATTTTCTCTGTGTTGCGGTGTAATCCACACTGAAGGCTGTGGTCTTTGATCTTCATTAGTAAGTGCTTCAAGTCCTCTTCACTTTCAGCAAGCAAGGTTGCGTCATCTGCATAACGCAGGGTGCTAATGAGTCTTCCTCCAATCCTGATGCCCCGTTCTTCTTCATATAGTCCAGCTTCTTGGATTATTTGCTCAGCATACAGATCGAATAGGTATGGTGAAAGGATACAACCCTGGCGCACACTTTTCCTGACTTTAAACCAATCCATACCCCTTTGTTCTGTCCGAACAACTGCCTCTTGATCTATGTACACGTTCCTCACGAGCACAATTTAAGTGTTCTGGAATTCCCATTCTTCGCAATGTTATCCATAATTTGTAATGATCCACACAGTCAAATGCATCTGCATAGTCAAAAAAACACAGGTAAACATCCATCTCGTATTCTCTGTTTCCAGCCAGGATCCATCTGACATCAGCAATGATATCTCTGGTTCCACATCCTCTTCTGAATCCAGCCTGAATTTCTGCCAGCTTCCTGTCAATATACTGTTGCAGCTGCTTTTGAATGACCTTCAGCAAAATTTTGCTTGCGTGTGATATTAATGATACTGCTCAATAATTTCTGCATTCAGTTGGATCACCTTTCTTGGGAATAGGCATAAATATGGAACTCTTCCATTTGGTTGGCCAGGAAGCTGTCTTCCATATTTCTTGGCGTAGACAAGTGAGCACTTCCAGAGCTGCATCTGTTTGTTGAAACATCTCGACTGGTATTTTTTCAATTCCTGGAGCCTTGTTTTTCACAAATGCCTTCCGTGCAGCTTGGACTTCTTCCTTCAGCGCTGTCGGCTCCTGATCATATGCTACCTCTTGAAATGGTTGAACGCTGACTAATTCTTTTTGGTATAATGACTCTGTGTATTTCTTCCATCTTCTTTTGATGCTTCCTGTGTCATTTAATATTTTCGCCATAAAATCCTTCACTGTTGCAATTCGAAGATTGAATTTTTTCTTAGGTTCTTTCAGCATGAGAAACGCTGAGCTTGTTCTTTCCTTTTGGTTTTCTATCTCCAGCTCTTTGCACATGTCATTATAATACTTAACTCTTGTCTTCTCGAGCCGCTCTTTGAACTCTTCTGTTCAGTTCTTTTACTTCATCATTTCTTCCTTTTGCTTTAGCTGCTCAGTGTTCAAGAGCAAGTTTCAGAGTCTCCTCTGACATCCATCTTGGTCTTTTCTTTCTTTCCTGTGTTTTCAATGACCTCTTGCTTTCTTCATGTATGATGTCCTTGATGTCATTCCACAACTTGTCTGGTCTTCAGTTATTAGTGTTCAATGTGTCAAATCTATTCTTTTTTTTTTTTTAATTTTTATTGTGCTTTAAGTGAAAGTTTACAAATCAAGTCAGTCTCTCATACAAAAATTTATATACACCTTGCTATATACTCCTAATTGCTCTCCTCCTAATGAGACAGCCTGCTTCTTCCCTCCACTCTCTCTTTTTGTGTCCATTCCACCAGCTTGTAACCCCCTCTGCCCTCTCATCTCCCCTCCAGATAGGAGATGCCAGCATAGTCTCATGTGTCTACTTGATCCAAGAAGCTCATTCTTCATCAGCATCTTTTTCTATCCCATTGTCCAGTCCAATCCCTGTCTGAAGTGTTGGCTTTGGGAATGGTTCCTGTCCTGGGCTAACAGAAGGTCTGGGGGCCATGACCACAGGGGTCCTTCTAGTCTCAGTCAGACCATTAAGTTTGGTCTTTTTATGAGAATTTGGGGTCTGCATCCCACTGCTCTCCTGTTCCCTCAGGGATCTCTGTTATGTTCCCTGTCAGGGCGGTCATCGGTTGTAGCCAGGCACCATGCAGTTCTTCTGGTCTCAGATTGATGTAGTCTTTGGTTTATGTGGCCCTTTCTGTCTTTTGGGCTCATAATTACCTTGTGTCCTTGGTGTTCTTCATTTTCATTTGGTCCAGGTGGGTTGAGACCAATTGATGCATCTTTTTTTTTTTTTTTTTAGGTGGCCACTTGCTAGCGTTTAAGACCCCAGATCACTCACCAAAGTGGGATGCAGAATACTTTCTTAATAGATTTTATTATGTCAATTGACTTAGATGTCCCCTGAAACCATGGTCCCCAAACCCCTACACCTGCTATGCTGGCCTTTGAAGGATTCGGTTTATTCGGGGAACTTCTTTGCTTTTGGTTTAGTCCAGCTGTGCTGACCTCACCTGTATTGTGTGTTGTCTTTCCCTTCACCTAAAGTAGTTCTTATATACTATCTAATTAGTGAATACCCCTTTCTCTCCCTCTCTCCCTCCCCACCTCGTAACCATCAAAGAATATTTTCTTCTCTTTTTAAACTATTTCTCTAGTTCTTATAATAGTGGTCTTATACAATATTTGTCCTTTTACAAGTGACTAATTTCGCTCAGCATAATGCCTTCCAGATTCCTCCATGTTATGAAATGTACCACAGATTCATCACTGTTCTTTATTGATGCATAGTATTCCATTGTGTGAATATGCCATAATTTATCCATTCATCTGTTCATGGGCACCTTGGTTGCTTCAATCTTTTTGCTATTGTAAACAGTGCTGCAATAAACATGAGTGTGCATATATCTGTTTGTGTAAAGGCTCTTACTTCTCTAGGATACATTCCAAGGAGTGGGATTTCTGGATTGTATGGTAGTTCTACTTCTAGCTTTTTAAGGAAGAGCCAAATCGATTTCCAAAGTGGTTATACCATTTTACATTTCCACCAGCAGCGTGTAAGTATTCCAGTCTCTCTACAACCTCTCCAACATTTATTATTTTGTGTTTTTTGGATTAATGCCAGCCTTGTTGGAGTGAGATGGAATCTCATTGTAGTTTTGATTTGCATTTCTCTAATGTCTAATGATCGTGAGCATTTCCTTATGTATGTGTTAGCTACCTGAATGTCTTCTTTGGTGAAGTGTCTGTTCATATCCTTTGCCCATTTTTTAATTGGGTTATTTGTCTTTTTGTGGTTGAGTTTTTGCAGTATCATGTAGATTTTAGAGATCAGATGCTGATCAGAAATGTCATAGCTAAAAACTTTTTCCCAGTCTGTAGGTAATCTTTTTATTGTTTTGGTGAAGTCTTTGGATGAGTAGAGGTGTTTCATTTTTAGGAGCTCCCGGTTATGTAGTTTCTCCTCTGCATTGTTAGTAATGTTTTGTATACTGTTTATGCCATGTATTAGGGCTCCTAACGTTGTCCCTATTTTTTCTTCCATGATCTTTATCATTTTAGATTTAGGTCTTTGATCCATTTTGAGTTGGTTTTTGTGCATGGCATGAGGTATGGGTCTTGTTTCATTTTTTTTGCAGGTAAATATCCAGTTATGCCAGCATCATTTGTTAAAAAGACTGCTTTTTCCCCGTTTAACTGATTTGGAGCCTTTGTCAAATATCAGCTTTTCATATGTGGATGGATTTATGTCTGTATTCTCAATTCTGTTCCATTGGTCTATGTGTCTGTTGTTGTATCAGCATCAGGGTTTTTTGACTGCTGTGGTGGTATAATAGGTTCTAAAATCAGGTAGAGTGAGGCCTCCCACTTTGTTCTTCTTTTTCAGTAATGTTTTACTTATCCAGGGCCTCTTTCCCTTCCATATGAAGTTGGTGTCAAATCTATTCTTGAAATGGTCTCTAAATTCAGGTGGGATATACTCGAGGTCATATTTTGGCTCTCATGGACTTGCTCTGATTTTCTTTAGTTTCAGCTTGAACTTCTTTATGAGTAGTCGATGGTGTGTTCCTCAGTTGGCCCCTGGGCTTGTTCTGACTGATGATATTGAGCTTTTCCCTTGTCTCTTTCCACAGATGTAGTCGATTTGATTCCTGTGTGTTCCATCTGGCAAGGTCCATGTGTATAGTCACCGTTTATGGTGTTGAAAAAAGGTATTTGCAATGAAGAAGTCGTTAGTTTTGCAAAATTCTATCTTTTGATCTCCGGCATTGTTTCTGTCACCAAGGCCGTATTTTCCAAATACCGATCCTTCTTCTTCATTTCCAAGTTTCGCGTTCCAATCACCAGTAATTATTAATGCATCCTGATTGCATGTTCGATCAATTTCAGATTGCAGAAGCTGAGAAAATTCTTCAATTTCTTCATCTTTGGCCTTAGTGGTTGGTGCATAGATTTGAATAACAGTCATATTAACTGGTCTTCCTTATAGGCATTTGGATATTTTCCCATCACTCACAGCATTGTACTTCAGGATAGATCTTGAAATGTTCTTTTTGAGGATGAATGCAACATTTTTCCTCTTCAAGTTGTCATTCCTGGCATAGTAGACCATATGGTTGACCGATTCAAAGTGGCCAATGCCAGTCCATTCCAGCTCACTAATGCCTAGGATATCGATGTTTATGCATTCCATTTCATTTTTGACGATTTCCAACTTTCCTAGATTCATACTTCGTACATTCCAGGTTCCGATTATTAATAGATGTTTGCAGCGTTTCTTCTCATTTTGAGTCATGCCTCATCAGCAAATGAAGGTCCTGAAAGCTTTACTCCACCCACATCATTAAGGTTGACTCTACTTTGAGGAGGCAGTTCTTCCCCATTCATCTTTTGAGTACCTTCCAACCTGGGGGGCTCATCTTTCAGCACTATATCGGACAATGTTCCGCTGCTATTCATAAGGTTTTCGCTGGCTAATTCTTTCCATTTATTTTTCTGAATTCTTGTGCCAATTTCACATTGTTTTGATTACTATAATTTGGTATTATTTTTCAGTATCCTGCTGATCAAGTCACCCCTTATCCCTACTGCCATTGCTCCTTCTTTTTCGGAATGTTCCTGGTTGTCATGGATTTTGAATTGTGCCCCCCAAAAATATCGGTCAACTTGGCTAGGTCATGATTCCCTCGTATGATTGTAGGATTGTCTACCATTTTATCTTCTGATGTGATTTCCGTATATGTTGTAAATCCTATCACTATGATGTATGATGTAATAAGATGGATCAACGGCAGTTATATAGATGAGGTCTACAAGATTAGGTAGTGTCTTAAACCTAGGTCTTTTGAGATATAAAAGAGAGAAGTGAGCAGAGAGACATGGGGACCTCATACCACCAAGAAAGCAGTGCCAGGAGCAGAGCGCATCCTTTGGACCTGAGGTTCCTGTGCTGAGGTGCTCCCAGACCAAGGGAAGACTGATGCATCACAGAGCTGACAGAACGAGAAAGGTTCCCCTGGAGCTGGCGCCCTGAATTTGGACTTGTAGCCTACCGGACTGTGAGTGAATAAACTTCTCTTTGTTAAAGCCATCCACTTGTGGTATTTCTGTTCTAGCAGACTAGATGACTAAGATACTGGTGTTCTTGCGATTTTAATTTAATTTGAACTTTAGAATCAGCTCGTCAAAATCCATGATAAAATACTTCTGGGACATTGATTAGGACTGCATTGATATTTGTCTTAGTTATCTAGTGCTGCCATAACAGAAATATCACAAGTGAATGGCTATAACAAACAGAAATTCGTTCCCTCATAGCTCAGGAGGCTAGAAGTCTGAATTCAGGCTGCCAGCACTAGGGGAAGGCTTTCTCTCTCTTGTCGGCTCTGGGGGAAGGTCTTGTCTCCTCTCAATATCTGTGGGCCTGGTGTCCCTTGGAGATCTCCATGTGTCTTGACATCAACCTTCCCCTGGATCTAGGAGGTTCTCAGTGCAGGGACCCCGGGTCCAAAGGATGTACTCTGCTTGTTGCCAAGAACTCTGGGCTCTGCTTGGTGTGACTCCATCAGGGCCAAAAGACAGAGAATGAGTTGGGGAGAATGAAAGGCAACTTTATTGGTTGGCCAAACAAGGAGACAGTCGGGGCTAAGTGCCTTCCAAGACTGCCTTACAGGCAGCTTATTGAGGCTGGTTTATATAAGCATGATCAGTTTCAGAATACAAAATGGTGTGTATGTGCAGGTGTGAGTAAGCATTTTATAAGGCCTGGGTTGGACTCCCTGCGCAGGAGGAGATTAGCCATTTTTGTTCATTAGCATGTTAGCTATCTACCTGGGGGTGGAGAATTTACCATGCCTGAGGCAGTTAATGAGCTAAAGGTCATTTGGAGTGCCAGGATGGAGGGCAGGACCTGCTTCAGCTGATTCTGGCTAGCAGGTGGCCGTTTCTTTTGTCATCTAGTTCAAGGAAGTCTCTGCAAAGAAAACAACTTCAGGAAATAGAGTAGAGACAGTGTAGGAACTATCTTGTGAGCCCCAGCTTACATCTTATGTTCCAGGCCCTTCTTTCTTGGTGGTACAGAGGTCCCCTATCTCGTTTGTTTCTCTCTCCTTTTATCTCTTGTAAGATAAAATATGTGACTCAAGTAAGGGTGTGACTTGAAAAAGGGTGGTGACTGGGGTAAAGGTGGTGACATGAGTCACACCCTCTAGTAAGGTGGTGACTCAAGATACATCCCATCCTAATCTTGCTTCATTAACATAATGGACAGCTCACTCCCAAATGAGATCATAAGCACAGGCATAGAGGCTAGGATTTACAACACATCACAAAATGGACGATAATTACACCAGATCACAAAATGGAGGACAACCACACAATACTAGGAATCATGGCCTAGCCAAGTTGACACATATTTTTGGGGGACACAATTCAATACCTAAGAATATTATATGTTAATTTGAGGAAAATCAGCAAATTTACACTATTAAATCTTGCCTTTCAAGAACATAGGGGTCTGATTTAGCATGTGGGCTGTGCAGTCAGACTGTCTGTGTTCAAATCCTGCCTCCGCCATTTGCTGAATATGATCTTTGGCAATTTTATTAATCTTCCTAAGCTCCAGTTTCCTGATCTGTAAAATTGAGGATGATGATAATAATATTTCCCTCACAAAATTAGAATAATCCTCAGAAAGCACTTAGCGAGTTATCTGGCACATGTAAGTACTGTATTCAATAAATGGTACCAATTATTTTTATGGCACAGTATTCAATTTAATTAGGTCTTTTATATTCTTTAATGAGGTTTTATTATTTCTTTGTGTAGCTCTTGAAAATTTTTGTTAATTTACTAATATGCTTATTTTATATAATTGCTGTTTTGAATAGAATCCTTTGTATTGTATTGGTGCTTTTATTATTGATTCTTGAATATTGATCTTCTACTACTCTGCTATCTTATTCAGTTCTCTTATTTGTCATACTAATTTTTAGTTGATTATCTTGGTTTTTCTATGTAGACAATATTTCTCCAGAAGTAGTGATCATATTGTTTCTTCCAGTCAACCTCAATCAGTCTCCCTGTTTCTCTCTCTGTCTCGGTATTGTCTGGGATCATCAGTACGATTTAATAGTGATATTCTTGTTTTTTTGTTCCATTTGTTCATTCGTCCGTTCATTCAGCAGAATTTATTGAGCTCCTACTATGCGCCAGGCACAGTTCTACCTGCCGGAGATACAGTTGTCAACAAAGAGACAAAGTCCCTGCCCTGATAAACATTATGTTTGGTGTGGGATGGTGAGAGACAGAAAAGAAATAAATGAACATATAATGTCAGACAGTGTAATGAAGAAAAATGAAGCAGAAAAAGGGGAAAATATATCTGTTTTACAGCTTTATTTAGATATAATTTACATATCACAAAAGTTCACCCATTTGAAGTGCACAATTCAACGATTTTTCAGTAGATTAACAGAGTTGTGCAACCATCACCGTAATCTAATTTCAGAGCAGTTTCATGAGCCCTAAAAGAAACCCTCTACCCATTAACGGACACTCCCTATTCTTTCTACCATACTCTGCCTCTGCCACACACACCCACACAGGGCTAGGAAACCACTAATCTATTTTCTCTATATATAGATTTTATTGTAAAATGGAAATAAAACTGTATAGTCTTTGGGGAAACCCTGTTGGCATAGTGGTTAAGAGCTATGGCTGCTAACCTAAAGGTCAGTAGTTTGAATCCACCAGGTGCTCCTTGGAAACTCTATGGGGAAGTTCTACTCTGTCCTATAGAGTCGCTATGAGTTGGAATCGACTTGACGGCAGTGGGTTTTTTATGTATTCTTTGGTGACTTGCTTATTTCCTTTCATGTTATGTTTATGCAAATATTCATGATGAAGTCTATAGCTATAGCTCGTTCATTTTTACTACTGCATAGTATTCAACTGTACGAATATACTACAGTGTATTCACTTTTCTGTCATTGAACATTTTTTCTTTTGTTATTAAAAATAATGCTGCTCCAGACACCATACTTTTGGTGCATGTACACAAGAGATTCTCTCATCGCCATCAAGTCAATTCCAACTCATAGCAACTCTAAAGGACAGAGTAGAACTGCCCCATAGGGTTTCCAAGGAGCATCTGGTAGATTCAAACTGCCGACCTCTTGGTTAGCAGTCGTAGCTCTTAACCACTATGCCATCAGGGTTTCCAGAGATTGTCTAGCCAAGGGTATGTTGTTAGGAGTGGAACTGCTGTATAAAGGACATCTTGACATTTACTAGATAATGCAAATTGTTTTTCTAAAGCAGTTGCACCAGTTTTTCCTCTCATTTGCAGTGTGTTAGAGTTCTGGTTGCCCCATATTCCTTCCAACACTTGTAATTGTCATACTTTAAAATTTTCCCTGCTCTGGTGAACATAAAATGGTATCTTATTGTGATTTAATTTTTTAAATGTAATTTCTATATTATATTGTGATTTAATTTATATGTTCATGATTACTAGTCAGGTTGAGCATCTTTTCATTGATTTATTGTCTATTCATATTTCCAATTTTGTGGAATGATTATTCATGTCTTTTCTCTATGGTTCCATTTGGTCATTTGTATATTTCTTTTTAGTTCTAGGAGTTCTTTACATATTTTGCATGCTAGTGTTTTGTCAGTTTATGAATGTAGTAAATATCTTCTCATAGTTTATGACTTTTCACTTTCTGTGTGGTGTCTGTCTTAGTTTCCTATGGCTGCCATAACAAAATACCACAAAGTGAGTGGCTTGAAAGAACAGACATTTATTTTCTCACTGTTCTGGAGGCTAGAAGTCTGAATTCAGGGCATTGCTGGGGCTATGCTCTCTCTCTGTTAGATCTAGGGAAAGATTCTTCCTTGCCTTCTTCAGTTTCTGGTTGCCCTGAGTGTTTCTTCATGTTCCTCGGCTTGCAGACAGATCCTCACATGCTGTCTTCTCCCTCTGTGTGACCCTGTTTCCTGTTTGTTTTCCCCTTTTATAAAACATCAGTCAGCAGGGAATAGGATCAGGACCCAGCCTACTCTGGTATGACCTCGTTTAATTTAACTGATAACAAAAGAAAAACCTTATTTCCAAACAACAGGTACAGGGATGAGGACTTCATATCTTTTGGGGGGACACAATTCAATCTGTAATAGCATCTTTAGATATAGAAAAATGATTAATTTTAAACTTATTTAAATTTATAAATTTCATGAATTTTTTTTCTTTTATGCTGTATGCTTTTTGTGTCTTATTTTAAAATATAGTCCCTGACCCTAAATTTGGAAACCCTGGTGGTGTAGTGGTTAAGTGCTACGGCTGCTAACCAAAGGGTAGGCAGTTTGGATCCACCAGGCGCTCCTTGGAAACTCTATGGGGCAGTTCTACTATGTCAAATAGGGTCGCTATGAGTCAGAATCGACTCGACGGCACTGGGTTTGGTTTTTGGTTTGGACCCGAAATTCATAGATTTTATCCCCTATCCCATGTCATAAGAGAGAGAGAATCCAGTTTCTATTTCTACCCATATGTCTTAGTTACCTAGTGTTGCTGTAACAAAAAAATACCACAAATGGGTGGCTTTAAAAAACAGGACATTGTTTTCTCACAGTTCAGGAGGCTAGAAGTCCGAATTCAAGGAGGAGCTCTAGGGGAAGGTCCTTCTTTGTAGCTCCAGGAGTTCCTTGAAGTTCCTTGGCATTCCTTGGTGTTTGTCTTTCCTTTGTGTGCATCTCTGTGCCTATTCTGCTCTTTTTATAGCTTAGCAGTGATTAGGTTTAGGACCCGCCCTACTCTGGTATGACCTCATTAACTTAACAAAAACCAAAAACCCAAATCTATTGCTGTCGAGTAGATTCCGACTCATAGGCACCCTATGGGACAGAATAGAACTGCCCTATAGGGTTTCTGGAAACCCTGGCGGCGTAGTGGTTAAGTACTACAGCTGCTAGCCAAGAGATCGGTAGTTCGAATCCACCAGGTGCTCCTTGGAAACTCTATCGGGCAGTTTTACTCTGTCCTGTAGGGTTGCTATGAGTCAGAATCCACTCGAGGGCAGTGGGTTTGTTTTTTGGTTTTTATAGGGTTTCTAAAGAACGGCTGGAAACCCTGGTGGCGTAGCTATGGCTGCTAAGCAAAGGGTCAGCAGTTCAAATCCACCAGGCCCTCCTTGGAAACTCTATGGGGCAATTCTGTTCTGTCCTATAGGGTCTCTATGAGTCGAAATCAACTCGACAGCACTGGGTTTTTTGGTTTAAAGAGAGGCTGGTGGATTCCAACTGCCGACCTTTTGGTTAGTAGCCATAGCTCCTAACCACTGTGCCACCAAGGTTCCTTTTTCTTGTTAGAATCATATTTAGACTTACAGGGGTTAGGATTTTAACATATGTTTTGGGGGACGCAATTCAAACCGTAACACCATATGAATAACAAATTGTCTTAGAGCTAATATTTTCCGCTTGAACTGCAATACTACCTCTGTCTTAAATCAAGTTTCTGTTTATGATGGATCCGTTTCTGGTTTCTTTAATTCGTTCCATTGGTCTATATATTTAATCTATATATTTGTCCTTGAGTCCTTTCATTCACTGAATATTTCCTGAGCACCTGCAATGTGTAGGCAAACAGAATAGACCAGAATACTTCAGAACAAAACAGATAAAAATCCCTGCCCTCATGAAGCTTACTCTGCAGTGAAATACCACAATATCTTAATTATTATAGCTTTAAAGCAAGTCTTGATTCTTGTTATGTGGTTGGGCTAGTTCTTTCACTTTGTTTGTAAAAAAAAAAAGTTCAAGTCCTTTAAAAAAACTTTTTCCTTTGAAATAATTCTAGATTCACAGGAAGTAACAAAGAAACATACAGGGAAGCCTGGTGTACCTTTCGTCCAGTTTCCCCTAATCCTAAAATCTTGCATAGCTATATTACAATATCAAAACCAGGAAATTTACATTGGTTCAATCCACCAAGGT
This sequence comes from Elephas maximus indicus, assembly GCF_024166365.1. Taxonomy (NCBI): domain Eukaryota; kingdom Metazoa; phylum Chordata; class Mammalia; order Proboscidea; family Elephantidae; genus Elephas; species Elephas maximus. Next base: position 192,508,614 of record NC_064821.1, read on the forward strand.
TATTTAGATCTCACCGGTTTTACATGCTTGCATTTGTGTGTATATGTGTGTGTGTATGAAACAAAACAGTTGCCGTCAAGTCCATTCTTACGGCAACTTCATGTGTTTCAAAGTAGAACTGTGCTCTATACGGTTTTCAGCGACTGTGACCTTTCAGAAGTAGATGGCCAAGACTTCCTTCCGAGGCACCTCTGGATGGATTTGAACTACCAACCTTTTGGTTAGTAGCCACACACTTCACCGTTTGTGCCATTCATCGCATATGTAAATTTGTGTAACCACCACTACAATCAAGATACAGAACTGTTCCATCACTACAAGGCTCCTTTGTGCTACCCTTTACAGCCACAGCAACTGTCCCCAATCTCCCCTCCCGGTCCCTATCCCTGGCAACCATTAATCTGTTCCCCATCTCTATAATTTTATTACTTAAAGAATTTTTATAAAGAAAATCATATAGTATCTAACACTTTTTTTCAGTCAGCATAATTCCTGTGAGATCCACCTAAGCAGATCCATCCAATAGTTCATTTCTTTTTATTGCCTAGCAGTATTCCATGATATGGTTGTACCAATTCACCCTGAAGGACGTTTGGGTTGTTTGTAGTTTGGAGTTACTATAAATAAAGCTGCTGCAAACATTTATGTACAGATTTTGTTGAATATAAGTTTTCATTTCTCTGAGCTAAATCCCCAAGAGTGTAATTGCTGACTTTATTCTTTTTAAAGAGTGTCTTGGCTCTTCTTGCCCATTTGTTTTCCACGTATATTTTAGAATCGCCTTGTCAAAGTTATGAAAAACCCTTTCAGGATTTTGATTGGAATGCCATTAAATCTACTAGTAATTTAGGGGCGAATTTATAGTATTGAACCTTTCTATCCATTTATATATTTTTTTCTTTAATTTAGTTCTTCTTTAACGCCTTTCAATAATATGCTATGATTTTTCCCTGTTCACTTCTTTTGTTAGATTTATTCCCAGGTACCTGTATCAGGCAAGAAAGGCTAGATTGTGGTGTGGTAATCAAACAACCTCCAAATAATAATGGCTTAAAACCACAAAAGTTAGTTTCTCACCTATGCTACATGTCCATCATGAGTCAGGGGGCCCTGTTCCACATCGCCATCATCCTCACTTTAGCACTCAGGCTTAAAGGGAAGGCATTATGGAACATCGCCAGTCGTATGGTAGAGGGAAAAGAAGCTGGAGCAGCATACACTGGCTCTTAAGCTTCTTTCTAGAAGTGTGTCACTTCCACTCACCCTTCATTGGCTAATGCAAGTCACATGACCAGGTCTGAGTTCAACAGGGTGAGGAAGTGCCAACCCACCACAGACTCAGACACGCCCTGCAGAGAGTTCCATTGGTTGCCATTTCCCTGGAGGAGCACCTCTTGTCCTTAATACCCAGGCTCCATAGAAGATACGTATCTTTTAATACAATGTTTTTTGGTCAATGCTTGGATAGTAAAAATATGTAAAATGTGTGTCCCCCAAACACAAATCAAAAGTTTTAACAAAACAATTGTGGGTGAGTTCTCAAGTTACATTCCAAATACAGTTCGTAGAATGTCAGAGTCATTGATAGAATATCAGAATTAGATGTTTTGAAAAGGGAGCCCAGTGTCAACCAAGGAATGCATGTCTGGGATATTGCTGGCTTTAAGAGAAGTCATGCTACTGCCTGCAAAGGAACTGTTTGTTAATGAGCATATTAATTGTTTGGTGAGGTTTTAAGTGTTTTCTATCCTAACACGGTAGTTTTAAAGTGTTTAGTTTAGTTTTAGAAAATTGACTAGGGGGTTGGGGTTGCAATGTAATGTGTTGTAATTTTTTCCTTTGAAAATAATGGGAAATAGGCTCCTGATTAGTACTTTTGTACAGAATGTCTGATTTTCAGAACTGGACACCTGACAGTAAGCAAAAAGCGCCTGCATTTGTGAGCAGCCTTGATGAGGTATCAGTGTGTCTTATATTAATTGTTGCAGTTGTTAATGATATCTTATTAAAAGCTCATTTCCTAACCATTTATTAATAGTGTAACAATGCAATTGACTTTTATGTTGATCTTCTGTTGAGTCTTCTTTTTAATTCAACTAGTTTGTCTGTACTTGCGATGCAATGAATTACTTAATATGGCCTTTCTAGCCATAGTCTTTGTGACTCACACACAGAGTGATTGAGTGGGACTACGCATATAAGGTATATGGAATCCTAACAAAGTGATTGGTCGGTTTTGCCCTCCTGCTAGACTTAAAATGAGCCATCCCAGGGGCGAAAGGAGAGGATCTCATCACCACCAAGAAAGAAGAGCCTGGAGTGGAACACATCATTTGGACCTACGATCCCTGCGCTGAGAAGCTCCTGGAACCAGCAGGCTAAGAAAGGAGCTGTAACATGAAAGACAGAAAGGGAGAGCTGTAACACCAGAGACAGTGAGAAGCAGTGGCAGAGAAAGAGCGGCAGCAGAACCAGGAGACCAGCAGGAGACCGACAGGAGACAGCACAGTGGGCTTCCTGGGCCATGAGGCGAGAAAGCTGAGTGCCTTCGGGTAGGAGGCTTACTGGTGGAGTAGGGTGCCTCTGGGCACTTATTGGCAGAGCTGAAAGAGCTTTGTAACATTTGCCTGAGCCAGGCGGAGGGGTGGAGGTGCCAAGGGCCAGGGAGAGGCCTGCCTGCAGGCACAGCTGAGAAGAAGCTATCTTGACTGAAGAACTGTATACTGAGTCATTCTTGAACCTAAGTTGTAACCTGTTATTTCCCTAATAAATCTCATAATCAAGAGTATTTTCTGTGGGTTCTGTGTGGCCATTGGAAGGAATTATTGAACTCAGCAGAGTAGAGAGTGCCGTGGGAGGGACAGATGGTATTAGAATTGGTAAAAAAAAAGGCTGGTAAAAGGAGGTATGCCTGACCTCTGCCTCATAGGAATCAGCCTTGGGCTGTTGAACTTGATTCTCCTTCCTCATTGTGAAATTAGAGGAGGTCAGATGCCTCCTCCATGCCATTTTTTACAATACTTACGTTCTTTTGTGTTTTCCATGTAAATAATCTGTTCTATGAATAATAACAGATTTATCTCTTCCTTTCTAATCTGTATACATTTTATTTGTTTACCCTTTGGGGGGGTGGTCTTACTGTTCAGGGTAGAAACCGTAATATAGCAAATAGTGGCTTAAACACATGTCTACGATTCTTTGACACCTCTCCCAAAAAAGGTAGAGTCCAATTTTCCTCCCCTTGACTATGGACTGCCTTAGTGACTCACTTATGATGAACAAAATTTGGCAGAGCTAATGCTGTGCAACTTCCAACTCTCGGGCATAAAATGAAATGTGGTATTGCTCCCCCCCCCCTTCTTCTTCTCACCCCCTCTCTCTGCATGCACCTTGGGAACCCTGAGCCAACATGTAGAAGCCCCACTACCCTGACCACCATGCTTCAGAGACCATGTACAGGGACCACGTAGAGATAGCAAGAGATGCCTAGCCTTCTGTCTCTAGAGGAGTTAACCACTACGTCACCAGGGCTTTCTATATAAGATTACAATGACCTTTTCCTTGAAAGTTGGGTAAATCTCATCTGGAAATTATCTGGGCCTGGTGTTTTCTTATAGGAAAAATTTAAATACTGACTCAATTTCCTTAATGGTTATGGGACTTTATTCTACTTTTCTATTTTTCTTGAATCTGCCTTAGTAAATTATATAGTCTAGGAAATTGTTTATTTCATCTGTCTTTGAATTTTTTTTTGAATTATTGGCATTGATTTGTTTTTTTTCTTTTTCTCCATTTTTTTTATTGTACTTTAAATGAAGGTTTACAGAGCAAATTAGTTTCTCATTAAACAATTAATACACATTGTTTTGTGACATTGGTTGCCAACCCCACTACATATGAACACTCTTTCTCGACCTTGAGTTGCCCTCTTCCAGCTGTCCTGTCGCCTCCTGCCTTCTCATCCTTGCCCCTGGGCTGGTGTATACATTTAGTCTCGCTTTGTTTTATGGTCCTGTCTAATCTTTGACTGAAGGGTGAACCTCAGGAGTGACTTCAGTACTGAGTTAAAAGGGTGTCCAGGGGCATAATTTTATGTTTTAAATTTCTACCATATCTGGATTAATATTTCCTTTTCCATTTCTAGTATTGCTTATTTGTGCTCTCTCTCTCTGTTTCTCTCTCCTTCTTTCCCACCAAAGCAATTTTTTCAAAAGTTTATCAGTTTTTAAAACATCAACTTTGGGTTTGTTGATCCTTTGTTTTCAATTTCATTTGTTTCTCTACTTAATTGTTATTTCTTTTCTACTGATTTTTTCATATTTATCCTGTTGTTCCTTTTCTAATTGCTTAAGCTGGCTTATTATTTTTGGCCTCTCTACTTTTCTAACTATAAGCATTTAAAGTTATTAATTTCCTGTCTTATATATTTTTAAAATTTAATTTAAATAATTTCATTTTTGTATTTCTAAAGATCCTGTTTAGTACTTTTTCCTGTCAAAGTCATTTTTATAGCCTTTTACTTATTATTCATGTTTTTGCGTCTTTTTTTTTTTTTTTAGGAAACATACCCATTACATATATTTGTTATTTTTCATATGGTAATTTCAATGCAAAAGGCTTTGTGAGTCTGATCTTGCTGCTGGTGCTTTCACATGGCGCTTTGTTTCCTTGTGCATTCTGTAATTTGTGTGTGTGTGTGTGTGTGTGTTTGTGTGATCTGATTCATTGGAACTGTACCTCTAGGTAATTTGTGAGGCCTACATTAAAGATATATTTCTTCGGAAAGGATTTGCTTTGGGTTCTGCTAGGCATGTAGGACATACTCTAAATTTGGGACTCACTTTAAATTCTTGGCTTGGAGTTTTTTGGCCCATGTAAGTAGCCTGAATTTGAGCATCAAATGTTTGTGAGGGCCAACTTGATGCTTATGAATTATCTGGGAAGATTTCTCTCTCTCCACCCAGAGCTAACTCCTTCTCCCTTTCTAAGGCCGGTTTTCCTTTCTAGTTCATTCTTTCACTGAGAGTATAGCCCTTTGGGGGCCCTGGATTTATGCAAGGTTTTAAACCAACTCTCCAGTCTTCAAGGACATTAAGCTTTGTCTTCTTATTCACAGCATGGTGGTTAGAACGAAGGTTCTAGTTTACCAGGGATAGGAGGGTGCCCATTGGAAAGCTGCTGACTCAGTGCTCATTCACCCTCTGAATTTGTGATTTTGCTTTATTTCGGCCTCTGAGGAATTCTCTTACTTTCTTGCCAGCTCAGCTATGCATATAAAGAGATTTTACGGTAGTGGAATAATTTGGAAGAGGCTAGTGGTGACAGTTGTACAACATAATGAATGGATATAATCGTTGCTGACTTGTAAAAATTGTTGAATTGGCAAATGTTTTGTTATATATTTATGTATATATATGCCACAATAAAAAATTTTTATTCAGTATTTTTATGTGTTTTTTTAAGCAGAGAACTTTTTCTGTTTTGTTTGCTTTTTGTTTGTTTGTTCAATCTTTAATGATAATTTGTCTCCATATCGCCGGAATTCCCACTCATTATCCAACCCACTTCAGGCTTGTGTCCGTTCCCACCATTTCACTGAAACTGCTCTTATTGAGCCCAGTAACCATCTCCATGTTGCCATATCCAGTGGACCTTTTGGTGAGATTGCCTTACTTGACCTATCAGCGGTACTCAGCAGTTTTTATCACTATTCTTTCTTAAACATTCAAAAAGTAGATATTAATGATATTAAAATTGTCTTTTGGCTTCAAGACTTATTTGTTCCACTGCACCATGATGTCTCAACACAGGTATTGAAAACTTATGTGTATTAAGTATTTATTTAATTGATAGCATTGGAATCGATATAATAAATGATAAAAAAAAAAATTATTTCCAAAACTTTTAGGCTCCTTGTGTGACAGCTGACATTTACTAATGCAAAATGAAATATGACCATACCTCTCCTTATGGTCATAATCACCCAAGCCATCAGTAAGCCATTAATAACACGTTATAACTAGGAGGAAGACCCTGGTGGCGTAGTGGTTAAATGCTATGGCTGTTAACCAAGAGGTCGGCAGTTGAAATCTGCCAGGCGCTCCTTGGAAACCCTACGGGGCAGTTCTACTCTGCCCTGTAGGGTCGCTATGAGTCAGATTCGACTCGATGGCAGTGGGTTTGGTTTGGTAACTAGGAAAGAATTAGTTTTTGGAGAGGATGAATAATCTATGGCTATTTTTTTTTTTTTATCCACTGTAGCCATGCTCATTCATCCTCGCCAAAAACTAATAGCTATCCACTACAGAGGGAGCCCTGGTGGCTTAGTGGTTAAGCGGTTGGCTGCTAACCAAAAGGTTGGTGGTTTGAACCCAGCAGCAGCTTCCCTTTTCTAACAATTTGGTCTAGTCACTTCCCTGAACATGCTTATCTACTTTTCTGCCTCTGTGTCACCCTTACTTCTATGCTTCCTTTCTGTATTTTCCTCTACTTAGCAATCTCATTCTGTCCAATTTTTCTTTCTTTCAAGGTTCACCTTAAGTTCCCCCTCTTCTATGAAGCCTTCCTTCTGATTGTCACAGGAAGCTTCTGACCTGGCTGCCAATGTTCCCTGCCTTCTGATATTCATGCCCTTATACAATCCCCTCCATTTAAGTGTGGGCTGGACCTGATGACTAGCTTCAAACAAAGAGAATCCAGCAAAAGTGATAGAATGTTACTTCTGTGACTTCCGTCTTACTAGCATTCTCTTTCTGGCTAGCACCCTTGCCCCCTCTTGCTCACTCTGATGCTGTGAGATGCTCTACAGAGAATTACTTGGCAAGGAACTTGGGGAGGCCTCAGTACAACAATCAGTGAGTAATTGAATCCTGACAATAATGTGTGAGGTTGAAAGCAGATCCTTGCCAGTTGAACCTTCAGATGAGACTGCAGCCCTGGCTGACACCTTGATTACAGTCTTGTGAGAGACCCTGTAGCAGAGAACCCAGGTCAGCCACACCTGTATTCCTGACCCACAGAAACTATAAGATAAAAAGATGTGTTTTTTAAGCCATTAAGTTGTGGGCAATTTCACAGACTGTATGGTGGACTGATGGATGTTAACTGACGCATACCTGTAGCTAAATCTAGCTGACCCTTCCCTTCCCAAGGGTGGGCACATGACTTAGGTCTGGCCCATCAGAGCTCTCCTGTACTCTTCTGCCATCCACATCAGCTTAGGGCTAGGCAAGCAACAACCCTACCAAGCAGGACCAATCAGAGTCCTCCTCAGCGTTTATATGGGGAGATAATGAAGAAGTTGGCCTCTTCCTCCAGGTCATTAATCCAGAGGTCATCTTACCACATATGGAGTATGGCTGTCTGAAGAATCAAGTCAAAGTGGTATCACTAAACTGAAAGATGAATAAAGTAGAGCCCTGAGGACATCAGTGATCCATGCCTGAATCTACCGGAATCCAGACACATCCTCGGCCTTTTCCATTTTGGGAGTCAGCAAACTCCTTTTTACAGTTAAAGTTTCTGACATTTTGCATCTGATGGTGCCTTGCCTAATACAAATATAATATTAACTTTATTTGAATTAAACAGAAACAAAGCAAAATGGAATGAAAGTGGAAGAAATGTTGAACTTCAAATAAATCTTTCTTTGAAACAACAGACAGTTTCTGAAAGATCCTTTAAAGCTAAACAAAACATATTATGAAGAACATTAATGGGTTGAGGTAATTGGGTTTTGTGGTTTAACTTGAAGTTTCTTTTGTTTTTAATGATGACTTGTGTCTTAGGCTGGGTTCTCTAGAGACGCAAAACAAGTAAACTGTATAAATATGTATAGTGAGAGATTTATATCAAGAAGATGCTCACAGGGTTGTATATGGGGCTCGAAAGTCCCAAGTCCGTGGGTCAGACTTCTCCTGGCTCATAAGCTCATAGGCTGCCAACCAAGAAAAAGTCCCACTGCAGTCGTCGATTCCAACTCATAACAACCCTATAGGACAGAGTAGAACTGCCCCACAGGGTTTCCAAGGAGTGCCTGGTGGATTCGAACTGCCGACCTTTTGGTTAGCAGCCATAGCTCTTAACCACTACACCATCAGGGTTTCCAGAGACTGACAAATCCCAAGTTTGGAAGAGAAGAGGGCAGGTAAGCTGCTAGCTCAAGTCCCAAGAACTGGAGGTCAGATGAACAGGAGCCAGCTGCAGGATCCAGAGTGAGCAAAACTCAGGAGCCTTGCCAGAAAGTTCAGCTGTATTGGATATAGGCCACACCCCCAAAGAAACTCCAGTTCAACTGATTGGCTACTCACAGCAGATCCTATTGTGGAGGTGATCACATTATATCAAATCTCATCTTGGAGGCAATCGCATCATTATATGACTGCCAGACTACATCGTAACTGCCAAACCACTGAGAATCATGGCCCAGCCAAGTTGACACACAACTTTAATGATCACAACTTGTTTTCCACATTGCCAGAAATGGAAATCCCATTCCTTCTTTGCTCTGTCCCATGCTGCTTCAGCCCCTCTGCTTGCAGCAGAAAACTTCTTTGAACATAAGTTTCCAGAACAACTTAGTCAATCATCTCAAAGACTAAAAGACATCTCTGATGTCTAACTAGTCAACCAATCAACCAAACAAATCCCCTTAGCTATTTTTTAAAAAGCGGAGCAAAGTTTAAGCCTTGAGGCTACCTTTTGGACAATTCTTTAAATTAATTGTTGTTGTTGGGTGCCGTGGAGTCGAATCTGACTCATAGTGACTCCGTATGACAGAGTAAACTGCCCCATAGGGTTTTCTTGGCTGTAATCTTTATGGAAGCAATTCGCCAGGTCATTCTCCTGCAGAGCTGCTGCGTGGGTTTGAACCGCCGATATTTCTTTCCATTAGCAGCCAGGCATTTAACTGTTTGCCCCACTAGAGCTCCTTAATAGGGGCAGAAATTAATAAGGTGGACTGATCTGTAAGCAAAATATCCTTTTATGTGACGTGGGGAGGGGGCGCATATCTTCAGGAAAAATAAAAGCACCAAAAAAAGGAGAAAGGAAGATGTCTATTGGCTACAGGCATAGCGAGGGTAATGAGTGCCTGGGGTAATCTCTAAATTTGCCCTCCCCCACCCCATCTCCCGTCAACAGAGGTGGGAGTGATTCACTGGCTAGCGCCCCCTTGGACTTGTGCCCAGGGCCAAATGCCCCACTCTAATCCTCCCTCGCTAAGCCTCTGCACCTATTATACATTTGAAGTGAATTGATTTAATTCAAATGCTTCCAATGCATCATTCAAACTATTCCCTCATTGCTTTCTTGTACACAGATCCATTTAAAAAAAAAAAAAAATTGCTGTCCAGTCAATTCCGACTCGTAGTGACTCTATACGACAGAGTAGAACTGCCCCATAGGGTTTCCAAGGAGCTCCTGGTGGATTCAAACTGCTGACCTTTTGGTTAGCAGCTGTAGCACTTAAACACTATGCCACCAGGGTTTCCTGGACATAGACGACAGTGTAGGATAAATCCGTGTATTATTGTGTTCTTGGTACTCAATTTTCTTTTGTTGTTGTTCCAAGGGTTAAAAAACACAACTCTTTTTAGAGAATCTTTAGAATTTTTTGAAGTAATTTGGCTGCTGGCACCAAGTATTCTCCAGGGCATTTTATCCAAAGGAGAACCACTTAGTCTATATTCTCCTGGAAGGACTCTAAGTTATCATGGAGTCTAATAACATGTTTAATAAATGTAAGACACATTTTATATAACTGTCATCTGATCCCAACAATGAAGGGTGCTCTGCAGTGGAAGCTGGACCTGGTCATGGTTTATAAACTTCAGAAGGATCAACCCCACCTCGAGCAGTTGTCCGTGGCTTTAGGTCTCTGTTCAATAAATGTTATTGGAGATCCAAAATGCCAGGTGAGGAAAAAATTCACTCACACTCATGTTTCTTGTGGCAGGTTAGCTATCCTGAGACTACTCTCTTTTGTCATAAGCTTTCCCGTGATTTAATAAACATCGGTTAACCACTCTTAATTGTGTTAGAATAAAAATTTTAGCTATATTTATATCTGTCTGTGTGGTTATTTCTTGTTCCCTACCCCAGTAAATATTGATGTTCAATTTTCAAGCTGGCAAGAGACTTTGAATGTCTGAGAATAGATTTCCATATGACAGCCACAGAGCTAAATGGACAACACGGTGCCACCAAGGTTCTGGTGGCCTAAGATCAACCTTTAAGTCCTGGCCGTCCTGGTTGTCGGCTCTATGACTTTCCTAGGTCAAGTTCTGAAACCGCCTGAGCCCCAGTTTCTTCATTTATAAAACTAGGGTAATAGTATCCCTCTTAACGAGCCCTGGTGGCGCAAAGGGTTAAGTGCTTGGCTGCTAACTAAAAAGTTGGCGGTTTGAACCCACCTAGTGGCTCCATGGCTCCATAGGAGAAAGATCTGGCCATCCACCTCTGTAAAGATTACAGCCTAGAAAACTCTATGGGGCAGTTCTACTCTGTCATTTGGGGTTGCTATGAGTCAAAATCAACTGACAACACCCAATAACAAATATCCCTCTTGCTTACTTCATTGGGTTGTTGTGAGGATCAAATGAAATAATGGATAGAACACTGCTTTGGAATCAAGGAAGGGGTAGATAAAATGTTGCTTATTACTCATATAGCATCCTGGACTGTTTCTAAAAAGTTCCTTCATTTGTTAGAACTTACACACCTAATTACCAAAATGGCATTTACAGCACAAGACCCAATCACTTCTATGTAAATTCAGTACGGCAGCTTCCTATAAATAATTAAAAAAAAAAAAGACTGCAGTTAGTGGAAACGAAATTTGGAGTTTTAGGTATCCAAAGGTAATGCTTCTCCCTTAGACATTGGGCAGCCGGTTCTAAGTCAAAGACGTTTCTCATTGGCTGCTGCTAACGATAATCTACACTTCAACAAATAGCACTTGACTTCCTGGAGAGAAATCTCTCAGTGGTCTGCACTTCTTCCTGGGTGTCGGCATTCTTGCTCACTCCACCGTGGAGGTTGTGATCAGGGCGCCCCCTGCAGTTGACTACAGCTTTTGCATCGCTGGGGGCTGGAGTTGCGGTCCTGATGTCTGAGGAAAGGAGCCACGGAATCCGCTCAAATTGCTATTTGGGCCCTTGGCTGGAGCCCTGGGGGGTGCGGTTCTTTTCTTTTAATGCTCGAGTCCCAAAGTGGCTGGGCATCTTGCCCAAAGGTAAAACAGATCATTTTGTTAACAGTTGCCTTTCAGCCCATCAGCTTGGGAAGGAGAATCGAGGCTTTAAGACACCATTTACAATAGCAACACAATGGTAGTTATACAGGTTTTTGTTGTGTGCCGTCGAGTCTATTCCAACTTATACCACTACCACTGCCGCTCGAGTCGATTCCGACTCATAGCGACCCTACAGGACAGAGTAGAACTGCACCATAGAGTTTCCAAGGAGCGCCTGGTGGATTGGAACTGCTGACCTCTTGGTTAGCAGCTGTAGCACTTAACCACGAAGCCACTGGGGTCTCTGTTATTCCAACTTATATCGACCTTATATGAGGCTGTTCTACTAGCCCATAGAGTTTCCTAGTCTATCATCTCCACGGAAGCAGATGGCCAGGTCTTTTCTCCCATAGAGCGGGCTGGTGAGTTTGAAACGCCAACCATTTGGGTAACAGCTGAGCCCTTAACCATTCTGCTACCAGGGCTCCTTATTCCAAACCAAAACCAAACCAGCTGCCGTTGAGTCAATTCTGATTCATAGCGGCACTATAGGACGGAGTAGAACTGCCCCATAGGGTTTCCAAGGAGAGCCTAGTGGATTTGAACTGCTGACCTTTTGGTTAGCAGCCAGCTCTTAGCCACTATGCCACCAGGGTTTTCGGGCTCCTTATTAGTTATATATAACCCCCCCCCCAAAACCAAACCCATTACCGTCCAGTCAATTCCAACTCATAGTAACCCTATAGACAGAGTAAAACTGTTCCTTAGGGTTTCCAAGGAGCCGCAGAGGGATTCAAACCGCTGACTTTTTGGTTAGCAACCGAGCTCTTAACCAGTGCACCACAAGGGCTCCACTGTCAGTTATGTATAAAAAAAACCCGAAACCATATCCATTGCTGTTGAGTCGATTCTGACTCATAGTGACCCTATAGGACAGAGTAGAACTGCTCCATAGTTTCCAAGGAGTGCCTGGTGGACCTGAACTGCCGACTTTTTGGTTAGCAGCCGTAGCACTTAACCACTACATCACCAGGGTTTCCGTTATGTATAGAAGTAAATAAATGTAAGCCTTCTATGAAGAAAACTGTAAAACTTTATTGAAAGATGGTTAAAAAACATAACAAAACAAACCAACAAAAACCCTAAAGAAAGAAAATCTGAGGAATGAAACAGATTAGTGGACAACCAAACAAACAAACCCTAAAGAAAGAAGACCAGAGGAATGAAACTGGTTTCTGGACGGGATGACTCACTATCACGTCAATTCCAACTCCAGTCAAATCCCTTCTCCCTCTCCTTGGTCCCCTATTTCACCTCAAAACACTAAGTTCTGTTGGTCTGCTTCTTTCTCTCCCATTTGCCCACTTTACATCTCTCCACTTTCACTGATTTCTAACTTATTTCAAGTCTTCCTGATTTCTCTCCTGAATTACTAAAACAGTTGCTTAACTGTTTCTCTTTTCCAGTCCATCTTCCCACAGCTGCATCTAAGTTTGACTGTCTAAAATGCTCATCTAAGCATGTAATTCTCTGCTTACCACCCTCCAATGACTCAACCTAAACTCCTAGCAAGGCATCCCCAGGACCTCTTCTCCAGCCTCTCCCTTTAAAAAAAAAAAAAATTATTGTGCTTTAAGTGAAAGTTTACAAATCAAGTTAGTCTCTTGTACAAAAATTTGTATACACCTTGCTATATACTCCTACTTGTTGTTAGGTGCCGTTGAGCCGGTTCCAACTCATAGCGACCCTATGCACACCAGAACGAAACACTGCCCAGTCCTGTGCCATCCTTACAATCGTTATGCTTGAGCTCATTCTTGCAGCCACTGTGTCAATCCATTTCATTGAAGGTCTTCCTCTTTTCCGTTGACCCTGTACTTTACCAAGCACGATGTCCTTCTCCAGGGACTGATCCCTCCTGACAACATGTCCAAAGTATGTAAGACGCAGTCTCGCCATCCTTGCTTCACTCCTAGTTGCTCTTCCTTTAATGACAAAGCATACTCCTTCTCTCCACCCTGTAGTCCCTGTGTCCATTCAGCAAGCTGCTGTCCCCCTCTACCTTCTCATCTCCCTTGCAGACAGGAGCCGCCCACATAGTCTCACGTGGCTACATGAGTCAAGAAGCTCGCTCCTCACCAGTATCACTGTCTGTCCCATAGTCCAGTTCAATCCCTGTCTGAAGAGTTGTCCAGCCTTTCCCTTTTCTCATTCCCACTCCCGCGAGGCTGAAGCGCTTATAATCCTCCAAGGGGCCCGGGCTCCTTTTGCTGGGAACTCCCCACTCCTACTCCCACTGTCACTCTCCCCCCTTCCCCTTGTCACCTGATGAGATCCTGTTAATTAGTCAGAACTAAACTTGAGCTCCAACCTCCTCGGGGGAGCCCTCCTTGATCAGCCAAGGTTCAGTTAGCTGGTCTGCCTAACCTAACCTCAACTTCCTTATCTGCAAAATGGACATGTGGATTTGCTATCTGCCCAGGTGGCACAGTGGTTAAGCGTTAGGCTGCTAACCAAAAGTTTCGCAGTTTAAATCCACCAGCTGCTCCTCGGAAACCTTATGGGGCAGTTCCACTCTGTCCTATAGGGTTGCTGTGAGTCGGAATCGATCTGACTCAACAGCAGTGGGTTTGGTTTTTTGGGGTTTAGAGGTAGAAGTCCCTGAGTGGCACAAATGGTTAAGTGGTCCAGCAGTAGCCAAGAGGTTTGTTGTTCAAACCCACCCGGAGGTCCCTCAGAAGAAAGGCCTGTTGATCTACTTCTGAAAGGTCACATCCTTGAAAACCCTATGGAGCAGTTCTACTCAACCACTAACGACAACCGGACAAGTGGTACGTAGGGTGGCCATACATTCAGGTTGATGCCTATTGGCCCTAAGTCATGTCTGGTTAGTGTCCCCTGAGAACGGAAACCATCTATAACCACACGGCCTAACAGGATGCATTAACATGACTTAGATTCCAGGAAACTTGTGCCAAGAAGATAAAGTTACAAATAGCTTTGTTGCAAAGCTTTGTTGTTTGTTTCAGGAACTTTTAGAAAATCCATTTATCTGAACATAGACCATTCAGCTAGGCCCTATCAAGGAATAGCCCTCTTCCCAGAACAGTCGGGCAATGACTCAACTGGCTATCAAAGGGCTGTTTACGCCCAAAGGCTGGCTTCAAAACCCTCTCCTCTCTGTGTCCACCAGCACTAAACTATCAGCCCCCCGCCCCTAGTCTTGCATTGAAAGACCCAATTTAAACCAGACGCATAAAACCTTATAAATCTCTTGCATATGACCTCCTCCTCCTGAGCTGTAACTAAGACTCTGTCAGGCAGTGGTCTCCCTTGCTGCAGTGAACAATACGCTTATCTTTGCTGGATGTACAGGTTTGTTTTTATTTATATATATTTATTTATTTATTGTGCTTTAAGCGAAAGTTTACAAATCAAGTCAATCTCTCACACAGAAAGCTATACACACCTTGCTCTGTACTCCTAGCTGCTCTCCCCCTAATGAGACAGCACATTGCTCCTCTCCTTCCCGTGTTCGCCCTGTCGTACAGGTTATTTTGATGATGTCTTTGAGGAGTCAGAGGTTGATGGCCCTTTTACTCTCATAAGTGTCCCAGTTTGGATGCTAAATTAAATGACCCCTGTTACTATACATTATGTTTCCCTATTTGAATGTAACATTTATTGTTCTCCTTTAATCCTCACAACCCTAAGAGGTAGGTCTTATTATTATAATCATTGCACAGATATGAATATTAAGCACAGAGAAAGCAGTGCAGTGAATTATTTAATGTGGTCTTTCATAGTCTTTATAATTCCCACCAAATGAGTGGGTGGGACTATGCAAATGAGGTGCTTGTGGCCCACCAAGGGGATTGGATAGCTGGCTAATAATGTAAATAATGTCCATGGCACCCTTGTGGGGGTGGGATCGTGCAAAAAAAGTGTATGAAACCCTAACGAGGGGACTGGTCAGTTTTGCCAACCCGCTAGGCTCAGAGGGAGACATGGGGAGAGAGAGAGAGGACCTATAACACAGACGGCAGGGAGAGCCGGCGGAGTGAGATGCACGAACCAGGAGAACTGGAGAGACAGCTGCCATGGGGCTTGCTGACCCATGGAGCTAAGAGTTGTAACTCTTGTCCAAGAAGGCCCCCAGCAGGGCCCAGCGGCAGAGGCTAAGAAGCCGTCCTAATCAAAGTACTGTATTTTGAGTCATTCCTGATCTACAGTTGTACCTTGTTACTACCCTAATTAGCCACTTAAGTGTAAATATGCTTCCTGAGTTCTGTGAGATGTTGCAGCAAATTACTGAACCCAAGATGGGAGGGAGAGGACTGAGGGGAGGGGGAGTAGTCGATGTTAGAGATGACAGAGTGGGACAGTAGTTTGGAAAAGTTGGACATTTGGGTCGTCTTTAACCTCCGCCTCATAGGGGCCAGCTTGGTGTTGATCCTTATAAAATAAATTATTTATTTAGAAGCTAAGTAACTTGTCTGAGGGGAAGAGACTGCATTCTAACCCAGGGAATCTGACTCTAGAACTGATACGGTTTTTTAAAAAATTAGTTTTGTTTTTAGTTTAATAATAACCACAAACTTATAGACTAGTTACAAGTATAGCACAAAGAACTTTCTCCCCTCAATCCTTTGGAGAGTGAGTTGCCAACCTGATGCCCTGTTACCCTCCCCCCCCATACTTTAATGTGTAATTTCTACAAACGAGGACATTTTCCTACATAACCACAACCCCCTACGGCCGTCGAGTGCATTCTGACTCATAGCGACCCAATACGACAGAGTAGAACTGCCCCATAGGGTTTCAAAGTCTGTAATCTTTATAGAAGCAGGCTGCCCTATCCTTCTCCTGCAGATCTGCTGGTGGGTTCAAACTGCCACCTTTCCCATAATCACAACATAGCCATCGAAATCAGGAAATTAACATTGGTAAGTAACTACCGTCTAATCCTCAGACCCCATTCAAGTTTTGCCTAATGTCCTGATAATCACCTTTACGCCAGAAGATTCTAAGTCACACGTTGCATTTAGTTCTTATGTCCCTTTACTCTCCTTCCGTCTGGAGCTATTCCTCAGGCTTTCCTTGATTTTCATGACCTTGACATTTTTGAGAATTACAGGTTATTTTGTAAAATGTCCCTCAAATGCCTTTGTCTGATGTTTCCTTAGGATTAGATTCAAGTCACGCATCTGTCTTCGTTACCTAGTGCTGCTGTAACACAAATCACAAGTGGAAGCCTTTAAAGAACAGAAATTTATTTTCTCACAGTTCTGGAGGTGGAAAGTCCAAATCAGGGTCTCATGTCAACCAAAAGAAAAAGAAAAAAACCAAACCGGTTGCTGTCAAGTTAATTCCAACTCATAGAAACCAGGCTGTGTCAATTTCTTCTCCTAGTTTCTGGTGTCTGCTAATGATATTGGCATTCCTTTGGTTGTAGACAATCCTCCACGTCATCTGTCTTCCCCTATGTGTGTGTGTCTCTGTGTCTATTCTGGTCTTTTTTTTTTTTTTTTTTGTGCTTTAGGTGAAAGTTTACAAATCAAGTCAGTCTCTCATACAAAAATTTATGTACACCTTGCTATATACTCCTAATTGCTCTCCCCCTAATGAGACAGTACGCTCCTTCCCTCCACTCTTTCTTTTCATGTCCATTCGGCCAGCTTCTAACTCGCTCCGCCCTCCGATCTCCCCTCCAGACAGGAGATGCCAACATAGTCTCATGTGTCTACCTGATCCAAGAAGCTCACTCCTCACCAGTGTCATTTTCTATCCCACTGTCCAGGCCAATCCCTGTCTGAAGAGTTTGGCTTTGGGAGTGTTTCCTGTCTTGGGCTAACAGAAGGTCTGGGGACCATGACCACCGGGGTCCTTCTAGTCTCAGTCAGACCATTAAGTTTGGTCTTTTTACAAGAATTTGGGGTCTGTATCCCACTACTCTCCTGCTCCCTCAGGGGTTCTCTGTAGTGTTCCTTGTCAGGGCAGTCATGGGTTGTAGCCGGGCACCATCTAGTTCTTGTGGTCTCAGGCTGATGTAGTCGCTGATTCATGTGGCCCTTTCTGTCTCTTGGGCTCGTAATTACCTTGTGTCCTCGGTGTTCTTCATTCTCCTTTGCTCCAGGTGGGATGAGACCAATTGATGCATCTTAGATGGCTGCTTCCTAGGGTTTAAGACCCCAGATGCCACTCTCCAAAGTCTGACGCAGAATGTTTTCTTAATAGATTTTATTACGCCAGTTGACTTAGATGTCCCCTGAAACCATGGTCCCCAAACCCCTGCCCCTGCTACGCTGGCCTTCTAAGCATTCGGTTTATTCAGGAAACTTCCTTGCTTTTGGTTTAGTCCAGTTGTGCTGACCTCTCCTGTGCTGTGTGTTGTCTTTCCCTTCACCTAAAATAGTTCTTATCTACTATCTAATTAGTGAATGCCCCCCTCCCTCCCTTCCTCTCTCTTCCCTCTTGTAACCATCAAAGAATATTTTCTTCTCTCTTTAAACTATTTCTTGAGTTCTTATAATAGTGGTCTTATACAATATCTGTCCTTTTGCAACTGACTAATTTCACTCAGCATAATGCCTTCCAGATTCCTCCATGTTACGAAATGTTTCACAGATTCATCACTGTTCTTTATTGATGCATAGTATTCCATTGTGTGAATATACCATATTTATACATTCATCTGTTCATGGGCACCTTGGTTGCTTTCATCTTTTTGCTATTGTAAATAGTGCTGCAATGAACATAGGTGTGCATATATCTGTTCCTGTAAAGGCTCTTATTTCTCTAGGATATATTTCAAAGAGTGGGACGGCTGGATCGTATGGTAGTTCTATTTCTAGTTTTTTAAGGAAGAGCCAAATCGATTTCCAAAGTGGTTGTACCATTTTCCATTCCCACCAGTAGTGTATAAGTGTTCCAGTCTCTCCACAACCTCTCCAACATTTACTATTTCTTTGTTTTTTGGATTAATGCCAGCCTTGTTGGAGTGAGATGGAATCTCATTGTAGTTTTGATTTGCATTTTGAATGTCTAATGATCGTGAGCATTTCCTCCTGTATGTGTTAGCTACCTGAATGTCTTCTTTAGTGAAGTGTCTGTTCATATCTTTTGCCCATTTTTTAATTGGGTTATTTGTCTTTTTGTAGTTGAGTTTTTGCAGTATCATGTAGATTTTAGAGATTAGGCGCTGATTGGAAGCGTCATAGCTAAAAACTTTTTCCCAGTCTCTAAGGAAATCTTTTTACTGTTTTGGTGAAGTCTTTGGATGAGTAGAGGTGTTTCATTTTTAGGAGCTCCCAGTTATCTAGTTTTTCTTCTGCACTGTTAGTACTGTTTTGTATGCTGTTTATGCCATGTATTAGGGCTCCTAATGTTGTCCCTATTTTTTTTTCCATGATCTTTATCATTTTAGATTTTAGATTTAGGTCTTTGATCCATTTTGAGTTAGTTTTTGTGCATGGTGTAAGGTATGGGTCTTGTTTCATTTTTTTGCAGATGGCTATCCAGTTGTGCTAGCACTGTTTATTAAAAAGACTGTCTTTTCCCCATTTAACTGACTTGGGGCCTTTGTCAAATATCAATTGCTCGTATGTGGATGGATTTATGTCGGATTCTCAATTCTGTTTCATTGATCTATGTATCTGTTGTTGTACCAGTATCAGGCTGTTTTGACTACTGTGGCGGTATAATAGGTTCTAAAACCAGGTAGAGTGCGGCCTCCCACTTTGTTCTTCTTTTTCAGTAATGCTTTACTTCTCCAGGGACTCCTTCCCTTCCATATGAAGTTGGTGAGTTGTTTCTCCATCTCATAAAAAAACGCTGTTGGAATTTGGATTGGAATTGCGTTGTATCTGTAGATTGCGTTTGGTAGAATAGATATTTTTACAATGTTAAGTCTTCGTACCCATGAGCAAGGTATGTTCTTACACTTATGTAAGTCTCTTTTGGTTTCTTACAGAAGTGTACTGTAGTTTTCTTTGTATAAGTCTTTTACATCTCTGGTAAGTTTTATTCCTCAGTATTTTATCTTCTTGGGGGCTACTATAAATTGCATTGATTTGGTGATTTCCTCTTCAATGTTCTTTCTGTTGGTGTAGAGGAATCCAACTGATTTCTGTGTATTTGTCTTGTATCCTGATACTCTGCTGAACTCTTCTATTAGTTTCAGTAGCTTCCTTGAGGATTCCTTAGGGTTTTCTGTGTATAAGATCATGTCATCTGCAAATAGAGATACTTTTACTTCTTCCTTACCAATCTGGATGTCCTTTATTTCTTTATCTAGCCTAATTTCTCTGGCTAGGACCTCCAACAAAATGTTGAATAAGAGTGGTGATAAAGAGCATCCTTATCTGGTTCCCGATCTCCAGGGGAATGCTTTCAGGCTCTCTCCATTTAGGAGGATGTTGACTATTGGCTTTATTATGTTGAGGAATTTTCCTTCTATTCCTATTTTGCTGAGAGTTTTTATCATGAATGGGTGCTGACCTTTGTCAAATGCCTTTCCTGCATCAATTGATAAAATCATATGATTCTTGTCTTTTATTTTATTTATATGATGGATTACATTGATTGTTTTTCTAATGTTGAACCATCTTTGCATACCTGGCATGATCCCACTTGGTCATGGTGAATTATTTTTTTGATATGTTATTGAATTCTATTGGCTAGAATTTTGTTGAGGATTTTTACATCAAATTCATGAGGGATATATGTCTGTAATTTTCTTTTTTTTGTGGTGTCTTTACCCGGTTTTGGTATCAGGGATACGCTGGTTTCATAGAAGCAGTTTGGGAGTATTCTGTCCTTTTCTATGCTCTGAAATACCTTTAGTAGCAGTGATGTTAACTCTTCTCTGAAAGTTTGGTAGAACTCTGCAGTGAAGCTGTCCGGACCAGGACTTTTTTTTGTTGGGAGTTTTTTGATCACCTTTTCAATCTCTTCTTTTGTTATAGGTCTATTTAATTGTTCTACCTCTGTTTGTGTTAGTTTAGGTAGGTAGGGTGTTTCTAGGAATTCACCCATTTCTTCTATGTTTTCAAATTTGTTAAAGTACAATTTTTCATAGTAATCTGATATGATTCTTTTAATTCCAGTTGGGTCTGTTGTAATATCGCCCATCTCACTTATTATTCGGGTTATTTGCTTCCTCTCCTGTTTTTCTTTTGTCATTTTGGCCAATGGTTTATTAATTTTTTCAAAGAACCAGCTTTTGATCTCGTTAATGTTTTTTATGTAATTTTTATTGTGCTTTAAGTGAAAGTTTACAAATCAAGTCAGTCTCTCACACAAAAACCCATATACACGTTGCTACACACTCCCAATTACTCTCCCCTCAATGAGATAACCCGCTCTCTCCCTCCACTAGTCTTGTTAATTCTTTCAATTGTTTTTCTGTTTTCTATTTCATTTAATTCTGCTCTGATTTTTATTATTTGCTTTCTTCCGGTTCCTTTTGTTGCTCTTTTTCTATTTGTTCAAGTTGTAGGGATAATTCTTTGATTTTGCCTTTTCTTCTTTTTGTATGTGTACATTTATTGATATAAACTGACCTCTGAGCACTGCTTTCGCTGTGTCCCAAAGGTTTTGATAAGAAGTGTTTTCATTCCCATTGGATTCTATGAATTTCTTTATTCCATCCTTAATGTCTTCTATAACCCAGTCTTTTCTGAGCAGGGTATTGTTCAGTTTCCAAGTGTTTGATTTCTTTTCCCTGCTTTTTTCTGTTATTGATTTCTACTTTTATGGCCTTATGGTCAGAGAAGATGCTTTGTAATATTTCAATGTTTTGGAGTCTGCTAAGAGTTGCTTAAAAATTATGGCCTTGGTGATAGAAATGATGCCGGAGATCAAATGATAGAATTTTGCAAGATCAACAACTTCTTCATTGCAAATACCTTCTTCCACCAACATAAACGGCGACGATACACATGGACCTCACGAGATGGAACACACAGAAATCAAGTTGACTACATCTGTGGAAAGAGACGATGGAAAAGTTCAATATTATCAGTCAGAACAAGGCCAGGGGCTGACTGTGGAACAGACCATCAATTGGTCATATGCAAGTTCAAGCTGAAACAATCACAGCAAGTCCACAAGAGCCAAAATATGACCTTGAGTATATCCCACCTGAATTTAGAGACCATCTGAAGAATAGATTTGATGCATTGAACGCTAGTGACTGAAGACCAGACTAGTTGTGGAATGACATCAAGGACATCATCCATGAAGAAAGCAAGAGGTCATTGAAAAGACAGGAAAGAAAGAAAAGACCAAGATGGATGTCAGAGGAGACTCTGAAAACTGTTGTCGGACGTTGAGCAGCTAAAACAAAAGGAAGAATTGATGAAGTAAAAGAACTGAACAGAAGATTTCAAAGGGCAGCTATAGAAGACAAAGTAAAGTATTATAATGACATGTGCAAAGAGCTGGAGATGGAAAACCAAAAGGGAAGAACACGCTTGGCGTTTCTCAAGCTAAAACAACTGAAGAAAAAATTCAAGCCTCAAGTTGCAATAGTGAAGGATTTTATGGGGAAAATATTAAATGACACAGGAAGTGTCAAAAGAAGATGGAAGGAATACACAGAGTCATTATACCAAAAAGAATTAGTGGATGTTCAAACATTTCAAGAGGTGGCATATGATCAGGAACCGATGGTACCGAAGGAAGAAGTCCAAGCTTCTCTGAAGGCATTAGCGAAAAACAAGGCTCTAGGAATTGATGGAATATCAATTGAGATGTTTGAACAAATGGACGCAGCTCTGGAGGTGCTCTCTTGTCTATGCCAAGAAATATGGAAGAGAGCTTCCTGGCCAAGTGACTGTAAGAGACCCATATTTATGCCTATTCCCAAGAAAGGTGATCCAATCAAATGTGGAAATTATAGAACAATATCATTAACGTCACACACAAGCAAAATTTGCTGAAGATCATTCAAAAACGGCTGCAGTAGTATACTGACAGGGAACTTCCAGAAATTCAGGCTGGTTTCAGAAGAGGACGTGGAACCAGGGATATCATTGCTGATGTCAGATGGATCCTGGCTGAAAGCAGAGAATACCAGAAGGATGTTTACCTGTGTTTTATTGACTATGCAAAGGCATTTGACTGTGCGGTTCATAACAAATTATGGATAACATTGCAAAGAATGGGAATTCCAGAACACTTAATTGTGCTCATGAGGAACCTTTACATAGATCAAGAGGCAGTTTTTTGGACAGAACAAGGGGGTACTGATTGGTTTAAAGTCAGGAAAGGTGTGCGTCAGGGTTGTATCCTTTCGCCATACCTATTTAATCTGTATGCTGAACAAATAATCTGAAAAGCTGGACTATATGAAGAAGAACAGGGCATCGGGTTTGGAGGAAGACTCATTAACAACCTGTGTTATGCAGATGACACAACCTTGCTTGCTGAAAGTGAAGAGGACTTGAAGCACTTACTAATGAAGATCAAAGACCACAGCCTTCAGTATGGATTGCACCTCAACATAAAGAAAACAAAAATCCTCACAACTGGATCAATGAGCAGCATCATGATAAGGATGTCGTTTTACTTGGATCCACAATCAACAGCCATGGAAGCAGCAGTCAAGAAATCAAAAGACACATTGCATAGTGTAAATCTATTGCAAAGGACCTCTTTAAAGTGTTGAAGAGCAAAGATGTCACCTTGAAGACTAAGGTGTGCCCGACCCAAGCCATGGTATTTTCAATCGTATCATATGCATGTGAAAGCTGGACAATGAATAAGGAAGACTGAAGAAGAATTGACACCTTTGAATTCTGGTGTTGGCAAAGAGTGTCGAATATACCATGGACTGCCAAAAGAACGAAAAAATCTGTCTTGGAAGAAGTACAACCAGAATGCTCCTTAGAAGCAAGGATGGTAAGACTGTGTCTTACATACTTTGGACATGTTGTCAGGAGGGCTCAGTCCCTGGAGAAGGACATCATGCTTGGCAGAGTACAGGGTCAATGGAAAAGAGGAAGACCCTCAATGAGGTGGATTGACACAGTGGCTGCAACAATGAGCTCAAGCATAACAAAGATTGTAAGGATGGCTCAGGACCGGGCAGTGTTTCGTTCTGTTGGGCATAGGGTCGCTATGAGTCAGAACTGACTTGACGGCACCTAACAAAAACAAGGGTTGCTTTATGACCTAATATGTGGTGTATTCTAGAGAATGTTCCATGTGCACTAGAAAAGAAAGTATACTGGAATGCTGTTGAGTGAAGTGTTCTGTATATATCTATGAGGTCAAGTTGGTTGATTGTGGCATTTAAATCTTCCATGTCTTTATTGAGCTCCTTTCTGGATGTCCTTAACTGTAAAGTCTATTTTGTCAGAAATTAATATTGCCACTCCTGCTCTTTTTTGATTGTTCTTTGCTTGATAAATTTTTTTCCATCCTTTGAGTTATAGTTTGTTTGTGTCTCTAAGTCTAAGGTGTGTCTCTTGTAGGCAGCATATAGACGGATCATGTTTTTTTTTTTTTATCCATTCTGCCATTCTCTGTCTCTTTATTTGTGCATTTAGTCCACTTAGGTTCAGCATAATTACAGATAGGTATGAATTTAGTGCTGTCTTTTTGATGTGTTTTTTTGTGTGTTGACAGTTTCTTTTTCCCACTTAATTTTTTTGTGCTGAGTAGTTTATCTTTATGTAGCATCTTTTTCTCATATTCTTTGTTGTTGATTTTGATTCTGCTGGGTCTCTATTTTTTTCCTGTATCTTATTTTGATGTGTAGGGTAGTTTGTCTCCTTTGTGGTTACCTTAATACTTACCCCTATTTTTCTAAATTTAAACCTAACTTTTATTTCTTTGTATCATCTTGTCTTCTTCTCCATATGAAAGATCTATGACTACGTTTCTTAGTTCCTTTTTATTGTTTTAATGTTGTCTTCTTTTACATAATAACATCACTGCTTCCCTGTTTTGAGCGCTTTTTTAATCTTGATTTATTTTTGTGATTTCCCTGTCTGGGTTGATATCTGACTGCTCTGTCCAGTGTTCTAGTCTTGGGTTGATACCTGATATTATTGGTTTTTTAACCAAAGAACTCCCTTTAGTATTTCTTGTAGCTTTGGTTTGGTTTTTACGAATTCCCTAAACTTCTGTTTATCTGGAAATGTCCTAATTTTACCATCATATTTGAGAGACAGTTTTGCTGGATATATGATTCTTGGCTGGCAATGGTTTTCCTTCTGTGCTTCATATAAGTCATCCCATTGCCTTCTTGCCTGCACAGTTTCTGCCGAGTAGTCCGAGCTTATTTTTATTGACTTTCCTTTGTAGATGACTTTTTGTTTATCCCTAGCTGCTCTTAAAATTCTGTCTTATCTTTGGTTTTGGCAAGTTTGATTATATGTCTTGATGACTTTCTTTTAAGATCTGCCTTATGTGGAGTTCAGTGAGCATCTTGGATAGATATCTTCTCATCTTTCACGATATCAGGAAAGTTTTCTGTCAACAGATCTTCAACAATTCTCTCTGTATTTTCTGTTATCCCTCCCTGTTCTGGTACTCCAATTACTCACAGGTTATTTCTCTTGGTAGAGTCCCACACAATTCTTAGGTTTTCTTCATTTTTTTAAATTCTTTTATCTGATTTTTCTTCAAATATATTGGCGCCAAGTGCTTTATCTTAAAGTTCACCAATTCTGCCTTCCACTTGCTCAATTCTGCTCCTGCAACTTTGTATTGACTTGTCTAATTCTGTAATTTTATTGTTAACCTTCTGAATTTCTGATTGCTGTCTGTCTACGGAGCCTTCCAGCTTATTAAATTTTTCATTTTGTTCCTGAATAACCTTTTTAATTTCTTCAGCTGCTTTATGTGTGTGTTCCTTGGCTTGTTCTGTGTATTGCCTGATTTCCTTCCTGATGTCTTGAAGGGTTCTGTATATTAATCTTTTGTATTCTGCATTGGGTAATTCCAGGACAGCACTTTCATCTAGAAGATCCCTTGATTCTTTGTTTTGAGAGCTTGTTGAAGTGATCAGGGTCTGTTTCTTGATGTGATTTGATATCGACTGTTGTCTCCAAGCCATCTATAAGTTATTGAATTAGTTTATTTTATGTTTTCTTACTGTATCCTAGCTTCTTGCTTTGTTTTGTTTGATATGCCCAAATGGTTGCTTGAGTGAGCTAGCTTGATTATGTTCACCTTTGAAGCTCTGGCATCCTGTCACCAGATGGCTAGAGCTGTTATCAGGTATATCAGTCTAGGAGTCCATTCACTTTTCTTGTATGAATTCAGCTCAGGTGTCCAGGTAGCTGCTCATCAAGTATGTGGTACAGGCTCTGTCCTACAGTCTTAGAGGGGCAGGGGTGATTGGTGTAAGTACTAGTACTTGGTTGCAGCAGGGGGTCACGCTCTGAACAAGGCAGGGGGCTGAGAATCATCCCCCAAGTGTCTCTGAGGAAAGTGCCTCCCTCTTCTCTAGAGCGTACAGGTGGATGGGTTCTTCAGATGGACCACAGGCACCCAATGTTTTTGGTTGTAAGGATTGGGAGGTACCAGTTATCCTTGGACCCCTATCGTGGGTGGCTGGGTGACCTGAGTGGAGCCACCAGTCCTTAGGCCCCTGATGTGGGTAGGTGAGGGCCCTGTTTAATAGGCAAAGCAGCGTCCAACATCAAACACCCACCTCTCCACTGCACAGCTGAAACAGCTGTAGTCTGCTAACAAGGGCCTATTCTCCTGAAATAGGCCCGCACAGGCCCGTGCAGGGGGAAAGGTACTCAAAGTCCATGGACCATTTATGCCTGGACAGGAACCCCTTCTGTCCTGAGCTCCCCACATTAGTGGACCTAACAAATTATCTTTTCCCCCAGTTGCAAATTTATTCCTTCTCTAAGGCCAGGAGGATGGCTCTAGGCTCTCAGCAGGGCCTATCTCAGGCCCCAGGAAATCAAGAGCTGTTGAAGCCAGCTTGGGAGCAGAGGGCACGGTAAAATATATGCAAGTACTTAGCTTTTGCCAAGAGCGCTGTTCTTGTCTGGTTCTGGAGGTGTGAGTAGGCTGTGTGGCTGGTGCTTCTCCCTGAGGAAAGTGCGGCCAAATGCTAGTACCAGCCTGCCGCCACTGCTGCCGCTGCTGCTCTGGGAATGGTGCCTGAGGGCTCCCCGTGATTCAGGTCTGGTAACTCTTCTCCGCTTCTGAGCCATCTCTTCCTCCCCCTGCTGCTAAGTGTGTTTTCTAACTGTCCCTTTGACATTCAGGGCTCCTAGCTTGTCATAAATATACTCGTTACACTTGTTTTTTCGGGTCTTTGTTGCAAGAGCGCTCGCTGGAAGTGTCTGTCTATTCTGCCATCTTGGCCCCGCCTATTCTGGTCTTCTTATAACTCAGAAGTGATTAGATATAGGATCCACCTTACACTGATATGACCTCAACTGATTGATTGATTGGTGACATTACATTAGATTGCACTATGGGAGGTAGTTATATCATACTACATCAGATTACATGATGGAAGGTAATCTGCTCTAAGAGTCCCTGGGTGGCACAAATGGTTAAGTGCTCAACTACCAGCCAAAAGGTTGGTGGTTTAAACCAACCCAGAGGCACCTTGGAAGACAGGCCTGGAGATCTGCTTTGGAAATCTCACAGCCTTGAAAACCCTATTGAACAGCTGTACTCTGCATATGTGGGGTTGCCATGAGTCAGAATTGACCTGATGGCAGCTAAACAACAAAATCTGCTCCATACAAAGCAAGCTGATGTAATTACATGTGACTACTCCATGATAGCAACTAGTGTTTGACCAACTAGGAGTCCCCGGGTGATGTAATCGCTTGGCTATAAGAAGAAAGTCTGGCAATCTATTTGGAAAGATCACAGCCATTGAAAACCCTATGTGCAGTTCTACTCTGAAACATATGGGTTTGCCATGAGTCGGAATCAACTCAAGGGCAACAGGCTTGGTTATGTATATGTGTGTGTGTGTGTGTGCATGCGTGTATACCCCAACAAAACCAGACACATTTCCATTGAGTCAATTCCAACTTATAGCGACCCTATGGGACAGAGTAGAACTGCCCCATTGGACTTCCTAGGCTGTGATCTATACAGAAGCAGATCGAAACATCTTTCTTTCTAGGAGCTGCTGGTGGGTTCAAAGTGCCAACCTTTCAGTTAGCAGCTAAGCGCTTAACCACTGTGGCACCAGAACTCAACACATATATATCTTATTGTCTTCTATTTCTGTGGAGAACCCTAAGACACCTGCTTTACCCGTTGGGCTCCAACACCCCTGTCATGGAACCCATACTGTTAACCATTGCCTCACGCAGTCTCTCAGAATGGCAGCTACAAATGGAAGCTGCCGGTAAACCTTTATGGAGGGGCATTGAGTCGGCAGATTATTTTGGCAGATGGATAAATATTTTTTACTTATCTGAAAGGCTGAATTAAGGTATGCATAGAATTTAAGCTAATTGCATTTGCTCAAAGGATGGTATATTATGTTGAAATGAAATATTCTCTCAGAAGTTTAACTCATGTGTCATGAACAGATATAAATGAGAGCCCCGGTTTACCAATGGGAGCTCTCACAGAGCGTCTGTCATACCAAGAGAAATGAATCTGTTCATGTTTTTCCATTAGGACACTATAATTAGAAACTGAGCCTTGTGAATAGCATTTTTTTTAGTCACTCTTTAATGTACAGTTTCTCATTAAAAAATCTGTGTTTGTTGTTCTGTGAAAATGTATTAAGAGTTCTGCAAATTAATACTTCTGCTGCCCTTGGGGAAGAGACTATGTATTTAAGTTGTCTTTTCAGGTGCTTCGGAGTGAGAACCTTCCTCTTCCCGGTCTCCCGGTCTTCAGCCCTGGGTGCATGCTTACCTGTTTACAGGCTTGTCTTCTCCACAGCTGGCAACGAGCTCCTCAGGACAGGAGCTGCCATGTTGGCACTTTCCTGCCAGCCTGGTTTCGGGCCTCGTGTGTTGTAGATGCCCAGTAAGTGCCAGCTGATGGCCCTGGGTGGTCATGTCCTGAGTCTCGCTTCTGCCCACAGGATGGCAGCATTGAGTCAAGGCTCCAGCCCCAAAAGGCGCTCAGCTCTTCTGGAGAATTTGAAAGTACTACCTGATTTCTTTCTGAAATGAATACAGTACTTCAAGTCTAGAAGGAATATCAGGGAGGCCTCCATAACACAATGCACAATGTTATCTGCTGTTAAAACAAAAATCATACTAAGCCAATAATAGAAATTAATTGAAGTTTATTGAATATACCCTCTGCAAGCGTTTCCACCAACCCATTGCCATGGAGTCGATTCCGACTCATAGCGACCTATAGGACAGGGTAGAACTGCCCCATAGGATTTCCAAGGAGTGGCTGGTGGATTCGAACTGCCAACCTTTCAGTTAGCAGCTGAGCTCTTCACTACTGCGCCACCAGGGCTCCAGCATTTCGAATAGAGTGTCAAAAATGTTCCAAAGATGAGAAAAACTTCTAAAATTCTCATACCAAATCTTATTGGCAGTGCCATGGGAAAAAAAGGTCAGAACAGAACTGACAAACAAATTTGTAGTTAGGAAGGCTTTTCTTACAGCATTGTCTTGAAGAACAATTAAAATAATTACTGATTTACCCTAAACATAGCTCCTAGTCTGAACTTTGGAGTCTGCTTCCTGAAACTGGATTCTTCAAAAGCAAAATGCCCAAAGCAAAATGGTCTTACTAGTTTACCCAGGCCGTGATTTGACTCAAAAGTGACTTCTAAGAACCAGGGTTTTCAAGGCTCCAGTTCAAAAGGACACCTAAGGGCAATGGCTTGTGTGGGTTACCCCAACTTCCATGAAAGCCAGAAATCTGGATTCCAGGAGAATGAAATGATTTCTTCACTGCTCACCTTTCCTTCAATGTGCTTCGCGGAAGGTGAATTACAAGTCGCATTTGGACTGTGGGCGTTCATCTCCGAAGGGCGATCTAGGTCTGGAGTTTAGCTACAACAGAGCAAGTAGGCGGAACTCACTAGCTTATTTCACGTATAAGTCATTGGTGTTATTTAAACAGAAGGGAAGAAGAAGGAACCATTAAGCACATGCTATATATATATTTTTTTCATATGCTACGTGCTTTAAACAAGAGGTTCTCAAACTTGAACAGGCTTCAGAATCACCTGGCGGGTTTGTTAAAATGAAGATTGCTGACAAAGGCCCAGTGTCAGTTAATTGGGGAGAAGATAGTCTTTTTAACAAATGGTGCTGGCATAACTGGATATCCATTTGCAAAAAAACGAAACAGGACCCATACCTCACACCACGCACAAAAACTAACTCCAAGTGGATTAAGGACCTAAACATAAAGACAAAAACGATAAAGATCATGGAAGAAAAAATAGGGACAACGTTAGGAGCCCTAATACAAGGCATAAACAGAATACAAAACATTACTAAAAATGACGAAGAGAAATCAGATAACTGGGAGCTCCTAAAATTCAAACACCTATGCTCATCTAAAGACTTCACCAAAAGAGTAAAAAGACCACCTACAGACTGGGAAAGAATTTTCAGCTATGACATCTCCGACCAGCGCCTGATCTCTAAAATGTATATGATTCTGTCAAAACTCAACCACAAAAAGACACACAACCCAATCAAGAAGTGGGCACAGGATATGAACACACACTTCACTAAAGAAGATATTCAGGCAGCTAACAGATACATGAGAAAATGCTCTCGATCATTAGCCATTAGAGAAATGCAAATTAAAACTACAATGAGATTCCATCTCACTCCAACAAGGCTGGCATTAATCCAAAAAACACAAAATAATAAATGTTGGAGAGGCTGCGGAGAGATTGGAACTCTTATACACTGCTGGTGGGAATGTCGAATGGTACAACCACTTTGGAAATCTATCTGGTGTTATCTTAAACAGTTAGAAATAGAACTACCATACAACCCAGAAATCCCACTCCTCGGAATATACCCTAGAGAAATAAGAGCCTTCACATGAACAGATATATGCACACCCATGTTTATTGCAGCTCTGTTTAGCAAAAAGCTGGAAGCAACCAAGGTGTCCATCAATAGATGAATGGTTAAATAAATTATGGCACATTCACACAATGGAATACTATGCATTGATAAAGAACAGTGACGAATCTGTGAAACGTTTCATAACATGGAGGAACCTGGAAGGCATTATGCTGAGCGAAATTAGTCAGAGGCAAAAGGACAAATATTGTATAAGACCACTATTATAAGATCTTGAGAAATAGTATAAACTGAGAAGAACACATACTTTTGTGGTTACAAGGAGGGGAGGGAGGGAGGGTGGAGAGGGTTATTTACTGATTAGTTAGTAGATAAGAACTACTTTAGGTGAAGGGAAGGACAATACTCAATATAGGGAAGGTCAGCTCAACTGGACTGGATCAAAAGCAAAGAAGTTTCCTGGATAAACTGAATGCTTCAAAGGTCAGCGGAGCAAGGGCGCAGGTTTGGGGACTATGGCTTAAGGGGACTTCTAAGTCAATTGGCAAAATAATTCTATTATGAAAACATTCTGCATTCCACTTTGAAATGTTGCGTCTGGGATCTTAAATGCTAACAAGCGGCCATCTAAGATGCATCAATTGGTCTCAACCCACCTGGATCAAAGGAGAAAGAAGAACACCAAGGTCACACGATAACTATGAGCCCAAGAGACAGAAAGGGCCACATGAACCAGAGACCTACATCATCCTGAGACCAGAAGAACTAGTTGGTGCCCGGCCACAATCGACGATTGCCCTGACAGGGAGCACAGCAGAGAACTCCTGAGGGAGCAGGAGATCAGTGGGATGCAGACCCCAAATTCTCATAAAAAGACCAGACTTAATGGTCTGACTGAGACTAGAGGAATCCCAGCAGTCATGGTCCCCAAACCTTCTGTTGGCCCAGGACAGGAACCATTCCCGAAGACAACTTATCAGACATGGAAGGGACTAGACAATGGGTTGGAGAGAGATGCTGATGAAGAGTGAGCTACTTGTATCAGGTGGACACTTGAGACTGTATTGGCATCTCCTGTCTGGAGGGGGGATGGGAGGGTAGAGAGGGTTGGAAGCCGGCAAAATTGTCACGAGAGGAGAGACTGGAAGGGCTGACTCATTAGGGGGAGAGCAAGTGGGAGTACGGAGTAAGGTGTGTATAAACTTATATGTAACAGACAAAAAAAAAAATGCAGATTGCTGGGCCCTGGCCCCAGAGTTTCTGATTCAGTAGGTCTGGGATGGGGCCTGAGAACTTGCATTTTAATAAGTTCTCAGGTAATGCGGATGCTTTTGGTGGGGGGGGGACACCCACCTTGAGAATCACTGCTTTAAACAATTATTTAATCCTCGGTGGTCCTCTGTTGTGTGGTTGGGTACCATCAAGTTGATTTCGATTCATATTGAACCCATGTGACCTAGTAGAACTGTCATAGGATTTTCTTGGCTGTGATCTTTATGGAAGCAGATCGCCAGGTCTTTCTCCCGCAGAGCCACTGGGAGGGTTCAAACCACCAACCTTTCATTAGCAGCTGAGCACTTAACCTTATAGGTATTATTATCTCCATTTTGCAGATGGAAAAACTGAGGCTCAGACAGCTTGAATAACTTGCCCAATGACACATCCTAGTAAGTGAAGAGCAGGAATCTGAACCTGGTCAGTCTGACTTCAAGCCAACCCTTGCTGTGTCCACGACATCATTCTATAAGAAAAGGGGAATGAATGAACACTTTTGGGGTTTCTCTGAATCACATAGCTCAAAAAGAAACAATGCCCAATACCGGCGTAATGCTTTTAATTTTTAAAAGTTTAGCAATAACAATTAATCTTTACAATTCCTCTGGTACGAAAGTAATGAAGCGAGCTCACAAACTGGAATGAGCCAATACGTTGTGTATGAAGGGGACACGACTCTTTGCGCTGTTCATTTAAAATTAAAATGTTTGTGGAAGCTAAATATCGATGTTATAGGTACTTCAATTACTAGACTCCAACTTTGAAACTGGAATAGGATGTGAAAATAAGGCAGAAATAAGTAATTGTAAAATCCATTAACTTGCCCATTGAGAGAGGACCAAGTTTGTCTATGGAAATAAATGAGATAATCAAAGCTGGTAGGCTTTCTGTAGAGGTGAGTCAGCAAATTAATGACGCGGCTGCAGGTCTCAGCAGTTGCTGAGCCCCTGATGTGCCAACCTGGGATGCAATGAGTGCCTGTTCTATATTTTATTACCCAGGCACAACTTTCTTCCAACGCTCCCTCTCCCCCATTTTATGTATATAAAAAAATTAAACTCAATGTTTCAGAGGCAAGGGTGGATTTTATTCTAAATAGTTATGGAGAAAGGGTGGGACACAGAGGAAAAGGATGGAAAAAGAGAGATGACCGCAGCTAAAGCTGTGGTTTCTAGTCAGCCTGAGCTAAAGGGTCTCTTCCCCCGGCCGGGCTTCTTCTTGACTCCTGTTTCTCCCCTGTGTACAGGTCTCACCTGGCTGGTCCAAATGGAGCGGGCTTGCTCATGCTGGGCTTTAACACACAGCCAACGAGGCTTTGTTAATAGTTCATGGAGGGGCAGAGGTAGCAAACCGGCAGCTTTTACATTTAGAAAGGACACAGCTGTGCTGCAGACTTCCAGTCCCAGTTGAGTTTCACCTGCTACCTAGAGCATGAAAACCAAACCAAACCCATTGCCCTTGAATTGATTCCCACTCATAGTGACCCTAGAGTACAGAGCAGAACTGCCCCACAGGGTTTCCAAGGCTATAAATCTCTATAGAAGCAGAGTGCCAACTTTCTCCTGAGGAGCAGCTGGTGGGTTCGAACTATTGACATTTTGGTTAATGGCCAAGTACTTTAACCACTGAGCCACCAGAGCGCCTTCTCACAAGTATAGGAGTTAGGATTTGAACATATGTTTTGGGGGGACACAATTCAATGCATAACAAGGTTATAACCAAGGACTTGGAAAAGAGAAATCCCTTTGTCTGGGAGGCAGGGTAGTTCCCTGAGCAGTGAGTTGCCTGGTGGAGTGCAGGGAACAGAGAGTGTGGAACCTGGCTGTGAGCCAAAGGCCCCAGCTCTGGGGTGCGTCGTTTACCCTCCACCCTGCGCCCCAGCTCACCAGGACACAAGTCAGGGTCTGGGCATTAGCCCCTTCACCTATTTTGCAGTATACTTCCCAGGGAATGTGAACTCACAGGGAAAAATAGACTTTGGAGGAACAAAATGCTATAAAAGAAAGACTGTAAACTGAACAGCTTATGCCAGACAAAGCGGTAATAATACCTGAAATAAAAAAAATCCAGTAGATGGGTTGACTAACCCCCCCCCCCAAAAAAAGCCCGTTGCCGTCGAGTCGATTCCAACTCATAGCGACCCTACAGGACAGAGTAGAACTGCCCCATAAGGTTTCCAAGGAGTGCCTGCTGGATTCGAACTGCCAACTTTTTGGTTAACAGCTGTAGCTCTTAATCACTGCACCACCAGGGCTCCAGATGGGTTGACTAGGAGGATGCATATAACTAAAGAAAGAAGTTGTAAGCTGGAAACTCAGTTAAGACACTTTCCTAGCAGCATCCAGAAGATGAAGAAAGAAGGAAATGGAAAACAAAAATTAAGAGGTATGGAGCATAGAACTAGAAGTACTAACATCCTTCTAATAGGATTTCATTATGGATTGAATTGTGTCCCCCCAAAATCTGTGTTGTAATTCCTAGTCTCTATGCCTGTGGTTCAGAAGAAAACTGAACCAGCCAGAATGCTCCTTAGAAGCAAGGATGGTGAGACTTCGTCTCAAGTACTTTGGACATGTTATCAGGAAGGACCAGTCCTTTGAGAAGGACATCATGCTTGGTAAAGTAGAGGGTTAGCAAAAAGAGGAAGACCCTCAATGAGATGGATTGCACAGTGGCTGCAACGATGGGCTCAAGCAAGCAGTGAGGAGGAGGAGGCACAGGACAGGGCAGGACCAGGCAGTGTTTCTTCTGTTGTATATAGGTCTGCTGTGAGTCAGAACTGACTGGATGGCATCTAACAAAAACAACATGCCTCTGGTTATAATTCCATTTGGGAATGGGTTGTCTTTGTTATGTTAATGAGGCAGGATTAGTGTAGGGTGTATTCTGAGTTTATCTCTTTTGAGATATAAAGGAGATTAAACACACGCTGGAAAGCAGAGATGGGGGAAGAGAGATGCCAAGCCACATGCAGATTACCCAGGAGCAGAAGCTCAAAGAGACAAGGACCTTCCTCCAGAGCCGACAGACAGAGAAAGGCTTCCCCTAGGGCCAGCACCCAGAATTCAGACTTCTAGCCTCCTAAACTGTGAGAAAATAAATTTCCATTTGTTAAAGCCACCGACTTGTGGTATGTCTGTTATGGCAGCACTAGATGACTAAGACAGCGTTCAGGAGGGAAATCAGGGTGAGCTTTCTACAGGAATCGAATCTTGAGGACAAATAACAACAACAAAAAGACCCATTTTCATCAAGTCAATTCTGACTCACGGTGACCCTATAGAACAGAGCAAAACTGCCCCCATAGGGTTTCCAAGGAGTAGCTGGTGGATTTGAACTGCCAGCCTTATGGTTAGCAGCCAAGCTCTTAACTGCGGAGCCACCAGGGCTCCTGAGGACAAGTACGAGTTAGGAAAAAAAAAAAAAAAAAAAAATGGTAGAAGGAGATGGGCGTAGTTTCTCTAATTTTTTTTTTTTTTTTTGGTCTGAAATTATATGAACTCAGCATATTAATATTACTTAATTCTTCCTGGTCACAAATTTGATCCCTATAAAAACTAGGTGGGAGGAGGTGGTGGATAGACAGGAAACAAATGATCACTTAATGAAAGCAGTTTACCACGGTCTCCAGGGATATCTAGCACAACTGGCATAACATAGTTTATGAAGAAAATGTTCTACATTCTACTTTGGTGAGTAGCGCCTGAGGTCTTAAAACCTTGTGAGTAGCCTTCTAAGATACTCCACTGGTCCCACCTTATCTGGAGCAAGGAAGAATGAAGAAAACCAAAGATACAAGGGAAAGATTAGTCCAAAGGACTAATGGACCACAACTACCACAGCCTCCACCAGACTGAGTCCAGTACAACTGGATGGTGCCCGGCTACCACCACTGACTGCTCTGACCGGTATCACAGTACAGGGTCCCAGACAAGGGTGGAGAAAAATGTAGAACAAAATTCTAACTCACAAAAAAAGACCAAACTTAATGGTCCGACAGAGATTAGAGAAACCCTGAGAGTATGGCCCTCAGATGCCCATTTAACTCAGTACTGAAGTCACTCCTGAGGTTCACCCTTTGGCCAAAGATTTTATTGTTGTCGTTAGGTGCTGTCGAGCTGGTTCTAACTCATAGTGACCCTGTCCACAACAGAACGAAACACTGCCTGGTCCTGCGCCATCCTTGCAATCGCTGGTATGCTTGAGCCCACTGTTGCAGCCACTGTGTCAATCCATCTCCTTAAGGGCCTTCCTCTTTTCTGCTGACCCTGTACTTTACCAAGCATGATACCCAACTCCCAGGACTGATCCCTCCTGACAACATGTCCAAATTATGTAAGACGCAGTTTCGCCATCCTTGCTTCTAAGGAGCATTCTGGTTGTACCTCTTCCAAGACATATTTGTTCGTTCTTTTGGCAGTTCATGGTATATTCAATATTAGACCAAAAAAAAAAAAAAAAAAAAACCCAAACCCACTGCCATCCAGTTGATTCCAACTCATAGTGACCCTGTAGGACAGAGTAGATCTGCCCCATAGAGTTTCCAAGGAGTACCTAGTGGATTTGAACTGTCGACCTCTTGGTTAGCAGCTGTAGCACTTAACCACTACGCCACCAGGGTTTCCAATAAAATGAGACTAAATGGGTACATCAGCCCAGGGACAAGAATGAGAAAGGCAGGAGAGGACAGGAAAGCTGGTAATGGGGAATCCAAGGTCGAGAAGGGGAAAATGCTGACACATCATGGGGTTGGCAACCAATGTCACAAGACAATATGTGTATTAACTGTTTAATGAGAAACTATTTTGCTTTGTAAACCTTCGTCTAAAGTACATACACACAAAATAATAATAAAGCAACTTGATAGAAGAAAACATTCAAGGTATGGAATCCTTGGGAAGAAACTACTCAAAGGATTCTTGGTGGTCTGGAGGCTAGGAACCATGGCTTTCATGGCCCTGACAAAAAAAAAATAAAACAAAAAACCAACCAAACAACAACAACAACAACAAAATTCATTGCTGTCAAGTTGATTTTGGCTCATGGCAAGCCCACGTGTGACCGAGTACAGCTGTGCTCCATAGGGTTTTCTTGGCTGTAATCTTTAAGAAAGCAGACTGCTAGTCCTTTCTTCCAGGGTGCCACTGGGTGTGTTGAAACTGCCAACCTTTAGGTTAATAATTGAGGACAAACCATTTGCACCACTCAGGGACCTTATGGCTCTGACAGTGCAATGCAGACTTGACTCCTGGTCCTTCACTCTTTTCTAGCAACTGAGCTCTAAACAGTTCCCTGCATCTCAGGGATATCGCTGTGGCGGGGTTACAGCAGATATATTGGGTTCTATTTCTTGGTCCAGGTAGAGGCCACTATTGCTCTCCCAGCCAGGGAATGACTGTTTTTCATTAAATTCAGTTTTTTGCTGCTGTTGCTACCTTGGCCAGCTGCTCTCCAGGCCACCCTGGGTGAACGAAGTCCCCACAACTTGCCCATATGTCTCCTCTGTTTGACATATATGGTTTAAAAAAAAAAAAAAGTTCATCAAGCCTTCCCAAAAGCCAGACTCTGTGGTGAATACCTTACCAACATTTGCATTTTTATTAATTAGGGAGCATCAGCCAATAAGAATTTCAATTCTCCACCCCTTCTCTCAAGGAGGTAATTTTGGGTAAAAATAACATGAACAACAGAACTTTTGTTAATTGATTGATATACTATCAATATACTCTGCTGGAAGTGGTGGTTTACTACATTCAAACACATATAGAATAGAATATATAAAATAAAGATGAGAAATGAAGGAATTGACTAAACATAACCATTTTCTGCTTCTATTTTCTTATTTTTAAAATGTTGTTGTTGTTATTTGCTGTTAAGCTGGCTCTGGCTCATGGTGACTTTATGTATAACCAGAATGAAGTGTTGCCCAGTCATGCACCGTTTCCATGACTGTTGGTATGTCTGAGTCCATTATTGTGGCTATTGTGCCTTCCAACCTAGGGGGCTCGTTTTCCAGTACTATTTAGGACAATATTCCGTTGTGACCCATAAGGTTTTCATTGGCTAATTTCTGGAAGTAGATCACCAGGCCTTTTTCCCTAGTCTGACAGTCTGGAAGCCCTGCTGAAGCCTGTCCACCATGGGCGACCCTGCTGGCCTTTGAAATACCGATGGCATAGCTTTCTGCATCATAGCAACATACAAGCCACCACCGTACAACGAACTGACAGAAGTGAGGTGGTATCTTTAAAACAGGGATGGTAATATCCTTTTCACAGGATTCCAATGAGATATGAAGGATTTAACGTTTGTTAAGACATTCTCTAAAGGATGATGCATAGTATAACAAAAGGTCTCGGGAATGACTCAAGGACATGTGTACCATTTTTGCTTGATGAGCTCCCTCCTCTCTTTTGCTCCCTTCCATCTTTTCTTTTTTTTTTTTCCCCGAGTTCTGTCTTTTTTTTAATAATTTTTATTGTGCTTAAGTGAAAGTTTACAAATCAAGTCAGTCTATCACATATAAGCTTATATATACCTTAGTACATACTCCCATTTACTCTCCCGCTAATGAGTCAGCCCGCTCCCTTCTTCCATTCTCTCCTTTCGTGACCGTTTTGCCAGTTTCTAACCCTCTCTACCCTCCCATCTTCCCTCCAGACAGGAGATGCCAATACAGTCTCAAGTGTCCACCTGATACAAGTAGCTCACTCTTCATCAGCATCTCTTTCCAACCCATTGTCCAGTCCCTTCTATGTCTGATGAGTTGTCTTTGGGAATGGTTCCTGTCCTGAGCCAACAGAAGGTTTGGGGACCACGACAGCCGGGATTCTTCTAGTCTCAGTCAGACCATTAAGTATGGTCTTTTTATGAGAATTTGGGGTCTGCATCCCACTGTTCTCCTGCTCCCTCAGGAGTTCTCTGTTGTGTTCCTTGTCAGGGCAGTCATCGGTTGTGGCCAGGCACCATCTAGTTCTTCTGGTCTCAGGATGATGTAAGTCTCCAGTTCATGTGGCCCTTTCTGTCTCGGGCTCATAGTTATCGTGTGACCTTGGTGTTCTTCCTTCTCCTTTGATCCAGGTGGGTTGAGACCAATTGATGCATCTTAGATGGCCGCTTGTTAGCATTTAAGATCCCAGATGCCACAGTTCAAAGTGGGTTGCAGAATGTTTTCATAATAGAGTTTATTATGCCAATTGACTTAGAAGTCCTCTTAAGCCATAGTCCCCAAAGCCCCGCCCTTGCTCCGCTGACCTTTGAAGCATTCAGTTTATCCAGGAAACTTCTTTGCTTTTGATGCAGTCCAGTTGAGATGACCTTCCCTGTATGGAGTATTGTCCTTCCCTTCACCTAAAGTAGTTCTTATCTACTAACTAATCAGTAAATAACCCTCTCCCACCCTCCCTCCCTCCCCCCTCTAGTAACCACAAAAGAATATGCTCTTCTCAGTTTATACTATTTCTCAAGAACTTATAATAGTGGTCTTATACAGTATTTGTCCTTTTGCATCTGACTAATTTCACTCAGCATAATGCCTTCCAGGTTCCTCCATGTTATGAAATGTTTCACAGATTCGTCACTGTTCTTTATCGATGCATAGTATTCCATCTTTTCTTTATTAATTTGCATTTCACCCAACATTTATCGAGGGTTTACTAGATGCCATTTATTATGCTAGGTGTTGGGAATACAAAGATGCCCAAGACATGGATCCTGCCTACAAGGAACCCAACATCCATTGTCAAGTGGCCCAGCCAAAAGGTAAGCCCATTCAGTGTGATTTACGCACCACAAATATAAAGCACAGTGTGGTTTATTGGAAGGAATATAGACTTTGAGGTCTAGCAGAATCCCAGTTTACTTAATCTCTTTGAGCCCCACATTCCTCATTTTAAAATGAGATTAATAGTATTAGAGAAGAATAGATGAATAGATCAGTGGAATAGAATAGACAGCCCAGAAATAGAGCCATACAAATATAGTCAATTGATCTTTGACAAAGAAGTAAAGGCAATTTAATGGAGAAATAAAATGTAAAAATTATTTTTCCAACAAATGGTGCTGAAACAACTGGACATCCACATGTGAAAAACTGAATCTAGACAGAGAGCTTACATCTTTCACAAATACCAACTCAAAATGTATCTTAAACCTAAAAGTAAGATGGAACTTCAAGATGATAACATATGAGAAAATCTAGGTGACTTGGGTTTGGCAATGACTTTTTAGCTATAACACCAAAAGCACGACCCATGAAAGAAAAAATGGATAAGTTGGACTTGATTAAAAACTTCTGTAGAAAGACACTGTTAAGAGAATGAAAGGACAAGCATAGAATGGGAGAAAGCATTTGCAAAACACATCTGACAATGGACTTGTATCCAAAATATACAAAGAGCTCCTAAAATTCAACAATAAGAAAACGAAAAACACAAATCACAACACGGGCAAAATGTCTGAATCAAAACCTCACCAAAAAAGATATGCAGATGGCAAATAAGCATTAAAAAAAAAAAAAGCTCAACATCACTATGCCGTTAGGGAGTTGCAAATTAAAACAACAACGAGATACACCTGTTATAATGGTTAAAATCCAAAACACCGTATGGTATGATGAATCACTTCTGTGTGGCCTTTCTCATCATGGTCTTGTAACTCCTACCCAAGCGATTGGGTGGGACTGCAAATAAGGTAATTGTGGCCCACCAAAGGGATTGGTCAGGTTTGCCATCCCTCTAGGCTTAAAATGAGCCATCCCAAAGTTGGGAGAGAGAGGATCTCACCACTGCCAAGGAAGAAGAGCCAGGAGTGGAGTGCGTCATTTGGACCTGGGATCCCTGAGCTGAGAAGCTCCTAGAACCAGGAGATAGGCAAAGAGAGAGAGAGAAAGAGAGCTGTAACACTGAAGATGGTGGGAAGTGGTGGTAGCAAGAAAGACTGGCAGGAGACCATGCGGTATGTTTCCCCAGCCATGGAGCAAGAAAGCTGAGTACCTCAGGCAAGAGGCTTGCTGGAGGAGTAGGGTGCCTCTGGGCACTTGGTGGAGCTAGATTTGCTGACCCACAAAGCTAGAGCTGAGCACCTCCGAGCTGAAGCTTACTGGCAGAGTGGAGTGCTTTGGAGCGCTTATTGGTGGAATTGAAAGTGCTTTGTAACACTTGCTCTAGCAGGGCAGAGGCTGAGGGGCCAGAGAGAGGCGTCGTGCACTGCTGAAAAGATGCTGTCCTAGTGGAAGAACTGTATCCTGAGCATTCCTCAACCTGAATTGTAACTTGTTTACTTCCCTAATAAACCCCATAATTGTGAGTATTGTCTGTGAGTTCTGTGTGGCCACTGCAGTGAATTATCAAACCCAGCGGAGAAGTAGAGTGTCGTGGGAGAGACAGCTGGTGTCAAAATTTGTAAAGATGGTGGAGAGAAAAGGCATGTCTGACCTCCATCTCACAGGAACAAGCCTTGGGATGTTGATCTTGATCCTCCTTCCCCCTTGTGAAGTTAGAGGAGGTCAGATGCGGTCCCCACACCATTCTTACACACAGACCACACCAAATGCTGGCAAACCTGCAAAGCAACGGGAACTCTGGTTCATTGCTGGTGGGAATGCAAAATGATACAGCCACTTTGGAAGACATTCTGGCTGAAGGTCTCTTACAAAGCTAAACTCAGGCTTACCATACAATCCAGCAATTGGGCTCTTACCCAAATAAGCTGAAAATTTATGTCCGCATAAAGACCTGCCATGAATGTGTGTAAAAACCCAGTGTATAGCAGCATTATTTGTAATCACCAAAAATTGGAAGCAACCAAGATGTCCTTCGATAGGGGAATGGATAAACAAACTATGGTGTATCTGCGGTATCTATATATCTATACAAATGTGATATATTAATACAATGGAGTATCAATCAGCAACAAAAATAAATGAGCCATCAAGCCACGAAAAAACATGGAGAAACGTTAAATGCATATTGCTAAATAACGGAAGCCAATCTGAAAAGGCTACATACTTTATGATTCCAACTATATGACATTCTGGAAAAGGCACAAGTAGGGAAAATGAAAAGATCAGTGGTTGCTAGAGGTTTGGTGGGGGCGGGGGGGATGAATAGGTGGAGCACAGGGTATTTTTAGGGCAGTATTTTTTTTTTTTTAACTTAGTCATCCAGTGCTGCTGTAACAGAAACACCACAAGTTGATGGCTTTAACAAACAGAAGTTTATTCTCTCACAGTCTAGTAGGCTAGAAGTCCAGATTTAGGGCATCAGCTGCAGGGGGAGGCTTTCTCTGTCAGCTCTGGAGGAAGGTCTTTGTCATCAATCTTCCCCTGGACTAGGAGGTTTTCCGTGCAGGAACCCCGGGTCCAAAGGACGTGCTCTGCTCTCAGCAGTGCTTTCTTGGTGGTAAGAGGTCCCATGGCTCTCTGCTCGCTTCTCTCTTTTATATCTCAAAAGAAATTGGCTTAAGACACTATCTAATCTTGCAGATCTCATCAATATAACTGCCGATAATCCATCTCGTTAACATCATAGTGATAGGATTTACAACACATAGGAGAATCACTTCAGATGACAAAATGGTAGACAATCATACAATACTGGAAGTCACTGTCTAGCCAAGTTGACAGATATTTTGGGGGGACACAGTTCAATCCATGATAGGCAGTGAAACTATTCTGCGTAACACTGTAATGGTGCACACACGCCATTACACATTTGTCAGAACCCATTGGAGTGTACAGCAGTCCTGTGTTAATACAGTGGCAACTGTGGGAGCCGGAACGCTGCAGGGCTGCCTTGATTTTCCAGGACTCACAAGTTTTCCACTTTTGACAGGGTACAGTCACCACTTTTCTATTGCTGGCTGTTAGTGGAAAATGTTTGTGTTTTCCTTCTCTGACAGGTTTCTGCCTTACACAGGTTCTGGCTTTTGCAGGTTTTACTAATAATAATATATCAATATTAGTTCATGAATTGTAACAAATTTACCACAGGAATGGAAGATGTATAATAGAGAAATAGTGTGGGGGGTGAGGGGAGGAGGGTACATGGGAAACCTGTACTTGCCATTAACAGTAACCATCTTTCAGGGTTATTGTGAGGGTTATTTGAAGTGTGTGCTAGGGAGACACAATAATAGCATTTATCGAACACTTCTCTGTGCCTGGCACTTTTCCTGTATTAGCTCATTTAAAACTCACAACAACCCTATAAAGAAGATACTAAGATCATCATCATCCCTATTTTATAGAGGCCCAGAGAAGTTGAGTGACTTTTTTAATGGAATAATATTAAAGGTCTTAGTCTTAACATAGTCAAAGTTGTCAAGGCCAGACAGCCAATTAGCAGCAGGGCTGGGCTTCAAACCCAGAGTGTTTGGCTCCAAAGCCCATGATCTCAGCTGCTGCTCCACTCGGCACAGCTTCTCAGCATTAGGATCACCTGGGAAGCTTTGGGAACAGTGCTTCATTCTGCCTTGGGAGGTTCTGACTTAGTAGGTCCGGGATGAGACCCAGCAACATGCATTTTTAGAAAGCTCCCCAGGTGATTCTGAAGTGCAGATGGATTAAGAACCAATGGGTGTTGTATGTTGTCTGTGGTTTCTGAAAATATCTATAGTTTCTGAAAATAGCTCTTGAATTTGCCAGCAATCAAGGGATTTTTTTTTTTTTTAAATAAAACCGCCAAAACAAACACAAAATTGCCGTTGAGTTGATTCCAACTCATAGTGACTCCATTGGACTGAGTAGAACTGCCCCATAGAGTTTCCAAAGAGCAGCTAGTGGATTTGAACTGCTGACCTTTTGGTTAGTAGCTGAGTTCTTAACCACTGCACCACCACGGCATCATATAAAATAGCCAGGCAACACATAAACATGAGTAGGGGGCTAAACAGGCCCACCCTGGAAATAGGGCTCAGGAAGGGAGGAGGGCTTGATGCAATCAATCATACATATTCATTGATTGGATTAATCATAACTATACGCGTTAAGGCCCCAGTCATGCACAAGCATGAGGTCCCAATGACTAAGGGAACCCAGACCTTGGAGCTCTCTCTTTGGGGCTTCCTGGAGTGGTGAGGACATCGTTGCACAGGAGAGGGTGGCAGGTCCCCAGGGACAATGGAAGCCTCATCCTACAACCTCTCCCAGACCTTGCCTGACTTACATTTTTGCTTGTATCCTTTTTTGGTTATAATAAATAGGTAACTGTAAGTATAGGTAGTCTCTCTGAGTTCTGTGAGTTATTCTAGTTAATTATCAAACCCACTGAGGGTAGTGAGAGCCAGCAGAGAGACTGGCATTTGCCTGTTTGGCAGGGGCTGGAAAGACAGAGTCCTAACTTGTGGAGACCCAACTCTGGTTGGTTAGGGTCAGAGAGAGAAAGTGTCACATGGGTAGCTGGTATGAGGATGATGAAGGGGTAAGTGGAGATAGGAATTATTTTCGTATTTTGGAAATAAACCTTAAGTTGATGTTTAATTCTTGGCTACTAACTGAAAGGCTGGAGGTTCAAGTCCTGCCAGTGGCATCTCAGAAGAAAGGCTTGGCTGTCTACTTCTGAAAAATATTCATTGAAAGCCCTATGGAGCACAGTTCTCTGATACACAAGAGGTCACCATGAGTTGGAATCTATTTGGTGGCAACTGGGGAGCTCTTTATAGAAGTGGGTCTTAAAGGATGAAGTAGACTTTTCTAGGCAAAAAGTGGATAAGAGCAACCCAGGCAGGGGAAACATGTACAAAGCCAAACAATATAAAAGTATGTGAAATCTAAATAACACAATATACCTCATTTATTGACATGGTTA
The DNA here is from genome assembly GCF_024166365.1 of Elephas maximus indicus. Taxonomy (NCBI): domain Eukaryota; kingdom Metazoa; phylum Chordata; class Mammalia; order Proboscidea; family Elephantidae; genus Elephas; species Elephas maximus. The sequence continues at coordinate 192,552,902 of NC_064821.1, forward strand.
GTTTCCAAAGACCAGGTTGTTATGCAAAATCCGTGTTATGTGAAAATGGAGGATGATCACATCAGATCACAAAATGGGGGATGACTACATCATTGCATAACTGCCAAATTACACCACTATATAACTGCGAAACCACTGAGAATCATGGCCCAGCCAAGCTGATATATAACCTTAACCATCAACGCCATCATTAATCTCAGATCCCACCTTGGCATTCGTTACTGTTACACGTATGTCATTAATATTCAAAACAGTCAGATAGTAGGTTTTTTTTACTATTGTCATAAGTGCGAAATGTCGGATAACAAGATAGCCAATAAGTGAGGAGAAGGTGTAGTAAACAACCAATAAGGAATCTTGGTGTCACAATGACTAAGCACTTGGCTGCTAACGAAAAGGCTGATGGTTTGAACCCACTCAGCAGATCTTCCAGAGAAAGACCTGGAGATCTGCTTCTGTAAAGATTGTTGTTACTATTAGGTGCCATCGAGTTGATTTTCGACTCATAGCAACACAATATGACAGAGTAGAACTGCCCCATAGGGTTTTCTAGGCAGTAATCTTTATGGGAGAAAATTGCCAGGTCTTTTCTCCTGTGAAACCGCTGGGTGGGTTAGAACTGCCAACCTTTTAGTTAACAGTCAGGTGCTTAAACTTTGAGCCACCAGGGCTCCAAGAAAACCCTATGGGACAGTCCTACTCTGTTCACATGGGGTCACTAGGTGTTGGAATCAACTCAACAGCACACAGAAACAATGACAAACAGCCAATAGGTAAATGAAGAAATCAAGAAAGAAACCGAAAAATACTTGAGTCAAACGAGAATGAAAACACAACATACCAAAACTTACGGGATACAGTGAAGGCAGTACACACTCAGAGGGAAATTTATAGCAATAAACGGCTACATTAAAAAAATTCCCAAATCAATAACCTAACTCTACAACTTGAGGAACTAGAAAAGAAAGAGCAAACTAAACCTAAGGCTACCAGAAGAAAGGAAATAATAAAGATCAGAGCAGAAATAAATAAAATAGAGAATAGAAAAGCAATAGAATCTGTGAAACCAGAAGTTGTTTTTTTGAAAAGATCAATAAAATTGACAAACCTTTGGTTAGAGCGACAAAGAAAAAGAAGATGCAAATATTTAAAATTAGAAATGAAAGTGGAGGCATTGCAACCAACCTTATAGAAATACAAAGGATTGTGAGGAAATATTATGAATAGTTATCAGTCAATAAATTAGATAATTTAGAACAAATGGACAAATTTCTGTGTCATGAATTGAATTATGTCCCCCCAAAGATATGTGTATCAACTTGGTTAGGCCATGTGTGGTTGTCCTCCATTTTGTGATTGTAATTTTATGTTGAGAGGATCAGGGTGGGATGTAACACCACCATTACTTAGGTCACCTCCCTGATCCAAGGTAAAGGGAGTTTCCCTGGGGTGTGGCCTGCACCACTTTTTATCTCTCAAGAGATAAAAAGAAAGGGAAGCAAGCAGAGAGCTGGGGACCTCATACTACCAAGAAAGAAGCACCAGGAGCACAGCGCGTCTTTTGGACCTGGGGTCACTGCACGTGAGAAACTCCTCGAACGTGGGAAGATAGAGAACAAGGACCTTCCTCCAGAAGGAAGAGAGAAAGCGTTTCCTTGGGGCTGATGCTCTGATCTTGGACTTATAACCTACTAGACTGTGAGGAAATAAATTTCTCTTTGTTAAAGCCATCTACTTGTGGTATTTCTGTTATGGCAGCACTAGATGACTAAGACATTCTTAAACACACAAAACTCCCTACATTGACTCAAGAAGAAATAATGGATGTCAACAGACCCATAACAAGTAAAGAGATTGGTTCAGTAATTAAAAAGGTCTCAACAAAAGGACAAGATCCAGGTTTATGAAATCCAGTTGTGCGTGTGAGACAGAGAAAGGAAAGGAGAGAAGTAGGTAAAGAGAGGGAAGGAGGCTGAGAAGGTGGGTTGGGGTCACCATGTGACAGGGTTAGTGATCATTCTAAGGAATCTTTATCCTACAGATAGCAAGAGACCCTGTAGGACTTTTATGCTGGGAAGAACATAATTCAAATTCTAAAACACCAGTTTGCTGTGGAGTTGACTCCAACTCATGGCAACCCCACGTGTGTCAAAGTAGAACTGTGCTCCACAGGGTTTTCAATGGCTGAGTTTTTGGAAATAGATCACTTGGACTTTCTTCCCAGGTGTCTCTGGGTGGATTCAACTCCCAACTTTCTTAGCCCGGCAAATTGTTTGCACATCCAGGGACTCCAATTTGAGTTCTGGATGGTCTTTATTTAAAAGTTTATCTTTTTGATTCTGAGAATTTTGACCTATTGAAGTAAAATAAATATAACCAGGGAAAGGAAGATCACCATCTATAATTAATTGAGCCAGAGGCATCATAGCATATTTGGTGAAAGAGTAGAGTGTGGAAAATTGAATGCACTGTGAAGTGGCTTTTATTTCACTGACCTACCTTATTTTGGGAGAAAAAGGAGGAAGAAAGAATATTTTCACAGTGCAGGGTTGGGAGGCTCTATTGGAGAGAAATTGGTCTTTGCTCTTGGCCTTACCAGGTGGAAGGAAGTGGCTGAGGGGCCCTAACTAACCAGTGGATGGAAGAGCTCAGAGCTGGAGAAGGAGCCAGGCATCTCCCCAGGGATTCCAGGGTGTGGTGGTTCTGCTGGGGTGAGGTGGGAACCAGATGCATTGAGGACAGACCGACGGACATCCTGGTCGGCAGAAACAAGGGTCTATGGTGCTACCCCAGGGCCTCATAATTTTCCTGACCGTTCTGTGCTTCCCCTTTGAATGCTCTTCTTTAAGAAATGTAGATCTCTGTAAAATTAGATTGGGAGGAAATATTTGTCAATTCTAACGATTTCTTGATGATTGGGTGGGCTGTCAAGATTGGGCATTTGAGGCAGCGAAGCCTCTTTTTAATCATAGCCCATGATGTGCTTCAGACTCTGGGGGGTAATACAGGCCCTGTGTGCTACATTCTTGATTTGCAGCCCTCGGAACACTACCTTGGGATTTCCAGTCCTCTTTATATTGTAATGATAAAGTCGGTTGAACCTAGGCATGGCAGAGACTAGAAAGCATGATCATTAGATGAAAAGAAGCCATGGTTGAATAATTCAGCTCCCTCTGGGTAAAACACAAAGCTTTGGAAATCAGTAACGTTACAAAAGCAGTAGAAGACTCAGCTACCGATGAGCCCGTGGGAGGTGATTTCACAAATATTACCTCATTTAATCAACACAAAAATCCTTTGACAGAATTACTATTACTATTCTAATTTTACAGATGGAGCAACTGAGGCTCCGGGATTAAGTGACCTTTTCGTAGAAGGTAAGTACTTAAGTCAAGAGCCCAGCTCTAGCTGATTCTGAATCCAGGTATTGGGCACTTAGATTGTTCTTGATTAAATAAGACATTCTTAGCAGGGCACCTTTTCCTTTATGGAAATTTACAAGGACTGCTTTCTACTTCTTCCCTTCTCCTCAGTTTTTAGGAAGTTCTGCCATGTCCTTAAGGTTGAAGTTCTCTTGGAGATATAAGGTCTGCTCCTAACTGAAAAGGTACAGATGTCACTTATAGTCATCTCTTTTGTTTTCTAAAATTCAAAACAGAATCAAAGGCCTCGGTGGTGAACTTTTAGCTTTGCTTGTTTTTCTGGATGTCAGGTTATTTCTTCTACTTATTTTAGATGTTACTCCTGCTGTTTATGGAGATCTTGGGTAGCTCAAACAGTTAAGCCCTTGACTACTAACCCAAAGGTTGGCAGTTCAAATCCACCCAGAGTTGCCTTGGAAGAAAAGTCTGGTGATCTGCTTCTGAAAGGTCAAAGCCATGATAACCCAGTGGAGTGAAGTTCTACTCTGTAACACATGGAGTTGCCTTGAGTCAGAATTGATTAAATGGCATTTGGTTTGGTTTGAATTCTCTTTATACAAACCAGCTTCCCTGGGCCACAGGAAAAACATTGCATATTTTAGGTGTTACGTTATTAAAAATTTTGTAAACTATGAAATATAACATGTATACAAAAGAATGTAAAAATATATCTTTGTACAGGTTCAAGAAGAATAACAAATAGAACAACTGTGTATTCTCCACCCAGATTGAGATCTAGAAAATTTTCAGGAGCTTAGAATTTCCTTGGTACCTCTCCCTAGTCCTACCCCTCTTCCTCCCTATAGAAAGACCATGACACATCAATGTATATATCTTTAAGCAGTACATTATTTAGTCTTGCCTGTTTTTGAACATTATATGACTGGAAACATGCAATATGTATTCTTCCTTGGCTTGCTTCTTCCTTCAACATTATGTGACTGAGATTAGTGCATACTGATGAACACAGCTGCAGTTTATTAATTTAATTTTCACCGTTGCATAATATTCCACTTTGCAACTATCCATAATTTGTATTTATCCATTTTACTCTTGATTTGGATAGATACTAGTTTATTTTGCTTTTATGAACAATACTGGATTATTGGGTATGCATGTATTCAACTTTTCTAGATAATGCCAAATTGTTTTCCAAAGTGATGATACCAATCACGTTTCTACTAACAGTGGGTGAGAATTCCAGTTGCTCCACGTAGTCACAAAGCTTGGTATTATCTGATTTTCTTTTCTTTTTTGGCCATTCTAGTGGGTATGAAAATATTATTTTCTGATTTTATTTTGCATTTCCTTGATCATTAATGAAACTATTTCTTCATATGTTGTGATGGTTAAGATTGTGTGTCAACTTGGCTGAGGCATGGATCTCAGTGGTTTGGCAGTATGTAGATATAGTTAGGAAGCCCTGGTGGGGTAGTGGTTAAATGCTATGGCTCCTAACCAAAAAGGTCAGCAGCTCGAATCCGCCAGGAGCTCCTTGGAAACTCTACGGGGCAGTTCTACTTTGTCCTATAGGGTTACTATGAGTCGGAATCGACTCAACAGCAGTGGGTTTTGGAATGATATAGTTTGACAGTTAGGTAATGATGTAGTTATCTTCCATTTTGTGATACAATGTAATCGCCTCCATGATGTGACCTGATGTGATAAGCCAATCAGTTGTAAGAGGAGTTTCCTTGGGGGTGTGACCTGCATCCAATATATATGGACATTCGGGCAACGCTCTCTAGCTTTTGCTTGCTCTGGATCCTGCATCTGGCCTGTCACCATCTGCCCTCTGGTTCTTGAGACTTGAGCCAGGGACCTGTTGTATTGTCTGCTGATCTTGGGATTTCATCGGCTTCTGCAGCCTGCGAGCCAGCAGCCTGCTCTCTTATCTGCTAATCTTGGGTTCATCAGTCCCTGAAGCTACATGAGTCAGGAGAAGCTTCCAGCCTGAGGTCTGACCCATGGACTTGGGACTCGTCAGCCTCTACAACTGCGTGAGCCATTTCCTTGAGATAAATCTCTTTCTCTCTCTCTTTGGTTTTGCTTCACTGATTTTGCTTATCTAGAGAACCCAGCCTAAGACATTTAGTATCAAGAGTGGTTCTAGAGAAACAAAATTGTAAGGATGAGTTTTCTAAATTTGTTCTCAAGTCTGGTTAGTCTGAAAGATGTTGATAACTCTGCTTCTGGCAGTAAAGAGGGCACTGGTAATCCATGGCATGAGGTGGCAATAGAAATATGCAAAATATCAACACCAATGATCAAGTACTGGTGAGAGGGTAGGCTCTGTGTGCTGGCATGTTTGATACTTTTCTACAATTTTGTCAGAATGAGAATTATCAGGAAGCTGGTTGGTTGGTCCTACTTTCACTAGATAAAGTGATGAAAGAAAGAGATGAGCTCAGAGCTTCAGAGTCACAGCTCAAGTACTGAACAAATGACGTCTAAGTTTCCACATGTGCCCTGAAAGAAAGCATTGTAGTAACAGAGTTGATATTGCTGAAAACTAAGTCCAGAGTCTTAGAGTAAGAGCGGCTGAATAACGCCTTTTGAAATCCCAAACCTTGAATGGTGTCTGAAGTTGAAGCAAGGGCATTGATTGAGAAGAAATGGGATCCTGAAACTTGAGATGGGGATATATGGATAGGTAATCAGGAAGCTGGGGACACTGAGCCCCTAAATTCTGTTCAGTCACTCCTGCCAACAGAACCAGCCTTCTCACTCCCACCTGAAGAGATTACTCCATCTTTGTCTGCTAAGCCACCCTCCCCAGTAAAACCATTAGTCCCTCAACAACCATTTGATAAGATTAACCCAGCTGTGTCCAAAGAGCTTTTGTCTGAGATATTTCCTGGGGAGGTGACTGAGTCACTGCCTAGGGCATAGCCTGACATTGCTTACAAGACATTGCTGAATGTTCTCAGAACACATCCCCACCACCCATTTTTAGTACTAGACCTATAACTAGATTTAAGTCCCAGCAAGCCCCAAAAGATGAAGTACAAAGTGTGACCCAGGAGGAGGTACAGTACACTACAAAACAACTGTTAAACTTTTCTAATATATACAAACAGAAACCTGGGGAATATTTGTGGGAATAGCTATTAAGGGTGTGGGATAATGGTGCAAGGAACATAAAGTTGGATCAGTCTTAGTTTATTGATATGGACCCACTAAGCACAGGTTCTTCATTCGATATTTCAGGTTGAGAAGTTAGGGAAGGATCTAATAGTTTATTTGGTTGGTTTGCTAAAGCATGGTAGCCTATACTAAATCAAGTTGAAGTACTAGACCTGCCTTGGTATAGTGTAGAAGAAGGTATTGAAAGGCTTAGGGAAACTGTCATATTAGAGTGGATTTATCAGGTCAGACCCACAGGCCAACACATGGAGTGCCCAGAGGACACAACTTTTGCCACAATGGTGATGAACAAATTTGTGAAGGGGGCCCCAGCATCCTTGAAATCTACTGTGAGTGCTACTATATGTAAGTCAGATTTGACAGTGGAAACTGCGCTAAATGAATTAAGACACCTAACTACAGTGGGGCTGATTAAAACCCCTTGGTTTTAGGGGCCAAGTGGTGGCATTCAGTTCACAAAGACAAGGTGGGCATGGTTACTGTAATGGACAGTGAAGTCAAAGCAGTAATCAGAATAATCTGACTTGTATGCATTTAGGTCATTGGCTACTTAGTCTTGGTGTCCCTAGGAATGAAGTAGATGGGAAATCTACTAAATATTTACTTGATTTGTACAAGTAAGAATTCTAGGCCAAGAGAATGGCAGTCTAACTCAAATTGCCAGAGTAGAGAGTCACAGCCTCTCAGTAATTCCCAGACTTGAGCCAGTTTACAGACCCACAGCCCCTTGAATGAAGGAGAGGCTGGGTCCCCTTGAGGAACGACCCCACTACACAGGCAAAAATTTATACCATTACTCTCTCTCCTAGTCTTCCCCAAAGGAATCTTCAGCTGTTTATGAGAGTGACTGTTCAATGGGGAAAAGGAAATAATCAGACTTTCCAGGGATTACTGAATACTGGATCTGAACTGACCCAAAGAAGACCCAAAATGTCACTGTGGCCCACCAGTCAGAGTGAGAGTGTATGGAGGTCAGGTTATTAATGGAGTCTTTGATCAAGTTCATCTCTCAGTGGGTCCAGTGGGTTCCTTAGCCCAACCTGTAGTGATTTCCCCAGTCTCAAAATGTGTAATTGGAATGGATATGCTCAGAAACTGGCAGAACCCCCACACTGAATTCCTGACATGTGGAATAAGGGCTACTGTGGTAGGAAAAGTCAAGAGGAAGCCATTAGAACTTCTCCTTCCTAGGAAAATAGTAAACCAAAAGCAATACCGCATTCCTGGAGGGAATACAGAGATTACTGCCACTATTGAGGACTTGAAAGATGTAGGGGTGGTGATTCCTACCACATCCCCATTTAACTTGCCTGTTTGGCCTGTGCAAAAAAAGATGGATCTTGGAGAATGACAGTGGATTATTAGAAACTTAACCAGATGGTGACTCCAATTGCAGCTGCTGTTCCAGATGTGGTTTCATTGCTTGAGCAAAGTAATACATCTCCTGGTACATGGTATATAGCTATTGATCTGGCCAATCAATGCCTTTTTCTCAATTCTAGTTTGCTTCAGCTAGCAAGGCCAGCAATACACCTTCACTGTCCTACCTCAGAGGTATATCAACTTTCAGGCCCTGTATCACAATTTAGTCCGCAGGAATCTCAATTGCCTTTCCCTTCCACAAGATGTCACGTTGGTCCATTACACTGATGACATTATGCTGATTGGATCTGGTCAGGAATAAGGTAGTTCTAAATACCAGTTATGACCACATGACCAGTTACAAAAATGGAGACTGTCATTGTTATGAGTATTTCTTCCTTGTATGTGTGCATTGAATATTTTTGTTTTCTTCACTTATAAGATGTAAATGAGGTTAGTGCATTTTTGGTTGTATGCATGTTAGTTGTATCATGTTAGGTGCAAGCATGACTTGGTAATTATTTTTATTTACAGATATTGTATGGTTTAAGGAGATGTATACAGGTGTCAAGTTGACAAGGGGTGGACTGAGATGGTTAAGGTTGTGTGTCACCTTGGCTAGGCCATGATTCTCAATGGTTTGGCAGTTATATAATGATGTAGTTTGGCAGTTATGTAATGATGTAGTTGTCCTCCATTTGGGGATATAATGTAATCACCTCCATTTATGTGATCTGATATAATTAGACAATCAGCTGTAAGGGGAGTTTCTTCGGGGGTGTGGACTGCATCCAATATATATGGACGTTTTGACAAAGCTTGCTGGCTTTTGCTCACTCTGGATCCTGCATCCAGCTCATCATCATTTTCTGGTAAAATCATCTGGGCCAAAAGTTCTTGGGACTTGAGCCAGTGGTCTGCTGATCTTGGGATTTGTTGGCCTCCACAGCCTGTGAGCCAGAAGCCTGCCGTTTTGCCTGCCAATCTTGGGTTTGTCAGCCCCTGCTGCTATGTGAGCCAGGAGAAACCTCCAGCCTGATGCCTGACCCATAGACTTGGGACTTGCCAGATTCTACAGCCAGGTGAGCTATTTCCTTGAAATAAATCTGTCTCTCTCTCTCTCTCTATGTATATATATTATACCCTTCACTGGTTTTGCTTCTTTAGAGAAGCCAGCCTAAGACATATGTTTATGGGATATTTGTGATTCCCTTCCTGTGAAATTCCTGTGCTTTTCTTTAGCCTTTTTTTTTTCTACTGGGTTTCTTGACTTTGTAATGTCTCTTTATTCTAAACATCTCCCAATTTGTGGCTTACATTCTCACTAAAAAAAATGGAATAGGTCTTAATCTTATATTAGCCAAATTTGCCAATCATTCCCTCTATGGTATGACCTTTTGGAGTCTTGTTTAGGAAATCCTTTCCATTGCCTCCTGAAAGTTTCACATTTTTTCTTTACATTTATGATTTTAATACACCCAGAATTAATTTTGTATATGAATTTAGATATCCATTGTTCCAACACCATTATTGAATAGTCTATTTTTTCCAACTGATTTGCAAGGGCAGCTCTATAATAAATCAAGTTTCCATAAATGTATGACTCTGTTTGTCAGCTCTTTATTGTGTTCCATTGTTCAATTTGTCTCCCTATCCCTTCCCAATGACCACATTGCCTTAATTAATAGAGCTTTATGATAAATATTCTTGATAGATTTTAAGGCAAGTCTCTGCAACTTGCTCTCCTTGAAAAATGTCAAGGCTTCTTTTGTTTTTATATAAATTTTACAATCAGCTTGTCATGTTCCACAAAACATCCTGTTGGGATTTTGACTGGCATTGCATAGATTAATTTGGGGAGAATAAAGATCTTTACAATCCTGAACATGAATATTTTTCCATTTATTTAGGTTTTCTTTATTGTTCTTCATAACATTTCTTAATTTCCTATGCAAAGGTGTAAGATAACTTTTGTTAGTATATTCCTAGTTATTTAATATCTTTGGATGCTATTATAAATAGTTTCTTTTTAAAAATTAATTTTCTAGTTCCTTATTGGTAGGGTATAGAAATGTAATTAATTTTTGTATTGAATTCGTATGCAGCAATCATGCTAACTACCTTATTAATTCTAATAATTTTTTAGATGCTCTTGGTTAGACAAGTTGACAATCATATCAGCTGCAAATAATGGAAAATTTTTCTTCCTCTCTAAATCTCTTACCTCTTATTTTTTCTAGTCATATTGCACTGCTAGGACTTCCACTGAAGAAGTGATAATAGCAGGCATCTTGTAGGTTGTTTTTGTTTTTTTGGTAATAGCAAGCATCTTGATTTCACTGTTATATATGATGTGTGCTATAGGAAGATATCATTTTGTAGATTTCATTTACTGGGTTAAGAAATTTCTCTTTTGTATGATTTTTCTATTGTTGCATAACAAATCATCACAAATTTAGTGGCTTAAAACAACGTACATTTATTATTGCACAGGTTGGAGTCTGGGTCCAGCTCAGCTAAGTCTTCTATTCATATCTCACAAGGATGTAATCAACATGCTGGCCAGGCTACATTCTCATCTGGAGGCTGGACCAGGGAAGAAGCTTTTTCTAAGCTCATTCAGGTTGTTGGTGGAATTCCTTTCCTTGTGGCTATATGACCGAGGGGCCCAGTTTTTTATTGGCCCTAGGCTGCCCTCATCTCCAACGGGCACCTGCAGTTCCTTGCTGTGTAACCCTCCCCTTGGTCGACCACAATATAGCTGCTTCTGCAAGGCCAGGAGGGACTGTCTCCAGTTTGCTAAGATGGAGTTTTACATAAAAAATGGGATCCAGGGAATGACATCTCATCACCTATGCCGTAGTCTATTGACTAAACGCAAGTCACCATGAGTCGGAATTGACTTGACGGCAACTAAAAATAACAGCAAGAAGCAAGTCATAGGTTCTGGGGGTCACCTTAGAGTATGTCCATCACACTTATGCCTAGTCTGTTCAGTTTTTTTGTAATTAGCCAATATTGAATTTAATTAATCTTAAAATTTAATGTGGTAAATGTCATTATTTTTCTAATTTTAAACGAAACTTGTATTCGTTGGAATAAATGTTTTTAATTATGATGTATTTTTAAAATCTATCTCTATATTTGGTTTGATATTAGTATGCTTAGGATGTTTATGTCTACGGCCATGAGTGAGACTAGTCTATCATTATCCTCTTTTTCTGCTGTCCTCATCAGGTTCAGGTCCTGGTATCAATGTTATGCTTGCCTCATAAAGTGAATTGGGGAGCGAGCCTTTTTTTTTTCCTTATGCTCTGGAAAAAAAAATTGCATAAGATTGGAATTATTTGCTTCTTAAATGTTTCATAGAATTTTCTGGTAAAATCATCTGGGCCATGAGTTTTCTTTGTGGGAAAATTTTGAGTCATTTAATTTAAATGATTTTATGACTGTTCAGTTTTTCAATTTCTTCTTGATTCAGTTTTGGTAAGTAATCTTTTTCTAGGAATCTCTTTTCTGCTTACTTCCTGTATAGGGGAAGGTTGGATGTCAACTTGGCTGGGCCATGATTTGATAGTCACATGACGGTGTGATCACTTCCATGAAGAAATTTGATATTATGTGATCACCTCCATAACGGGATCTGCTGTGAGTAGCCAATCAGTTGAAAGGGAGTTTCCTTGGGCGTGTGGCCTGCATTGACTGTAAGTAGATATTCTGGCAAGGCTTGTGGGCTTTTTCTCATTCTGGATCTTGCAGCTGGCTCCTGTTCATCTGATCCCTGGCTCTTGGGTCTTGAGCTAGCTGCTTACCTGTAGTCTTGCCTGCCGATCTTTGGAATTCATTGATTTTCACAGCCTGTGAACAACAGCCCTGCTCTCTGACCTGCTGATCTTGGGTTCGCCAGTCCCTGTGGCTGTGTGCATCAGGAGAAGCCTGTATTCTGACCCACAGACTTAGGGCCTTCTAGCCTCTACAACTGCATGAGCCATTTCCTTGATGTAAGTCTCTCTCTCTCTCTATATATTTATACAATTTACTGGTTTTGCTTCTCTAGAGAATCCAGCCTAAGACACTTCCAAATATCCTTGTCATGGATTGAATTGTGTCCCCCCAAAATGTGTGTCAACCTGGCTAGGACATGATTCCAGTACTGTGTAATTTTCCACCATTTTGTCATCTGATTTTCCTATATGTTGTAAATTCTACCTCTATGATGTTAATGAAGCAGCATTAGAGACAGTTATATAAATGAGGCAGGACTCAATCTACAAGAGTAGACTGTGTCTTAAGTCAATCTCTTTTGAGATATAAAAGAGAGAAGCGAGCAGAGAAACAAGGGGACCCCATACCACCAACAAAGTAGTGCCAGGAGCAGAGTGTGAACTTTGAACCCTGGGTCCCTACACTGAGAAGCCCCTAGACCAGGGGAAGATTGATGACAAGGACCTTCCTCCAGAGCTGACAAAGACAGAAAGCCTTCCCCTAGAGCTGGTGTCCTGAATTCGGATGTCTAGCCTCCTAGACTGTGAGAGAATAAATTTGTTTGTTAAAGCCATCCACTTTTGGTATTTCTGTTATAGCAGCACTAGATAACTAAGACAATTCTCTTATTATTTTTAAGTGTTCATAGCATCATTCTAAGTATTGTTTTATGTTCTTTCTCCCCTACCCATCTCTCTCTCTTTCTCTTTCTCTGCTTATTCTCCATCTTTCTTCTTGTTCAATCTTGCTAGAGGTTTATCAATTTTATCAGTGTTTTCAAAAGACCAACTTTTTAAAAGTTAAAAAAAAAAATCTTATCTAGTATACATGTTTTGTCTAATTAGTTTCTGAGAAGCCGAAGCTGTGCAATGTTTAAGCACTTGGCTGCTAACTGAAAGGTTGGTAGTTTGAACCCAACCCAATGGTTCTGTAGGTGAAAGACCTGGCAATCTGTTCCCATAAAGAATAAAAAAAATTACAGCCTACAAAACCCTATGGGGCAGTTCTTTTCTGTCACATGGGGTCACTATGAGTTGAAATTGACCCAAGGGCACCTAACAACAACATTTATTTTCTACCCTTGTCTCTATTTGTCCATTCTGCATTTTGGGGGGATTTTCTTTTTCTTTTTTTAATTCTTTCTACTTTCTTAAAACAGATATTTGGCTCATTAATTTTCCACCTTAATTTTTAAACATAAGAACTTAAGGCTACAAATAGCTCTTTAACTAGTTCTTTAGCTGCATTCAATCCATTTTGAAGTATAATATTTTCATTAATGTTCTTGTTTACATATTTTAAATTTCCCATTATGATTTCTTCTTTGATTCATGTATTATTTATGTGTGTTTCTTAATTTCCAGAGATTATTTAAAAAAAATTTTTTTTTTTTAGTGTATATCATATTGTAGTTAGTTAAAATCTATTGAGACTCACTTTATGGCTAATTAAATGGTCAATTTTCACTAAATGTTCCATATACTAGGAAAATGTGTGTATTATAGATTTTGCGATTGTTTATTGTGTCATTCAAATCTTCTACATCCTTTCAGATTTTTTTGTCTGCTTTATCTACTACTTACTGAGAAATTTGTGTTGAAATTTCCTACTATGATTGTGGGTTTGCTTTATGTATTCTGAGGTCTTATTTGTGCAGTGGTTAAGAGATATGGCTGCCAACCAGAAGATCAGCAGTTCAAATCCACCAGCTACTCCTTGGAAGCCCTATGGAGCAGTTCTACTCTATCCTATAGGGTCGCTATGAGTCAGAATCAACTTGATGGCAATGGGTATGGGTAATTACTGTATTGAGCAAATCTGCTGCAAAAGACCTCTTTAAAGCATTAAAAAGCAAAGATGTCACTTTGAGGACTAAGGTGTAACTGACCCAAGCCATGGTATTTTTGATTGTTTCATATGCATGAGAAAGCCGGACAATGAAAAAGGAAGACTGAAGAAGAATTGATGCATTTGAATTATGGTGTTGGCGAAGAATATCGAATATACCATGTGCTGCCAGAAGAATGAACAAATCTGTCTTGGGAGAAGAACAGCCAAAATTCCTCAACATTATTAAGGGCATATATACAAAACCAACAGCCATCATTATTCTCAATGAAGAGAGACTGAAAGCATTCCCCTCAAGGATGGGAACCAGATAAGGATGCCCTTTATCACTACTCTTATTCAATATTGTACTGGAAGTCCTAGCTACAGCAATAAGGCAAGGAAGGGAAATAAAGGGCATCCAAATTGGTAAGGAAGAAGTAAAACTATCCCTATTTGCAGATCTTACACATAGAAAATCCCAGAAATTCTACAAGAAAGCTACTAGAACTAATAGAAAGATTCAGCAAAATGGTGGGGTACAAGATCAACATACAAAAATCAGTTGGAATTCTCTACACCAACAAAAAGAATTTTGAAAATGAAATCAGGAAAACAATACCACTTACAATAGCCCCTAAAAAAGATAAAATACTTGGAAATAAATCTTACTAGGGATGTAAAAATCTTATATAAAGAAACTACAAAATGCTAGCACAAGAAGCCAAAAGAGACCTACATAAATGGAAAAACATACCATGGTTATGGATAGGAAGACTTAACTCTGTGAAAATGTCAATACTACCCAAAGTGATCTACAACAGTGTAATCCCTATCTAAATTCCAACAATTCTTTAATGAAATGGAAAAACTAATCACCAACTTTATATGGAAAGGAAAAAGGCCCCAGATAAGTAAAGCATTATTGAAGAAGAGGGAAAAGTAGGAGGCCTCACACTCCTCAGTCTCAGAACCTACTATACAGCCATAGTAGTCATAATGGCCTGGTACACGTATGACAGAAACAGACAAATGGGACAGAGTTGAAAACCCAGAAGTAAATACATCCACCTATGGACAAGTAATCTTTGACAAACGGCTTAAGTTCATTAAATGGTCTCAGGGGACATCTAGGTTAATTGGCATAACATTGCTCATACAGTCAATGTTCTGTACCCGACTTTGGTGAGTAGCATCTGGGATATTAAAAGCTTGTGAGAGGACATCTGAGATACAACTATTGGTCTTTTCCATCATAAGCAAAGGAACGTGAAGAAAACCAAAGTCTCAAGAAAACAATTAGTCCGAGAGACTAATGGTTCACACGAACCACAGCCTTCACTAGCCTGAGACCGAAAGAACTGGATGGTGCCTGGGTACCACTACCAGCTGCACTGACAGGGATCAAAATAAAGGGTAAATTCAGCAGAGAAAGACCCGGTGATGTGCTTCCATAAAGATTACAGCCAGGGCAGTTCTACTTTGTGAAATAGGGTCACTATGAGCCCAAAATCGACTCCATGGCCCCTAACAACAATAGAAATAGTTTGGAAGTTACACACTCTACGTAGATTCTATCATTGATTACTCTAAAATTTTAATTTCCAAAATCTGAAGGTAAATCAATATTTACCTTGCTTCACAACAATATCAAGATCTTAGATCATTTTTATTTCATTCATCACCCCTTCCTGACTTATACAGGGGTCCCTGGTGGCACAAATGGTTAAGTGCTCGACTGGTAAGTGAAAGGTTAGTAGTTCAAATCCACCCAGAGGCACACTGGAATAAAGACCTGGTGATCTACCTCCAAAAGATTGCAGTCATTGAAAACCCTATGAAGCACGGTTCTACTCATACATGGGGTTGCCATGAGTTGGAATTGACTCAACGGCAACTGGTTGATGACTGATATAACATCTCATGCTTTAGTCTCTTCTTTTTGTGAAAACCAAGGCGTTTCACTTAGAATCGCATTCTGGGGCTCTTTTCTTTCTCTGTCACTCTTCTACCTTGGTGGTCAAGGTACACTCTAGCGTCAAGTTTGACATTCCACATTTTCTTGTTAGCCTATTTAATTTTTTTAAACTTTTTAAAAGTCAAAACTACAGAGTAGGCATTCCCATTTAATTCCCATTTCAGTTGCTCTTCTGAGACACTAGATGTGTGTACAGGAACTGGTTCATCTCTACCAGGACACTTGATGTTGGATGTGACCGAAAATCTACCTCCAAATGGCTTGCAGCAGCTCCTAACCAAATCTGTACATCACACTTTCCGGGGGAAGAGGGTCTTTTCTGCTCAAGCCCTGAGCTTGGATTCGTTTGCTCTCAATGGCCCAATTTGGGCCTTGTGTCCATCCCTTGGCTAGAGTGATAAGATACTCTGACTGGCTTCAGCCTACCAGAGCCCACCATGGGCCTGGAAGTAGGGTTAATCCTCCCCCAATACAGAGTGGAGATGAGGAAGGGTAAATTCAGCAAAGAAAAATCGGTGTACTGTTGGCCAGAAAACGGATGCTGTGGAGGTAATGAATAATGTCCTCTATAGCTTTCTCCCGCCATGTTCCCAAAGAGCTGAAGATGTCAGTTCTTCTGGATGTTCTAATGATGTTAGATTCTCATTTGAGCCAAAACCAAACAGGGTCCTAGGGACAGTTCCCAAATTTGTCAGTCAAGTAAACATTACAGTGTCGTTCTTAGAACAAAGTCTCTAGGAAATACCGATAATAAATTTTGTTAGGAATTCTAAATTCTAAAGTTTAGGCCCAGGTATGTATCTACCTTCTCATTCCAAGATGTGGGAGGTGAGGAGGGTGTTCAAAGAAAGGGCAATTGAATCACGGATCACAGAAGACCTGACATTTGCCTTGATGAATGCTTGAGGTGTGGGTGCCCCATTGCTGTATGTGTTCTTTCTTGAGAAATACTTGATTGCTTTTAAGTGATACCCCAGTGTTTGAAAGTAGGAGGCAGAATAGATTTGGAACGAAGCTTTACCTAAGTAAAGAGGAAATCACTCGTAGGTAGCGCTAACATGTTGCATTGGTGTTTGCCACCTTTGGTTTTCCAGGGGACAGGATTGCATTTTAAGAGATGTTATTAAGTGTGCTTTGTTCCTGGAAAAAAATAAAGTGTAAATTTTAAATTCACGCTACAAAAAAGATTAATTTTGGCTAATCTTCACGTACTATTTGCTGTGGTGACTGAAATAAAGATTAATAACCTTGACCACCATTAGCATAATCCACTGTAATGCTGGATATAAAATTGCATCATTTTAATAATCTAATTTAATGCTTTCTAAGCAGTGGAGGTCCTTGTAGATTTGCAAGTATTAGCTCTAAATTCATTAAACTAAAGGCAGATATCTTTAAAAATGATAAGCACCTCTAGAATATAAAATACACAATGAATTCATTTAGCAAGTCACAATAGGCATGTCTCTGTTCTCAGCGAGGGGTTGATGCTGCGGTGTGTGTGCAAATGCATGTGTTGGGAAGTGAAGTGGGTGGGCAAGGAGACACTTTTCCTTCAATGTTCTTAAAACCAGTCACTGACTACTCTATGCAGATGAACCCAGGAAGAGCATGGAGAGGTCCAGGGCAGGCCTCAACCTACCAAACCAGCACAAAAGGTGTTTTCCACATGGGATGGCAAGGTTCCAGTCCAGTTTCTGCCCTGAACTCTCTGTGATTTGGGGCAAATCACTTCTCTTGGACCTCCATGTCCATGTAAGGCAAGGAACGTGACTCAGATGGTTCTAATAGGTATGGCCTGCCCTTCTCATCTGCATCCACATAGAGTGATAGCCCCTTCTCTTTTTTGGCCGCACGCAAATGTGCCTTTTCCTGGACCCGTGCTTTTCCTCCCTCAGATTGCTCTGTTTCTGTCTGACCTGCAGAGGGCGCTGTTACTCAGCACCCCCTGAATTTAGCAGAATTCCTGAACTCAGAGAACTAAGCCTACCTTTGAGTTCTAAAGCCCTGCCCCCGCCCCCCATCTCACAGTTAAGCATAATGTAATAATAGGTCAGGTTTTCTTTAATGGTTCTATATAGTTAGGACAAGAGGAATGGGTGTAACGGGGCTGGTTACCCTATTTTTTGTGTTAGGTTCAGTTAGACACCTGTCAGCAAGGACAATGTGTCACTTTCTATTTTAGCTTTCTCTGCCTAGTGTTGGAACGGGAAAATGTTCGAATAGCCCTCCCCTGATCCTCAGCCAGCACTATGGCCAGAGAAAGACACGAAGCCCAGACAGACATGTGCCAGGAGAAGGCAGGAGGAGGGTACAGCCCTGAGACAAAGAAATTCTGAGTGAATAATATCCTGGCAGAATTGTTTGCCCGTACGTGTAGAGCCTGAACACAAACGAGCACGGTTTCATGGCTCCAAGATGAAAAGAAATCGAGCTTCAAGCAAATCACTGTCTTTATGAAAATCTTACCCCACCCTCGCCCCTAGTGTTGACTCAGGGCTCCTGGGTTGCTTCTTCCTCTGGCCATGGATGATAACTTCGCCAGGGAAGGGTAGAGGTCAGAGATCTCAGGGGACACAGAGCCAGGCTGGGCACTGGTGGCCTCACCTCAGCCAGTTCTGGGTCTGCGGTGCTCAACCCTGGTTGCCCCTTAGACCCACCTGGGAAGCATCAGGAAAACATCAATGCCCAGGCGCAGGACCAATTATCCAACAGGCAAGGTAAACAGGGTGCTTACCTTGCTTACGAGATCATCTGTTGTGAAACTGCTCACTACAAGATTAGTAGTAAGCACAAGTAAGCCCATGCTTACCCTGCTTGCTGGGTCATCCACCCCTGCTCAGGCACCACTCTGCCTTCTGAATCTGGAGGTGGGGGTGGAGGGCAGGGGGTGTGGAAGGGCGGGCTTGGGTGGGTTTAAAAGCTTCTCAGGTGATTCTACTACGAAGCAAATGTTGAGAACTTCTGCTCAGATAAATGGAACAACTGGTAGTGTTTAACTGTCTGATATTTTATTGGAACATTGCTGCAAGCTTGTCTTATTACACATCAGTGTGTCTGTGTATTCTTGTTGGTGAGCAGCATTCACCTTGGGAACGGTTCTCACTCTTTCTAGGGCATTAAAACTGGGTTAGGTATGAAATCTTCCTGTCTTTCTGCAGCCATGGTTCAGCCTCCTGAGTCCAGCCCTGCCATTAAAACAAGTGCAGTCCTGGCCTTGCTTAAAAAGGCAACCCTTTCCAGGGGCTGTTTCCTGTCTAAATGCAGGTGTCCTCCTTAAAAAATTCCTGTTTCCCCAACTGTAGACACAGGGAAGGAAGAAAATAAAAGGAAAGGAAACCAGTCGCTTGCAGTTTTTGTTTTTGGTTTTAGTCAGTTCCCTTCGTGTTTTTTATTTAATGCCATCACCATATTGTATCAGCATGTGCCATGATATTTTTAAAATGCCCATTCTCTCCCGCTTCAGTTCAGCAGGGAGTGGCAAAGGCCACAGACCACACCCGTCTTCAACATTGCACTCCCAAACTTGGTACAAAGAAGAAAATGCGGTCTCCCACCCAAACCCATAGACAGCCCACCACCATGTTCCAGATAGCCTAAGCCTGGGTCTTGGCAGCATGTGGTCAACACACATCCCTGGTCTTACCCCTTTAATGGTGGCCAGCAATAGGATGCAAGACTCTGTTGGCCTCTGAGTTTCCATCCACTCCCCAAATATGCTGAGAAATCCTAAGGTGTATTTTCCAGTTTAACTCCTGACTTAAGTAAGTCACTGATTGCTCAATTTTCTATGGCCCAGTTTTCCCGGTGGCATAATGGGGATAATATTTGTCATCCGCCTCACAGGGTAATAACTGATTTATTGACATTCAAGGTCCTTAGGTGAAAGGTGTTACTGTTTGTAAGTACAAAGTATTATTTAGAATCGCTGAGTTGGCAAACATATTCACTTGTAAGGAATTTTTGGAAGAGAGCTTCAAGGAATGAATAGCAGCAGAAATATAGCTAGATATATTTTGAAAATATTTTTTAGGTCTACTAACTTAGAAAAAGCCCCAAATACAAGATATTCTTTCTGAAAGCACCTAAATTGTATTTTTTTTTTTTTTTTTTTGTCTAGAGCTGCAGAAAAATTCATGAGGAGGAATGTGAGGGTATGGGGGGGTATCGACTTGGGGAGCTTAATTTCCCATCCCCTGGCTGCCAAACCTTCCTAGTCAGGATTCCACAAATATGGCTGAAGCCATGGGGACAGCTGGAGAGATCTGTTGTCTTCTGGTGTTCTTTGATATTTTGCAGTGTTTCTTCTGACTGACACTTTAAATAGGGCATTACCTCTCTGCCCTAGCCCTGGCTATTGTGAGGTTGTCACTGCACGGGCAGGGAGCTGGAGAGAAGATTTCATCGGTGTAAAGAAGTACAATGCCTCCTTGAGCTCCTGAGCAGAGCCATGGAAACCTGGAGGCTCTCACTGGAGCTTTGGGGGCTTCTAACCCGAGAGGGTCGGTTTGTTACAAGCTGTAACACCATAAAAGAGCAGACCTTGGCTAAGGTACACAGAAGCTGATTCATATAGGCAATTGTATTGTTGTAGAAAGGTAGAGCCCATGGATCCTGGAAAGTCCACTGGGGCCCCTCTGCCGGCCTTCAAGGACACAGGTTCCCATTTGTCCTTTGTCCATGCAGGCTACTGAAAGAAGCAATATCCTAGAGCTGATCTAAACCCCCACCCCAGCAATTTAGTCTCCCGTGTCTTAGTAAGGAACACAATAACAATAGCAACAGAACCATGCATAGCACGTAAAGACCAGGCCCTTCTTACGGTGATGTATGAAGAAATTGGGCTGATTTTAGATTGAACAAAATTTTTGCTGTCGCATAATGGAGACCACAGAAATGGATTATAATGAAAGTCACAAAATCACCTTAACCACTCTTATTTATGCATTGTCCCCTCCAAGGCAAAACAAAGTCAACGAAACAGAAAAATGTTTCCCAAGGGAAAAATCCATTTCTTCTTTGGTGACCTGAGAAACTTTACCACAACTCCATTCAAAACCTTCAGGCACTTGACTTTTTTTTTTTTTTTTAATATCCTTTACCTTTTTAATAAAAAGTAAAAAACAAACAAAAAAATACATCGATGTCCTGAATAGAACCTCTCTATGTTTTTTTTATGTAAAGATCTCACTAAACAAATAAACATAGAACCAGACAAAAGAAATGGAGCTGCGAATAGCAATATGGTATATTATGAAGCATTTACACATGTATGTATATATTGTATATGAATGTGCGGGTATATGTGTGTGCACCTAAAAACTTATGTATGTATAAATACGTAAATATTTGCCTACATACACGTCACACACACACATATATATTTATACTGACCTCTTTAGATTGAAGTCCAAGGCACTTTTTACAATGAACAGGTTAAAGCCATTAATTTAGAACATAACTGTTTCTGGGTACATATCAGTTTATGGCGCCAATATCAGAATTCACACCTTTCCTTGTCTACCTTGAAGGGTCTCTGGTTGGTATTATGAGTAAGAGAATTGGCTTAAAAAGAGATAAGAAATGTTTCTACATTAAACTAACTTCTCTTGCTAGTTTCCTCTAGGGAAGGAGAGTTCTCACTGGTGGAAGGGATGCTGAGTTCTTTAAGAAAGGAACACTGGGACCAACAGATATAGGCGTTTCGGTGCCGTGCTGAGAAGGGGGGACCCATGTGGCCTTCTGTGGGACCTGCCCTGATGGATCACCTGATATTCTGATGGTCCTGTCAGCACAGAAATCCTAAAAAGGGGCTTTGAGGTGCTCCAGGTTATGAAGCTAGTACTTTTTTAATTAGGCTGGAAAAAGACTGCCTCTTACTGACTTTGCCATGTTTTATGTAGCCTACCCAAGGTATAAGACTTCAAGTGAAATTTGAAGAATCATTTATCTTTATCCTCATGATTGTACAGGACCTTTTTAATTTTTGGCAAGTATGGTGCTGATTTGGCTATGTCTTTTTTACTTTATCAAGTAATTTTGTAAATGAGGGTCAAGGAAGAAATGGTTGACTCATCCAGTTATCAATGAGGTTGGTTACCACGGCAGTCGGTGAGGGCAATGCCTCTCGATATTTAATGTGCATACAAGTCACCTGGGGATCTTGTTAAAATGCTGATTCTGATTAAGTAGGTCTAACGTTGGGACTGAGATGCTGCATTTCTAACAAGCTCCCAGGTGACGCTGATGCTGCTGGTCCACGGACCACCTTTGAGTAGCCAGGGTCAACGTACACCCACGTCCTAAATTACTGTCAAGAGGTCTGGCTTCCCCAAATCAGGAATTTGTATTGGTTTCATTGATTCTAGATGGAATATCAACTTTGAGAGGAGAGGTCTGAACATATTTGCTCTTTATAAACATAAAAGCTTTTAGTCAGGCTGAGAAGTGCTAAAAGGAAAAGCCAAAAGAGGCAAGTCTACTTAGTAGCAAAAAAGTGTTAAGAGATAAATCAATTACCACAAGCACATTGATCGGTCAATTATAAAATTGAGAATAAACTAATTTCCATTACCTAGTGAGTGAGAACCCACCAAAAACAGGTGCACCGGAGTTCTGAGGGCTTGTAACGGAGCTCAGCTGTCCATGTAACTGGGCAGCAACATAGACACTGGGAGAATTTAGCTCAGTAAAAAGAAAACCTGTGTACAAGTTAAGTCTCAGTCTCAGATACACAAGCAGGTGGAAGCTAGACCTTTAGATATTTCTCCTTTAGTTTAATGAGTAACTAATGCCATCAAGGCCCTGCTTTATCTACCTTTAAGCCCAAACTGATGTTTGAGATGATTCCAGCCTTTTTCCCAGGAGAAAGCCTTTTGTCTTGTACTATCAGTGTGGGTTTTCAGAGTCTGTGATAGGAGGAGAGACAGGTAGGCTCAGTTTAATCTACCCTGATACCACTCTGTTTGTACCTGTCCAGTATCCAGCAAAGTAATGAGAGCAAATGAAGGTCTTTATTGGGAGGAGGCCCCCCAATTCTAGGAAATCTTTATATTGTGAACGAGCACATCCCATTCTCATCTAAAAACAGTCCTTTGATCATTTCAAAGGCGGGAACTGAGACATTCTATGTGTGCGTCTTGGTTGCCATATCAGAGGAAGGGGGTGGATTTCATGATTTGCTGAAGTAGAGGATTTCTCCCAAGGTTTCCATAAAGGAAAACATCTTGATAGGAACACGTTATTTCCTCCCAGCTAAAGTAAACTAAACTAAAACAACAAAGTAAACTAGTATAAAAGAAAGGGTCTGGTGGCACAGTGGTTACGAGCTATGGCTGCTAATCAAAACCAGTCGTTCTTGGAAACCCTATGGGACAGTTCCACTCTGCCCTATAAGGTCACCATGAGTCAGAACTGACTCGACATCATCTAACAACAACAAAGTAAACTAGCAGAAAAGAAAGGGTCTTGCTGTACAGGTCCTGCCTCTTCGCATCATTCCCTTAGGGGCTGTGCTCCATGTCGTTAATAAACATGTGGCAACCTTGCACCCACCAGGGTATTGTCAACTCAGAAGAGTACAGTGCACACTGGGCTCTCGTTTGGCTATGCGTAAATGGAATTCCAATCCCAGCTTTACGTTTAACATACAGAGAAACCCATCATGCCTAGGATTTTGAGTCTTTCAAGTCACAGACTCAAACAAAACTCTTCCTTATGCCTAATTCTGACATTGTGTCAAAGGAGAAACTGGTTGGCTGAGCTTGAGTTTAAGATAAACAATTTATGTAGCAGAGCCTTTACATTTTTACAGAAGGAGCCTGCACTGTTATTAAACTGGCTTTACACAGCTACTAAAGGAGTGATGGCCCTTAAAATCCCTCCTGAAATGGCTTGATAGAATTTGGGGTAGAATTATTCTTCTAAGCCTGGTATGATGTTCTTTTGTCTCTATTGCTCAGGTCTTGGACAATCAGAATATGGCAGTTTGGAAGGCTGTTGTAGGAGGACCCTTGGGCTGGGTGTCAGGTGATCACTAACAGTGATGTGTACTCAGAAACAGTCGTTGAAAGAGCAGGCTGACACTCCACCTGCTAAAGACTAGTTGGATACAAAATGTTAATTGAAAGTTACAATATATTTCATAATATAGCAATATATTTCATAGTTAAAATAAACTGTTATGCTTTCTCCTATGGTTAAAAAATAGCAAGCAGTACAGAGGCAAGATGCAAATTCGAGTCGAAGCTCATCTGATTCTGAGTATAAACACTTCAGTGTCTGAGTCTGCCATGAAAACCTCTCCTCCATTGACACCCTGTCGTTCTCTTTTGTGGCCAGTGCAGAATGGAGAGTCTGGGACCAGAGTTGACTTTTTGCGCCACTAAAAAAACATTCCTGAAGATGGTGGGTTGGTCCTGGTTGAGATTCAAAAATGGAGACAATGTAACACAGCTCGAGAATGTTGTTTATTTCCTGTCCTTCTTCTATGAAGCTGAAGTTGGCTGTTCCAATCGGATTCATACTTGAATTGTCACTGATTTTTTTTTTTTTTTTTTTGGTGATAAGTGTCCGTCATCTCTTTGGGATCATGATTACGTGTTGGTGTTGAATTTTGTGCTTTTCCTCCACCAACTTGGTTGGTCGCGACGTCTCTTTTGTTGATTTCAACACACGGTCCAGGCCCAAGATTACAGCTTCCAGAATGCATTTCTCAGGTGCATAAACAACTGTCGCAGGGCACTTGGCACCTAGATTTGGAGGTCATATGTTGAAGATTTGACAATGATTTTGTTCAGAGGGAACTCGAGTTCATGTTTGGGTGTTTCCAGTAATGGTGTAAGAAAAAAAGATCACAGTTATTATTTTTTTTTTCTATCTGTATATATTTATATACCATTGCACTGAGGACTTTTTATTAAGCTTCAGTCTATCTCAGGAAAAATCCATGTATTACTTGTCTGACAGGGGTTTAGTGCTATTCTAAATTCTATTAATGCAGCCTGGCACAAATTATCAGGCTGAAGAGAGCACTCACCTATATTCTACTACCAGAAAAGGCAGACAGTTAATATTGCTATCCCTGTAATACACCTTTCTTAGTGTGTCAATGATCTCAGTCCCAGGCTGTTTACTTTGGTTGCTAGAGAGAAAGAAGGGATATTGTCCAGGGCGTCAGGCTGGCTGACTGCTGGGGGAGAAAAGGGGATATTCCACGCCTACCAGGAAATCACCAGGAAGCTGTCTAAGGTACTGAAACAGAACACCACAGAGTCAATAAAACCAAAAAACCCCAAACCCGTTGCTGTCAGTCAATTCTGACTCACTGCGATCCTATCGGACAGAGTACAGCTTCCTCAGAGGGTTTCCAAGGCTGTAATCTTTACGGAAGCAGACTGCCACATCTTTCTCCCATGGAGCCAATGGTGGGTTGGCGCTGCCAACCTTTCAGTTAGCAGCCAAGTGCTTAACCACTGTGCCACCAGGGCTCCCAGCAGAGTCAATAGGGACAGCAAAATGACCACTCACAGATCCTCAATCTGCTTCTAACAATTTTCAGGGAACTAAAAGGACTGTATAAAACTGGGGACATATTTTAGTATTTAAAAGCAGTAACTTAAAAAGAGTAGTAACCTACTGGTAGTGCAATGGCTTCCTGGCATCTTGGTTGTGGTACTGGGATGGTAAGTGATACCATTTGTTCTGGAATAAAACACCGATTCTTAATTTAGGCTACATGGGAGGTCCTGGAACTACGCACCAATCTGGTACTTCTCTCTGCTAATCCCGTTGCCTATTGGACACATAATAATTACTTTTTGGTACTACTGACTCCTTTCAAAGAGGACTAGATAGAGTCAAAGTGTGGCATGACAGAGTCAGGTCTGGCTGCTGTTGATGACAACAGTGATTCCATTTTTATATCTATTGAATACTTTGTACTTAAGAATATTACCTAATATCTTCATTTTAAGTGCAGAGAGACTGAGGTATGAGGTGGTTATATTAATTGGCCAAAGGTGTGGATCCAGTGTCCGAGTTTTATTTATTCTGATTCTGTATCTGTTTTTCTTCTTTTCCATGTTTGTTTATTCACAAAGAAATTACTGGAAATTTAAGAGGGGAACCCCCAAATATATCAAAACCATTATTTCTTCAATGCTGTTCGTTCTTGTCCTTTCATGATAACAATACCTTGTACTTGCTCAGCACTTTAGAAGGGACTTTTGCATAAATTTTCTACATCTCCTAATTTAGGAGATTGTTGTCACACCACTGGTCCCCACGGAGGTCAGACAGGCAGTGGTGATTCAGGGCCTTACCCCTCTTATTCTTTTGGATTGTATTAAGCATTTCCAAAATATGATGTCATGAAGTTACATATTATTAGGATGGCAAAAGCAGTTTCTAGACACTTGATGGCAATTTGTTGATGATGATCACACATAGGTGGCCTTTGATGCAAAGGTACAGGCTTGATTTGGACTTCAATCTAAGGAGGAGCGAGCCCCTAGTCTGGTATGATTTACCAACTGATGCTATGTCCTGAAATTCCACTGAGATCAGTGGTTTTAAAGTATCACAGTACATCCCTGACTTCACAGTACATGAAGCTATAATATGGCTTAAGCGATGAGGGAGTGGCTTTGTATTTCTAATTCAAGTGTCTGTATATTTTAGAGACTATTAGAGCACTTTTTACCTGACACTGAGTTATCAGAAAGATTATAGTAGGAGCTGTGCCACTGGGTCAGCCTTCCAGGAGTGGGCAGAGCTCAATCCATTCAGTATTGGAGTGAGGTCACCATAACTAGTAGTTTTTAAATATAGTCGATTCTCAAATAGATCATTAAACCTCCTCCCCACCAAACTTAAAAATAAGGAACAAGAAGGCCTGGTATGAAAATCCACCTGCCCTCTTTTCCCATCTGTGATGATGATATGCAGTGGAATTAGCCAAAGATGGACCATAGGAAGAGAAACCTGGGTGATATACACCCTGGATAATCAATTCCTAAGTCATAAAGGATTGATTGTAACTTGCAGGACAATGGGTAACTTCCCCACATAAAGTTGAAATACCAGTACAGAAGCAGCCTCCCATTTACCACTGTGGGATCAGCATGCAGATTAGATCACTCTTTTTTTGAAGAGTCCCTTTTTTTTTTTTTTTTTTTTTACCAAGGATGAAAACCATACATAGCTATTGCACTACCAATAGGTCAAGTCATGCTACAAATGCCCATGTGTTTGTAGGATGCCAATGGCTACTGCTACTGGAAATAATTCCAGTCACTCCCTTGACTAGTATTGCTGCTTGGTCTTCAGGGTTCACCTCGATGTATAGCATTAATGATAGTTAAAGAAGAATTATCCACAGACCACAACGGATCAATAACAGCCTGTGTATACTTTCGGGCAGGAGGAGTGACAGTGGAATCTTGCCTGTCATTTTTCTTAAATGAAGACTAAATCCCTACACACACACACACACATACACACACACCTCACAGGGTTATAGCAGAATGGAAAGAGTGAGCAGGAATCAATAACTGAGGGCTATAGGTTAAATGACTAGGGTTGGTACACTTAGGTCGACTGACCAGAGGGTGGTCTTCACTTTGTGACGTGGAATACCACAAAGAAGCTGCACGGTTATTTCATCTGTTTACACGTTTTCTTTGTATTCTGCTCAACTG
Organism: Elephas maximus indicus; assembly: GCF_024166365.1. Lineage (NCBI taxonomy): Eukaryota > Metazoa > Chordata > Mammalia > Proboscidea > Elephantidae > Elephas > Elephas maximus. The sequence goes on from NC_064821.1 coordinate 192,580,321, forward strand.
CCACTGAAAACAGTAGCCCATCCTTGGGACATAAAAATAAGGCTGTGGAGGAGGGGATCTTTCAGATACCCAATAGTTACAACAACAAAAAGTCAACAGCAACCAAATGGGCAACAGCTGCTCAAAAGCAAAGAGGAGAAGGCAGAAAGGGACTGGAAACCTGGACTAATGAACATGGGAAACCCAAGGTGTACAGGGAAAGGGGACGAGGACTGACACATTGTGGAGATTGCAACCAATATCACAGAATAATTTGTGTATACATTTTTGAATGAGAAACTAATTTGCGCTGTAAACTTTCACCTAAAACATAATGAAATTACAAAAAAAAAAAAAAAGCCGGCAGCAAGTGTGGCACCTATGGTATGTAAAACAACCAAGGAAAATTCTGGAAGGAGTTACCAAGATAAACATGAGACTACTAAAGAAACAACAACAGCAATAACAAAAGACAAAAGAAAAGGCTTAGCAAGAGACCAGATCTTCTTGAAGAAGGGGCCTTTTTTAGTGCTAGCGTTGTCCACCTTTTTCAGTCCAATGATTTCCTTATCCTTATAGGACTGGGCCCAGTGTCGCAGAAGAAAAATCCCCACAGCTAGACATCGACTTTGGAATGGTGATGATGTCTCGTTACAAAGCTAAACCCAACAGAACAACCCTACGCAAAGAACACCTTTTTGCTTTACCCTAAACAGATGAAACATCCCATATAAAAAAAAAAAAAAAAAAAATCCCATATAGTATCATTTAATTCCTCACAAGGAGAAGTCAAAGAACTCAGAATGAGAAATGTGATGGTTTTCACATCACAAACACGGGCATGGCCATGGCCAGATTCTAGGGCAGTGAAACAATTTTGCATCCACATCCCTTCGTCTCACAGTGCCTGTCTCTACTCTGGACCTTGATGCTTCTGAAGTCCCCTGGAGTTTGACATATATTACAATAGTTTTTGCACCAAGATTAACATGGCACAGGAGGAACAGGCTACCACGGAGCTGTGTCATCTTACCTTTCCCATACATATCCTACGGGCTCCCTTTATTCTCATAGTACTCATTTTGAGGTGACTTTTCAGGCCAGGTAAAAGGGACCACATGGACCACTCACCATGATTTCTCCTCCCAGCATAGCAGGTCTCAGGGAAGGCATCTGGCCTCTTTGGACTCATAACAACTGAGGCTAGGGCCCTGTGCTGGATGAATACATCTCAGCAAATCCCCAAACAATACTCCTAGTCACTGAACTTCCATTAGGTTGCACCCGTTTGTGCATGTGTGTGTGCACATACACACACGTGCAAAAATCCCATCTCCTCCCCACAATCCATACACCTGATCATGTGGTCCATTGAAACACAACTTGTCTGGATGCAAAAAAATAAATCTCTGCAGAAGCTGTTATTTTTAGAAGCCTCCTTATTTATCCCTCCAGAATGCCAACCGTTTTGGCTTGGCATTCATCTCAAACCAAGCATGGTGCATGCCCAGGGCAAAGCAACCTGTATCGTGCTGGAAGGGACCCGTATCTTCAGTGCAGCTCAGAATGTAACCAACACTAGATACTCGAACAGAAAGCACCGCACATTCAGATTCCAACCAATTCAACACACACTTAGAGAGTGCCTACTGTGCACAGGGCATGGTACCAGGTCCCTTTTTATTTGGGTCAAGTCCGAACAAAAAAGGACCAGGGTCGGATATGACGGAGGTGTGTGTGTGTGTGCGTGCCGCCTGCGTATGCTTACAAGCACACAGGTTTATATGGGTACTACTGAATGGAAAATCTGGCTTTTTATTTGTTCATATCTTGTTTTTTTTTCTTAAATAGAGTTTTATGACTATTTAAGGTATGAGAGGAAATTATATCTGTTTTGGCCAGTTGTGGGCAGCCCTCTTTTACTTTTGTCTTCCAGAGACTTCCTTAGACAAAAGGAAAGGAGTGAGGTGTGTTCAAGGACCACCCCCCCCCGACCCCAAGTGGTGAGGAACCCCACTCCCCTGACTGACAGGACGCCCTCCCCCAGTGGAACCCTCTCCTGGGCTTGCTTCACTCTTGGCGACTTCAGCGCATCTGTCCCCCACCCCCCAAGTGAAGACCTGAGATTGAACGTGGATTTCTGTTCTCCACCAACTCTGCAGCAAGGGCCCTGCTAGAGGCGTCGTTTCCTGTCATCTCCGCTTCCTGCTCCCAAGTAGAGGCACCTAAACAGAGATTAGATTTCTGGTTTCAAGGCATATCGAACCAAGCACGCCGACTGAACAGGAGTTAGTTAGCTCGGTCTCTCTTCTTTAGGATAGATCCCTGGTCTGAGTGTTCCTCGATGGCAAAACGACCAGGAGAGAGTTGATTTGCATCTTAAGACCTATGGGTAACGCTTCTGGAGTGGGGAGTTTTATTTAGCAACTGCTTGAACTTGTGTACGGGGTCGGGAACGAGGTGGAGCTGACCCCGATTGGGCTGTCGGAGATGGGGGTGTGGGTGGTGCCCACGGCCACACTGACGCCCCGGGCCTCGATGATGGCAGACAGGAGCTGCTGCTGCTGCTGGCGCAGGGTGTCTGCGATGAGCAGGGGCAGGGAGTTGAAGCTGGCGGTGAGGTGCTCCAGCTTGGACTCCAGGCTCCCAATCTGCTTCTCCAGGTCTTCGCTGCGATCATTGAGTTCTGTGATTAAGTCATACATGACGTTCTGCATCTGCGTGGAGAAACAGAGACACAGAGGGACGACAGGTCACCACAAAGGAATCTGCAATGGGAAAAAGCAAACCACCTTCTCCACATTACAGTAGGGGCAACAGCCACACCAGCTCTGTCTGACCTGCCTGAGGAAGGAAAAGCGGTTTACCTGCCTGGAGACGTGGAGGCTGAAGCAGGCACAGCAATTAAAAAAAAAAAAAAAAATTATTATAAAATGATGGATATCATGAAGACTGTCAATGTCACTGAACTGTACACGTAGAAATTGTTGAAATGGTGTATTGTTGACTGTGTATATTTTCGCCAATAAATAAAATTTTAAAAAAAGGAGAAGAAAAAAACATAATGGATATTAATTATAAAAATTGAAAAATACATATAAAGAAAAAGCAGCAGCATGTTTTTGGAGTCTCTACACCATCCTACTAAGAAGCCCTGGTGGTGCAGTGGTTAAGCACCCAGCCGTTTGCCAAAAAGTCAGCGGTTTGAATCCACCAGCTGCTTACTCTGTGAGAGAAAGATGTAGCAGTCTGCCTCCCTAAAGGTTTACAGCCTTAGAAACCCTATAGGGGCAGTTCTACTCTGTCCTACAGGGTCCCTGTGAGTTGAAATCAACTTGACGGCAATGGTAAACCGTCCCTATGGTCTTACTACACCAAACCTGTCAACTCCTATGGCTGCTGGATACAATGATTAAGGAGAAGGAACTGTGTGTTGCGGGGGTCGGGGGTGGGAATGAACAATGCAACAGATTTATAATTAGTAGGCCCCAGGCTCAAATACCAAGTCTGCAGCTCACTAGCAATGTGCCCTGAGTCAGGCCACTTGACCACTCTGAACCTTGGTCTCCTGAGTTTAAAATAAAAGTTAATAATAACTTCGCATAGCTATGAAGTTATTGGCCCCACCCCTCAGTCTATTTTCAGCAGAGCACCCAGAATGTAAAATGTAAGCCATGTCATGCCACTCCTCTGCTCAAAACCCTGCAGTGGCTCCCATGTCACTCAGAACGAGAGTCAATGTCCATCTGTGGATGATCCACGCCCCCTGGTTCCCCATCACTGCTGTGAGCTCCTAACCCAATGTCCCCTGTACTCACCTCAACCTGTTCTTGCTTCCTTGCTGTTTCATACCCAGTGGGTGGGTTCCTGCCTTAGGCCTGTTTCTTCCACCTGGAAGGCTACAGTGGGTGCCCCCCTTCAGGCCGAGGCACTTATCCCCCAGCTGCTGGGGGTGTTGTCTGCTGATGGCTCACAGCTGAGCTCCTGCCTCAAGCATAGTCCTCAGCCAAAGGAAGCTACCTCCAAGGGGGTTACAGCCCCTCGCCTGCCTGGTTAGTGAGGAGGGACAGAGGCCCGGTCCACTTTGTCTGAATTTGGGACATCTCTGAAGGGCCCATTCCATCTCTAAGCTACCATGAGTTGGGGGGCAGACTTGACGGCAGCTAACAACATCACCAGCACACTAGACAATCTGCTTATTCCTTCTGTTTATTGTTCATTGTCTGTCACCTCCTCCTCAAGGGCAGGGATCTTTGCCTGTTGTGTTCACTGATGTATCTCAAGGGCCTAAAACAGTGTCTGGCACACAGAGGATACTCAACAAACATTTGTTGATGGATGAATGTATACAAGTATGCTTAGCAAGGGTGTCTGTCTGCACATGATTGGTCCTAGAGATGTTAGCAGAACGAATGAATGGATAAAGAAATGGCACAGATAAAAACCACCGTGCCTTTCATCCTTTAGCCAAGGTGGTTTTGACTGATGGGGAAAGACCTTCCCGTCACAAAAATTTCTATGTCTGTAAAATAACAACAACAAAATAATACTAAGTAAGAGATGAATACTTCCAAGGGGGCCTAGCATAGGGCCTGTCTCTGTACAGCCCGTGCTCAGTAAGGTTTTGTGAATGAATATTGAAGGAGGTGGTAAGTGCATGGGGAAAAAAATGGGGTAATCCCAAGGAACACAGAATAAAACTTAAAAATAATAAACTAAATTGCCTTCTGAGAGTTAAGTCATAAAACCAGGCCAGAGCAGAGCTAAATAAAGGGATCTCGTGCTAAATGCATCACTTTCCTTCCTCAATCTGCTATTTTCCCAGGGCTCCCTGTTTCCATGGATGGCACCGTCATTCCCTCCGTGGTCCAGGCTAGAAGCCTGGGCGTCATTCTGGGCACCTCTTCCCCCTCCTCCCTCACATCCCACCAGTACAGAGTCCCATCAGCTCTACCTCTAAATATCCCTTGAATTCAATTCCCTGAATTGGAACTCAACAATTTTAGTTCTAACCACTGCCAGCTCTCACCCAGACCATTGCAACGGCTTCCTAAATGGTTTCGTAGACTCCACCCTGGCCCCAAAATATTTCTGCTGCAGCCAGAGGGCTATTTCTAAAACACAAATCTGAACAAGTCACTGTCCTGTTAATTAAAAGCTTCCCACGGCTCCCCACTGCCCTCAGGATAAGGTAAATCCCCTATCCTGCTGGGTGAAGTCCTCTGCTCTCTGTCTTCTGCTCATTTCTCCAGCCTCATCTTTCACCACTGCCCTTTGCACCCTCACCCCAGCACACGGAGCCACCCTCCATACAGGGACATGTGATGCACGCTCTCGCCTTCAGGCCATTAGCCTAGTTGTTCCCTCTGCCTAGAGCACAGCCCCCCAGCTCTCCCTGGTTTAATCCCAGTCACCTGTGGGGCCCCCAGGGCTGTGTTAGAAGGCCAGCCTGTACGCTCCCCAAACACCCTTTACTCACTTCTACCGTGGCACTCAATGCCCTGTGGCACCGGTGCACAGGGCCTGGCCTACACTTAGTAAACATTTGTTGAATTAGTGATCAGAAAAAGGAAATGGGAACCAGAGAGGGAGAGAGGAAAGAGAGCAGAGAAAAAGGAGAGTCACAGAAGCAAACATTGGCAGTGCCCACACCAGCACCCACCAGGAGAAGATGCCTTGGCCATTGGACCCAGAGGAGCCCCCTCCCTACCACTGGCAAGGCTTTCGCCTTTAGCACATCAAGCAGGTGGTGTTAACAGATGCTGTGATGCACTCAAGTGATAGAGTCATGTCCCATCGTTCTGACTCCACTCCTATCAGGCTACTTTTCAATGACAATTTGACTTCCTGTGTTGGCCTGAAGGTCCCTAGGTGGCACAAATGGTTTGTGCTTGACTAGCCCCTGTGGCATAGTGGTTAAGAGCTCAGGCTGCTAACCAGAAGGTCAGCAGTTCAATTCCACCAGCCGCTCCTTGGAAACCCTATGAGGCAGTTCTACTCTGTTCTCTAGGGTGACTATCAGTTAGCATCAACTTGACGGCACACAACAACAACAACTAAGCTAAAAGGAGTCCTGGTGGCACGATGTTTAAATGCTCAGCAGCGAGCCCAAAGGTTGGCAGGTCAACCCACCCAGTGGTTCCACATGAAAAAGACCCAGTGATTTGCTCCCATAAAGATTAGCCTATAAAACACCACGGAGCAGTTCTACTCTGTAATGGGTCACCATGAGTTGGAATCAATGCAACAGCATAAGGTTTGGTTTGGATTTTGGTGTTGGTCTGCAGAGAGTCCTAGTCTGGTGACAGCCATATTTCTCCTGGGGAATTAACAAATGCCATCCTGGCTGTGTACACCAGTCTTGTGAGCAAGATTCCAGCTGACTACTTGCCCCACAGGAACTGATGCAGAAGAAGGAGGAGTCCTCAGACGTGAGCAAAGGCAGCCCCTCTCCCATTAGCTCTGCTGTTTCCAGAGCAGGACGCAGTATCCTGGATGCCCTCATGAAAGTACTTCCATCCTTAATTAACGTTCCCAGAAACTCCTCAAGGTGCACATCCTTCCTGGAACGTGCAGAACCACAAACATACATGACCCAAGGGGCTCTGAACTCAGAACCTGGCCCCTGGGTTTCAGCCCTGGTGCTGCCACTGCCAACTGCCCAACCTTGGGACGGTCACCTTGCTCCTTTGAATCTTGGTGTCCTCATTTATATTCATAATCAGAACTACCACTTGCAAAACACTTTATAGTTTACAAAGCATTTCCACAGATATCACCTTATTTGATCATTGGAGCCTCAGATGTTAGGAATTATTTTTGCATTTCAATGGGAGAAATCGAAGCTATCAAATAAAGAGGCCAAGCCATCTCTGTATCCCTGTAAGATAACTATTCAATATAGAAACTAATATCTGGAGGCCACATGCCCTATTCTTAATCTAGAGAGGACCAAAGGGCACGGTGGAGAGGTGGGGAGGTGGGAGGACGAAGCACAAAGAAAGCAGAGAGAGTGAACATGGCATTATCGGCTCCCCTGTTCCGTTGCCTGGTGACAGGATTTGGGGGGGGTGGCACGGGGAGGTGGACCAGTGTGAAATATGCTAAGCTGCTACCAGGGCCTTGAGTGAATCTCCTGGGAGGAAAAAGACAAAGACTGGAAGAATGTCAGAATTCATTTCCTCTCCAGATCTCCTACCAGGCCACTCACAGCCGTCCCCTCCCACCCCCCCACATCGTCCTTAACCCTTTCCCACACACACTTGCTTTCTAGACAACTTGGTCCCCTGGTGATTTAAGGTTTAGCCCACCTAGTACCCATGAGTGTCTGTCCAGTTCCCTGAGGTTTTTGCTTCACCCCTTCTCTTCTGTGCTGGGCCCCATCTCTGTAAGAGGCAGTGGGTGCCACTGCAGAAAGGAAGCTTTAAAGTCCAGTTTGCCTGACATTCCTAGGAGAACATGGCCACTTCAGTGTGTCCTGCCAAGGTAAAGGAAATACTGCTATCTCTAGAAGAAAGATCTTGACATATTTTCTGGGCTATTCCTGAAGCTCAGAGAATGATTTCCCTATTCACAGGGGTGGGCCCCTACCCCCACCCCACCCCCACCCCATCCCCCATTCCCCACTCCCCTACCCTGTTTGCCCTACACAATACACTTCCTGGCCACAGCTGATTGGTTCATGAGTGGACACATGACCCAAACTGGCCAATCATATAATCTCTTCTGAGAATTTAGAATTAGGACCGACAGGGGCCATTAGTCTTTGCCCGAGGCTAGAGTTATAATATGTACTCTGCAGATTGGGGCCCACCATAATCTGCTGTGGAGACAGGAGGATAGAAAGCTGTCAAGAGAGAAGGGAGAGAGAAAGAGAGGGAGAATTGAAGCAGGCACTTAAACAGAAGGAGAGAGAAGAGATGGTAAGGAAGTGCTTCTTGGGTCGTGAGGACTTCCCAGGTCCCTGGCTCTGGCCAGTTCCTTCTGAAGCCTGACCACGTGCTTGCTTTGACATTCCAAAAGCCAGGAATGAGACTCCCTTGTATCGCTGTAGACCCCCAGTGGTGCCAGCAGTTTTCGATTGGCTGCTAACCTAAAGATTGGTTTGAACCCAGCCAGCAGCACCATGAAAGAAAGGCCTGGCAATCCGCTTTGGTAAAGATTACAGCCAAGAAAACCCCATGGGGGATGGCCGTTCTACTCTGTAACATATGGGCCCACCATGAGTCAGAAACAACTCAATGGCAGTGGATTTTTTTTTTTTTTTTTTTGTATTATAGTAAATTCCTCCATTTTTAAACCCAGGTCCAGTGGGTTTCTGATATTGGAACCCAAGAGTAATAACGAACACATTCCAAAACCCTGGAGTTCTCCCCTGCACTCTGGTGTTTCCGAGATCCATCCCTGTACTCCCCAGCCTCCAGGCTCTGGGGAACTCCACTCTCCACCTAAGTACCCTCCTCTAGACGCACACAGGCCTGTGGGCTTCTCCCCGACAGTGCCCAGCCACTTATCCCTGATTGGAATCCTAACAGGCTGGAGGCCCTTCTTTTGGCTTGATCCCTTTATTAAACAAGGCGCCTGCACGTGGCCCCGTAACCAGCAATTTCTTTGATTGCACCCTCTTTTCAAAGGGTGCTTAATTTGCCTGAGGGAGTTCCTCTCTCTTACCCAGGGAACGTGTTCCATTATGGTAATTGACATCTGCTGGAACGTTCTGCCAGCCTGGCCCTGGGCTGTACACTTGATACACAATTTCTACCAAGCGGCAGTGAGCGGAGGGGGCTGAGGAGGGGGAGGCCCCTTTCTTCAATGGCGCGTACACTTAGCTCCGCCAGCGGTGCAGCCTTGGGTACCTTCGCTTTAGTGATTTGCAGGAGAAGCAAGTTTCTTGACAGGATTTACAGCAGTTCAGTGCCAGAAACACAGAATGATAATGTGATATCCAGCCCAGGGCTCTCAAAGGAGGGCTTTCTTTTTTGGCATCTTCACATTCACCCTAGACTATCTGCCTCTTGAGAAGAAGTCAGAGAAATGTGTTCCCTCCCTGATTTGGGGTCAGAAAAACTGGGGTTTAAGGATTGGAGAATGCCAGAAAATGAATCTTCAGTTACAGCAGGAAAACAGACGGATCTTCTTAAGTGTAGCCTCATCAGTCATCAGCGCCATCATGAGGACCGGAATCATCATCATTCTGGTCCTCATCAATGTGCTTCCAAACCGGTTGCCCTCAAGTTGAATCTGATTCATAGCGACCTCAAGTATGCCGAGTAGAACTGTGCTCCATAGAATTTTCAATGGCTAATTTTTTGGGAGCAGACTGCCAGGCCTTTCTTCCAAAGTGCCTCTGGGTGGAATCAAACCGCCAGCCTTTCCATGAGCAGCTGAGCACTTTAACTGCTTGCATCACCCAGGGACTCTGAATGGGCTCCATCTCTATGCAAACTCAAGCGCCTTCTTAAAAGCCCCTGATGCCCAGCTGATAAAACAACACACTAAAAAGATAACGGGTCAGCTTATTAATCCCAAACAAAGGCAAACCCGAGCTATTTAACTTAAGAAATAAGTGCCAGGTTTTAAAAGACAAGACACACTGGTAGATTGCAAACGTCAAGAACTTGAACCTAGATTATTTTTTTAACCAAAGAGGAATTGTTCTTTCTTGTCCGGACACAGCCAGGTCTTCACAGCCGCAGTTGAGAAATCTACATGCCAGTATCTGAAAACTCTTGAGGGTGTCTTCAGATTCTGCTACTCACCTTGGAAAGGTCCACCAGGGTGTTGGCTTGGTCGCTCAGCTTCCTCTGCTCCATCTTGACACTCCTCAGCCTGTAGGAAAAAGTCATGACGTCATATCCTGCAAGTGCATGGAAAGGTTTCGCCCAACTAGTAGTTTCTACACCCACATCGATTCATCTGATGTTGGAATTCAGCAAGGGAACCTTGAACATAGGTAACAATGGGCCAGAATCAAGGGCTCGTCAAAGTCCCCAAGAAAGCAAACTCTCGTCTCCACGAGTGCTTGGCCTCAGTTGTGTTAGTTTCCTCACTCTCCTCAGATCATTTCCCTCCTCCTATGCCTTTTCCTGGAAATCCTGGTGGCATAGTGGTTAGTTAGCTGCTAACCTAAAGGTCGGCAGTTCGAATCCACCAGGCACTCCTTGGAAACTCTATGGGGCAGTTCTACTCTGTCCTGTAGGGTCACTATGAGTTGGAATCAACTCAATGACAATGGTTTTTTTTTTTTTTTTTGTATCCCCTTGCCTAAGAGGTCTGTGGGTGGTGGGAATGGTTAAGCATTTGACAACTAACTGAAAGGTTGGCTGTTTGAACCCACCCAGAGGTGCCACAAAGGAAAGGTCTCAGCCTTGAAAACCCAATGGAGTGCAGTTTTACTCTGCTCACGTAGTGTAGAACTGGATTAGATTGGATGGCAACTGGTTTGCTTTTTTTTTAAATGCCTTTCCCAAGGCTGTGCTTTCCACCTTGAATGCCCTACTTTCAAGCTTTCAGGGTGTCCCAGAACGCCAGGTCAGAATAGATGTTTTCATCCTCTACTCTTCCCGTATATATTTATGAGTCAGAATTGACTCCACGACAACGGGTTTTTTTGTTCGTTTGTTTATTATCCATAGGAAGGAGCCCTGGTAGCACAACGGTTAAGTACTCGGCTGCTAACTGAAAGGTTGATGGTTCAAATCCACCCAGTGCTTTGTGGGAGAAAGACCGAGTGAGCTATTCCTGTAAAGATTACAACCCAGAAAACCCTACGGAGCAGTTCTACTCTGTCCTATAGGATCGCTAGGAGTCGAAATCGACTCGATGGCGCACAACAACAACAACAAACATTATGCATAGCACCAGTCACGGTTTGTTCTGCTTTGAGTTGTTGTTGTTGATGTGTGTGTATGAAGAACGTGAGCACCTTCAAGGTTTTACTCTAACGTTTCACTTCCTCAGCATCCTGCCCAATGCCTGGCACATGGCAGACACACTAGGTAAGTAAACAGACTGCTCTGGGTCTGTCACCACCCCCATGCCTATCAAGTGGGACTGTTCTTGCCTCCTGAGTCTATCAGAATTCCTGATAGAGCCACGGCGTCCCCCCACTCCTGCTGTGGTCACCTGGCGGCTAAGCTCCTTGGCATACTCACTGGTGGATTGCTTGGAGGAACTTCCTCTGGTGCTTCCTGACTTTGGCGTGGTCAATCTTCTTTAGCAGCTTTGTGTGTTTATAGATTAGCCAGGTTTCCCGAAGGACGTTGGCTGCAGCATTCTTGATCTAAGGAAAAAGAAATAAGGCAAGCTGCTATCAGGTTAATTTTCCTAGGTTCACATAATATGTTTTTTGTGTTTGCTGATACCCGTTACCTTATAAGGAAATGATTCTGCAGTGATCTCTTTTCTTAATGGAAATCATGAACTCTTAGAAAAGACGATTAAAATTCACCTCTTCTAGTCCTGTACTGGACACAGTAGACTGGAGCTTGAAGTTGAGGGGTGTTCCTTGTTTCTTAATGATTTCAGTACTCCCTCTTGACTGCTGTGGCTGATGCTATATTTAGACAGCCTCCATTACCAGGGCCTTGAGGCCTGGGGCGCTCTTGGAATGAATATATATATATGTCACTGCTGCCCCTGCCTACAGAGTTCTGTGCTCTACCTGAGATTTTGTTTAGGGCACATGGCACCTTTCTGGAATTCAGAGAGTAAACAGATTTCCCATAAGCTGGAATTTTAAAAGTCCTGTTTGAAGAAATGTCTTTCTCACTGAGTAGAACTATAGGTATCAACAAGTCAATTGTTTGCTTTCCCAAATGGCCGATAGCATGTACTCTGCAACTGTACATGTAAATACAATTGCAATAAATATAATTGGAATTGAAATGATTTCAAAGCAACATCTGAGAATCAGGGAAGATATCGGGGTGTGAAACCAGAGCCGCCTCTTTCCCAGGGCTGGCTCTTGGCTGTGCAAGGCAACCACACGTTTCAACATATGACGCCGTCATCTGTTGACATGGAAACCACTGATATCACCCGGCTCACGGCTGAGCTGAGACATATCAATGGCATCCAGATGGCAGAGGACAAAGTTTTAAGGCAAACACAGACATCTTCAGCAATTAGTAACAAGAGCAAGAGGAAACATTCCGCATTAAGCACAAACTAAACAGATTTTTGATTAACCGTTCCCATTTCTGTCAGCCATGCAAACTGGCACAGGTCCACAGGCCCGGGGCCTGGAAGTAAGTAGGCCAGCCTGGTAGAAATCAGGTTACTAGCCAGAAAGGATTTTAATAAAGCTGGAAGGTACAGACCTGCTTCTTCAGACTGACATCAACAGATGGGACGTTGTTAAAAGACTGAGACATGTGGGCAGGCCTAGGAAACATTGTTTTGCAGGCTGATAACTCTTGTGTATGTTTTAAAAATTTATTACCAAGGCTGGATTATATTTTTCATTGGCGCTGAAGTGATATTTTTAAAAGAACAGCTAAGTCTTCTCAGAAATGTCTAAGTGACATAAATATTGCTTTTTTGTTCAGTAAAAATCTACTGTGAAATGGTTTTAAGTGACTTAATTGCCCACCTCAGGTACTTTCTTGCCTGAAAGGAAGCAGGTGGTGGTGGGTGGAAGTTGGAAATGGTGGGTATCCCGGCAAGGAGGGGGAAGGCGGAGGAGGCAGGGGAGGCGGGGAGGGGTGCTCTCTGGGGGCTCTGCTGTGGGGCTGAAGTGGACGGTGGCCTTCTGACAGAAGAGACATCCCGGAAGGGGAGGCTTTTTGTCTGCACAGCGCATGCTTCTGCTGTCCTTTTGTAGGGAGGGGGCAATTGGACACGTGATTTCTTCTGTTTCTCCAGGTGCTTACCAGTTGTCACTGATTCAACTCAGACTCATGGTGACCTCATGTGTGTCAGTAGTGAACTGTGCTCCATAGAGTTTTCAATGGCTGACTTTTTTGGAAGTAGATGACCAGGCCTTTCTTCTCAGGCACTCCTGGGTTGACTCGAACTGCCAAACTTTTGGTTAGCAGCTGAGCGCATTTACCATTTACACTATCCAGGTGCTTAACTTCCAAGAAAAGTCTCAAAGAAAAGCAAGAGGGAAAAGCCCTGCCCCAGTATTTACTATGATCAGCAGAGACTGGAGTCTGCTCTTTGGAATACTGATGGAGTCACGGAATGTCAAAGCTGACGGGGCTTTGACAATTGTCTCTTCTGAAATTGGGAAGGCTGCAATCGACTCCGTGTTCTACCAGTTATTAAGTAGTTCTGATGCAAATGCTTATTTATCTATAAAAACCAGTTGCCATAGAGACAATTCTGACGCATGGCGACCGCATGGATGTCAGAGTAGAACTGTGCTCCACAGAGTTTTCAATAGTTGTGATCTTTTGGAAGTGGATTGCCAGGACTTTATTCCAAGGAGCCTCTGGGTGGACTTGAGCCTCTAATCTTTGGGTTAGCAGCTGATTGTGTTAACTGTTTGGACCACCCAGGGACTCCTTTAATTTGTCTATGTCTATGTTCTTGTTGTGCGCTGTCAAGCTGATTCCGACTCATAGCAACCCTATAGGACAGAGTAGAATTGCCCCATAGGGTTTTCCAGGCTGTAATCTTTTTTTTTAATTTTTATTGTGCTCTAAGTGAAAGTTTACAAATCAAGTCAGTCTCTCATACAAAAATTCATATACATCTTGCTATATACTCCTAGTTGTTCTCCCCCTAATGAGACAGCACACTCCTTCTCTCTACCTTCTATTTTCTTGTCCATTCAGCCAGCTTCTGATCCCCTCTGCCTTCTCATCTCCCCTCCAGCCAGAAGCTGCCCACATAGTCTTGTGTGTCTACTTGATCTAAGAAGCTCACTCCTCACCAGTATCATTTTCTATCCTCCAGTCCAATCCCTGTCTAAAGAGTTGGCTTTGGGAATGCTTCCTGTCTTGGGCTAACAACAGAAGGTCGGGGGACCATGACCTCCGGGATCCTTCTAGTCTCAGTCAGACCATTAAGTCTGGTCTTTTTATGAGAATTTGAGGTCTGCACCCCACTGCTCTCCTGTTCTCTCAGGGGTTCTCTGTTGTGTTCCCTGTCAGGGCAGTCATCAGTTATAGCCAGGCACCATCTAGTTCTTCTGGTCTCAGGCTGATGTGGTCTCTGGTTTATGTGGCCCTTGCTGTCTCTTGGGCTCCTAATCCAGGCTATAATCTTTATGGAAGTAGATCACCAGGTCTTTTCTCCCATGGAGCTAGAGATGGGTTTGAACCTCTGGCCTTTTGGTTAGCAGTTGAGCACTTAATCATTGTGCCATCAGGGCTCTTTTTAATTGTTTATATAAAAAAAAAAAATGTTTATAAGATGGGAGAAATTAATCCTTACCTAAAGGGTTGCTATGAGGGCCAAATGAGGCAATGATGATGGTGATGCTGCTGCTGAGGGCAACAGCCAATATTTACCAGGTGCCAGGCACTGGTCTGAGCACTTCATATGTATCAATTTATTTAATCTTCATGACAACCCTAGTAGGCAGGTACTAGTCGTCAGAATTGGCTCAACAGCAATGGGTTTGGTTTTGGTTAATAGTATCCCAGGAGCCCTGGTGGTGTAGTAGTTAAGCCCTCGGCTACTAACCGAAAGGTTGGTGGTTGAAACCCATCAGCCAATCTGAGGGAGAAAAATGTGGCAGTCTGATTCCGTAAAGACTAAGCCTAGGAAGCCCTATGGGGCTGTTCTACTCTGTCCTGTAGAGTCGCTGTGAGTCAGAATCGACTCAGAGGCAGTGGGTTTGGTCTAGGGTTGAGTATTATCCCCATTTTACAGATGAAGAAATGAAGGCATAGACCAAGACCATAAAGCTGTAAATGGTAAACAGAGTCAATGTGGATATAAGTGCTTTAATGAAGTATGAAGTATCAGAGCTATTAGTTATTCTCATCTATCCCAAACCCCCATTTTAAACATGAGGAAACAGCTTTGGAGACAGGATGTGAGGGTCAGAATCACACAGCTAGCTAATGGCAAAATCAAAGCAAGAGCCAGGTCCAAGAAGAGCATACGGTTTTCATGTGGCCTGAAGGAAAGGCCTGACTAGACTTCATCTCTACATAAACAAAACGATTTCCTGTTTTCCAGCATCAAGGAATTGGAAAGAACATTTGATTTTTTTTTTTTTTTTTAATGATCATAGGCCTTACTGAGCGATGTGGCAGAACAGGGAGCCCATGTCCTGCCCTTAACTTCAGCTCGAATGTAGGGCTGGAACCACAGCCGGGCCCGGGGAGCTGAGCGAGGCAGCGACATCATCTTTATGGGGTTGAGCAGGAGGCCCCTGAGTGATGGAGAAAGTAATGTCAAATGCAAGCCCCAGTTTTGACTCTGAAATTAATTGCCAGCAAACAGCCTAGCACAAAGCTAAGTGGATCAATATCTGCAAGAGAAAAAGAAATAGGCTTTTAACTGCATTGTGCTTTCCCAGGTTGACAGTAAATGCTATTGTGACCAGGGTCTCTCTCCAATTCAGCTGGCTGATTGCTTTGAGCATCTTTGGGGTAGGGGACAGATGAGGCCATGTGCCTCTCCTGGGATTAGCTCAACTCAGCAGGGATCCCTCCCAAGCACCATTTCCTGACAGTGGCTTGGATACCCTCTGAACTCTTCTGATGGGCAGGGGCACTGGGGGCAGAAGATGCTCCCTGGGAGAGCGGGAGGGGTGGGCTTGGGATGGAAGGAGCAAACTGGAAGGAATGAGTGTAATGGATTGAATTATGTCCCCAAAACTATGTGTTGTAAATCCTAACCTCTATGCCTGTGGTTATAATCCCATTTGGGAATGGGCTGTCTTTGTTATGTTAATGAGGCAGGATTAGTGTAAGGTGTATCTTGAGTCCATCTCTTTTGAGATATAAAAGAGATTAAACAAGTAAGCCCCAAAAAGATGCACTGTATTGGGCAAATCTGCTGCAACTGACCTCTTTAAAGTGTTAAAAAGGAAACATGTCACTTTGAGGACTGAGGTGCACCTGACCCAAGCCATGGTGTTTTCAATTGCTTCATATATGCATGTGAAAGCTGGACAGTGAATAAGGAAGACCAAAGAAGAACTGATACCTTTGAGCTGTGGTGTTGGGGAAGAATGTTGAACATATGATGGACTGCCAAAAGAACAAATAAATCTGTTTTGGAAGAAGCACCGCCAGCATACTTCTTAGAAGCGAGGATGATGAGACTTTGTCTCACATACTTTGGACATGTTATCAGGAGGGACCAGTCCCTGGAGAAGGACATCACGCTTGGTAAAGTGGAGGGTCAGTGAAAAAGAGGAAGACCCTCAACAAGATGGACTGGCATAGTGGCTGCAACAATGGACTCAAGCATAACAACGTCATATGAGGATGGCACAGGACCAGGCAGTGTTTCGTTCTGTTGTACATAGGGTCTCCATGAGTTGGAACAGACTCGATGGCACCTAACAACAGCAACAAACAAGTGAGCAGAATAGAGCAGAAATGGGAGAAGATGCCAAGCCACATGCAGATCACCCAGGAGCAGAAGCTCAAAGAGACAAGGACCTTCCTCCAGAGCTGACAGAGACAGAAAGCCTTCCCCTAGAGCCGGCACCCCAAATTCAGACTTCTAGCCTCCTAAATGAGAAAATAAACTTCTGTTTGTTATAGCCACTCACTTGTGGTATTTCTGTTATAGCAGCACTACATAACTAAGACAATGAGTGAGATGGGCCACAATTGAATGGGTTTGGGGATGGTTAGGAGAGGATCATTTATGCGTGGAAGGCTGGCTGTCCCATCTCCATAGCCCATAAATATACCAAAACCTGATGCCGTTGAGTTGATTCCGATTCATAGTGACTCTATAGGACAGAGTAGAACTGCCCCATAGGGTTTCCAAGGAGTGGCTGGTCGATTTGAACTGCAGACCTTTTTTGGTTAGCAGCTGAGCTCTTAACCACTGCACCACCAGGCAGATAGTTTTCTGTGGATCCATAAATTCTCTAAGAGAAAAAATGTATGCTTTCACCCTTATGGGGGCCAGAGAATGGACTCAGTGACCTACATACTTTAGAAAAGGGCTCTAAGATTAATGGGCCTGGGCACGTAAGTCATCTAAGATCTTGCAAATAATAATGACAGTGAACATTTACCAAGTGCTTACTCTGTGCTAAATACTTTATGTGTGCATTGTCTCATTAACCCTCAGAAAAGCCTCCTAGTAGATGGAATTATTATTCCCACTTTATTGAGCCTCTCTCAGGCTCAATTTCCTTATTCATCCATTCAAAAAGCATCCAGTGAGCACCTACGATAGCTCAGACACTGTTCCAGGAAGTGAGGATGCTGCAATGAACAAGCAGATTATGACCCTGCCCGCATGGAATTTACAATCTGTGGAGGAGACAGTAGGCATTTGGTTATAGAGTATCAGGCAGTAAGTGCTTCAAAGAAAAATAAAGCAGGACACAGGGCTGGAGAGCGAGGCAGGTGCTATTTATCAGTGAAAAGGGGACTGTTGTGATG
Organism: Elephas maximus indicus; assembly: GCF_024166365.1. Classification (NCBI taxonomy): domain Eukaryota; kingdom Metazoa; phylum Chordata; class Mammalia; order Proboscidea; family Elephantidae; genus Elephas; species Elephas maximus. The sequence continues at coordinate 192,597,834 of NC_064821.1, forward strand.
TTTCAATGAAAACGCACTGAAAACACTCGCATAGAGCCTGGCCATAGTATGCTTAAGTACGTGGTGGCTTTATTAATACCCCTGCCCCATAAATCCCAGCTTCTTTCCCTCCTCTCCCCTCCAACAAAAGAAAACACAAAACAGAATACGTATGTCTGTTCCTGTGAGCTCTTAGCCATATCATCCCATGTCAACGGATTGTTCTGGCCACTCTATCCAATGGTAGCCTGCTACTCCATTTTATAGAGCTGCTGTCAGCTGCAGGGTTGCGATCCCTGGCTGGAGCAAATTGTTAAGCGTCTGACTACTAACCAGAAGGTTGGTGGTTGGAACCAACCCAGAGGCACCTCAGAAGAGAGGTCTGGTGACCTGCTTCTGAAAGGTCACACACTTGAAAACCCTAGGGAGCAGTCCTACTCTGAACACCTGAGGTCCCCATGAGTTGGAATCAATCTGACAGCAACTGGTTTGGTGTGTGAGTGTGTGTTTTGGCTAGTTTGGGGTTAAGCTGACTTTTTTCTCCAGCAGGCCTAGGACCCTAACCACCGTTTTATTTTGAGTTTGAAGGAACTGACCTCCTGGAAAACACACTGGGCTGTGGCTGGAGAGCTGCCTGTCAGCCTGAGAATAAGCCTGACGTCCATGGCCAAGGCCCCAGGTAGCTGCATTCAGCCTTGGGCCCGGCCTTACCCCTCCTGGGGCCTGAGTTTTCTCATCTGAGTTGGTTTGGTTCATCCCTAAGGATCCTTCCAGCTCAAAAGCTCAATGTTTCTATGGTCATTGTTAAAGAAAAATTGCACCAAGCCTATCTACAACAGAACCTTGGGGGTAATATAATTTACAGTCCCCCCCTGGGCAGAATTAGCATCCCTGATAAATGCTCAATTGATTAGCTGATAAACTTTAACGAGATTAAGATGTGCTCTGGGAAGCCACTCGCCTGCCCAACCAGCTGTTAGTTAGTAGTCTAATGTCCTTTAGGCAGATGTTCTACCCCAAGTGAAGCAATGACTACCCTTGCATTTTCCGATAAAGTGCCGCTACCAAGCATGATGGAGTCCTCATGTAGTGCAAAGGGTTAAGTGCTCGACTGCTAACCAAAAGGTTTTTGTTTTGAATCTACCCAGAGGTGCCTCAGAAGATAGTCCAGGCGATCTGGTTCCAAAAGGGCACAGTCACTGAAGACACTGTGGAGCACAGTTCTATTTCGTACACATGGGGTCACCGTGAGTTGGAATCAACTTGATGGTAACTATAACCAAGCATGAATCTTTGAATTTGTCTACTAAGGAGAGGTTTATTCCCCAGCAAGATTGTAATAAAACTTTGACATATGCTCACAATTGGAAACCCTGGTGGCATAGTGGTTAAGTGCTATGGCTGCTAACCAAAGCATCGGCAGTTCGAATCTGCCAGGCGCTCCTTGGAAACTCTGGGGCAGTTCTACTCTGTCCTATAGGGTCACTATGAGTCAGAATCGACTTGATGGCACTGGGTTTGGGTTTTTTGGTTATGCTCACAATTAAACAAAAATTTTCTTTTGGTCTGTTGAGTAGGTACTGGGGAGCTGCTTAAGATTTTTAAGCAGGGCAGTGATGTGTTCAGAGCTGAGCTCTAGAGTCTAAGGAGATCCCTGGGCAAGCAAAGGTCAGCATGACTGGGGTGAGGGAGGCCAAAGTGAGCAGAAAAGGTAGAAAGCTGTTGTGATGGAGCAAGATGGAGAAGCTGGTGGTGTTAAGTCTGGTGGGGCAGATGCCTGGAGAGTCGTACTTGCATGACCAGCCATGGCATGTGCGAAGGCAGCCTCCAAGACTGCTCAGACCCCTGTGGGGTCCAAGGCAGAGAGGGGTCAGATGGTGCTAAGTGTTCAGGCCTGAAGACCAGAAGATGTGTGATGTCATTAGAAGACCAGGGAAGTCAAGAGAGAAGGAACCAGTTTAGGGAAGATATGGGTTTGTTTTGGTCTTTGCGGTTGATTTAAAGGGGAAATGTGCTTGGAGGAGGTATTTGGGACAGGAAACCATTGTGACAAGGATAAGGTGACAATCCTCAGCCAGTGGTACACACCATGGAGCTGTTAGAAGGTATCGCAGACTGTGGTTCGATGTGAAAGTAGGCGTGGCAAACAGAACATCTCTTGTCTGTGGCACCTCCTAAGCCCGTGGGCAGCTGACCTTGCCTTTTGGACAGGAGAGATGCTATCTGACGGCATTCAGTTACCAGAGACTAAGTGTGAGGGCCAGGACCATCTTTTACATGTTTTGGCATCCCAGAGGCTAGCACAGGTGTCGTGCCCAGGGGGTGACCTCTGCGATGGGTGTTAATTACATAAAGCAGAAAAATGGGGACATGGAGCATTGAGTGGGAGACAAGATGGGGATCCAGTAACTTTTTTTACAGTCTCTCTGTGTTTCATTTACGTATATATTATCTAGTAGCTCAGAGGTTAGCAAAATACGTTACAATTATAGAATAACGATGGCAGTGACAAGGCAAAGTCAGCGTGGGAAGATCTGATTGCGTTAAAGACAGAAATGACATTGCCACCAAGCTTGACAAGTCACACAGGGAAGGAAGAAAGGCCAGGGGGTTCAGGAAAATCAGAAACTGAGTTCTTACCCTGTGTGGTCAGACCCCACCTCTCTGTTCCCCACAACCAAATAAATAAAAATGGTGCCGGCCCTAGTGGTAAAGACTGGGCTGAAACTTTTATAGCAAGACAGGCAGGATGAATAAATAACTGTGGTATTTTGAGTATTTCTGTGATTAATAGGTTTCAATAACTCCATGTCTTTTTACTTAGGTGTTTTGAGAGTAAAGGTTTCGTATACTTGTACTGCTAAATGCGCCATGTCCCCATTTCTCTGTTCTTTGTAACTAAGAGGTTGCTTTTATCTGTTAAATTGACTAACTGTCCACTCCTGAGAGGTTTGCAATTATGCCACAATTGGCTTCTTCTGCAATTAGATTATGGCCCCTGAGTGGCATAGTTTGTGCTTGACTGTGAACCAAAAGGTTGGCAGTTCGAAACCACCCAGCAGTACTGTGGAAGACAGGTCTGGTGATCTACTTCTGTAAGGTCACAGCCATTGAAAACCCTATGGAGTGCAGTTCAGCTCTGGCACACATGGGGTCGCCATGAGTTGGAATTGACCAGACGGCAGTGTGTTTGTTTGGAGTCCTTTGGTGACGCAGTTGAGTGCTTGACTACTAGCCGAAAGGTTGGCGGTTCAAACCCAACCAGAAGCACCTCAGGAGACAGGACTGGCGACCTGCTTCTGACAGGCCTTGAAAACCCTATGGAGTAGTTCTACTCTGCACACATGGGGTCGCTATGAGTCGGAATCAACTCGATGGCAACAAACAACAATGATTAGATCTTTCTCTGAGAATCCACTGAGTTCTTATGAATCAACCCAGCTTAGGATTTCTTTGACCCATGAGCCACTCCAGCTAGATAAACTGGGCCACTTAAAGAGAACAGAGGATACAGTAGGCGTCCCCAGGGGAAGAAACATGGGCTTCTCTTGGGAGCAGGTGAGTGAGCAAAAACCACAGTAGGCTAAGCATGTATTCGGTTTCACTTCAGTAACGGTTATGTAAACGAACCTTGGGAAGCCCCAATATTGCCAGTTTGAAAACCTTTTTGTAAGCACAAAAGGGACACCTTTTGTGTTGTTTATTTCTCTGGGAACAGATATTAGACATTAAAGGGACATTTCAACAGATTTAAGTGGTCTCAGGAAAGTGAGATGTTATTCAATTAAAAAAGAACCTTGTACTCTTGAATGCACAATATTTATTGATTTGATTTTCAGTCTTACTTTTGGAAAAGTAAGTGGACTTGAGGATTTTGGAGAATTCTTTTTGAAAGATTGAAATTAGCAACCACAATCTCATCTCCTTCTACAATTATGTTGCAGAAAATGGTTTATTTTCCTGGCATGTAAGGGAGCTGGCTTTCCTTGGGTTTATTTTCCTCTAGCGTCTGATTTACTGAGTGAAAAACGGAGAGGACAAAGGAATAACATGAAATACAAAGTATATACTTGGTTTAAAAAAGCAAACCAGAATAAGCAGAGAGATGGCGAATGTCCTTGCTCTAAGTAGCCACTTCTGAGAAGGTTCTGGAGCAAACCTCTCTCCCCTCCTGTTCACATCTAATTGATTGAGTCACTAAGTTGCTTCAGGATAACAGATGCAAACATATTTGCATTTAGGTGTTCCAATAACTTTTATAATTTCCTTAATACCAAGCATGGCTTTTGTATCTAGATTAGAGGTGGGGACTGGAGCAGAGAGGCCAGATGACAGGGTTCCAAGTGAAACCGGGGCTGGTCTTACCCATGGCTTCAGCCTTCAAGTTCTGCAATCTCGATGCTACAAATCACGTTTTCTTTTGTACAGCTGATAGCTCAGGGCCATGATGTACCTCCCAAGACCATTTCTACGTCAACAACATAAGAATATTCGCCTGTACTCTTCCTTTTAAACATCTGTGAAGGCTCTTTAAAGAACCCAATAAATGTAATCAAAGACTGAACAATCAAACACCATAAATAATTCTGCCAGGAAACTGGAGAGGCCTTGGCAACTGCACATTCTCCCACTGCCTTCCCCGAGAGCTCGCTGGCGCTCTGTCACTCTCCCTCTCTCTTTTTCTTCTCCTTTCCTGCCTTTGTCTCCATTCCCAACACATTTTTACCGCTCTGCAACATTAATCACCGAGTATTTTATTTAGCTTTCCAAAAACCAAATCAAATTTGGTTGCTCATGCATCTCCTAACGCACCGTAGTCCCAAATGAGGAAGACATGTCTTAGAGGCTGAGACCCCTAGCCCAGGGTTCTTGAAGGCCAGTGTTCTTGGGCACTAAGACACCCAGCCCAGGTTCTTGGAGGCTAAGACCCCCAGCCCAAGATTCTTGGAGACTAAGATGCCCGGCCCAGTGTTCTCGGGTGCTGAGACCCCTGGCCCAGGGTTCTTGGAGGCTGAGACCCCTGGCCCAGGGTTCTTGGAGGCTGAGACCTCCTGCCCAGGGTTCTTGGAGGCTAAGACCCCTGGCCCATGGTTCTTGAAGGCTGAGACCCCCCACCCAGAGTTCCTGGGTGCTGAGACCCCCCGCTCAGGGTTCTTGGAGGCTGAGACCACCGGCCCAGGGTTCTTGGAGGCTGAGACCCCCTGCCCAGGGTTCTTGGAGGCTGAGACCCCTGGCCCAGGGTTCTTGGAGGCTGAGACCCCCCCCACCCAGGGTTCCTGGGTGCTGAGACCCCCGGCCCAGGGTTCTTGGAGGCTAAGACCCCCAGCCCAGGGTTCAGATTCTCTCTTGTTTCAAAGAAGGGAGTTTTGCAGAAAATCATATTCCTGACCTTCATGCAGCCTGCAGCTCTAAAGAATTTTCCATAAAAGCTGTCATTAAATAAACAGCTCCTGCCTTGCTCATTTGCCCTGCTGTTATCCTGGAAGGCTCATTTCTGTCTCTTCTAAATGGGCCTTTTCTTCTCTGACAGTTCAGTGGGGTGTCGGACTTTTAGCAGCTAAATGATCTTCCCATGCCTGCATATTTTCAGTTTTTCATCCTCCTTAACCACTACTTTAAGGGCACAAGTGAGAAACATTACCCGGAAAATTCAAAAGGGGGACACTGGATGATAACGTTTTGATGATTAACATTATTTTGGAATGTGGGCTTTACTGGAATGATCATTTTTAATGATTTTTTAAAAAGGACTGCATTTAGATACTTTCCAGTATTTCCTCTAAGATTCTCTACTGTTTTCTTTCTAAAGAGAATCATGAAAATATCTGAGCATAAACAAAAAGTTTGCCTCATGCTGGGTGATTTATTTGGTACCATTAGGTAATGGGGTAGGTGACAAGATTGTATGTTATAGATTTAATTATCAGGAAAATTATTTGGTTACCTGAACCAGGCACCGTGATTTAATAAAGGGCAGGAGGGTGGAGTGTTAGGACGATACACCCATTTGAGGAGGTTGTTTGCATGTGTCTAGGGCTCCTTCGGAAACCCTGGTGGCATAGCGGTTAAGTGCTACAGCTACTAACCAAAAGGTCAGCAGTTCGAATCCACCAGGTGCTCCTTGGAAACTCTGCGAGGCAGCTCTACTCTGTCGTATAGGGTCGCTATGAGTCGGAATCGACTTGACAGCAATGGGTTTGGGTTTGTTTTTAGGGTTCCTTCAACACTGCATTTAAAGGCAATGGCCCTAACCTATGTTATGTGACTGCTTTCTTTCTGATTGGCTTCCACTTTGGTCTTAAAACCCAAAAATCAAACCCACTGCCGTCAAGTCAATTCCAACTCATAGCAACCCTACAGGACAGAGTAGAACTGCCCCATAAGGTTTCCAAGGAGCAGCTGGTGGATTTGAACTGCTGACCTTTTGGTTAGCAGCCGAGCTCTTAACCACTGCGCCACCAGGGTTCCACTATGGTCTTGAGCCCCCCATTAAGACATGGACACATGGTGTTTTACCCGTTTGGTGAGCTGAGTGTCCATCATGAAGTTGTGAACGTGCTTCTCTGCTTTGGTGAGTTCCAGCTTGCGGGCCACCACGGCCACCACTAGGGCAGTACAGCCTGCACCCTGTGGGGGGGACAGCAAGAAGACCAGAGGGGAGAGAGCACATCATTAAAGAGGCAAGGCCCAGGCAAAAGACCCAATGAGTCCCGTGCCCACTGCAGATGTTTTCCGAAAGTGGAATGGGGACTTGAGCTCTCTGGCTGGTCAAGACTAAGCCATGAAACCTGTCTGGGCCCTGATTCCCCCACCCTCCTGTGACTTCTCCTGGCTTGTCCTCAACAGCTGACCTCTGGAGACTCAATCTTCCTAGAACTAGGTAGTTGTTAATGGAGCAGGATAATGGATGGAGGCTGAGGCTTTTGTGTGAGCTAAAATCGATAATCCCCAGGTCATCTGCCAGGCCTTGCAGTGTAGTGGATGACAGAGGGTTCACACACACCTGCCCTCTCTTCTTCATGCATGTTCCAACCCCACTGCCAGCTTCAGAACATCGGGCCCAGGAGGAAGGAAACAAACAAAAATACAAAAAGACCTGTTGCCTTCAAGTTGATTCCAACTCATGGCAATGCCATATGTTACAGAGTAGAACTGCTTCATAGGGTTTTCATGGCTGTAATCTTTATGGAAGCAGATCACCAGGCCTTTCTTCCGTGGCATTGCTGGGTAGATTCAAACCACCAATCTTTAGTAGTCAAGCACAAACCATTTGCACCACCCAGGGACCTTAGGGTGAAAGAAGGTCCTGCACAAACTAGAGTATGGAGGGGCACCTGCTGGCGGTTGAGAGTTTTCCTGAATATAATCTAATGAAGAGGCCATGCCCTTTCCCCAAAGGTGGTTCCCAAGAAGGAACATTTGGAAATTTGCGTGAACGTATGCTCTCAGGGACTGCGCTCGCTCCTGCAGTTGGGTCTTTTTACCTGAAACTCTGTGCTGTGACTCAGCACGAGGAATCTCTTCTCTCGTGCGTTCAGCATCATACAGAGATTTTAAAGATGGCAGCAGCACTTCTGCCTAAAACCAGGATTTTTAAGTGAACCTGCAGAAGACCCTCAGGATTTTCCAGAATAGTGTTGCTATTCTGCTTGGGTGGGTCCATCCAGGGAAGCACTCGGGAGGGGTGAGTAAAGGAAGCAGGTTTTCACGAGTCTCAAGAATGAATGGCAGGACTCAGTCTCCCCATTTTTTGGCCACATGCTCAACTATCTGGGAAAAAAAGCTGGGAAGGGAAAGTGGCACACTCCAGCATTCTCTGGATGGGTTTTAAATCCTCTCCTCTGTGCTTCTCACTTGGCCTGTGTGCACTTGGGGGAGGTGACAGAGTCACTCCTCCTCCTGATTTGTCTTCAGGCAATGAAAAGTCACCCCTTGTCCTCCCCCAGTTCTCACACTGTCATCAGAGGCCCTCACTCGGTGCCTGCGGACTTGACCCTGGGCTTCCCTGACCCCTACTCGTGGAGACAAATGATAAGTTTATTAAAGCCAACAGTCTGTTCCTCTAGCTGCTACAGTAATTATCATTCCCTCAGAGCCCAGTGTGACAGTGTGAGGCCTCAGGATTTAAGTAATCCATCAGCGCCATTTTGGGCTCCTCAGGTCTTACAAAATGTGTGAGAAACAGAAAAGAACATTTTCCAAAAGTACTGCCATTACAACTCTGAGTCCAAATCATCTGGACGACGATGGGTTTGGATTTGGAGTTGGCCATCTACAGCAGAGCCGGGAGGCACACATATGGGCAGATCAGCCCCCTACCCTTTCCTTTATCATTGCTTCTCTCCTTTCCCACAGACCTCAGAGGCTGGCCTGAATAGTTTTGGGCCTGGCCGAAGTTGATAATGCTTCCCCTAGCTTTTCGTGAGTGTTCCCACTAAAAAAATGTTAATGTTCTTTGGTATGTTTGGTCAGCCACCCATTTCTAGCACAATAAAGTGAAAAGAATTGAATCTGTTGTGGATTTTCCTTTTCTGACCTCATTTTCCTCCCTTGTTCAGGGATGGCTGTGTTTTCTTGGCGTCTGTGACTTGCAGAAGACTCTATGCCCAATTTTCAAAGGAGATGGGCAGTTGGGCAGCCTGGTCTGTAGCTGTAATCCATTTAGCCAGGTCTCCAGAAGCAAAACATACAGGGAAGATGTGTGTTCTCTTTCTCCTCAACCAGACCAAGTATAATTCCTCTCCTTTATATGGAGTTCCAAAAGAACTTTGGGCTGAAAGCCCAAAAGGGGGTATTTACCACTGTGTTAAAAATGGAACATCAGATGGAGAGGGTTCTCCCCAGGTTTGGTTCTCCCTCATCTCCCCAGGTCCAAGCAAAACTCTGCTTAAATCATCCCTGAAAGCTGGGAACAGAATAAGCCTGAAGAGGTAATCTTCCCTGCTCACCTAGCCACTTTGGGAATTTAATAAAAATAATCCATCATCCATCATCCCGAATTTCCAGGATCTGGGTGAAGTGTTCCGTGGTTCTTGCCATGATTCACAGTCTAGCATGCTCAATACAGGGGCGTCTAATTGGAAGTGGAACCCTGGTGATGCAGTGGCTAAGCACTCAGCTGCTAATCGAAAGGTCGGCCGTTTGAACCCACCAGCCACCCTGAGGGAGAAAGATGTGGCAGTCTACTTCCATAAAGATTACAGCCTTGGAAGCCCATGGGGGAGTTCTGCTCTGCCCTACAGGGTTGCTATGAGCTGGAATTGACTCAACGGCAGCAGGTTGGGGTTTTTTCTTTTCTTTTTGGTTAATTGGAAATGAGAGTGTTTTAACTAAGGAACTATCTGTCTTATATGATTAGGGTAAATTCCTGCATGGAGGCAGGAGGATAGACTATAAGACATTTCCCAGTTTCCGTTTAAGGATGGCAAAATTCCCTTGTGGGGCGTTCTTTGGAGGATGCTGGGCTGTTAACCTCTAGTTCCAACTTGACTAGATAGCAGTGGATAAGCCCAGCTTTATTTTTCTTTTAGAAAATCCATCGACCAAAAGTAATTAGGGAAGTCACCAATAATGAAGCCTAACCTGAAACCTTGTGAAGATGGGGTCAGATACCAGCAGCCTCAGTAAGTGGCAGGCAGGGCGCTGAAATCAAGACTGCTAGTGCTCTCCAGAGTGTGAGTGCATGTGTGTGTGTGGGGTTGTGTGTGTGTGTGTGCGAGAGAGACTGGGAAGGAGAGCAGGGAACAAGTTGTGCTGCACCCTAAACAGCATGGGACGGAGCAGGGGAAGTGGGAAGGAGGAAGCTGAGGAATAAGAAAAAAGATGAGCTGATGGAATTGAGAGAGGAAGGAAGGAAGAACAAGGAATCTAAGATTTGAGTCAGAAGTTAGTGGTCAATTTTGGCTTTTTAGAGGAAACAGAGGACATATCATGGGACCCCCCCCCCACCATGCTGTGTTCATTTTCAAGTGGCGTAATGGCCACCTGTGGCCCTTTGGGGTGATGACCTTTGCACCTAGAGGAATTTATCAGTCCCATGGGCCATGTTAGCAGCCTGGAAGCACTTGTGTGATGTGGCTGTGATGCAGGTTGGTTTTAAGGGATGAACTGCCAAGGGCCTGGCTAATTTTGGCATCTGAGAGGGCTCATGCTGTCCCAGCATGGAATCTTAGAAATGGCTGGTGGGCAGAGGGGGCATGTGAGGAGAGGACTGGGGGGGAACAGAAAAGGGAAACAGCTGCTGGTAGGACTTCCGTGGGGTCAGGCTGTGGGGCACATCCATGACTCAGATGTGCCAAGTCCTGAATCACAGTTGACACCAACTGGATTCCCTGGGCTTTCTCTGGCCAACTCCTATTTCCATGGGGCGTGGGGTGGAGAATAGGGTCTGCCTTGGATGAGGTCATAGTTTCCAAGGTACATGGGTGCGCAGGAAGTGCCAAAGGGAGCAGAGAAAGGAGTGGCTGGGAGGGGTGAGCATGCCTAACTCATCTCTAGCCTTGGACCCAAATCAGAGGCCCAGACTCCTCCACACGGCTCCTCCCACTCCTTGTTTCCAGGAGACATTTTCCAGGTGGAAAACCTTAGAAGCTGGAAAAACAAGCATCCCAAGGGGGAAAAGTATGAGGTGTTCTTAACTAAAAGAAGCATAAAATAAAATACAACATAAAAGCAAATGACAACTGGAGGAGGGAAGCCTGGAGAATTTACAGTTGGATTCTATCCTTCAACCGATTCCATGTAACAACTAAAATAACATCAATTGGTTTGAAACCAAGGTGTTCAGGGAGAAGCTCCTCTTCTAAAAGTGACATTAAGCAGATGTCTTGCTGAGCCCTTTTTTTCCCTCTTCCCCAAATGACTCAGTTTGTACTGCCTTTCCTTTACTTTTATTTACTTCCTCATCACTTTCCTTTTGCGGTTCAAAGAGGCATCTTTCATGAAGCCTTTGGGGGAAAGCTCAGAGGTCCTAGCAGGTGTCCTGGAAGCATTTGTCTATTTGTCCATAACTCGTGAAGGTTGCACAGAATGAGTCTGGCTCTAGAAAGTGGCTAATTGAAATGGGGTTACTACCAAAAGGATGTGGCGGGGTGGGGGGAGGGCCGGGTCTACCAGATGCCTGTGGAATCCAATGGCCAACAATGGCACCTCTTTAAGTTTCATTGTTATTTCCAGTTCTGGATATTAAATATTGACAGCTTTTCCTCTACAGCATTCTGTGACTTTGATCATGAAAATTCTGTATGGAAAGAATATATCTGCTATCTCTGCTTTTGCGGGCGAAATCTCTCAAAGCCACCCAGTCTGTGCCAGCAACGTCAAGTTGTTCAGACAATTATACACCCTGCTTAATGGTTGATAATTACACCGTTCCTGGGATTGCCAAGAGAAAACAATGATTAAGACTATTTACAGCCCGCACACACAAATCCTTCCTTTCCCTTCCCAAGCAGGCCTTGCCTTGGCCTTCATGGTGTCCATGGTAACCGAACAGGAAGCCCTACCTTTAGTCAAGGCACTTGCAATAATAACCGGGAGATATACATAGTATTGGGAGGATGGGGAGGGGGAAAGGCAGGGATTCTCAGCATCGTGAAACCCTTGAAGGGAGTGACTCAGCTAAATAAGTCACATGTGTTAGAAAAATGCCACCAAGGGTTCCTCTCTGTGGCTGATGCCGGAGTGAGGCAACTGACTTTAATTTGGGTAAAATCGCTGACAATGAGTAGAGGCACGCGCCCTGTTCCTCTGTATAGAAAGGCATATATTTATGCAGCGGGCTTTGGTGCAGAAAGAGAAAATGAAAGGCCTGGGCTGTATTTTTTTTATTGAAGGTGGGTATCAGTTCCTGCCCCTCCATTGGTTCTTTCTACTTTGATCTCTCCTCTCTCCACAAGGAACAAAACACTCCCTCCCAAAGAGCTACTGTAGACGCAGGCAACAAGAGAGGCTGCTGAACATGAAGCAGGCTGCTAAAGGCCGCACCCTGAGGCTGAGGGGGTTCTGTCCGTTCCATTTGGCTTTGCCAGAGCAGGAGCCAGAAGAGGCAGGAGATTCAGGGAACCAGTGAAGTGGCTGAAATAGGGCTGTTTCTTGGATGCAGCACAGCTTCGTGCTGAGAGGGAGAATGTCTGGTATTTAAAAATAAGAGGCTCCCAGCAGGGCCCATCCACCTATGGGCAGGCCGGCTCTGAGCCTATCCCCA